>NC_142710.1:59267682-59892682 GCF_055471065.1 Atractosteus spatula
AAAAGGTGTTGCATGTTCAAGCTTTTTTTCTCTGAGCCATAAATATACACTATACAGATGTGTGAGTTCAATGTTAAATACTGGTTTTCTCTCTTATCAGTATGATTTGCAAAGCATCATAATGCTAATAAAAGTTATTAAAATAGGTCAAACCACTATGCGATGGGACAAATGAATTGTTTCACATTTAAAGTAACACTTTTCATTTATACATGTCATATAGTTTTCCCAATACAACTCAAAAGATTTTGATTCTTGATGGATACTGCTGCAAATCATGAAGAAAACTATAACCACATATAATGCATCTTAAGTAACTTAATACACCACTGCAATTGTCATTGTTCTCCACCTGATTCCCATCTTAGCCTGCTCCTGGCAGGGTGTCCAAGTCCCCTCTGAGTCACAAAAGGCCACTCTCCAACAAACAATGTGTCCTGAATCTAACCAAAATGGAAAAGTAATTGACATGTTGTTGTTTTCTGTGAAGATTATAAAACGTTCTCCCTGACACAAGTCCGTCAAAATACCCTACCTAAACCTTAGATAACCACCAAGACTCATTTCTCCCCTCCCAGGGGACTGGGAAACCTCCAAATGGAAAAGACTTTATCATTTTCATTTTTTTTTAATGCACAGCATACATATAATGGGATTTGACAAATATAGTATGGACCAGGTCCTTCTATTACATTAAAAAACATAGTGTAGATGGTACTACTAAATAAGAAATGCTTATGGATCTGAATACTGAAAATGAAATATATTAATATATTTCATTTTTACTAGGGTCTGGTAATGTAATAATCAAATGCCTTTTTTTCAGAAACCAGCTGCTCCTTGGTCTAACTTTAAAGCATAGTTGCACAACTCCTGTCCTTGAGGGCCAGAATTGGTTTTCATAGCCTCTTTAAATCATCAACAGCTGAAGACCTTTGCAAAGTGTTAAATAGGTGCAACTAACTTAACAATGAGCTCAATTAGGTCATTAAGAGCAGAGGTGAAATGAAAACCAGCAAACACTTGCAGTCATACAAGTCTGGAATTAGGCACTATTGCAAAGAATAGCATATGTGTTCAGTTTTAGAAGAGTGCTTTAAAAATATATCACAGCCTAATTACTTTTCCCATATAAATCTGTCATTCACAATTTTCCAAAGAATCTTCAAAGTAATTATTTTCTGGAATGTATTATCCCAGAAGAAACACAAATATTGTTTCTTCTGAATAATATTTTCTTATGAATAATAACTGTCTTTTTCCTCCTGTGGACTAAATAGCAAACAGCAAGTTCAAGCAGATCCCTGTCATATGCTTTTGTTGTTTGAAAAAAGATTAATGCTTAAAAATATTGTACAACTTTACCATATCGTACACTCAAGATAAAGCAAAAACTACTTCTACAAAAAGCCCACTAAATTCCAAAAGGAGCAGCTTTGTTTGAAATGTGCAGAGCCCTGCCATATTATTTTTTTTGTATTGATCCAGATATTGAATCACATTTAACACAAAAACAAGCACAGAACAGAAGACATAAACACTGATTCATCCTATTATATATGCAGGGCCTGACAATGACAACCATGCACAAAGCTGATATTCATTCCACAAATGTAGAGGTTCCAAGGGGGGAAAAGGGATAATTCCATAATTCCACTGCATTTGTGGCTACTCATTTTAATATGACATGGCTCTATACATATTGTGGTGCTCTTGGCTATGTCTAACAATTTGGGGGTGCCAGAGTATGTAAATCTTCTGTTCCATGTAATTTCATTTAATGTAAAAATGACATAATTTGTTTTAGTAAAAAGAACAGAATTGGAAAGACTGAGTCACTATTTGTCTCAGTCTGGTATGAAAAAGACAGCTCTTTAATGTCTTTAATGTTGCAACTGGAAGGAGCATCTTCTGGCTGCAACCAACGTTTCTGTCAAGAGCCAAAGTTCTTCATGAACCTCCGCCTTCTATCCATCCACCCAGAAATGAAGGAGCCATGCTTTTTTGTAATCAAATCAAGGAAGACACCAACTTGATCAAAAGCATCAATCAGGCACGGTTTTTAAATATTTCTTACGGGTTCTTTAAAGATAAACTCGTCATCCCTCGAAAGATAGCCAGTGTCTGTTTTGCTTGCAGGCAAAGTCTTTCTTACTTTTATGCCAAAATGTTGATGGCACTCAATCAATTACCGTATGTTCCAAATATACAGCAAAATTTGAACCTGCTCTGATTAAAATGCAGGGTTGTGCCCTTTTCTGAAAAACAAAAACACTTTTTTTTTATTTGGAATTTTGTATCTATTTATATAGCTGTGAAAAGAAAATATTTCTGTTAAAGATGGTGTTAATTATCCAGTGGACATCGGATGTCACGAGTTCCAACAGATGGTGACATAACCAGAATCTGAATAAAGGGTCTTTTATTCCAGGTACGATCAGTAACTTGGCACTATTGTCCTCTGCCTGGTCTGTTGCCAGTTTTGAGCCAAATCTGAATATCTCCAGTTTTGCACTGCCTGTTTTCAAGTAGTCAGTATTTCTGGAAAATGTTTGTTGATGCTTAAATATTTATCAAAGATCTTTTTGTATGCCTCAACATTAACGGGCTTTAAAGAACAATCCTGATAACTAATTTAACCTGATGTACACTGTCTCAGCTTCACAATATTTTTGTATTGGAACTCATAACTCTTTTGCCATTCACAAGCCTTCATCAGGACCTGGAACCTGGAAAAAATGAGACGTTGATGAGTTCTAACAAAAAATGGTTTTGAAGCAGAGAAAGTATGTGTCCTGTTGATTTGGCTATTTTTACTGACTGGAGAGCACCTCAGAAATGCTTGGGTGTGTGTTCTTTTTCTTTTAGAAAGGACAATTCTAAAATTAAATGTTTATGACTAACTATCACATAAAAGTTTCTCTATTCCTCCTTCTGCATGCCAAACGTCTTTTAGTATTGTCATAACAAAGGACTGTAGAGTGATCTATTCCCAAAAAAAGCAAGGTCAGGATTTTTTTTCTTTTGGAATTGTACAAATATCTGCAATACAATGTAGTGCTTATGGCCAAGTGAAACTCCTGATTATTATTCAAAGAATCCCCATTGCTGCTTTTCACCATTGTTTATGCAGAGGAGAATTTATTAACCACATTCCTAAAAACAATGGACTTAGCAATGTTTGTGTAGGCTGGTGAGACCAATAACATAAGATGGCCATGAATTCTCTTTTGTTGACGTAAATCTGATTAACCTTGGCATGCGTTTCTCTAATCTTGTGTTTTTTTTGTGGCTACTGTGTGTAAAAAAAATAAAATATACATTTTATAGAAACCCTTGCTACAACACCAGTTTAGTAATAGGCAACACAAGAATTGGTAAAAGTACCTGGTGAAATGAAAATTTAACAAATTAGTCTTAAATGCATAAATGCAGCATGCAGTATATTCCTTGCTTCTGTGTCTTAAGTAGACAAAGATTGCTTGTTGTTATGTTATTGGGTCTCATCAGAGGCCAACAGCAAAGTGGCATAAGATTACAAGCATATGACAAGTATATGTTTAGTATATACAGTATATAATGGCAAATAATGAGGTACTCTGCACTGCTTGTGATGCAAGTGAACAAAATACAGGTACCTCAATACCTCAATACTTCATTGGACACAAGCTTTTTGACCTACTGCATTTATCTTTTAAAAAACAAATAACGGAGAAAATAAAATCCTTTCCAATCTGGATTCTATTTTCGAAGGCCCCGGGTGGGAATATGCTGTATGTACAGAAATGTGAATATTATTTCAAGGCACACAGTTCCTAGTTTTGATAACTCAATACTCCAGATGGAGATACCAGACACTTTGTTCATTAGTTCACCATTTGCTCCCTCTTGATTGTTACCATGGTGATTGGAGTCTTCCAGGAAGGCCTTTGGGAGCTTCCTGGTCTTTGCTTCTCTTGAAAAGGAAGTTCTGGATCACAGTTATTACATAAAGTGCTCAAAGATATTGATATAAAATTAATGCACTTCTTATTGCAAACAATATATTAGGATATACAAGTGTTATAATAGTTTTAGCAGAGTTTACCAATTAGAATCAGAATAACATTTTTTGCCAAGCATGTTACAGGTACAAGGAATTTGTTCTGGTGTCTTGGTGCAAAAACATAGATAGAAGCACAAAGAACGTGCACAGGTCCAGAATTATATGCACACTATGTCCTGTATTCATGTTTTCTTGTTAAGCAGTGTGATGGCCATGAGGAAGAAGCTGCTTTTGATAGACATTCTTGTCTGAATGACCTCCTCTCTTTGTAACTGGTCTAAAGAGCGATATCATTTCTCGCTACTGTCACAAAGCATTCTTTCAGGACCCCATGCAGAAAACACAATCCGGGGGGAGTGAAGAAAACATGGGGAAAAAGGCATGCAAGGGAGCTGGAAAACAGGGGGCGTGTCCACAGTGCGCTGGTGTTCGGGGGAGGTGTGGCCAAGGCAAACAGTCCGAGGGAGTCCGAGGCAAATCGATGAGTGAAGCAAATGTCCAAGACCGGGTAATCCATCCTGACAGACAGAGTTAAAAGCCGGAGCGGGATCCGGCAGAGGGTCGGGGGAATAAAAGAGGGTAACGGGACCAGACGCTCCCTAATCCCAGACTCAGTAGGTCAGGACGGCGTGATGAAGCCTATGCCGTTGAGTTGCTCCTGGACTCGTGGGTAGGCGGGCTTCCGGGCGTCCATCTTCCACAGCTGAGCCCCGATAGGCAGGAACATCTGGCTTATATAGCACGGGGGGCTGGAACCTGAGGCAGGTGTGGGAGATGAGTATAAAACAAGGAAGGGCTGGAGCGTCCTTAAGAGGAGGGGTTTACAATCGTGACAGCTACTGTATGAAAGCTGGGGCAAAATTGGCAAATATATAGTAGATATTCTAGTTATCAGTTTTTTAGTGAAGGGCTGTTAATAAAGTGTAGTCCCTAACTTGAAAACAGTTCAGTATCTGAATCTTCAGATCACAGAAAGTTATTTAAGAAATTTAGGAGGTACTAAGGGTGGGAAATGCTCATAAACAGAAAATAGAGAAATAGATGCTCCAATAAGATATAGATATTGTATATGTGTCTAAGATATGGAAAAGATGCTGCAGTGTGGAAGCAAAGTTAGAGTGGCCTCTAGTGGGGAGAAGCAGAAGTGTAGGTGATGAAGGTCTAGCAAAGGCCTGAAGTTCTCACCTCACAATGAGGTCAGACCCTTCTAGGAAATTTTAACGTGAACGGTTTTAGAGTTCAGATCCCATGTGCTAAGAAAATGATGGCTTTTCTTAAACACACCAATCCACCCTACAGGACATACAATACATCTGAAAATGCTGTTTTTCACGTATGAAGTTTTATTACCACTATATTTTCATCAAACATCTTGTAAAGATAAAAGCTGAAAGTAATTATTGTCCATGTTATGTCGAAGTTTTTATTCATGAGTGTAAATCGATATATCTTTATAAATTCCTCCATGACATGACAGGTAGCCATATAGCTGAGTTTATGCGTGTAAGTAAAAATACACTTTCTGACAGGAACACTTATTTGGTTGAAATATTTATCGAATGTGACTTAAATTTGTATTCATTTATATACCTAGCCATTTTAAAGAAGCAACCTGCGACCTTGCTCAGGAGCTACAAGAGCAGTACCCTACCTGGGACCTGAACACATAAACACTCAGTTATTCAGTTCAGAGTCCAGAGTCTTAAACACTACTCCACATAAAACTACAAAGTGCAATCTGTTTTAATGACTTTGACCTCCAGCATAGAAATAAAAACATCTAATGCCAACATTTAGCTATAAAAATTACTTTATTCTCTTAAAGTGGAAAACATTTGACATGGATACTGGCAATCCACTTATTTTCTTTTTTGAATCAGACCACTAAGCATTAACTGGAAACAAATTTGATTGCCATTGTACCTTGCCATTTCTCTATTTATAAGGACAATATCTACTGATAATCTGAAATAATACTGAATAAAATGCCGTTTTTTTCACCCAATCACCCAAATGATCAAATGATCGGGTGATTTTATCAGAGCTATCTGATTAAAAATATCTAATAGTTTATAGCCTTCATATTGAAAATGTTTTGACAGTTATGTTTAATCAACAATCAACTGCTTGTTGGATCAATCAGCTAAAAGAAGATCTGCTTTATGTTTACCATTTAAACACACCAAATTTACCATACCAAATTACATTTTAACTGCAGTTTAGAGTCAAATTAAGATATTTAAGACCCCAATCATTAGATTCCTGGCCTGAGAGTATTGACATACTAAAACTTGGTTCTTTCTAGGTGAAACATCTAGACAAACTGAGTGCTTTAGCATCAGACAAAAATGTCCTCCCAGCAAAATTTATGGAAGTATTTGTAAGTTTCTGTATGCCACTGTGAAGTTGTAAGATTTTAAGACTGTTCCACCCCCTCAAAATCTTGCAAAACTACACCCAATGTTTTCCTCTTCAAGACAACACCTTGAACTTTCCCACCACCTTTAAAACTAAAAATACAAAGATACTGCTGGAAGAGTCATAAAGCACCATTTTCAAAAGTATTCAGCTTAGGCAGGAACAAATTGCATTGCTTTCTTTCTATAATGTTACATCCATTAACTTTAACACTGGGAATTCTTCCAAAGGTTTTGTTTCCTAATGAATTACATTGAACAGGGACTTCGTCTTTCCTAGTTTATCAGCAACTTGTCACAACAACTTTGCAGTAACTCATTATGTTAACTTTTTTTCTTTCAATCCTTTGTCTCTATAAATGTGTTGCTGATGCGTTCCACCAAGTACCTGAATTATTGCTTAGCAAAAAGGTTTTTCGCTTTCATTACCTCACATTGATTCCATTTGAAACCAAATGTTAGGAACAAAGTGTATGGCCTGAACAGAACAAAAACACCCTCTCTGAAGTTTTCCAAATGTTAAAGAGCAATTGGATCATGATGGAAAAGCCTGGCAAGAATAAATTATCTAACTGCCACAAAAACCATTAAAACCAAGTGCGAAGTGTACCATCAAGATCATCTCAGGCACAAAGTCTTCTCTCTCTAAAAGTACATCTTTTCAAGGAGTCTGAAAATCAGAACTGGAATAGGAGCTTAAACAATTATCCCTTGGAACAGCTATTGTTCGTTCTCTGTCCTAGAAAATACAGCAAATGATGATCTCCTTTTGACCTAAGTCTATATTACATCAGAATTTCAGAATTGTAAAAGTATTTGTGCTAGGTAAGAATAAAGTAATTATTATATGTAGAATAGTGGTTGCCTACCTATACTTTAAAGCAAAATAAATCTGTTCTACTCAGTGAAACCCAGGAGAGAAAGTATACATTAGTGAGTAGTTCTCATTTTACCCTCTTTCTCACAATCCGCAATTGCAGGAAAGTGGTTTACAACCATATTCCCAACTTGAAATATCAAACCCAGTTGTGTATTCGGCTGCTGAAGGAATGCTCACAGAACTGTGACACTGTCAGTAAACACTGGACCACAAGGAAATTTAAAGAAAGGAAGCTCTAGTGTTTAACTGGGATGAACATCTTTGTTTGTCTTTCTTGCAACATAAGTTGGTGAGGCCAAGTATCCTATCAGAAAAGAATAAAACCTAACTTCATAAATAACATCATATCCCTGTCAAAGGTGTTCAAGCCGATATTTCAAGCCATTATAATGCTGGCTATGAATGTTTAGGGTAAAGGTACTGCTAGTCTTCTACACATAAGATAAGATAAGTTTATTGGCCATGTACAATTTCTTTAGGAATATAGGAACTTGTCTTTTTGCATACCCCAACTTGCTCTCCATGAGACACACAGACAGAGAGAGAAGCTTGTAGTCAGAGCACAGGGTCAGCCATTTACTGTATACAGCACCCCTGGAGCAGTTGGGGTTAAGAGCCTTGCTCAGGGTCCCAAAGGAGTAGGATTCCTTTGCCAGCTGCAGGATACAAACAAGCAACCTTCCAGCCACAGGCACAGATCCTTAGCCACAGAGCCACCACACGGCCCCATAATGTTACTAACACAGTGTTTCTGAACTGACTTTCTTAGCTGAACCACTGGGAATTATAATGCCACTGTAGCTAATTCCATCACAGCAAAAAAGAAATGCTATGTCTGCATTAGTTGTGACTGATTTGTAAGTGAGTGATTTAATACACTTGCTTATGATATTTTAATTGTTAAACTACAGTAGCTCTTTCATCTATCAGAAGGAATACTCTGATACTGCTATACCTTTAAAAGCTTGAAGGAGTCTTTCATCCTGAAACCAAACTCCAGGAGAATTTCAAATAAATTAAAACAAGACCTCTTTGGAATCCAGGATGTTTCTTTTATTAAAAGTGCATTTTTGAGATGCCTGGCACTGTGTGATACACAGGCTAAAATATTACATATAATGTTAATTATTGATCAAGTCTCAGATACTGGGTGAGACAAAATGTTTTTCAATAACCTTAATGACAGTGCGGAGAATAAAATAGGCAAGAACTACATGCTTTGAATTATTTTGTATTAGTAAAGCAATGAAATAATTAATGAAAACACAGCACTGTCTGTATATGAGTGATATCCATGCAAGATCCTTGTGGACTTTAAAATCCTCATGCTCACCTATAAGGTTCTGCATGGCTTTGCACCTCAGTACCTGTCTGAACTATTATCGCCCTACTCCCCACCTCACAACCTTCACTCTTCTAATTCTGCTCTCCTTACTGTCCCCCAAGCCCGTCTACATTGTATGGGTGACAGGGCCTTCTCCTGTTATGCCCCCAAGCTCTGGAACTCTCTCCCCAAGGATATCAGAAAGTCACCTTCTCTAAACTACTTCAAATCCAGACTCAAAACCTTCTTCTTTAGAAGAGCATTTACTTAACTGGTTCCATTCATTACCCCTCTGGTCCTGCTATACTTGGTACCACCATCCACGGTCTTTGTGTCTTGTAATTGTGTTTTATCTTGTGTATTCTTTTTATTTATTGTTGTTGTCATTCTGTAAAGCACTTTGAGAAGCCACCTTTAAAGGCACTATATAAAATAGTTTATTTGTATTATTATTATGATTATTATTATACGATTACTATATGTCACCAAAACAAACTGTCCCCACAAAAACCCACAGAACCAAGTCATCTCAATCCTATTTACATAAAAGGTCTACTCCAGGTTGAATAAAATGCCAGGTCGGATGTGGTTCTGGATGTGGTGCAGACCCATATGAATGGGTTCTGACCTTTTTTCCGATACCAAGGTGCGAGACCGTGGTGTACTCTGTTTATTTCACAAAGTCTTACAGCGTCTGTATCATTACATAAAAGGAAATTCCAACTCGGAAAATCCATGAACGTTCCTAATTTAAAAAAACTCTGAAAACCTCATGCAACTAACTGTGAATATCCAAGTTTGGCAATTAAAAAACGCAATGCCTCAACACAGTTAAAATTCCTTTTGTCTGAACATAACTAGCGAAACAAAAGCATTACACTGAGTAACTGATAATCCATAATTCAATGTTTATTTAGGCAGAGACCTTATTAAGCATGACCCAATTCAGAGAGTTAGTGCAGGCACAAGATGTCATTAAGAGTATTACAACTGTCATATCACATTCCAGGTATGCTTATAATAGAGAGGAGTTGGCCCACTGACCTAATGTAAATACTTTCAAAGCTTTCTGTGATGCCAGATATATGTGGTGTATCATGGCAGGGGCATGGTATTGCCAGTCCTGATTGCAGACTGCTGAGTATGCAAGTCTTAATACTCCAAGGATGAATGAATGTGCCTTTATGAATGGAAATCACATTTATTACAATACCTTTCAGGACACTGCATTCGCCTCAAAGATAATGTTTATTTGACAGATAATATTCTAAAACTGCTTCTTAGAAAGAGTTATCTTCCCCAATTGAGAGATGTCTACAGTAAAATGAGATACATCAGCCTTGGGGAATGATAAAAAACATTTCTTATGAAAGAGGAATAGAAGCTCGAAATCAGTCCAATAACCTGTATTCTGCATATTCAGCCTAAACTCAACAGGGAGACCCACAAATTTGTGAATTACTTTTTCGTTAGCTTTCATATGATGTACACATTGTCCTTCCACTGCATACTGATGTCTTTGGTACTTAGAAGAATTTGTCTTGAATTATAAATTCCCAGGAGAATGGGGGGGGGGATTGTTCTCTGGTATCTGATTGGCCAGGACAAAGTCAGACTTGTCAAGACGGTGACGCACACAAGCTTTTAGAATGCAGAAAATGGCTTCCCCCAGGGCCAACAATCTGCTTGCAATGGCATAAATGTACAGGAAAACATACCAAAACATTGCAAACCTATTCCTGAAGGGATGAAAAATTTCAAGATGTACTCCAAGAGTATATCATTGTGAATGAACGAGTTGATATCTGAAAAAGGCTATGCACATAAGTTGCAATTTAGTTGATACTATATATAATCTCCTTAATCGGAAGTTGATAACCTAACCATGGCACATACTGTAAGAAGACAAAACAACCGAAAGGTTTAATTTCTTCTGCGGTTTCTGGTTGTTATACAGATATAACAAACCTAATCTGATTAGACTGTCGGTTTCTATAGTGACTACCTGAGACTACCTGGAAACTGCAGTTCTACTTGTGAATTACTGTACCTCCTCACTTCCTCCAGACATTGCAAGCCCAAGCCATGGTCGGATAACTTGCTGACTGTGACTGGGAATTCCCCCAGTAGAAGCGCACACCCAGGTTAGCACCACTGGTTTAAGGTTAGCATTAGTCAGTGTTGGCTCCCTTGGCCACCAGGGAAAGACCTACTCCAGAACGGGTGCCTTCGGGCTGACAGCGCTATAGGTAAGAAATGCACTATTCCTCTTACCTGCACTAAACCTCTTGTAAATTGCGGTAGACTAACTTGTAATTCAAAAAGTTAATGGCTTGATGGTGATCCCCTGGTGGTAGATCAGGGGAGTCTGTTCGCCCTTCTTTCATTCTGCTTCTTCGTGTACAACAGACATTGCTGATATCTGAGACAAAGACTACTGACAAATGTGTATAGTAGAAAATAATTGGCGACTCTATAAAAAGTTTTATCTTCTCCACTCTTCTAGTTTCTAGTTCAACCTGAAAATGGCTTTGAGACTCACCTGGATAAAATACTGTACACCATACAATCATCTTGTGTTATTCTTGGTCATCACAAATATGGTATTGTTTCATTGGGAAGTGTTAAGGAACCGCAAGTCAGTACAGCCTTATCATTTCACCTAGAAAAGCAAATGCATTTTCTTGTCATTTCTTCTAGTCTAGCTTGGAGAACCCTTACAAAACTAATTTGGTCAGGAGTACACTAAGCTATACAGAAGCTTAGCGTTAAACAGGCAATGTAAGACAAACATGATAAAACATGAGCAGGTTATCATTTAAAAGAAGAAAATAAAGATCCTACAACCTACTACTTTACATCTTCACAATCATGTGTTAAAAATAAATATTAGATTTTCATTTTGTGCAAAAAATACATTAACATTAAACGTTGGCCTAAGAATGGGCTTTGATGATCTTGACAGAATGCTTTTGAGAAAGTCAGCTGTTTCCCAAATGTTTTTGTCTGTCATGTGCCTTGCCACATTGTAACATTTCAGGAAAGGCAAGCTGTATTAAATGGCTCAGTAACAGAACTTCACTTTGTCATTCTTTAACTTCAGACCTTTTGTGACCACAACATTTCTGGTTCCAGGGCACAAGACAGGCCTAAGTGGAGGTCTTTTTTATATAAAATGTAATAGAAAAAAACAGAATTATCTGCTTACATTTGACCTCAGCCTCAGAACACATCCAGCATTCCATGCAAACAAAAATGAAAACATGTAGTGATTGAATCTGTAAAGAACTTAATGCAAAGTTTTGGTAAATAGAAGACCCTTGCCTCATTGCTAATGGTCTGTGGTTTCAAGCCTCCCACATGCACAATGCAAACAGTACTTATTATAAACAAATGCGTGCCTGGGCTAAAAAAGATTAGAAGAGTCTGTTTTTTAAATGGGTTGGCCTTGGCTCTTTTTTTTAGTTACAATTCCCTTTGCCAAAATAGAAAGATAAGATTAAAACGCACTTAAAAGATGTTTTTTTTATTTTAATTTTGTTCATGGATTATTATTTTTTTATGAGGCTAAAGATGTAAAAAGCATAATAAGGGCTTTGGGAAAAACTGATAGTAAGGATTTAAGAAAGCCCATCTGTATCATGAATACTTTGCCACCAGATCCCAGCAAACATCAGTTTGGTGTTAAATTATTAACAGCAAATTATTTTATCTGGCGCGGCTCTGAGTTCTGAACTGAAAATGTCTGGGACAACCATCCATTCATTTTCTAACTACTTCATCCAATTCAGGGTTGTGGGGGAGCTGAAGAATAATCCAGCAAGCAACTGGTACAAAGCAGGATATACCCTGGACATAGCCTATCACTCACACATGCAAACACTCATATCAGGGCCGGTCTTTCCAGAAATCAATTAACCAATTAACCTATAAGTCTTTGGGCTGTAGGAGGAAACCCACACAAACAGAGGAGAGTATAAAAAGTCCAAACAGATAATCCAGAAGTGAACCCAGGGCCTTAGAGCTGTGAGGCAGCAACGCTAACCACTTAAAGAACAACAAAAAACAATTTGCTAAATAAACACGTGGTGAAACATTAACAGGTTTCATATTACATTTGACCAAGTAAATGTGATGCACAGGTCCAGTCCTGTGGCCCATTGTAAATTACTTCCAGTTGTAGTTTTGTTCATGGTTAAAATTTCATTATTTATCTGCATTAGGTAATTAAGAAAATTTGCAGATTGTAAGCTATGCTGAGCCAAACATGCAAGCCCTCCTTTGTCATTTAAATCTTTAAAACTTCCTGAGTAATTTCAAGTACAGTATATACTCCCCACTGAAACAGTATCCAGATTTCACTGTTCTGTAGAAAAGTGCCTCATCGCCCTTTATTCTTCATATTGCAATGTGTTACTGGTCAACCTGCTTCTTCTCAGTTGGGCCAAAGCTGTTCTTTCTATTGTTATTTAGGAAATTTAGACGCTGGAAAATGTTAGACATGTTTGCTTAAATTATGCACGCTCTGCAGAATCCTATTTCAGCAAATGAGGTCTTCAAAGTTGTTTTGATTATGTTTCATAATGGTTAAGGAAGTTGTAAAACAGAACTGTACTGTTATGTGCTGGGTACAGATGTGCAAACTTGTTATTTTCATATGTCTTTTGAGACATCTGTGTTATGTGAATTGATATTTACTGTACACTATGTAATATATAGTACTGTAGATACAGTATATATTATGCAGTATATTATATATCATACTGTATGTATACAAAGTGGGATAAATTGTTGATAATGTCTTCAGAGCCTGAGGGTCATCTGATTGACAAGCAGTTCTCAACTCAGAATAGAAAACAGATGATTGACAACTTCAGAGAGATCTCACCATCCAGGCTTGTGTGACCAACACTGTACCCATACTGACCACTGGATGAGCACTCCCTCCTGATTCTACCTCTCCCTGCTGCAACCTTAGCTTTCCCAGGAGGTCTCCCATCAAGGTACTGACCAGGCTCATACCTGCTGAGCTTCAGTAGATTGCCAGTTGTGAGTTGCAAGGCGAGTTCCTGGCAATGAAACTATGAAAATGATCTTACTTTCCTAGATAAAGATTTGTGTCTACTTTTAAGCATAATAGAGGTAGTTAGCATTAGCAATTGAGTAGATGCATGGGAGCATTTTGGGCTCTGGAATTCATTCCAGAGGCACCCAGCGGTCTGTAAATACAGTATGTGTTTGTGTGTTTTGTCTTTTGTATGCCTGTAGTTTAATAAGTCCTTATCTTTAAAGCTATTTACTTGTAAACCACAGATTGTTCACAGAATCCTAAAGAAGCCACATGACCTTGCTTGGTATTTCCTGTCTTGTGGAATGCTTAATTAGTTAACATAACCTCTATCAACTCCCAATACACCCCAAATGTAACAGTATCTATGTTCTCCCAAACCAGCATGTGGAATTTCACAGTAAGATACTGTACATTCCTATACTATAGGTAAAGCAATATACTGTACTAGAAATGCTACAAAATTCTCTGATTTTAAGCATTTTAATTTAATCTCACAATTTAATTTGAATTCTAAAATCAAAGCATTCACTAAAAATTTTTAATTTATAGTTTTTACAGCTCTTACCCAATGGGCAAATAAATCCTTTTTAATACGTACAACACCTCATGCCTGATGTGGCCACAGATATTGTACAAAATCATGAATCTTCTGACTTTGTTTTGGAGCTAAGCTACAAAAATGTGGAGTTAAACACAGACAGAGGAAAGCACTGATTATAGTGAAGCCTCTGGGCCATACAAAAGTCAGATTTATGAGGTGAAAATGTTCTTAAAGTAACCTTTAAAGATTTAAAGGTTAAAGAGATTTATCTTGTGATCGGTGTGCATGAACTAAAAAAGAAAAAGAAATCTTCTAAATTGGGGGAAAAGAAGCCTTTTTCTTCCATTGAGATTGTTGGTGGAATATATGTCAATTTGTTTGTGTTTCCCACCACTAAAACTTTTTGTCTTCTGCTTCATCACCACCATGATCCCAAACCTAAAACAGATTCTGGATGATATCCAATGTTGCCTTCTTTCCATGCAAATTCTTTTGCTAGTTCTTGCCCATTCTTGTGGTATTTGTGGTTGAAATTCATAGAAACCGATTCTTATTTTTTAACCTGTAGGAGTCATTATTTATTTTTAGATTTTAGCTACTTGAAAATCGCCAAGAAGACCTTTTAAAGATGTTGCATTCCCTTCCCTTGGGAAAATTTAAATGGTCCATTAGCTCTTTAGCTTTACATAACATGTTTCCACTGTTAAGATTATGTAAGTGGATGCCAGCCATTATTTGTTTCTCAACTCCCCTGTTTAGAACTGTGTTTTAGCATTTGAAGGACAAGATTGGCACCTATTTATTGAACATTGAACCTTTAACAATTTTGTCAGCACATTTCTAGTGGAAATTCAGGGAAGACAAGATTGTAGTGATGTGTTTGTATTTTCATTTATTTTGTTTGTAAAATTACATGTATTCAATTTTATAGGTTTGAATGGGTTTCCTCATGTGTGAAGTTCAAAGTCAATGGATAAATACATAAGAAAGATTATGAAAGAAAGGGAGGCATTTTGCCCATGTACTTCATTTGGTTTTTCAGTTACAGAGAAGACTAGTTGTAATATTTACCCAAATTATGTTTTATGTACTGTTATAATTACAACTGTGTAGCCAAATGAATAAAATATGTGCAAAGATGACTTACCATACTCATTGAACCTTAAAATGCAGTATAACCTCACTGAGATCAATATTCTTTTCTTGAACCGATTACCACATGTATCCATTTAATGTGTTTTTGCGTTTATTCTGTGTATTGGTTATGACCTGAACAATGCATTACCATCACTGCAGTCAGAAAGGGATAACTCATAACCTCCTTCCGGGTCCAATATTGTAGTTGTTTCTCAGAGACAACTAGGAAAACCAGTGAACAAGAAAGCCTCTTGAAGAAAATTCTAAGCCCATTGTATTTCATTTTATTTGTCATGTGCAAATCTTGCTCTTAAATGAGGTTCTTTCCACAACCAGCTAAGCAGGTCTGAGTCTTGCCAGTACCTGGATGGAGACCTGCAGGGAAAGCTATGATTGCTTCTGGAAGAACTGTTAGACGGACCAGTAGTTGGCGCTCACCCTGCAGTCTGTGTTGATCCTAAACTCCCAATATAGTGATGGGGACACTATACTACATTGGGATACTATACTATATATATACACACAAAAAAAAACGCCGTTCTTTTGATGAGATGTAAATCGAATGGCCCAGCTCTGTGGTCATTAAAGATCCAAGGGCATTTCTCAGAAAGGTTAGGGGTGTTACCCTGGTGTCCTTGCCAAATTTTCCTCTGGCCTTTACCATTCATGGCTTCCTAATAATCCCCATCGTTGAATTGGCTTCATTAATCTGTTCTCCCCCCCACTGATAGCTGATGTGTGGTACAGTAGTGTACTGTGCATGCTTTGGCTGCCTTCGCAGCATCCAGGGGGCTACACATTGGTGGTGGTGGAGGAGAGTCCCCATTACCTGCAAAGTGCTTTTAGTGGTGTTCAGAACAGCTCTGTATACGTGTAAGGAATAATTATTAGGTAAAATGAAATGAACAACATAAAAGCATAGTAGAGTGCATTATGTTGAAAATTTCTCAGATGGTTACTGTAAGTTCTTGGTAATACATCTAATGGTCTAGTGCAAGTGATCACATTACTCCTATCCTTAAGTCGTTGCACTGGCTTCCTGTCAAAATCCGTGTGGACTTTAAAATCCTCATGCTCACCTATAAGGCTCTGCATGGCTTGGTACCTCAGTACCTGTCTGAACTATTATCGCCTTACTCCCCACCTCGCAACATTCACTCTTCTAATTCTGGTCTCCTTACTGCCCCCCAAGCCCGTCTACATTGTATGGGTGACAAGGTCTTCTCCTGTTATGCCCCCAAGCTCTGGAACTCTCTGCCCAAGGATATCAGAGAGTCACCTTCTCTAAACTCCTTCAAATCCAGATTCAAAACCTTCTTCTTTAGAAGAGCCTTTACTTAACTGGTTGTATTCTTCACCCCTCTGCTTTTCCTAGTACCACCATCCACGTTCTCCTCTATATATTGTAATTGTGTTTTATCTTGTGTATTCTTTTTTATTGTTGTTCTCATTCTGTAAAGCGCTTTGAGAAGCCACTTTTAAAGGCGCTATATAAAATAAAGTTTATTATTTATTATTAAGTATTGTGAAATGTATTTATTTATTTTCATGGTGGAATTTTACAGGCACAGTCAGCCTGACCAATTTCAAGAAAAAAAAAAGCCTTTATCCTGCATTTGAAAGTGTGCAGACTTGTTTTCTTGGCTTCTTAACAGCAAACCTGAAAGAAAGTGACTTTTAATAAGTTCAAAAGGGCATTCCTCGAACTAGATTTCCACCTAGAAACTGATCCGTCTGCTCAAGACTAGTGCCAAAATCATGTGCAGTAAGGTTAAAATTTATCACTTACAGTTTGTGGCTCTTTTTTCATTTGTGTCAGGGTGTTTTGCCAGCAAATACAAAAGCCTATTGTTTCTTCAGAAGGAATGTAACAAGGGACAGGAGGGGGTTGCTGTGGACTTTCATTGTATATTTCTCATTGTTTCATGTCCACTTGCACTGCCCAAGCCAGGTTACAGGAAGCCCACACCAAGACTGGCAAGGTTTCCAGGAATCTATCTTGGACATGCCCCAGCAACGTACGTTTGCACAGCAACAAGGAGCAAAAGGAGAACAATCTACATTTCGTGGCCAACACATGTCACACAGACAACAAGCTTCCATAAGCAATTAGGACTGTCTCTCAGTGAGACGGTGTCTGGGCCCTGAAAAGCACATTTTAAAGTGCCACCCTTATGGGACCAGTGTACCAAACATACATTTTTTTTTTACTGAAATGTATTGTGCAGACAGGAAACAATTTTGCTCCAAGTCTACAGACAGGAGTTTACATGCTTCCTAAATTGGTGCTGACTTTTGTAAAATGCGTGCACTCAAACATGCTTCAGAGAATGGCATGATAATGCGGTCTAAAAATATTTCTCAGTATGCGCCAGTAAAGTCAAAGCTCCCCATAAAAATGCTCCACATAGATATAAACAACACTGGCACTCACAGCAATACAGATCAGGGAGTCTGCACACAAGATGACTTCCATATGAGGAAAGATTGACAGACTTATTAAATCCATTTTATGACAATTCTGTGGTTTGAGGCATCTTGTCTACCCAAATTAGCTAACTCTCACAGCCACAATTCAGAGCCAGCTTTTGTATATTCTCTTTCTGCTTTGTTTATTCTAGACCACTGATTTATAAAAACAATCCCTGACTTTTTTGTAAAACTTCCATATATCGACTCGATTTGAAGAATTTTACCATTTTAAATATACTGTATATATGATTTTTCTTTTAGATTTTGTAACTGATAAATCCATACATTTGCCAAGGTGGTGGACAGGTAGAGGCAGAACAGAAGATTTACTTATTGGTTCAATCAGTAATGACCTCACTCAGTCTACTGTCTGGGTCCTTCAATCTAGAAATCACTGGTAAGATCTGGTTAGATCTAGTCTTTTATGTAGTTTAATAGCGTTATTAACCAAATGTGACTTTTTTTTTAGATTGATTGCTCAAAACAGCTGGCCAAGTGTGGGCAAGGATTGATGGGTATGAACTTAACTTGTATTCCCTTGTCTTGTTGTATGACAGTAATTGCTGTGATTTGCTGAGCACCCAAAGTTCTACTAGGGAGTTGTGTCAATTGTCTATTTGTTTGATGCCTGAGGTCTTGCAGTATGTAAGGAAGAGTACAGCCTGAAAGTGTATTTCTTAAACAGTATGATCTTGGAAACGGTCCGTTAATCCCAAATACATCTAAATGCAAAAGTGCACTTGGAATCCTTTAATACTGTTTCTTTGGACTGTTTAAAAGTCACACCTACTGAACTGTATACAAGTACAAGCTCTCATCCAAAAATATTACAAAAATTGCCTACATTTTATTGCCCTCCTACTGTAAACTCACAAATTCCAAAAAACTTAATTCCAAAAGCTTGCGTGAGTTATAATGACTCATGGAAGACCAATACATAAACAAACAAGTCTCAGCTCCACCACAGATAAGAATATGTACATTTATGATTGCTATCTCTGGTAGTCATGGTTATTAACTGGGGTCTGACCTGCCTTTCTGGTTCAGAGGAGGGTGAAAAAACAAAACATAGCAAGACCTTTGGGATACTCTTAGGGTTGTAAATGAACCGCGTTAACCAAAGATATTTTGTGACAGTACAGATGTTTAAAACCTCTGCTAAATTTAAAGCAATATCAGAAACCAAATGTTAAACCAATCTAAATTCATATCATTGGGCAACATTGTAACTCCCCTAGAGTTTGGTGTCATTGATCTCAGATGTTAAGCATGACTGGTCCTGAGTAATGCTGAAATACTTCTAAAGAAGTACAGAGTGTTGCTGCAAGTAGTGCTGGTTGACTAGAGGTGACATGTTTTCCACTGAATCACAACTTCCCAAGCAATGCTCCGAGCATGGTAACAGCAGAAACTGGTCATTAAAGATCCCATGACACTGCTTATAAGTGCTGAGATGTTAACACCAGTGCAGCTAATTTCTTGGAATGGGCATATAAAGGCCACTTTGGACAGATTTTTTTTAGCATGGTCTCTAGCTGTCAGATTCTATACAAGCATAGAATACTTCCTGTAATTGAGAGGCTGCAAAAACAAAAACAGCAGTGGTATTTTTCTTTGAAGGGGTTTTGGTAACATCAAAAACTGTTCTTTGGTGTAACAAGGTACCAGTCTTGTGGATGCTGAAATATGTATTAATTATAAGAACATAGAGACAACTTTTAACAACATAATTAATGGCATATCGTCTCTCGATGAAAAAAGACTGGATTAACCATATGACTGAATTGAACATCAACAGCCAATTATGTACAACAAATTGTATTTTATTCATACTTAGCAAAACAGTATACCTCTGAAACTTTTTTCTTAATTTTTTTCTTCATGTTATTAATTTGATGTATCTGACCGAAAACCACAAACTGTGTAAAGAGATGTTTTTTCCGCAACTTCTGTTCAGGGATAGGTGCCAAAAATATAAGTCATGTAATAACAATACCCGCATCAAATATAATAATAAATGTTCACTTCTTTTGACTAATTGTATGTCTTTGCCAGGTGGCATTCAGGTGGGAAAAATATATTTTTACAAATGGGTTTGAGTACCAGTGGATCAATAAACTAATGTATCTGACATACTGTTTGGAAGAAGCACAAATGCACATAAATATCAATTTACAATCCTGTTGTAAATATTTACAATGATGTTGAGGTTAAATAAATGTCTACAGCTATCTACAGAATTCTAAATCTATTCATCCAGTTTCAATGATTGCTTAGTACAGAGGTCTCCTAAAGATCCCCATTCCAAGAGGTCTGTAAAATGGTAGTCTGAAAAAAACTACCCAATCATGCTGTTGAAGCCGATACTTTGTCTTCCTTCAAGAGACAGATGTATGAGATCCTTGGATCAATTGGATCAATTAACTATTAACTACCGAATGGGCTTAAGGGCCAAATGGTTTTCTCACATTTGTAACCATTCTTAAATCATCAGTTTCTAATGGCCTTGAACAATTTTACTGTGATCAATTAACCAGCTGGTGTGTTCAATGAAGTAATTTAGGGATCATTTGAAACGAAACTCAGAATGTCTTTTAGCCCCTAACGACGAGTGTGACATTCATTGAAACATTACTTGCTTAATTGACTAAGTATTCTAACAAGTGCTTAGTGCAGCGCAGGTTTGCAGAGAGCTTGACAGCATCCTGGCAGACACACATATGGTAGACAAATTTAGAGATGCCATTCCTCCTTGACAGCATGTCTTTGGCACATGGAAAGAAGCCGGAATAACTGGTGAATACCTCCATGACCTGGAGGAGAACATGCAAACTCTGCACAGAGGGCACCCCAGACTGAATCAAACCCAGGACCTAAGAGCAGTGAAGCAAATACTCTAGCTGCCACACCACCACTCCCTTCCAGCTCTGTTTATTCGAACACTAATTGGGTAGTACAGTAACACATCAGGAAGATTGATTAATGATTAATCATTTAATACCTAAATGAGAGGCCTTATTGACATCACAAGGCTGATGGATTGAATATATGTTAAAAAACCCAAGCCTGGGTATGAAAATCACAGCACTAAAAATAAGGCCAATCTACGCAGCCCCTGAGGTGCTGTGTAAGTGGTCCATATTACTGTGCCTTTATAATTAAAGTCAAACAGGTTCATCTCTCCAACAGGATGGGTAAAAAGTAGTAAAACAGACTGAATTCCAGTTGAGTTTTCAACATTGTCAGTCCTAATCAGTCAAGCAATTACCAATTCTGATCTTTAAAAAGAAAAACAATACTAGCTGAACCAGAGATTCTTTTTTTTTTTTTGCTCATAAGCATTCCATATAACTTAGTTACCCCTGGGAATGGATTTACTAGGCCAAAGCCAACTAAGCAAGGATGGCGCCACTAGATTCTTATTTATTTTTGGATGATTCATTGGTGCAACATCACAGCCTTGCTGTGTTGTGCACAATCATCTTTGCACAGCTTGAGTACTCACTCTGGTGTTTATATGATTGAGCTGCACCAAGTGCATTGCTGCTAAGGCAAGGAGAGGCTAATAGGATTTGGAAATAACTTTTCTTAAACAGCATTATAACAGAGCTGCATTATTAGGTCATGATTTGACCTATCAGCCCTCCGCTACATGTCTAACAGATCACCTCCACAGACTAATACCATTAATATCTCCTGCAGCTGCCTTTACCTGCAAGTTAACTGACCTCATTACCTGTTAAGTATCTCTACTTGTTTTTAGAACAAATTTGCATTATGTCAAGATGTTATCTAACTGCCAAAGCAGGCATAGTTAGGCAGTGAGGTTCAATAATTAGAGATACATCTGCATTGAAGCAGCACAGCTGCTGACTTTTTATTTAGCTCCACACATCAAATCACCATAATTCATTTTGACAGCCACTTTTTGCAGTCTTGATATTAACCAATCCCTCTTAATCACCCTGAAGAACATCCAGCTAATTTTACGACAGGACAATATTTCTATCCTTCACAAAGATAATACAAAAACTACGGGACAAAAAAAAACTTCTCTCCCCTGTCTACTTTATGGGATGCGGTGAGACTTTTCGAAAGAACATGAGTGCACACACTCATGTCACACACACAATACAAAACATCCATTTGTTCATCATTGGTAACTGCTACATTGATAGAATGTCAGGAATAAATGAATGTAAGCACTTGTAAGTATGTATTTATTGTTTGATAACAAAATGTGCTATGTTACTGAAGTATACTGTGATAATGAAGTCACATTATATTGATCTACACAACACAAATACACATGCAAACAGGCTTTACTCACCGGATTCCGAACTCCTTCGACAAGGTTGACATGAAGGAAGGAAATTGCATTATCAGCACATATTACATTGATTGAGGCACAGGCAATGCAGCTCACATTTGGAGCTAGAACATTTAACACAGTGTGTGTAATTTTGTTGTGTTACTGGCCAGTACATTGTGTGGGTTGTGTTAGTGCTCTGTGCTCTATCTCTTTCTATTGTGATTGATTCACCTCTGCATTCATGTTACAGATTCTTCGCCATTAAGGGTCAATGTATTGTCTTGTTTCATATCATTGGTCTTTTTCTCACTGAATGGGTGGAGCTCAGGTTGGGGTGTTAGAGTTGAGAGAAAGTGCTAGTAGGAAGAGTCATTTGGAAAGAACCACAATATGAGTGTTTTGTTTCTGGAGTGTTGTGCTCATCTAGTTATTTTTGGATTTGAGGATAGAGTGAACTGTGTAGGTTTGTAGACTTGTTTACCCTTCCCCACACCACTCTTTCCTTCTCCTCACCATTGCTTCATCATCACTTGAAAATACTCAGCTTTTTTTTACTCATTTTTGCACTGTAAATAAAACCCCAGAGGAGAAGGTGTTACAACAGAGCTTGTTTTTTATGATATTGCCATCACACTACAAGTGTTGCCACTGACACACATATTACCCTTATATACTGTAGATGTAAAACAAATTGTATTTTCTTTGAAATAAAGCAATATTTGCTGTGGTTTTTTATTGTCTCCTGTGAACCTGTTTAGATAATAATTTGGTGAAATATAATCTATTTTCTTATAAAATTCCCTTTTTACTGTACTGAAAGTTGGCAGTTTAGGTCAGGTTATTTTGGTGTAAACACTGTTAAAAACATTGAAAAGGCTTTCATTAAAGTGAATACCACTCCTACTAGCAACCAAGCACTGCCCTAAAGTATTTTAACATCTGCACTCACATTCTTTCACTGTAATGTTTTATATGCTTAAAGTATGTATGCGAATTCTGCTTTAGTTGCTACTTCCAGACTGAGGCACCTACTGTTTGGAGTTTGAGGTTTTAACTGGGTGCTACAGTTTCCTCCCACCTTTAGAGGGAAATGTATCAGGCTAATTGATGATTGTAAACTTCCCCTGGTCCTGGCGTGAACTCTATAGTTTTAGGTTAAGCACCATGTTGATCTGACCCTTACCAGGAAGAAGCAGCTTTCTCAAAATGGCTGGGTAAATCATTGAACTTCTATAGATGAGTAAGTGGCAGTAACATTCAGTAGGTAAGTAATGTATCATAATTGTATATCACATTACATTACAGCTTTTCTTGTAAAACTTGGGTAGCTTTAGGAATTTTATTTTATACTATTAGCTTTATAAAAACCATAAAGCAAAACACAGGTAAAATGTACCCAATTTAAGAAGAAACAAGAATAGATACAATGGGAGATACAGCAGCTAAGAAGCAACTGATATACAAATAGGTATTTTGGTTGTCTCCTGGCATTGTAGTAACCGAAAAGTAAAAGTTAGTTTATTGTTCTATGACTAACAAGGTATATAATGACAGAGAACTGTGAGGAGTGTAATGAAATCAGCCACGATGCTATTGTGAGATTTCTCTAACTGATACGAATAACAGCAGACCACCTTCATAACAGATTTGCCTATTTATTCCAACACTGAATACAGCACAAAATCCAGTATAAGAGTTACTTACAAGCTGTAGGTTTCATTATCTACTCATCTGTATGCAATAAACGTACAGTATCAATCAGTCTATACACAGTACTATAGTGACAGTTTTTGCATTTGAGCAATTTTATATCAAGAGTAAATTAGCATTTCTTTTTCTAGACATAACCAAACAGCAAATACAGTCCTCTGTAACTAGTCTGCTTCGAAAGATGTACGGTTAAAAAATTAGGCATACGGTATTTATGTCAAGTCATTTGTGAGATGCGTTGTGATTAAGTAAATGACTCTTTGAGATACTTGCTCCCATTGTCCACGGAAGAAGTGGGGGTCTTTTACTGTGAGGATGGGAGAGAGCTGGGGGGGTGGCGGCTGTAATGCTGTGGAATTAGTTTCACAACAACGCCCTTGAAGGATTATCTTGACACAATATGCTATCAAGTGACAAAACAGATTGCGCCGACAAGGCTACCAGAAACAATTCATGGAATTAGGTCAGCATTAGCATTGAACGGGAGGACTATGATCATTAGAACATCATCTAAGAATAAAGGGGCTTCAAGTTCAATGTTTAAAAAAATTAAAAAGGAATCCGACTGAGGTCGTTTGCAAGCTCTGTGTCCGTGAGTTTAAAGACAACTGTACTAAAGCATCAGAACAGGATTCTTCTTTTTATGTTTCTCGCCTATCAGAGAATCTTGTTGAGCAATAATAATAATTGTTAAGAAATGATGGCAGCTTTGACACACAAATCCAGGCAAGGTTATCAGGTGACATTCATTTTCCTCATGGATGCCACCAGGTATTTGAGAATGTGTCAGGGGATTGTTTGATTGAGGTACACTAGGAAGGTGCTACATTCAGTGGCAAAATATTACAGCCATGTGTGAAATGTGTCAGTGGCAGAAAAGGAAAAATAAAAATAAGAATTTTTCCCCTTACAAGATTATTCATTTTCAGTCAGGCTGCTTGAGGATTTAAACACGATAGTGAGAATTACACAGATACATGGTTAATTACAATGCTGCAGATACGCAATCAAAATAGTTTCCTGAATATGTAAGACCTAATAGTTACCACCTGGATTTCTGCAGGATGAGGCTGGTCATTTGGTAATTTACAGACTGGAGTGAGTATACAGACAAATAAACTTGAACTTGAAATTTCTCAGTTTTCATGCATAATCAATCGGTAAATGAACCTATGCTGGGAGCTCATTCTTAGTTTTAAAACCCTATTTTGTCATTGCAGATAGATTGAATGACTGCAGTGCATCCTGCATTTCTGTACTAAGCTGGTCGGCTCATTTGTTTGTTTGTTTTTTAAGTTAATGAAACTGTTTTGTTTTTGAACTGATTATTTTCATTTATTTTACAGAAAGCTAAACTTATCTTGATATCATTAAAAAAGATAAGCTCCCTTCATTTGCCTGCCTTGTCACAGAGAAATTAAGTGAATTTGTGGGTACAAAAATAAGGAATTAAAAGGGACGCTCATAAAAAATTACATAAGACAGGCAAACTTTAAAACAATCTTATTGAAAATAAAATAACAGAAAAGTAGAAAATGTAAAAAAATAAACTGATTAAAACCTATACATTTGTAAATAAAGAAAAAAATGACAATGACATGCAATCATGTATGAAATTCTAGAGTAAATATAATTGGTTAATATCACTTAATATGACAAGAAATATGACTGATTTGTCTTTCCTGAATGTGTGCGAATGTAATAATAGACAGATGGATTACAACCAGTCAGATGTCAGAAGCTAAGCAAGGCTTGACTTGTTCAATACTGTGATGAGAGACCTCTAAAAAAACAGGTTGCTGCTGTACGTTATGATACCAGTATCATAGCTAGCACTCTTCCTGTCTGGATCACAATTTGTAGAGCAATTCCTCAGTATGCCCAGTATGGTGATTAGGCACAGTGTGCTGTAGCAGGTGTCATCCTTCAGATGAGACATAAAACTGAGGTTCGGCCATGTGGTCATTAAAGATTTGGTCATAACCCTGGTGTCCTGGCTAAATTACAACCTTGGTAGGCAAACCTACCTTATCACTTATGTAGAAGGAAGTGGGGCCTCTCTTACTGTATACTGTATGTGAGAAACTCTGGGATCCATTAGGACTAAAAATCCAATAAAAACTTAAGCAATTGAAATATCATACTACAGATCTTTCAAGAGTATCGTTGTGTTAATAAAGTGGAATAAAGCAACTGCAGGTAACAAAACTATACATATGTAAACAGCTGACTTAATTGTATAGATAAAGCCTAACATGAACAGCACTTGAAATAACTCCTTAACTGCCTTCACATTAATAGGAGAATTCAGAATTCCACTTGAAGTTAGATTTTTAATTAATCCTGTATCAGTTAAATACTACACTTAAATGGCCTAAATAAGAACCCCACTCAGAATCTTGTGACTTCAGTTCTTTCACTAATACAAGGCAAAGAACTTTCAAAACAATAACAGGTAGCTTTATCCAAAACTATGCTACTTTATCACTGGGTATGCATTTATCCCTACTAATATTGCAAAAGTTAATCAGTTCTGCAGCAAAAAAGATCACAGAACTCTACCCATCCCCAGCTGTGGAACAATCAAACATCACTCAAAATGTCAACATGGTCAGTAGTGTTCTGTGCCATCAGATAATTCAGAGGCAGTTTTTACACATTTGTGCACAGTCATTCAGTTCAGAATGTGCTCCTTTTATTCAAATACCATCTCCCTGGTATTTTCGCAAAAAAATTGTAGGGAATTTGCATGCTTTGTTTAGAGAAACCATATTTGTCTGTTCATATTTTTTCCTAGCAGAAGAATTTTCTCTTTTTGTATCAGTCTCTGATTACAGATTCAGTGGATAATCATTGCATCGCTCTTTTTGCAAAAGGTATTTTGTTACAGTTAAAGATTTTGATTTCAGTCCAGTTTTTTTTCATTCAGAATTCTTTTCACAAATTTTTTCTTTTAAAAAGAAAAAAAACTGACAACACCATGATTAATTACATCATCCTAACACCTTTCTGAATAAAGACAACTTCAATCATTAATCTTTCTAATAAACATAATTCAAAGGATACTTGACGCTTTCTTCAGTATGTAAAAATCTTTACCACTTCATACTGTCCTGTATATTTTACACAGACACTAGCAGATTTTAACACACCTTCAGCATTGCAAAGGAACAAAATCCAAAAGTCCCAGATTTTGAAGGCTTTCATGAAAATTGCAAATAATTTTCTTTCCTTTTATGTTCCCTGAAATAACTCTACTTAATGAATCTCTTATCTCTCACATAATTTCTTCATATCAGGGAATCATTAGGACTAATTTTAATCAACTCTTTCTTACCAACAGCAATGTTTAATGCTTGGTTTTACAGCTCTGATATTTCAATGGAAAGACCACTTTTTCTATAACACTTCCATATGTATGTTATGAGTATTTCTGTCAGGCCCTGAATAACGCACAGGGTGTATCTAAAGGTTAGCTGTCCATTCAGTTACTGTATGTTCCACATAAACAATATTTCAAGGCTGCTGGTTTCAATATGACAGGTTGCTATATTAGTTAGTACATTAGTACATTAAGTATATTAGTAAGTTAATATATTACTCTGTTTGTCACCATCGCCATCAGTCTTACTAACAAGCACCGATAACAAGACAGTACTTTATGCAGAACCTTCAAGAACTCAAAGTTTAACAAAATAAAAAATGTCTCCCCTCCATTATAAACCAAGGATGGGACCTTATTAGAAGCAGCACAAATCAGTTCTCTTATGGTTGAGCACCATTTCAAACCTCCCTACAAATACTCAAGGATGTTGGACAAGCACATAGTTCCTGCATGCAAACAGTAAATGATACAAGTAAAAAACTTTAATAACTATTAAACAAGACTTAAAAGCCAAACATATAGGAAATACTTCAAAAGGTTGTCAGATTTGTAAAACACAAGCAAAGAAGAACCTACTTTTTCCATCTATATTTTTATAGGAAAGAAAGACTGTCTTAAGAAAACTGCATCAAACACAAAGAATACTTTTCAGGGAGAGATGAAAATGAGAAAAAATAAATGATAAAGGTTTCAAATACACAGATCACGCATATCGCAATAATGCATTCCAGTTTACTTCAAGGAACTTCTAGGCCAGTCTGTATTTGATCTTGAATATCTAGAGACAAAATACATTAAAAAAATTATCAGACACATTCTAACCAGAGTTAGGATAGCTTAGTTTGATAGTTTAGTTGGATTTTTGCACTACAGGTTTCTACTGCATCAGTCTTACTTATTTTAAGCAATGACACAGTTAAAACATAAGCAGATCAGAATGCAGCAATCAAGGACATACTGCACATTCGGTGTCACTTCCTCAATGTAGCACACAGCTCTTTTCTGAAAGGTTTATATAGGGTGAAGTCGAGAACAATATTTTGCCACTGTTTATTCTCCCTCTTCCATTTTGTGGATAAACAGAAACAGCCCTCGTAGCTTTTGGAAAATTTTAATACCAGAAACCGCTGGTGTGTGGAAACAATACAGTAATTAGGAATATTACTTTGTGGCAGAAACCCTGGTGCGTTCCAAAATGTGTGGGTACCACATGACATTCCAAATGTGTCTGGAAAGCTCGCCACCAAGTTAAATACAGCTGAAATTCCAATGTGCATTCTCTGCCAGTGTCTGTTAACAATAAAGTTGTGGCAATATTCTTTTTTCCAATAGAATAACCAACAGAAATTCCTGCACTTTGGTTGGGTATATATGAAATTTGGTCTCATTTTAAATATTGCATAAACAAAATATACTGTTGTGCAATTTGGTTTGGTAATTCAGGGGCATTAAGGACATGCATTTCACTACAATGCCCTGTTTGATTCTGACAAAGACCATATTGAAAAGCTGGTCTTGTTTGTTTCTTCATCAGCTGAAACAATACACAAATGATTGTCTTTTCAAACTCTGTATCACACAGACATTGACACTGTCATACAGACAATGGTGATGATTTTTCAAAAAAACCTGAGTTTATGAAAGCAGAAATCAGGGATAAAGCCTATGGATTAATTTGCGGCACAACTTTATATAATCTGAAACCTTTCCCAAACACTCAGATAGAAGTGTTTATAAATACTCCAGGAAAACAGTTGGTTTTAAAGGTGAATATTATTCAATATATTCTGCACTTATTGATATATTTATTTACTTTGATTATTTATTATTTATTTTGATGTAGTGGAATTTTTGTAAAAGGAACTGAACCAAAAAAACTGCTGTTGATGTAGTCAGCTGTTCAATCTCTTTCCAGTGGAGGTCAGACAGGCTTTGAAAAGAATTCACGAGAAACTTCAAAACTGAAGTATGATATTTCTGTGAAACCACATTTTGTTTGAAACTTCAGAACACGACAGAAACGGGATTTCTAGAAACATACATTAGGTTTTGAATTATTCCAGCAGTTTCACAGGAAATCTTTATACCTGTTATATACATCTCAACCTATACATTGATAGAAAAAAATGAGTTATTTTCATCTTTTGAACATTTTTTGTTTTTTTTACTCATTACATCGCCCTTCAAAAGTTAGTATTGCATTGTCTTTGTCCATGGTACATACCTGCTTGCCATTCATAAAGGAACAGCACCAACACAACAAAAAGCACAAAATGCAGCAGCTACAAATACATACAGTATTTTTTTATTCTGGTGTCAGCTGACTATAATAATTCACTACACATATGTAAGCACATATGCATGCAGGAGTGAAATAAACAGGAAACTGGGAAAAAAGGGATACATAATACATTATGCATTAAAGATTAATATTATACTACCGTAGAGTACCTTTATATTGTACAGAAGCACTGCAGATAATGCTACAGCACCTCAGGATCTATATAAGTACTGGGTATGTAGTGATACCAATCCAGAGAGTTAAATATGTAGTGAATACTGTTGCTTTTGTAAACCCTTACATGACAAAAGCACAGATATCAAAGTGTTTGTCTATCAATCGATCGATCAATCATCACATCAAAACGTCACATCTCACTGTGTTGTACAGTGCAATCTCTTTAGGGAGTGTTCATGAAATTGGAGGAATAAAATTCCAACTCTTGAAAATGGATGTTCCTCAAATTCCTCAGCATATATCATCTGTCTAATGGGCAAGTGGAGGTCTCAGGAATCACCTTGCTAGTAGAACTCCAATTAATGTTTCTTCATGAACAGAAAGGTGCATGTCAGCATAAAATGGTCTCCGTGGGCATATACTGTAACTGCTCTGAAACATTAGCTTGATCGCATTTTTCTTTTCTGTTTTGGTTCCTCTCCTCAGCAAAGGTTTCTGAGGCAAAAGGAGGTTGTGGGGGGAATGCAAAGGGAGTAGAAATAAAAAGGCAAGAACAGTTAGTGTGGTTTTGGTAGCTACACTGAGTAGGGTGAAGGATGGGAAGGAACTGGGATTCTAGTCCCAGAAAGCCTAAGCTTCCCTGAGCTGTTGTGGGTTAGTCAACCACAAAGCCGTGAAAGGAGATACCCACTTCTATGGGGTAGCAGGTTACCATACAGTCACTCCAGACAGCTGTCATACTGATGTGCTATGGAGGCTTATTATTTGGTTGATGCCTGGAGCCACCACCACCACAGTGTGTGTGCTAACAGACCAGGGAGGCTAAAAACAGGCTGATCCCTGGAGCCAGTATTGCACTTCAGCTGTCAACAGCAAGCCAGAGGAGGGAGTTTGAAAAAGGAAAGCCCCAAGGGCACATTTAACCTGACATCAACAGCTTCTTCTTTTTACCATAACGTATCATGCAGAGATCCGAGTACTATATAAACATGAAAACAGTACAATTTAATATCATGCGTTATTAATGATAACCAAAAAATAAACATTCCTTTTATTTAGAATATATTGCATCTTTTGATGCAAGGAATCCTAAAAAACTTTATGTATATAAAGGGATCTACATTATTCTGTCCCACTGCATAGCAGGTCAGGTATAGAAGTCAGAAGGGGTAACTTTGGGGTAGATCAGATCGTGCTAACATAGAAGGGCATTTGACCAGGACACCAGTTTGAACACCCCTACTTTCACGGACAGTGTAAAGGGATTTTTAATACCTTTAGTTTAAAGCCTCAGCTAAAGTACAGCATCTGCCATGGAATGGTGTCTCCAGTCACCATACTGTGAAATCGGCTTGGACTCCTGTCTAAAAGAAAGTGTCACTGACTCTACAGGAAAGCAGCCCACCAGCACCAATCATACCACTAACCAGATTGCCAGTAATTAATCTTAACAATTAAACCTTTATTGGATTGTGAAACCTTGACATAATATTTTACGGAGATGGAAGAAACAACTTGAGAATATACCTTTAAAATTCATTTAATTGCATTTAAAGCAGACTTCTTGTCTTGCACTTTCAGTGTTATGTTACTGTTTTCCATTCAACTTGCACTGTTTACACCAACAAAATGTCACACGTATTTGAATTTGATCAAAACAAGGTTACAAGTTTTAACAGTCAAACCCCAGAATGGGAACAGCTTCCAGAATGCATCGACTCCAACAAATGTTTTATTCCTTCAGTTAACCAGATTTGATTTATACTTTCTTTTTGGCCCTCGTTTTTGCACTTGGGTTGTTTTCAGAAAGAACACTGAAAACTCAGTTTAAATTTCAGTCTGGTCTTCTCCTCTGTGGTTTTCCCAATCAGTAGTAAAGCTCACATTAAAATTCTTGGGTTGTAAATACTTACAAGAACAAAACTGAACATAATGCAGAGTGCTTAATCCTGCTTTCCCATCCCAGTTGCAACTTACATTTAGTGGAATAAAGAGGTCACTTCATACCACTAAAGTGTAAGGGCCAAACCCAAGCTAATCCCTTAAGGTAAACAGATTTGCTGTACACATAACAAGTAAAAAACAGAACACTACTGGATCCTAATCATGCAGAAGGCATTAGAATTTAACTAGATGTAAAATATCTGATTCATTCTATATTTTAAAATATAGAAAAAAATGTAAAACTGATTCGCACAACTAGGTGCTGAATAAGATATTCTGTTTAATGTCCAACACAAGCTCTAGTTTTAGTTGTAAATCATTAGAGTATTGTAGGTGGGATCCCCTTTACAATTTGCTCATGGTACAATATAACTAGTATACCGGCAGTTGCATTACTGTGTACTGGCAAGAGTTTTTCCACATTGATTCCTGTTAGATCTCAGAATCTCAGCAAGGCTGGGACTGGTCAGTCTGGGGATGGGAGACTTCCAAGGATATCCAGGTTGCTGCTGCAGGTAGTGCTGGTGGAGCAGGAGGTGCTACTCTCCACCACAGACCACAATTTCCACAACAATGCCCCAGTATGGTGACCAGGGAAAGTATTCTGTAGGTCAGAGATGCCTTCTTTGGGATAAAGTCCTAACTGCTCATTAAAGATCCTAGGTTACTATTCAGAAGAATGTTACCCACCAGGTGTCTGCCGCACTTCAGCAGTGGATGAAACAGTTCCCCTCCCACAGGTAAAGAAATGAGCAATTAGATGCACTGTATAAACACAAGGAGTCATAACTACAATTATAAGCACCTTGTTTTACACAGTGGGGGGAATATAATCCTAAACAGGATCAAATGGTATACTTAAATATATCAGGTAGGCCTTAGTGTGAGGCTGAAATAACTGTGGCATTCTGATAACTCCAAAGTCTTTTTCAATGAAACAAAAGAGTTAACAGTGGAGAAGAGAAATATGATCTTAGTTTCAGAGTGTCCTCAACATGTGGTAATTAAACAATGCAGGGGTCAACATGCACTCTATAAGTCAAGGGAAACACTGTTCAATAAATCCTCAACTGAATGAGACATTTGTCATACTCTTGGCTTCGTCTCTACTTACCTTGCAAAGCATTAATGCCTGCCAGCCCCCACAGATTCTTGCCTCAAGTCCCATGTTACCTTGGCAACCTCAGCAAGTCAGCAAATCACAGTTGTGTTACAACTTGCTTGAATAAGTTTTCAATTCAGAGTATGAGTCAGGGTCAAAAAGAAAACATTGACACTATTGTCTCTAATAGTAAATGTCTCAAACCCTTTTTTTAAAAAAAAAAGCTGAATACCTTTCTCACTCGAGTGTTTGAACAACATGACATACTATACACTGAGAACTGTCCTAAAAAGACTGAGAAAACTTTTTTTTATTCTCTCAATTTTTGCATTAAGCACAAGTTAGATTATCAAATAAAACAGAGACAGCTCACAACAACAAATTCAGCTTTTAATATAATAATAATTGTAATAATCTAATTAAGATCATTCTAGCCAGGGACATTTAGGGAAGGTTCATGCTCCTGAGTCCAACCACATTGAAGTCTTGCCTACCACTGGGGGAGTCTACGTCTTGACTAAGGCATTGGCCACTGTATTTCTACATAAGCTTTGATCAGAATGTAAAAAAAGGAACAGTTCTCGAAATCCTGATGTCCTCTGGTTTACCATTACTAAGTATCTTTTTAAACTGCAATTTACAGAAGCAGAAAACATTAAAAAGGCCTAATAAATCCCATTATTAATTTGATTAAGAGTTCAATTAAGCAACTGAAAGTCAGGCTGTCATGAAAACCAGCAAACACTGAGGTCACAGTAACCAAGATTGGAAATCCTCTCATCTTCATCTTTTGCTCTGCTAAACAGCACTTTCAATATTTAAATCTATGGTTTTCCATGAAGGCAAAGGCATTCATGATCTGATATGTGTAAAACATCTGTAGAGTTTTCGACTGTGACTATATGCAGCATGAAAGTTTCTCTATCGCCATTTGAAAGTCAGAAAAAGTAGCATCTCAAGAAAGTTTCTGTGCACTACTTAATTGCTTAATATTTTTCAAAAGACTCACTTTACAATGAAGATGATAAAGTCTATTGCATAGGAAATGATGAAAGCAATGAAGGTTCCCAAATTATGTAGTTGCACATGGCACGGTTATGTACAATAGACACATGCATTATGTTCAGGAAGTGAAAGCTTGCAAAAACAATATGCATTTGTGCTGTTGATTTCTTTATCCTTAACGGAAGCGAGGCTAGTTATCAGCTTCCCACAGCCTTTATTCAGTTTTGAAATATATAGTTTACTTCTAGTTGTCTAATTTCCTATAAGGACTTTTGGTAATAAGATCCTATCTGCATAAGAATATGTCTTTTGTCTAAAAGTTACTAGTATTAAATGTGAAAAAACTATATAACAACTTCTGTTGGTACAGTGTAATACAGTTATCTCCAGTTCCTGGCCCCGAAAATATATACTTTTTGATTTTATAAGTACAGGTATGTCAGGAAAAAGGTTAGAGCCTATCCGTATAAGGGCAGTACTGATTTGTCATGTCATTTAATTTACTAAACCGCTTTATACCATATGGTGTTACGGGAAGCCTACCCGGCAAGCAACAAGCACAAGGCAGGGTACACCCTGGATGGGGCGCAAGTCCATCTCAGGGCCAGTCCAAGCCAATCATACTTGGGGACAATTTGGAGGCCACAGTAAAGGCCGAGGGGGGAAATTTGACCAGGACACCGGGATAACTGCCTACTCTTATTGAGAAATGCCCGGGGATCTTTAATGATCACTGGGAGTCAGGACCTCGGTTTAACATCTCATCTGAAAGATGGTAGGACTGATTTAAATAAGTTAATTCTACATTATTATGTGTCAATCTGCTGTTACAGGAATAAACAGTACTCTTTTTTGTTATGTTGTCACGACGTCTTCTAAGCTTATCCCCTGGAACTAACACAACTACATACTGTACATTAAGAGCATACCAGTACAGAATTCAAGTGGCAGTACAACTTTCCAAGAAAAAAAAAGCAATACAAACGATCATGATAACCTAGAATAAGTCGGAGGTTTGCGCTATTTATTTTCAAATTTTTATCTTGTTCTGCTTTTTATTTTTTAATGGCTTAAAAAAAGTTTAAAAAAAGTTTTTGAAGGACTGTTACAGCAGCAGCACAGTGACTTACACAATTTCAAATTACTAAGGACAGGCCTTTCATACATTTCTATCAGTCCATATGTGTAAAATACTGTATATGTCTTCACTAGAGGAGAAAATATTCTAAAACCCCTCAAGTTAGGGACTGGTGTCAGACAAACAGAAGGCAAGGAGAATATGGGAGAATACGACTGTTAATTACACACATTCCAAAAGTTTAAAATAGAGCTCTCCTTCCAGTAAGAATAATGTTGTCATGTAATTTATATAACTTTAAATTACAGTGTACGTCAAAAGCAAATTAATAATGGTTCTTGAAACTAGACATATGTTTTTAATTGAAGCAGATTTGTTCTTGCAAATATCCTGAAATTATAAGGCCATATATCTGCTCAGGCAATTAAGTTACAAACTCTGGCAATTGTTTCTCTTTCACTATAACCTTGATGAGCCTAGCTCTGGAGAACTGGTCACAAACAATTGCTCTGCAAATCAAGAAAATGGCATTATAAAAAAGTCAGTAAATCTGAATCATGTGTTCAGCATTGCACCGTTCTAACAACAATGTTTTGCACAAAAATGATGCAGAACCCAATTACAAAGAGTGTGTTCCATATTTACCGGCATTTATGTCAGAGTTATAATAAACAGGGCAGTCTTATAAATAAAGTACAGTACCTTCAGTGCCACTAATAAAAATTAATTAAGTGGATTTCCTAATGATCAAACCACAGTCCACAATGAGTCTACCCGTAAGTCTTAATAGTTTAAGAAAACAGTAAGAATTTCTGCAGTGAATATTTTTGAGAAGTGGATTAAAACAATATGTAAATCTATTTAGCAACTGGTATATATTGTTATTTTTTATTTTTATTACAGTTCTGAGTGACAATTTAGCTTCAATATTGGTCTGGGAATTGTCAATGGAAATTAGCCTCCTTTTAAATTGTTTCCTTACAGTGGATCTGATGTTAGTTTTTTTACACTGCTTTAATGGTATACATGTTGGTGACCTCATAAAATAAATAGAAAAATATACTTAATATTTTCTGAACAGAAATAATACATGCAGAAATTCAACCAAGTTCAACATTGGATAATCATTGCTGAAACTAATCGGTAAACAACCTTAATATTTTACAAGCTAACAGCTCAAATTCCAGGAAATTGTGCTCTAAACTTCCCTTCTGATAGCAATCATGGCTCATTTATCAGATAGTGCACTGAATAAATCAACAATTCAACAGAGAGAATTTATCACAGTTAATACCTGATCCACTATGACACTCATGAAAGAAGATAATATTGTCTGAGAGGCTTTGACTGAATTGTAAAGACAGAAGTAAAACTGAACACTTCACAGCAATGCAACAAAGCAGAGTAGGAACAACAGGCACTTATCTCATGGCTATCTGTATGTAATGCACTCTATCAGACTGTCAGACATAGGAGCTGTGTATACATATTTCTGTGATATGTAAATCACAGAAATATATACACCGGTTTAATACAGGACATAAAATGTTACCTGTGCTATCCTCATTTTAATGGAAAATGCACAAACATGTTTTTCAAATCATAATTAAATGTTGTATGTACATATGCAAAGAGCAAGCAGCAAAACTTCAAAACATACTACTTTGCAGCCACAAAAGGCCCTGCCTGTGCCTTTTCTCTTTAAGTTTTAATTAATTTCTTATAGGCATTCGGGTAATTAGGTGCTACCATCTATTTTTGTTTTTTTTTTATTTTTAATGTAGTGCCTTTATCTTATTTATCTATAGTATTTGCATTTTGCAGCAAGAAAGCTAATTGCCTAAGCTATAAAAATACAGATTTTTGGGGGTCGACAAAATCTCATGATGTTGGGTTGGGTTACAGTTGATTTTTTCTAAAATATATTCTAATGTAAAGCATAAATAATTAAATACAACATTGTCAGGTTACCTGAATGGTTTATTAGAAACTGATTGACCACCAGTCTCAAGCAGATGGACCTAAATGTATAGAATTTATTTAAAGTGCCTAAATCTACACCAAATGTGAGAAATAAGGAACATAAGGACTTATTACTTGTTTTTTTACAATCTATCTTTATAATTCATGCAGCTGTTCTCAAACAAGCCACATACAGTGTAACACAGTCAAAAGAGAGGTGTGCATTGTTTTAAGTAGTCAAACTGTGTTTATTAGTCATGGTAATATTAAATCTGAACAACAACAAAAGCCTTTCCTTTATAACTGCAGGTTGCTGAGACAGCCAGAGACACTATCAAATTCTAGGGCTGTGTATTGCTTAGATATGTTCCAGATTTATCTCAAACATCCAAAATAAATATTTTATACAAGATATTTCCCATGTAAATGAATGTGTTCTGTGCATGTAAAAACAAAATCACATGTTGGTAATACTCCAATAATGAGACCAAAGTGCTTGAAGTACTGAAATGCAACCTATGGAATTATAAGAAGGATAATGGGTTGTGCCCACAACTATTGCCTGTCATTCAGCACCAAAACCATGCACTTATTTCAAAATATGTTATCACACCACTAATCCTAACTATACAAGTAACCATATATTCATATTAAAAGCTGACAATGTTTGATCAGGTGAAAATGTTGTTTCTGTACTGGTAGTATGTTAGTAAATAATGTATAATGACCGAAATGCTTACAAAACAAGTTGATATGTTTATTTTAATAGATAAAATGTATTTGATTATCAACATAGTTTGCATATGAATTTGCACTTTGGAGCTTCTGTGCACTACATTCCAGATTAATTCAATTTCTGTACATCTGCAAAAGCTTATGAACTCCAGACTCCAGTGACAACATCAACAAAGAAAAGTTAAAAGCCTGCAGTATATCATACTAGATATAACAGAAAAAATGCGCCAAGAAAATAAGTAGGATTTCAATTGCACAATAGTTTATTCCTTTCAAGTTTCATTGCACAATCTTGTCCAACTTTTATGAAGAATTCAATAATACATTCTTTATCTTTTAATTTCATTACCCTGTCTATGCAAATGTATTAATCAAAAGGTAACAAGTTCATTAATCACCTATATCAAAAAGTTGTTTAACACCTGAACTTGAGTTAACTAATTGGGAATGGATGAAAGCTCGCAGATTTTCAAAAAGCTCTGTGCTTCTTCTTTTAAAAAAACTGCTAATTATACAGTACCTCCTGGAATTACGTGAACGTTAAGAGGCGTGATTTTTGCTCCACATGCCAGTTGTGTATCACTAAGCTAAGGTCTTGATCACAATCTAAAGGCCTTTCAAGCAGGGGTTAGCAGACGTGCAAATCAGTTCACAAGAAGGTACTAAACCAGAAGTACAGATGGCAGATTTGATATAGTGTTAGAAGACCTCCTAGTGGTTCCACATCTAAGGCATCTGTGAACTGATTTGTTTCTAGTGGAATTGATCTTGTGATGTGTTCAGAAATGGACCAGCTATTGTGGTATTATCGTACCTTTTGCTCATGCAAAAGCTATTTATAATATGTATTATTCAACACTCACATCACATATTATTTAAGGAACATAAATTTTGTAAAAATTCCCCAAAAAATCTCAATAGATTTAAGTGGGGACTGACTATGGAAATTAATTTTGCTAAATCTTTTTTACAATGCATTTTAATTTGTGGGTTCTTTAATTCTTTATCAATTTGGAATTGTAAATATCCCCATTATATCAATATCTCCCAATGCAATAAAAGAACTCGATACCCAGGTGTTATTTACAAATGACTGGAAAAGAGGTGTAACATTCTCTGAAACCAGTTGTTTTAAAAGCTCATAAATCACAGGGAAGAAAACTCTGTATCCATATTCTAAACCGGGTGTCACTAACTCTGTTCCAATCCGGTAAGTATTATAACTCATCCTCAATGACACATTAGGGGATTTATCATATATACTGGGTTGGTACAGGGTTGTTATGGGTCTCTCCAGGAGCAGGGTTGAAGACCCCTGTTCTAAATCATGGTTGGAAAGATAACTTGATGTGTCCATTCCATTGGCTGGGTTTAAAGCCTTTCCAAACTTCACTATTTCTGCAGACAGAATAATGCAGTTTATAATTACACTTTTATAAACTATCCCTTTTCTATTTTTGTCCATTTAAGTGGTGACGATTTCCTGCTTAGAAAGATTAAACCACACAGCTAGATTAGTGAATCCTCATTTCCAGGAATGTCATTGGCTCAGGCCAAGAAACAGTAAACAGGGAGATCTTTTTAGCAGCACTATAAGTGTTCTTATCCATCAGCTCAAAGACCTTCAACCTCAGAGCGAGGGCTTTATTTGAGTGAAGTGCAGCTTACATTACAAAGGCTTTACCCCTTGGGTCTGATTTCCCATTTAGATCCATATGCCACTAGCCTGGCTACAGTGGTATTTGCCATTTGCACTCTAAATCCTGTAATCTCAAACTCCAACAAGATAAAAACATCCTACAAGCCCAGAGGTGTTCAGTATTGGATCTTACAGTCTACTTTATTTGATAGTTTTTACCAAAATGTTCCTTCAGTATTTTAAATGATAGGATGTGAATGCACATATTTTCCAGTGTAATTCTGCTCTTGTTTTAAGAGATCTACAAGCATTAATAATCCATTCCCCAGTAATTTCTGGTAACTACCTGTGAGTTTTCTCTTTGGTTACTTCCATCAATTTATGTGTGTGGTGGTTTTAATTTCTGCACATAACAGGCTTTTCAATATTTAACTTTTGAAAGATGATGGAATAGTGCACAAGATGGAAAAGATTGACACCTGAGGAATGAGTTTTATTTTTGTGGCTTTCATTGCACCAGTTCTAGAAGTTTATCAGAAGACAGTCACCACATTCAGATAGGTCCACGATTTACTTCCAACCCAACATTAAGTCTGCTTTAATGCAATCAAAAACATCCTTGGTGAGGGCCACCCAAATGGCTCATCTGGTGAAGGTATTTGCTGTTTGCAGGTTGATCTGTATGATCCAGATGTTACAGGGTCATACTGTATCAAATGTGACCCAGTGCAATCAGGTCACTCTCTGCTCCCAGCCAAGAAGTGACTTACCCCTCAACTTCCCAAAAACCTATGTAGCAACAAAGAAAGGATGACACCCTAAAAAAATCACTGATGATCCTTGCTTATACAGTATCCCTACAGACATTGTGGTTGACTCACAAGACGAATGACTTGATGTGTAGGCAGGTTAGAGAGGCATTTCTAAATTTCCTTATTCTCCCTATGTGGGATCCAGGGCTGTCTGTGGCGACCATTCCAAACAGGGCTGGTACATAATAAAAAAATAATTGTCAACTCAACATTTATTAAAAGAAGGAAGTGTTCTTCCAGCTGTAGTTGGCTATTGAAGTGCCTTTAAGAATCTCGATTCAATGGGTAACACCTGGCACTGTCAACATTTCCAGTTCTTGGGGAGCTTCAAAGCAAGAAGATGTGTGCAGAGATGTAAGGGTGTGAGATTCAGTGATCAAAGCAATTGCAAAGTTTACCTTGGTTTACCTTAGTTAATTAGTTTCTTTGTAAATCATCAAGATTGTCATCAAAAGTCTAGACACACAGAAGAGGACAGGAGTGGACGACAGAAGGAGAGAGCTCCTTGTACAGATCATCCAGAAAGTCCAGACTCAAGTTAAGTATCTTAACTTTGTTAAGAGAGCTTGTTATTCTGTTGTTTTAGGAAATGGATTTCGTGTATAGAACCCCTTGGTTAAGAAACAGCCTCTCCTGGTTAGTGAATGCATTTTTACAATAGGGAGATAGGTTTCCCATTCATTTTGTAGAATCCAGATTTATGTAGAGAGAGATTTAACCATAGGTCATATTCTGCTGGTTTAGAAGGCTGCTTTCTCTTCTTTTGTAGGGGTTATATAAGCATTTAATACTTAGTAGCAGTCTGGGGTTTTCTGGGTGGTCGGGACGTAGGCCTCTAGACTGCTTTGTTTGTAAGTTTGTAAATAGTGTAACTTGTATGTTGTATGTTTATGCTGTTGTTTAGTGTGTCATTGTTACTGTTAATAAATATTTGTGTAACCCAGTGTGCCTAAATTATTACTCTTTTCACCAAAGCTCTACCAGAGAACAAAGAAGTCTCATTATACCAACCGCTCGGGTAAATTCTTGGCAAAATTTTTTACAAGTTATGATTACTTATTTTACTTATTTATTAATCCACTCTGTCATTTCCTTATATTCACCATTTTAATAACCCCTTTTTGTATCACTTAAAATAAATCCAAATCTTTTTAGTCTCCAAACGTTCTGCATATACTATTTATTAACGTTTTTTTTCACACAAGTATTTAACACGTCTTCAGACAAGCATTACTTATTAAACAAGTAATCTGTATTTGCATCAATCTGATATCAAGAACTTTGAAAAATGGAAGCTAAAGAGATTAACATATCACACCATTGTTCAGGCATTATTCCATTCTTTTAAATATCTCCAGCTGTCACTTTGTGATTTGACAAAACAGCTTCTATGTACAAAAACATAGAGTAAGCATACACAGAAATTGTGCTTTACCATTTGTATGTATGTATTAATGAAAAATGTTTCAAAATGTGAAATATGTGTTGAAGTGCCCTTGTGTCTTATGTACAGTGATGCTTGCTTTTGCATAAACATGCTATGCGCCTAAAGATTTAACCCTGAAAAACACCCAGCTCCCATCTTTTCTGGCAATATAAGCTAAATTACTTCGAGGAAACTTTGTGAAAACACATTCCTCAGGATCCTGTGGGATGGTTCACTGAATTGCTCACAGAGACACAGCTGCATCCCAGAAACCACCAACATATGGGAAAAACGAATACATCCATACAGAAAAGAACCAGATTTTTTTCTCAATGTTTATTTACAGAACAACATTCAAATGTGCGTTTTATCTTGATAAATAATGTATTTTTAAACCTTTACAGTTATCTTTCTTTATTTACTCTGCAACAAAAAGTAATTTTTTAAAGAAATTGAAAAAACGTTAGCAGGGGACAACTGTGATGCCTGTCTCGTCCATTAAAACTCTATCACTCTGTAACTCAACTTACAAAGCATGTGAAGCTGTTCTGAGGCTTCTGTAATGTTTTAGATCATGACTACTGAATTAATATTGGTCATAAAGGTGTTTGCCACCTCACAATTACAGGCTTACATGAAAGTGAAAGATTCAGGCCTGCTTGAATGAAAGCATTACATAGACATACAAAATGATGTGGATGAAAGGTGTGACCACTATACTGTATGCTCCCATTATTCTGTGCTGTGTTGTTTTACAGTATATAGTGAGTGAAGGAGCTTAGAACCACATGGAATCATGTTTTGAACATACCCTCAAGAGAACAACAGCATTTCTTTGCAGCAGTTGTTAGGAAAGGATTTTAAGGATGGTTTTAAATCCCTTTTATTTTTATTGAAGTTAACCCCAAAATGGAGTTGTCAGCTACTAGAGAATTAAACATCAGCTGCCCAAAACGTGGGAAAAAAACAGCAACACATACTTTGAAGTGTTAATTAAAGGCCTCAAGTCTGACAGCAACATGTTCAGAACACGAATGGATTTGTTGCATCCATAAACAAAGGCAGATTAATTTTGTGTGACACTTGGTAGCTTGTAGAGCATTTTTAAGCTAAAAGGTTCTCTCCAAGCAATGCAGGTGTTTTTCTGATTATTATTCATCTGGTTACCATTTTGCTAGCAGGAGAAGTTCAAAATAAAACTCAAAGGCAATCTGGTTTTGCTCAAAATCACTGGAAAAACACCCTTTGACAAACTTTCTGCAAAGCATAGACAAAAAAGTCAGTCAGACATTTTATTTTTTAATTATTTTCAGTGGCATCATTTCTAATAGAAATAATTTTCTCACAAATGAACTACTTTTGTCAGTCATTTCTGGGAATTCCAAACAACACAGTTTTGGCAAAGGTTCAAATGCAACACTTAATTATGCACATTGTTCAGAAAAGAATAATTTTAAGCATCCAAAAAAATGGCCATAAACTGAGTACTTTGGACTGGAAATTCAATAAGTACAGGGTATTGAGAAGTACACAAAGAAGCAATAAAAAATAGGTTTATGGCATGGCACTACTCTTACAGAGTGGTTTTGGACAAGAGCACATACTTTATGGTTGGAGACCACAGGCCACACAAAATTCCATGAGCATCATTTAAATCTTAATAACTCTGCACTCCAAAACCTTATTCTTCAAACTCACTTTTAACTCTTATCCTCCACTGCATATAACTGATTACAGAAGATCAGCAGCCTGTAATGATTTTTTTTCTTCCTTGTGTTCAATAAAAAAATTCACAATAGCCACTTCAAGTTGACTCATTTTCTTCTGTTCTCATATTGTGCTTATCTCTGAAACAGAATGTCCAAATGAGCCCTAGTCAAATATAACATCCTATCTCAAATCAGTTCCACCCAAGCAGAACCCTACCATATATTCACCTCAGGTGTTAACATGGTTAACCGATTCTTCTACCTAATCATGTTACTGGGTTTTCATGTTGAATCCCTAGCCATTGTGCCTGGGACCATTTTCTTACCAGGACCGAAAAAGCAAAATTATACTGGCCTAGCTCAGCAAAATCCCCAGAGAAGAGTGTACATCAGCATCCCTGTAGTAAAACCAATTCCAAAACACCAGAAAGTTAGTATATTAATAAGAAAAGTGTTTATTATGAGTCAAGTATTTGTATATTTAATACTACTAAGCACTTAAATCATCCCCCAGGTGCTAGGTGTATACATCTCTTTTTGCACAAGCCATAAAACTATGGACTTAATAAGGTAAAGTGAGGAATTGTTAGCAGTGCTTCAAGAAAAAACTACTGGGATTCAACTAAAAGAACGTAAAAACATTGGAAAGAGTTCATTCTGATTTAAGTGTCTTTTAAATTAGGTTATGGAGCCTCACATCTAGCCTTGGATGTTAGGTTTGATGGTGCACTGGCATCCTGCTGTTTGAAGGTTCTCACCAGATCCATGTGGATTTTTTCCAGTTGTTCATCTTTTCTCCCACAGTCCATAGATGTGCAGGTTAACTGGCAACTCTTAATTGCTCCACATATATTATGTGACCCCTGTCCAATGCAGTGTACCATGCTTACTAGGGTAGACTGCAGCTTACAGTTTTCAAGCCTCACCAGGAAAAGCTAAAGGTTATTCCACTGGTGGAGTTTAGTGAGAACTTCTATTTAAAACAGAAACAGGGTGTCATTTGTTAAGCACTGACGCACTTCACAGAACCTCAACACATGGATATCCAAAGAATTTTCCACTCACCTGGTGTAACAGTTTCTTTCATTTGTTTACCAAGTGCTGAAAATAAATGCATCTGTTCCATGCCATTCTGTTAGATTTTGAGATAATAGAAATCAAATGAATTCTTAGCAGCCAATATGTAAGAATTTACATCTGCCAGATTTAAGAAAACCTGAACTGGAATTTTAGTCATAATGATTCTAAATGTCTGAAACATTGCAGTTGGATCTGTTGTGACCATTTTCTCTACAAATAGCTACATTTGTATGGAACCCAAAGCCAGGGGACTATATACAGCAGGCCTTCAGATCCTCACAATGATTCAATACGTCTATCAAGCACACCTTCTTTGCTCTTTTGGAATGCTCATTTGTACTCCTGCAGATTAGATAATACGGCTCTAAATATGGGCATACATGGCAAGTCTTTACAGCTGGCTTTACTAATGATTCAACATACATATTGGGTAAAAGCACTTTGCTGCACCTAAGTGGTAAAACCTTAACTCACATTCTGACAGAGATGTGAAATTCCATCCTGTACGTTATGTAAGATGTTGTTGCACAACACATGAAGAGGAGCAATGAACTCTGGTGCAAACAAGTACCTAGAACAATGGCATGGAAAATTACTGAAACAATCTATGTGCAGCTGCTGTCAGCATTCAAGCAACTTTGTAAATACAACAACAGTGCCACCTGCTGGTATCAGTATAAATTGCTACGCATTCAGCATCCCTTTTTAAAATAAAGACAAACTTTAATGTTACTTTACACGTTTTTACAGAGACATCAGAAAAAGCATATTAGAAAAATTGCTACTTGGAGGGAAGGTCAAAAAAGCTGATTTTGAAATAAAACAAGTTGTTTTTAGAGTACTTTTACTGACAGAAAAAATCTCTGTAGACAAAATGGACAAAATATTAATAAGGTATAGCACACCTGGGGAATGAGTTTCCATAATCCCAGAACTGTTGCATATTTAAAAAAATAAAATTAAAGCTCAATCTTTTCTGCACAATGCTTACCAAATTTTCCTATCACACGTGTTAATAAAGAGATAAAAAGATGAAAAGTCAAACCTTCCGTTCAAATCTTATGCAAACTCATAGAAATAAGTTGAGTACAGGCTTCCAGCAAACTGTTGCCTCAATGAAATCATATTTTAAATATACACATAAGCCTTCAACATACTGAAGTATCTTATTCACCACTCATGAAATAACATGGTATGCAAATATTTTATTATGACTGAAGCACTGATCAAGTGCCAAGACAAACTTAAACATGTTTCCTCTTGGTCAGCTTTAAGATCACATGGCCTCAGCTTTCATTTTTACACTGACGATACTCAAATATACATCCATACCAAACCTGACACTGACGTGGCTGTCTCTATTCTATCTAATTGCATCTCTGACATAAAAATTTGGATGACTCAAAACTTCCTTCATCTTAACTGCGACAAGACTGAAGTCATGCTTATTGGCACCCCCCATCAACTTCGTAAAGCCAGTCCTGTAACCCTATCTGTAGATGGTTCTGTACTTGAGCTTCAATCAAAATTGAAAAACCTTGGGGTTATATTCGATTCTGGCTTAACATTTGACCCACATGTGTAGCATACTGTCAAAATATATTTTTTTTCCACCTCAGAAATATTGCTAGACTACACCCTATGCTATCACTAACTGTGGCTGAAAAGCTGATGAACACATTTGTGTTCTCTCGAATTGACTACTGTAATGCTCTACTCGCTGGGATATCTAAATCTACTCTGAACAAACTGCAGTATGTCCAAAACTCACCAGGTCTAGTGCAAGAGTTCACATTACTCCTATCCTGGAGTCCTTGTACTGGCTTCCGGTCAAATTCCATTTAGACTTTAAAATCCTCATGCTCACCTATAAGGCTCTGCATAGCTTGGCACCTCAGTACCTGTCTGAACTTTTATCACTGTACTCCCCACCTCACAACCTTTGCTCTTCTAATTCTGCTCTCCCTTCTGTCCCCCAAGCCCATCTACATTGTATGGGTGACAGGGCCTTCTCCTGTTATGCCCCCAAGCTCTGGAACTCTCTCCCCAAGGATATCAGAGTCACCTTCTCTGAACTCCTTCAAATCCAGACTCAGAACCCTCTTTTTCAGAAAAGCCTTTACTTAACTGGTTCCATTCTTCACCCCTCTGCTCTTCTTAGTACCGCCATCCACAGCCTCCTCTATCTATTGTAATTGTTTTATCTTGTGTATTCTTTTTATTTATTGTTATTGTCATCCTGTAAAGCGCTTTGAGAAGCCACCTTTAAAGGCGCTATATAAAATAAAGTTTATTATTTATTATTATTATTAAAAAAAACAAGAGGATCAAATTAAAAGGTCAAACCATAAAGTGCAACGGTCTTTCATGTAGATGTTTAGACATTTGCTGACTTGATTTACAAAGATGTGATTTCAAAGAGCATGAGCACTTCAACCTCTTGCTTTAGACCGATTTCAGGTAAATGCCCTCGGGAATACAGTTGGGGTGCACAACTCCAGTCCTTAAGGCCCCTGATTCTGGTTTTCCTTGTGAGCTACTAATTGAACTGATTTGCTTAATTGGACAAGTTAAAGCATTTCTATGTTCTTAAGAAGCTGAAGATATAGACTTAAAAAACCTGCTGGTCTGCGTCCTTAATGTATGGGAAATGGGTACCTCGTGCTACGCAGGTAAGGGAGTTACTCGGCAGACTTGAGTTTTAGGATTTTCCATCCTGGAAAATGAGTCTTCCCTGTGATGGACTGGCATGCTGGCACCTTACCTTGCACCTGTTGCTCACCAGGACAGGCAAATGGATGTATATTTTAGACAGATAACTGCAGAAGCCATACAAAATGATGTCAGCTTATCCTGACCACATCCAGGACAGAATCACCATTAACATTGAGACCACATTGAACATCTATTACAGACCTCAGGAAAAATTCCATTCCTGAGAAACTTGCTATTGCACAGCAATATAAAAACTATTTATGCCAACCTTTCCTTGAAAATGTATATAATATTTTGCTGTTGCATATTCAACTATAATCATGGTGCTGTCTTGAGTCACAGCTGAGATCGTAGGCCATTACTTACACCAATATTCAGGGTTTTGGCTTTTGAGGACAATAGTATATCTGGAAGATTATCACTAGACATCCTTTGATTTATACTTTTAGACTGTGATTGCATTTATAAATTGGTATCAGATTCAGAGATTTTCTGAAACAAAACAGTTCCATATACTCTGTACATTTTTAAACAACCTTTAAAGAAAGAAGATGCATGACATTTTGCATTGTGTTCTCATCCAAGGGAACATCATTACAATTATTAATTCCCCCCCAACACCAATCGTAACCCTGCATCAGTCATACCAAAAAACTGTACACCAATGGCCACTGACAAGGTTCTACACCCATTGACGCACAGATATGAAATAAAACAACTGCTTCAATTTAAAAAAATACAGAGGCACACAAAATTGACCTAGAAAATCTATATGTACTGTCTCGGAGGATATGCACAATTTCCTTCCATGCGACCTCAAAAAGCAAGTGGTTACCACACCATCAAGTGTCACTGAATAAACCACACAAATTATTTTCTTTTTTTAATGAGAAAAAAAAATCTTTACAGATTCTAGTTACAATACAAAAAATGCAAATTTCTTAAGCTAGCAAGAAGGTATGTTACATCAAAACTGACGAGCTGGACTAAGTCTCCTTTTTAACTAAGGTTTCTTTATAAAATTACATAACTCCATTGGTAAACAGTCCAAATAAAAAATCTCTTATGTTGCATCTTAAGTGCATTCTCCTTCAGAACTCATGGAGTCTAACCAACTCTGAGTGGAGGAGCAACCAAAACTACACCATCTCCCCGAACAAACAGCATTGGGATGTTCCTCTTTGTGGACTGGAATGAAAAAAGACAATCTTTTAATAACATGACTAAACTTGCAATGTGCATGTGAATCTATTACATGTAATATTGGAAATAATTTTTAAAAAGTAAATAAAGCATATCATGCAACCAACACATTATTAAGAGCTTATTTAACCCATTAGAAAGAGCCACACCACTTTAAGCATTACTTTTGGAATTTTAACTTTGACAAACACTATGGCTCCTTGCATTAAACCAGAGTTTGATGCAAAAAATAATAAAAAAAGTTTTAGCTAAGGTTATGACTATTGATAGATTACAGCCTAAATGTATGACCAGGGCTACATACAAGACAGTGAGGAGGATATTGGAAACTAGTACTCTGGACAACTGTAGTAAAGCAAGAATACGCTTAGATAGTTTGGATTAAGCTCCTCAGAGTAAATTTTCTTAATGATACATTATTAAGGCAGACTACACAGTAGCATAACATTGTCTCAATGAAAGTACAAATGCTCAAGATATTTATTGAGAGGAAAGGAAACAAAAAGCACAAAGCAAAGGTTTCCAAACAGCCTTCAGTAGCTAAAACGTTGATGTCTATGCTAGGCATTTTAGATTTTTTCATATTCTTAGCTATTTTTCCTCAATGTATAATTTTGTTCACATGAATTTCCAGTTACGACGGAAGCAATTTTATTAGATTGCATGCAATCTAATTCAGTAAACAATTACCAGTAAACATTAAATCTCAATCCAAAATGGATTAATCTGCTCAATAGTCCTAAAACTCCAGTTCTTTTGTAATGCCAGGTTGTCTGTTGGTGTTATGCATATTTTGTATGTGAAGTCAAGGTACTTTCCAATGACATTACAAGTTCTTATCTTCAAATAAATGAGAACATTAGCAAAACCCCAAATTAAAGTCACTTCTGCTGGTAGCCAATACATTAAGCAAGACCAGAAGAACTACATAAACCAGAAGAACCACAGGGATTAACCAAAATACTGTTTTCCTTGGACCTGGAAACAGCAACAGTTGATTTGTTGGTTGCATTATCTAAATTGGTTATTAACTAACTGACACCCAAGGAATTGTAATTTGGCATAAAGTGCATAATGACCACATACGTAACATGAAAATGCCTGAATTATTTTTTCTGAATGAACCAATTGTTGGATAATGACATTTTCTTTTCACACAACTTGCAATATTTTTATTTTATAGTTTTTATCATCTGAACCTAACAGGACTGCAGAAATTTGAATTTGATTATAATTTCAGAGCAGATATGTAAAATGTATGCTTGCTATTTTTTCTATACACCCTGCACCTCAAACAAGTCATCAACACACATTAAATGTGTTTAGATTCTAAGACAAACATTTACTTGAGAAAGAGACATGAACAGGCACTCGACAGAAGCAGACACTAGATGGTGCCTCTGTTTTTTGAGGAAAAGGAAGACACTTTATATTTGAGAAGATACTGTATTAGCAGATCGAAGTTTCTGCTAGAATAATGGAGAAGTGGGAATCTCTCTGTTCACCCAGTGATATTACCACCAGGTAAAAAAAGTATCTTACATTGTTTCTTTGATGTGTTGCAAAATAGTGGTTAGTAAAATCTTTAATTCTATCTTTAATGTTCTTAACAGTCTCATATCTTCCAGCTGGTATTATTGATTCTAACTAATTGTGAATCAGTTATTCATTTTTTGGTACTGAATGCACATTCTCACAAGGAAAGTTGAATGTTAAGGTGCAATCTGACAGATCTAAACAGGGAACTGTACACGTATGATGTAGCCTACACCAATCCGAATAACTAAACCAGTTTTCACTCTAAAGTGCCGTGGGACATGTGGCACAAAAAATGTCAAGAAAACATATTTTGTAGACTCTACCAATATTCAGTGAGATGGTCCACTCATTTAAAAAAAAAAGGTAAGAAGCAGTAATTAAAGAAAAAGGCAGCACAGGCAAACCAGAGTAGCCAGAAAGAAATAAAAAAAAGTGACTGATAAGGGAAACTTCTTTAAGCTTCACCATTTCTAACTGGGATGACAGAAAACACAAGCAGATGCTTCCCCAACTGTGAGGATAACATTCCTGTCACTAGGGTGGGGTACAGTCAGATCTTAAACTGAAGATTTGATTTTGGGGCAAAAAGGGGGAAGATATTAATAGTTTCTTTAAAGAATTAAAAATAACTCACTTTGTAAATTTCTTCATAAGTTTCTTCGTCAATTTCTACCGTGGTTACTGTTTCTTCAACATCGCCCAGTATCATGTTTAAATGCTGATCATATGCCTGAAATAAATCAATACGGAACATTTTCAATTCTATTTTAAATATGACATAACCTTAGTATTCAGTTCTTCAGAACAATTCCTAAGTCTTCTACATAGTTACCTTTGATTCTGCTAAGTGGTAAAAACACTAACTAGTCTTAATTACAAAACATGAAAAGCTGCTGATTCTAGTAAACGAACAACTTAATAATATATCTGTCTAAAGCAATGGTCAATTCTAAAGCATGGAATCAAATTTACAATCACAAATTGAATTTAAGTCTTAGAAAACAAATCATTCACATAACTGTCAATATAGCCACTAACATCTTTTAGATTGCACTAGAAACGCTATTCCCCGTTTATTGGCCTTAAAACCGAGATGGTCTTACTCACATGTAGCCTTCCTCTTAGCTCTCTGTCATTGCGCATTTTCACATATATACGCTCATCAAGACTAAGCCTGATGAGATCTAAAGGCTCCTCAACAGTGTTGGCAGTCTGTTGCTGAAACAAGAAAACAAAAACTCAGTACAGTACACTGTCCAGATAAACCTAAGGTTTAAATTGTGTAAACTGGAGCCTCTAACTAAAGCCATACAAATTAAATTAGTATCTATTGTTTTAATTTTAAAAGGATTCGGTAATCTAATATGACGTCTGTGTCGATTTACAAGAACATTGTATTTAGTCACTTCTGCATATAAAGATACGGAAAGCCAAAAGCTATATAATATGCGTCCCATATCATCACTTATTATTTCAGAAAAAAACACCTAGCTAATTCAATTCATTTTTACCGCTCCTGCAATGTGTTGGCTATTATCCAGATTACCGACTCTCATCACCACATAGATATGAATTCTGATTTTTCGGAAAGCCAAAATCACATTACAAAACACTCTGTGAACACAAGCAAGACATATAAACAGGAATTTAAAAAATATATAGTAAAGTTAAAAAAAAACCCAACCTGGTCCACCTCATCCGCCATCTTTCAAACTTCCCAGAATTCCTTGTGAGTGCGTTTTATCGCGAGAACCTCTTATTGACGTGTAGAGACACGATCAGTTGTTTTAATAAACGTAGTGAAATGGGTGAGTAAGCAGATCGGGGTTGATGAAGCTGAAATAAAGACGAAAAAGCACTTAAACATTTTTGTTCCGTTTTTAAAAAGATGCCAAAGACCAAGATGGTGGTGTTGTATTTCACCAGTTGGGATTATAATTGTTACGTTTTCCAGATGCTGATACAGTTCAAGGGATGTTCAAATAGCTGTAACGACTGAACCATTTCTTTTTGTAGTTAAGGATTATATAGCATTGTTTGTAAGAATGTACATGTGGGGGGTCTCCGTTTACTAAAAATGTAATTCAGTGTCACTAAATGTTACCTTCCTAAGATTTTCTCTCTGTTTAATAAATGGTGAAATATTCTCTTCTTTTCCCACCTTTACTGCAGTGCAATGATAGGTTTGCTAACACCGACTTGTCCCTTGTAACTAACATTGAACAAAAAGCAAGGGATAACTTTAACTTCACACAAGTACTCAAAGAGAAGATAAATATTTTGAAAAAAGTTTCAAACAAATACTAAATCTCTTTTTTTTACTGGGAATTTACTGTATATCTAGTGTTTCACAGTTTTATTTTACAACAAAATATTCCCCTTTCAGCAGTAATTTCATCTTCATTAATTACCAGTACAACATAACATAACTCTGGGTGTGAGATGCATTATTAACAATACACTTTTTAAATATTGTAATTTTGATTATTGCAAAGCATAAACCGTACATCGCCAGTCTTTTGAAAAGAATCTTATAAGAACTTCAACACCTGGGAAAAACAGAAGCATTGCCAAGTTCATATTGTACATATTGTACATTATCAACTGGTAATCTGCTGAATTTAAATACAAGGTAAATTAGCTCCGTTGACAGTGATCAGTACAAGCTGTAAATTTTGCTTGAGGAATTTATGAAAATACACAGCCACTGAGATGTTTAGTGAAAAGCAGCTTGCACTATTTTGTGATTTAAACATTTTTTTTAAATGGGAAGCACAATCTGAACCTTTAAAAATTTTACAGGGGTGTCATGCATGTGTTAAAAAATAAACTCTTCTGAATTTACTACTGACCAAACAGACTTACATTTATTACTTGGAGAGTTGTGGAGCTGTGGCATTTCTAATCATCAGTTAAAGGTTGTGACTACTTGGCCAATAAATATCCAGTGTTACTGTTTGTAGGAGTAGTGATGTCCACGCCAATGACCTTGCTAAATATGCTTTGGGCCTGCACAACCTATATTTCCCCCTTAATTCAGTCAGATATGTAGTGGGGTTGTTGGTGTGTTACTGCTATTACACATGACCAAGGTAAGGCATTCTGATAGGACCACAGAAGAGCCATGGAGTGTCTATGTAAAGTATGTACTAAGCATCAAAATAAATATGTTGTGTCTGTTCAATAAAATGTCAGTACGCCTGCTACAAAAAGTCATTTCCCTCTGTCCATTTGTTACAGTTATAATTGGTTTCTTTTGGCAGTCAATATATATAATAGACATAGTTGGCTTTATGATATATACATAAACACAATTTATCTACAACACCATGATATATAATTGCATGACATTATCAAGGAATGAAACAGCATAGTAGCCTATATACAATAAATATTCTCATATGACTGTCACTCCAATCAGATACAACTATGGTAGGCCAGGTTCAGTACTACACTGTACCATGAGATCATGAGTTTGCAGAATCCAGATGGAAGAGGAAAGTCAAAGGCAGATATTGTAGAAGATCATCTTGGGAAGGCCATCATCTAGCAATGAAAGAAGTGGTCTCATCTGTGGACTTCCAGCAATGTTGGCCTAAGGGACAAATAAACTTAGATAGAAGGTGGCATTTGTTTGATATAACAAAGAAGGAAAATGAACTCAAATTTGCAACTCATTCACAAATAACAATTTCAGTCTATACCACTTATGTTCCTTGTATGAAGGCTGGCAAGATTAGTCCACCCAAGACTGCTGACTCCTCCCGTCAGACAACTTTTTAGTGAAACGAAAAAGAAAAAAAATGCCAGTGAAGACAACACATCAGGTTGCCTCCTAACGGGTTAATAGAGTTAATGGGACATAACGGGTTAAGTTTTACTTTGAAATAGCCGATGACAGCGTGCTGAGCATTTTGCAGCAGCTATAGACGGTAGCGCAGTGAGGTCGTTCGGTTTTGTCGTTCAATATCATACGCATATACTGTATATCAGGCCTGATTTAATTAGGGGCTACAGTTGTTTATTTGTTTTTTTTTAAAAGACTCTCAGTTCAGAAATTATCATGTGCTCTTCGGCTATTCTTTCGGTGATGGTCGGTGTCATCTGTTATCTCCCGATTCCAGCGTTTCCAAATTACAGACCCATCATTGGTAAGGTGACATCACTCAGGCTACTATTTTGCTTAACGGTTTTTTGAGTGTTTTAAAAATTCTCAAAGGTTATTTTTGTAAGGGAGCCAACGAATGTCCACACCTTTTATTAATTTAAATGCGCAGGTATATAATTGGAGCTCATCTATAATTGTAGAAAATGTATATATTTTACTGCCAGTGTAATTTCATGTCGTTATGTGATACCATTCTGCGTGAAGTATTTGACAAAAGATTGGGATATTAACATTTTATATTTTACACTTGCATGTATTTTTGTCTTATCGTATAATTTCTGATTTATATATCGGATACGCGTGGGAAGATTTGTTCTGGTATTTGGAAACCTTTTTAATTATTGTGACATGTTGAAAATGGCACGTTATTTTCGGCAAACTAAAGAAGGGATTATTAGTGAAACATTCAAATGAAAAATAGCCGTTAGAATTAAACGAAAAAGTGTTAAATTCCAGGGTAGACTATACGACGTTGTTTTGAACATTATATCAGAGAAATATGCATTTTCCAACATAAAGAAGTTTCTTTATTTTCAATCACCAGAGACATTCCTGTGCTCAGGGAGACTTTAATGGGTACAAAGTGACTGAGCTAATAAGAAATGTAATTGAAGCTGAGATTTTTACATTGTAGAGAAGTTTTTCTTATTCTGCTTTATTGGATAGAAGTTGCTTGAATTACCACTTTACCTACTGTACCTTACGCTGCAGAATCCGATATCAGAACTTTCAAGAATATGCAATAGTCTTAAACCATGTTCCCTTCTCCTTATTTATAATTATCATTTTGATTATATGATTTTCTCATATATTTTTAGAACTGCTGAGTGCCTCTTATTTGGTATAAATTAACAATAGGATGAACAGGTTCTTGGAGGGTTTCTGGATTCCTAGACAAAGGTGCTTGGAAAGGGTTCAGCTGTCAGCGGAATTGGGGAGTGCAATTGAAAATTCAGTTACTTGAACTGAGATGGACTGCCTACAGATAGCACATTTTGAAACGTTCTAGATGAGTTAGAAATGGACATCAACACTATGATACATATTAAGGACTGAAATTATGGAGCTTTCTTTACAGAAGCTTCCACATATAAATATTAATATAAATATACTAACAGCTTCCTACTCAAACCTGTACTTTACATTTTATGTACAGTATATATAGTCTACATTCATGGCATTGTGAGGTACAGCACTATTCAATCACCAATTCATGATAAAATACATAACTACATGTACTACAAAAACATATTACCGTACTTAATATTTATTTCCAATGACGTTGCAAAGCTAAAGGCGTTTTATGTAATGTTTATGACATTCATTTAAAATATTCTTCTGTTCTGGGGAGAAGTAGAGCTACATGATCAAAATTCTAATGACAACACAGGCATCCAAGAGGTCCCATGAGCCATTCAGACAATCTTGCAACACAGATACTTCTTACTCCTTTTTTGAGTCAGCTTTTCAGACATTTTTTTTTCTGCTACAGGGATCGTAGCCCAAGAAAATCTTCCCAACGACCCTCACGCACAGGGGTTGTCTTACATCGCTGCTTCGTATGTGAAATATCTGGAGGCTGCTGGAGCCAGGGTTGTGCCAGTCAGGTAAGATCTTTTCACTCAGGAGTGTAGATCAGACAGGAAAGAAAAAAAAAGCACCAGTTGCTCTGTTTGCTGGGAAATTGCAGGCATATTCATGCAGCATTAACTGTACTAAATCAATATAACCTTTGTTTGTTCTTGTCTTATCTTCTGAAACTGTATAGTTAAGTAATTACAGGCTCTGTTAAATACCTGCGTGGTAGTTGTACAGTACATTCTGATTCCATCAGAGTAGTTTAATGACTACAGACAATGTCCGTGTTGGACTGTTTTATTTCAGCGGCCAAAACCAACTTAGTTTGGTGGAGAACCTCTTTTTCTGTCAAGAACAAACTAATTCTGATGTAATAAATGTCTGTGGGTACCATCCATTCTCACAACAGTACAGTGTATATCACAATAAGTGTAAATGCCTAAAATTCACTTCCATAATGCTTTTTGTGCCATTCCAAATTTATGGCTACATAAAGGATAAGGACAAAAACTTAGATGTCACCAAATTAAAAGGTTAAGACATGAAATAAAATCATGATTTCCATGATTCCTAACAATTACAATTTGTTCTTAAGAGGAGGAAACAGAGAAGCGTTTGAACATTTGAATATTAACATAGGTAAGGTTTTTAAGGCAGAACTCAGCATGGCTAGGAAACCATGTTAAAATGTATGCTGAGATTTGATTTGGGACTAAAGATGATGACATTCAGAACAGATGTAAGATGTGTAAAAGTAAGAAAAGACAGTTACTATTACCCAGTAAGTACACTTTCTGCTTGTGTCACTGAATGTAATGACAAAGCTTGTTTAAATCTTGTGTCATTTCACAGAATAAACCGCACAAAGGAAGAATACACCGAGTTATTCTATTCTATAAATGGGTATGTTTTTTAATATTTATTTAATATATGTTTTTTTTTTCACATTTGAAGATGGCCATTTCTATCTGTTAAAATATATGCACATAATAAGAACTGTGTGAAGTGCAAGTGTACTCTCCATTATTGTAGATTACTGCTTCCTGGTGGAGATGTGGATCTTGAAAACTCCCAGTTTGGCAGAGTATCCAGAATATTCTATGACTTGGCAATAAAGGTATGTTCAATTTCCACCTAAATGGATAATGGGAATGACAGTATGATAGTAGTATTTTATAAAAAGAGCAACCAGAAAAAAAAATCTGGGTCTTAACAGAATATATAACAAATGATAGGAAGTGAATCTTACTACTCACTCATAAGAAGAGATTAAAGTGGTGAACAATATAGATTATGTATTGCTCAGTCATAAAGTAACCGCCTAGGACCCTTCAACAAATGGATGAATGAGATCCTCCAGCCAGTACATTACAGGCAACTAAACAGATGGACAGTTGATCATGATTTGAATTGATCTTAGGTAATTTATCGAGCAGTGATACGTAACTTATATTTAATACTAAGATTTAAGATGCTGTTTTATCTTTTTATCACTTGCAATCCAACCATTGTTCTAAGATGGGCGGAAAACAAAGCCTTTGTTCATCACTATTTCTGTAAAAAGCTTCAGAAGGGTGAAATGAAGTGAGGATGTTAATTAAGGTATATGCAAATCAAGGCTGCAACAACATGAGAGAAGAAAAAAGCCCTGGCATTAGAAACTTTTTACAGTTGCTGGGATTCTGTGGAGTGAGTCCTGAACAATACAGAACTTTGTTTTTGGTACACAGGCACATAGTATGTTGACATGATGTATGCTTTTTTAATTTGTAATTCGCCCTGCTTATCTGAACTCTGAAATCCAACATGTACTACACATCATACCTATGTGTTTTGGACAAGGGAATAGTGTTCAGCTTAGGAAATAATTGTTCAATCAGTCAAATAAGAGTTGAATTTGTGTATAATTTGACAGAGAAAACCCATGGCCCCATAGACATCCTTGTGGTAGAAGGCAAAACGTGGATGTGGCACATCATGTAGACAGTGGCAGTGAGAAAGAAAAGGGTTTATGCAAAGAAAAAGAAAGGGAGATATTCACTCCTCTCGTACCGAAGAAATCCCAAGAAAAGCCAGGCTGATGTGCATTTTTACATTTCCTGGGGTGTTTTCTAGGCAAATAATGCATCAGATTATTTTCCCATCTGGGGAACCTGTCAAGGATTCCAGGAGATGACCGTTCTCACCAGTGGCACAAATCTCCTGACTCTCACTGACACCAAGGCCATAGCTCTGCCTCTCAACTTCACTTCAGGTAAGAACTCATTTTGATATCCTTCCTTTGATTCTGCATACAGAGGATAACTCATCCCTCTTGCATTAATTATTTGTAGACCCATGTAAAAATAGTCACGGCTTGGTAAAATTCTTGTTTTGTCATTCACTTGACAGTATTAAAGGACAGTGTTCATTTAAGAACACTCACATAAAAAATCTCACATGTTGGCAGAACATGGGGACATAACTGAAGGCTCTTATTATATAATTGTGCAACCTTCAAATGGACTTACATTTTAAAACTACAGTATGGACCAGAACATATTCTGTATAATGAGTGTTCATTTTTTTTTACAACGAGAATATAGAGTACAGAGAATCCAATTATGTCATAAGTATTAATTTAATCAGGGATGAAACATTTGCTTACTATTTGCTTTCTCATTTTACTATCATCCCCCAACCATCATTACTCCTCTTAATATTTCAAAAATGCAAAACTCACCTTTGAGATGTGTTCAGTTTCATTGTAAGAGAAGCTGTGGGATTACTTCAGTGTCAGTCAAAGTGAAAAAGAGAAATGAGAACTCGGCGGCTCCCAACAAGTCTCCAGTTTATTTTTTGTCATGCTTGTTCAAATGTAACATATATTTTAGCTCTTCATTGTTTCTTTGTTCAGTGGGTGCAAACAGCAGCCTGTTCAAGAGCTTTCCAAAAGACCTGCTTCACGCACTCACCACAGAGAACATCACTTCCAACTTCCACAAATGGAGCCTCACTCTGCAGGTATTGGATGTCCTTTGGCTGTTTGTGACATCAAAAGGCTCATTTTAACATCCCTATGGCTGGTTTAAGCAAGTTGAGCCCCTGCTTAACCATTATTGCACCACCCAGAGAATGAGCTCTGGTAATTGGAATGAAAGAAGGGTATTGAGATGATTTAGGGTGCAAACCAGGAACTGGCAAACCCTGACAGCCTCTGAAATGGGTAATTGTTTACTGTGCATAAACTAGCAAACATTCTAGATTTAAAATAAATGCAACAGATTTTGCTTGTTATTCTACAGTAAACCTGGAACCACTAATTATCTTTTATCTCCTTGGCTCCTGTGTCAGAATTGCTGATTTCTGAATTTTTGCATTTCACCTGCTCTTGGAAGCATATACCTTTAGAATTTGTGCCATCCGGCAACAGTTCTGTGAACGCTGGAAGAAATACTGTTTACACCATAATGCTGAAACTGTTCTATATTATTTACCATTTTTCTAAATGTAGGAGATTGTGTAGGCTTCTTTGCAGTCTGGCCATTCTCTTCTACAGTCCCCTGTGACTGGTTTTTCACACTGCAAGTGGGTAAATGTTTGCTTAATTTGTCTTTCTGTAGTTTACTTTGTCAGAAGGGCAGCCACAGCAACACCAGAAAATGAACAGGAAATCAAGAGGGCTTGCCTTTATCATCTCTAGGGAAAAGAATACTTTGTGGTCTGAACTAATAATTTATCACAACCCCGGATTCTTTTGCAGAATTTCACTCAGGACATGAAATTGAAAAGATTCTACAAAATCCTGTCCACAAGTACAGATGGGCATAATGTATTCATATCCACAATGGAGGGTAGGTTCTTATCATATTTACAAGGTATTGTAAAAACCTATGGTAATTATATGCCAAGTTTCTGTAAATTACACACACACACATGATTTTATCCATTCTGTTATGAGGGTTTAATGTTAACACTTTCTCTGTTTTCAGTTCTATATACCAATACAATTAAGTCCACATAGGCTGAATATTCCCAGAACATATATTTTTGGTATTTAGAAGCCATCTTCTGGTTTACTTAATATAAACACTTCTGGTTTGCATTTTGAGGATGTCCCAACATTAGTTGTTTATTGGGAGTTCATTTAAATTTGCACATGCAAAAACAAAACAATATGGATATTTCTTACATATTGCTCTCTTGTATCGTTTCTTCTCCGGTACTCAGAAAATTGGCAAACCATGTTATAAGTGATGTTTGATGATATTCAGATTATTGTCAATATTTGACTGTGGCCCTGGTGCTTTGCGGAAGATAGAGTTTTATTTTTAGAAGAAGGCCTCACTGTCTTGTGTCTCTTCTTCAGCACACCGGTACCCATTCTACGCTGTCCAGTGGCACCCGGAGAAGAGCCAGTTTGAGTGGATAGAGAAATCAGGCATGGTCCACACCACCTCGGCCGTTGATGCAGCATATTACACAGCACGCTTCTTTGTGAATGAAGGTGAGGCTTCTCGCTGTCAGCTAAGGAGAACACTGCATTCCTATTCACTGCACAACTTGAACCATTTTCTCTTCTATTTTCTGTCCACAGCAAGGAAAAACCACCACCGTTTTGCGAATAAGACTGAAGAGGAAAAATCCCTGATATATAACTACTCACCAGTTTTCACTAGCCTGGAAAGTATATTTGTGCAGAATTATTACTTTGATTGATCCTTGTCTTACAGTAATTCTACCACAAGATGTTGCATAGTTTATCCCATCAAAATCTTGACACATCAAGCTTACTTCACAATAGCTTACGGTTAATATGATTGGAGGTCTTTAATAAGCAGGTATAATCTATTAATTATATTACCTATATAACAGTTACCATGCATACAGGTCATTTCAAACGCAATGTAAGATGTCCTCTGATGAACTTAATATGTAATACAATCTTAATACTGCATTAGTGCTGGAACTGCATTTCACCATTGTGAGTTTGGCTAATGTATTACAAATACAATACTGACAATTATTTGTTATTTTTAGAAACTGTTATGCACTAATGGGCTATACAGTGCCAATTTTAAATGTCTTATTTTAAAACATCTGATTATCATTTTATAATCAGTTTTATTCCCTGGATACATGCATTTAATGTTACACCGAATGGAAAAGATGTCATTTGAATGAATAGTCCAGTGATCTCAGCATTATGAATGTGACATGACTACTGAATGTATTATTTATTTTTCCCTTAACATGGTAATTGGGACTTCTGTGTTTCAAAGATCCATTACTTATCGGTAAACATAAAATACATTGTATTTACTTGCTGTGCAGCCTTTGGACAATAATATATACAATTTAAAAAATGTACACATCATAAAAAGGATAAATTCACCAATGTTGTGATGCAGCTCGCATTCTCATTTTTGATGCTTGGCTTTTAAGGTTCAGGATATAACCATATGTAATACTGCAACTCTTAATAAAGTTTAGATTCTCTGGCTTGAGTTGTGTTTCACAATCCTCTGTCACATCTGGAATTACATTCTAGATTCCTCATCTATTCTTCACACAAAAAGGTAAACATGTTTTAAAGGCATAGGAATAACGGTATAAATGCATTTCACACAAAAATACAACAAAATAGTACAAAAGGTCGTCTAATGTTTTCTAGACAGCCATTTGAAGAGGTTCAGTTTAATTTATTATGGTGCAATGCAAACCATGCCAAAATCATAAAAAATATAGCGGAGGTGCATAAAGCTGCTAACTGTGAACATCCCAAGGGCGTGTGTGGACACTTAAAACACAAAGGTGTTGCTCTCTTGACAGCTAGGGCTTAATAGTTTCTGTTTGTTGTTTTTTGATTTTCTGCAGGCGTGACATTCAACAGGTTGTGTCCAATCAACTCCCTTACTTAATGCGATGATCAGTGCTTATGAAACAAAGTCACTATAATGTATTATAGTCCGTGTTGTGGGAAATTCTTCATCAGAAGAGCAGGACACAGTCTTGTGCGGATTCAGTTTTATTGAGCTCTATATGTCCGACAACGTGCACTGGTTCTGCCCCACAGAACAGACAAACTGCAAGGGCTTCCCAGCTCTAATATAAAGTCAGAAGAAAGTTTGTTTCACAATCTGAGTGCTTGTTCTGTTCTTTGATGTGTAATTACTCCTTGTCCTACTCTGTCTTGCTCTAGGTTCTGTGCTTTGATATGCAGCAGACATTGGTCTGGTTTATCCTGTTTGTGGGTGTTGTTCCTGTCTTTTATTATGTAGCATTAAGCCACTGGGGCTGCTAAAGCAAGTCAGCTTTATGGCATCTTAGTGTAATTCTTGTTTGAGGCTAAATTAACAGACCCCATCAACACCTCTCATAATGTGCTTATGTGGTGATACTGTGATGCTGGATAAGTGAGATATATACATGTCCCACTTCAGTCAGTCATGAATGATTAATCAGAATGATGCCCAAAAACCTTTAATCAATATCCAAAACTTAAATTTATACTTCTTCTGAAAACATACATAATGAATTCATTTGATGCTCAGTACAAGTATAACTTTTCTACACTCAAATTCAGTTTGCCACAATAACAACTGTACTTTCAATAACTGTAGCAGGAGCTAAATGAAAGAATTTGCTAATTTACATACAATTGTAGGCTTTCACTTCTGCATGTATAAATCACATTTGCTTTAATAAACCAACTGAAGATCTGATGAATGACGAACTGGAAAACACCAAATAAATAAACCTATTTTATATGACTAAGCATATCTGAAATATTGTTAAATCATTTAGTAACATGGTGAGAATACATTCATTTCCACTAAAGGTTCATGGCTTTAATCATTGAGGCTGAGCTAAAGATTACATTCAGCAGTATTTTCCTGGGCTTCATGGAAACAATTAGAAAATCTAATCAGCATTTTACTTTTTATATTTATATTTATAATTCCAAAACAACAGTGAGAAATGTAGCTGGATTTTTGTACAAAATACACACGTGTGAATTTTTGGTTGCAATAATTCAGAAAGACACCGATTAAAAAGAAGAAGACAAATCATTGTTATGGTTTTATTTTTTCATAAAGTGAAATATATAGTGCACAGACTGTAGTTAAGCAGATGTATAAGTATAAGCAGTTTTCAAGTACTCTGAAAAAAGAAATACAGCCTGTTCATTATACCTCTATGACAATAAAAAAAAGGTGGTTTTAATTTTTGTTTCTTATTGAACTTCTTCCCCTGTATCAGAATCCTGACATTCAAAGAAATTTCAAGTAATTCATTTAGACTTAATAATTTTTAATATAACACATGCTTTCCAATTTAATTAACATGACTATATTTTGTTACTGAATTTAAAGAATCTTGCTGCAGGATTTATATAGGACTATGCATAGATTACAGCTAATAAATTTGACTTTGTAGCTGAAAAGTAATTCAGAAATACTAAAGTGGGAAAACACCCCGAGGACTAGCACAACTCAAAAAGCTGTAATAACAAAAAAGGCAATATAAGATGCAGTATGCAGAATGTGCGTTGCATCTTATGGTAAATAATTCTGAAAGAACACCATGTCATGCATTCCTTTTAAAATATATCAAACATTTGTGCATTCAAACTACATCACTTTTCAACACGAGAGCCCTGACCTATTGATGTGGAACATCTAATGAAGAACAGTGGTTTATATTTCTGCCTGTGACCTTTGACGAGATATTGTTTGTGTGCAAGCTTATGTTCTATATACGTGCAAGAAATAAAACATATTTGTATCAACAGGAGTGTGGGACAGTGGTTGCAACAGCTTGTACCTAGAAAGAGTTGATGTAACTGGCTTCCCAAAACATTTAGGGAGCATTTTCAAGTGAAGCATTTGTTAGGATAGGAAGATCCAAGGAAATACTTAACATTCCAGCCCAATATTTGCCAGCAACTGCTCCAGATCCCCTAGTTTCTGGTTGGCCTCCTCAATGGCACTATATGTCTGCACATTGCTGGTGATGTGGAAACGAATGTCATCAACCAGTGGGATAGAGTCTGTTTCCTGCCGTGCCTCTACTGTGCTCGCATCTTCCTTTATCATCTCTGCAAACTCTTCTAACTCCACAAGCTGGGGGTTTAAACACAGAGGTTTTTGGCTAAGTTCACTCTAAATGAACTTTCCACACTTTTATGGAAAAGGAACAAACTCCTTATGTTTTAAGGGCCTAGGTGCCATTATAAATTAAAATTCTGCAATACTTGAAAGTCACATTGCAACCTCATTCTTGTCTTTTATGTTACATCTTCATGTACTTTATTGTCACAGACATATAAACAGGAATATAAATTAATGAAAATTTATATTCATTAATATAAATTGGAAGTGGAATTATCACTTCACTGGAAGTGATAAGAAATGTCTTATGAATATAGATCTGTATGCTTAAATATAATTGGCTTCAAACATAGTCATACATTTAATCTATGGTAGATTAACTTTTTATATAAATTTTTATTAATTTATACAATTGAATACAACTGATAAAATGTATCAGTTTCATTGTATGAAGGACATGAGCACATCTGATGACTAAACTGACATTAAATGCAGATAAAACTGGCTTGTATAAAAACTGGGAGTATTCAAACAATACAAACATTGGATGACAATTAGTTGTGCAGGCTATAATTTCAGAAGTTTGCAGCATTTGGCCTTCTGTGAATTAGAATCAAGCTACATGAGAATGGTAGGAGCACAGGTATGTACATATTGCCAAGTTAAAAAACACAGCACTCTGAAAACATTTACTTAATACATTTTTTTCGTATCCAAAGGTTAGTGTTATTATACTTTGCAGTGGACTTCACCAAGCTGGTACTCAAGGAGACAATGTTAGCACAGGTCTCCCATGTCTCAGTTCCATGCAAAAACCATTATATTATCTGGACAATGCTCTGGAGGAAGTATGCCACCTCTACACTGCCGAAGGTGGTAAGAAAGTATTCATTCAAATCACCAAATTAAACTAAAATGAATTTACAAACTCTATTTAAAAACACAAATAGATACGCCAATAAAATAACATTTTGCCGACCGACATACCTTCTCGATGATCTTGGCCATGTACTCAGTGCACTGGTCCTCTAAGCGTGATAGCCGGAACAGTTTGGCAGTCTTCCAGATACTGAGGACATTCTCTTCCCTTATGGTCTGAGCCAGGGTTTTGCCACACAGCCTCTTTAACCCCGGCAACAGGTACATATCGGCTACACACAGAACGTCATACACATTCTCTGGAGACAGCTGAGGAGAACAGAAGCAAATTTGTGGACTGAAGACTAACTGCCAAATCCTACTGAGTAATAACATGACTTTTAACAAAACAAAAAGAACAAAAAATGTTTCTCTACATGTAAAAATTGCTCACAGACAAATCACCCTGCAACTCACAGCTGGCAGATCACTGAAGCTCAGCAGGTGTGGGTCAGGTCAGTACCTGGATGGGAGACCTCCTGTGAAAGCTAAGGTTGCTGTTGGAAGAGGTATTAGAGGGGTAGTGGGCGCTCACCCTGTGGTCTGTGTGGGTCCTTATGCTCCATTATAGTGACAGGGACACTATACTGTAAAAAGGCGCCGTCCTTCGTATGAGATGCAAAACTGAGGTCCTGACTCTCTGTGGTCATTAAAAATCCCAGGGTGTTTCCCTGGCGTCATGGCCAAATTTTCCCCTGGTCTTTACCAATCATGGCCTCCTAATAATCCCCATCTTCGAATTGGCTTCATCACTCTCTTCTTCTCCCCACTGATAGCTGGTGTGTGGTGAGCATAGTGGTGCACTATGGCTGCCGCCACATCATCCAAGTGGATGCTACACATTGGTGGTGGTGGAGGGGAGTCCCCACTACCTGTTAAGCGCTTTGTGTGGAGTGTCCTGAAAAGCACTATATAAATGTAAGGACTTATTATAAAAGAAGACAGTTCTTTTGCACACAGTAAATGTAACTTTGTTACTTATGCTACAGTATTTTATCTATGCAGACACTTATTTGTGTAATGAATTTTATCACCAGGTGCTCTGAGTGAAGCTATTGTATTTCAATTCATAAAGACATTAGTGTGACTTGTAAACTGAACAGGGCAGGCTGAGAAGTCTACCTCTGTGTCGTCACTGTAGATGTAGTAGAGGACTCGGATGAAGATGTCTTCTGAGATGTTGTGGAGGGTAACGACGGGGATGCACGGCTGAGACTGTAACACCTCACTCTCACTGAAGTGGTCCTCCAGCAGAGCCTTGAAGTAATCACTGCGGCCACAGAAGAACACCTGCATGTGCCAATAAACACACTGCCTCAACCAGGTCCATGACAACTTTCAGATCCTCCAGAATTCTCCTAACGTCATTGTCGACTTTTCCAGATTTTAGAAGACAATAAAAAAAACAAAGAAACTATCTTTCACTTCTTCCAATAGTTTTAAAGTTTATTTTCTTTAATGTTTATGCACTTGCTGATAGGACTTCTGAGAGCTGAATTTTTCTTTCTCCTCCAGATGCCAGAAATATTGAAAGAGACCTCAATGTAAGAGTACGTTCTTCAGTCTACAGTATGTGAGGGATGATGAAACTACACCTAAATATAATTAAGTACACTAGGTTAATGTATAAAAGTTTTAGAAATGTTACCAAGCTGAATCCCATAAACATACTGTACAGTGAAGCATTGGTTTTTTTTTAATCTGGTCAAATCTACTCAATATACACCTTCTACACTGTTTATTAAAATGTATTTTTTCATTGCAATAGCTGAGAGCTGTATGCATCTGTAAATTATACACAATTCTCTGTGAAACCTTACTGCACCCACCTTATGACAAAGGAAACCATAACCGTCAACCTGGAAGCAGATGTCAGGGTAACTTGTAAAGTTGTCTGTTCTGTCAAAAGGCAACTCTCCAAATCCCACCTTTAAAAAAGAGGTGTTACAAAAAAAAACTAATTACATTCAAAATGTAATACCAATGTAAAACATTTTTTACACTTTTAATGTATACATTTTACAAAAGAAGGGTGAACTGTTTCCTAAACTGCAGCAGGATTATATACTGGGTAATTGCTACATACTTAGTAAACTTTAGGATGTTGAGTTGAGTTGAAGACGGGTGCATTCAGAAAAAAACTCCAACATGAGGCACATTACCACTGAAACTAATTTTCCTTAATTTAGTTTTTAAATTAATCTCTGAGTTACCACACAGGCTTCTCTCTTTCTCTCTTACTGCATGCCGTCTCACCTTCAGCAGATGAAAACAACCTCCTGCTTTCTTTCCCACACTGCAGGTTCTGGTTTGCTTCCTGGGGTCTGCTTTCAATATTATAATTTAACGTTCTAGTTAAGTAGTTATATGCACTTCTTTATGGGAAAACCATTCTCTTCCTTTCTCAATACCAAACCAGGGCTTTCAGATTTGATGGGAATGGTACTGTGTACCTTGTAAGCCTTTACACTAGCAGAAACCTGTCTCCTTCGTGAAGCTCTCAAGTTAATGTAATTCACCAAGAGCCATCAATTACAGTTTCAACAAGCAGATTACAGTAGTACTTTATAATCTCGTGTTAGACACGGTCCAACATACTTCAAATATAATTTAAATTTCTGCTTTGCATTATCTAAGACTAAACTAGCAGACTACTTGACAAAGGATTCAATTAATCCTTCTATATGGAATAGTGCCGTTTGCAAAAGTTTGCCAGAGAGATCTTTATGGACTTTGGTAACAGTAAATTATGTAAAAACACTTAACCACAAGGTACATAGGAGAGAGAAAAAAAAACTCCCAGTGGGAGAAAATAACTTGTTAGCAACATGGTTTAGGGTACAGAGAAAATCACTATGTAGTGTATTTAATTTATATACATCATATTCCCTATTCAGACAGGATCGCAGTTCTTTACCCGGAGCTCAGCAGGTAATGCACAGTCTGCTAATATAGCCAGGTCTTCCTGTAGCTGACAGTTATTCTGGGGTTCCAGTGTAAGTACTTTTACACAGGTTCCAGGCTTAGAAGACACTGTAACACAAACATACAGGATTTCACATCTGTGTCATGCACAAAACAATAGTGTCAAGCCCAAACTCCAGATCACTTCACCCATGTATTCTGAAATTTTATTTCAAATCCATCTTGTAGACCTACTTGTGCTTTACTAGTATTTTACTATTGTAGACATAAATTTACAAAATATTCTAATTCACACTTATTTTAATTACAAAAGAAATGTGAATTTGTATCTAGTACTTTGAAATTAAAATTTTTCTTAACCCGTGTATTTTCTATTTATGCTATGAACTAGCTGCAGGGGGGATCAGCGTTGAGCTGGCTTTTTCGAATTTATCATACTGTATCTGCCATTTGTGTCAAAACGAAATAAAAAACACTCTCACAAAGGAATGGCATGAAATACCAACCAAAATGATCAATCAAAATGCCCACTGATAGTACAAGAAGGCTTCTGCCCTTACAATGATTTTGTACAAAGGTAATAAAATGACAGGACAATGTAAAATAAATAATCCTCTATAATTAAAATAAAAAAATATATCCTTTATAATTAAAACATAATTATATAATAATATAATATAATAATATACATAATAATATGTATACATATACATATACATATTATACAACATAATAAAACATAAAACATATAAACATATATAATCGTCATTATAGGCTTATTTTCATGATTTTCTAGAAAGCTGAAAAGACTTTTTCTCTAGTCTGTTCTACTCTACACTCAGTCCCAGATGACAACCATTCCACACCAGCTTATCTAGTTTAAAATTACATTAGTCCACTGTAGTTCACCGATGGTTTCTTACCAAATTCATACACTTGTTTGCACTTGCTCTCCAGTTCCTCTATTAGGTCGTTCATTTTGCACTGCTTGGCAAGTCTTTTGCAGTCCTCCACATAACCCACATCAATGTCTAATCGACCTGTAAAAGTGTACAGAATCAACAAATAAATTCATTCATTAAGTCATGCAGCAACTTTCTGAGTCATCAGAGTGTAACAGCATCATACTGAACATAGATCAAGTTTTGTCTGTGTCTTACCAGTGTAAAAGTATTGCAGGATGGAACCAAAAGCTGCAGGGTTAATCTGAAAGATGAACATGACAAGAATGTCATTTTCTTCACTGCATAAGTTTCAAACAGACTGAGGTTTTTTTTTAGTTTGACATTGGGATACAGTATATCATTTAGAGGGATAGGAGAAAACATTTACCAAATCAAGAATAACCTTAAATGATTTCAGAACAGATTAAATTCTAAAAGAAAAATAAAATAACAGTATAATTTACAGAGGGAGTTCTGTAGCTGCAGTTTATAGTTTATACTCCCCAAATATAAATTACTATTACATTTTGGTTTTGAATACTCAAACTCAAAACTCAGAGTCAGAACTACAGATAATGGTCATTTTACAAGGAGTCAACAAGATAAATTCTTTAGGGTACTTTTCCAAAAGCTGCAATTTATTTCTGTATAATAGTTGTTTTGCTTCAATTATTCAATTATTTACACAACAGTTTTTATTATAACAGAAAACAACAGCTAGGATGCTGATATGAATTAAAGCATTTTGCCACTAAAATAACTGTACATGATAGTGGACTGCCTTGCAAGACCACTTTTCTTATTTACACCTTCAAACTTAAAGCACAACTACGGATTCTATGTTCCTTCTCTTTGCAGCTAGTTGGCACAATCCTTTTGCTACTAGGCACATATGAAGATTCAGTCTTAGCCAGCCCGATGACCACAGAAACTGTATCTCAGATGATTCATGACAGACGTTTAGAAGGAAGGATGTATGACAGGACTGATGCATGGATAAAAAGAGAGATCAGATGGACAAGTATCAGACAAAAGGACAGAAAAAGCCGAAAAACAGCCAAAGGCAGACAGGTGAACATGCTGCTTGATTATTCCTACCAGTGGGTGCTTCAGGGCAATGACATTCTTCCCCTTCCATTTGGTTTCAAACATTTCTGTGAAGTACTCTGAGCGTGCACTCAGGATACAGCGATGTGCACTGAAGGACTCCCCGTGCACAATGAACACAATGTCACTGTAGTAACCCTGCTCAAGCAATCTACAAGAAAAGGAAAGACTGTTTTCCAAAGGCAACATCTGCTCCTGAGCTACTGAAACTACCTATAATGGTTTAAAACCATAGCATTGCACTGTAAAATATTTCTGAATTAACATTTGAAGACCAAATGTGGTCGACGGACCAAAAAGGTTCTTCCTGTATTTTTTTAATTAAAAAAAAATGTAATAATATAAAGATAATTGTTAATATTTGGTTGTTTTATTGAAGAGGTACACTGCTTTCAGTTTGTGATGTTTTAGTGTTAATCATAAAATGGTTTACATTTAAACCGTAAAAAGTATTTTATAGACAAAATTTCTGGTTGAAAATGTTAAATGGGACATGCGTGAGCCATGTATTGTTATTATCTGACAAGGGAGAAAGTTTCACCTCTGTAGGAAGTCATCATAGTAATCCCTCTGCATGCTTTTGGCAGTGATGCGCTTGTATTCCTTCAGTAACCTTCTGATGGCATCACTCAAAGCCCCATACAAACATCTCTCTCCATCAAAAGTGTTGGCCTCACACTTTGCCCCTGCAATTAATCAGCATTTCACTTTAAATCACTTTAGGATACACAGCTCTACTCAAGCCATCTGGAGACTGACAAAGGAAAACTGTGTGGTGGGGGAGAGGGGGTTATATTCAAACTGAAATGACTTTGTGCAAATCTGAAAGCTTTGTTTCACAATAAAACTGCAACTTGTTTCCTACTGACTTTAATAGCTGTTAAAATAAACTGGACTGCACACTTCAGGAGCTCTTCTTTCAAAATGCATTTTCAAATTCGATTTCTATGGAGAAAAGTCACCACAAATCTGAGAACTGTACATTATTTGTAACCACCAAAGTACGGCACAGTTACTTAAGGGGTAACAGAAGTGTCTTTCATCTTGCACCCTAATAACTGCAACATCCCTGTAATGTGGTGGAAGGCCAGAGTACTGCTCTAAGCCTGCACGAGCACCATTTCAGGTCAGTCTAGTTCAGTGCAGTTTTGAAATAAGTTTATTACATAACACCTCCCAGAGAATTGAGCAAAGAGGCGTTATCATTCTCTCATTTATCAGCTATAAAGCTAAAAACCACAAAGTTTCAGCTGTCAAATATTCCTTGGTCAGCTGCAATAAAGACCCATCACTGCCAGAGTCACACAACAGCCTGCTTAAACATAAAGGAACTACAGTAATTGCAACAGAATTCTACACGCATTAGGATTAGATGATGTAAAAAAGCCGGTGTCCAACAAGAAGGATAGTGCAATATCAGTTCACCACCACTTGTCAAGTCATGTTTATTACCAGAGGTATCTTCAGGGCCTGTTTTCAATAAGACAGTAAGTCAAAAGAGATTAGACAGATGATAATGGAGAGAAAATATAATGCATGTAACATGGATGAAATGAGATAAGAAGATACATGCAACATTCATTTAAGACAAATTAAAAGCAAAAAATATCTACATATGACAATCTAGCTTGTTTATGTTTTGGGATTTGCTCAGTACTTTCAATAAATTGGCTTCACTTGTTTTCTAAAAAACATTGGAAAAGTTCTGAAATAACACTAGGAAGAGTCACTTCAAAATTAAGACCTGTGACCTAAACATCCAACAGTTCCAAAAGATCGGGATTAGCCATTTTAATTTTAAGGGGAACTCTTTGTTCTGACTTGAAGAAAAACTATTTTTTTATGTCTGTGCTCTTACCATTTGCCAGAAGATACTGAACCAGTTCCTCATGTCCACAGAGACATGCATAATACCTGTCAAAACAGAATATTTAAGTTGTTCTGCTAAAATGTACTTGAGCATCTTAACTTTACAAGCTCAGACAATAAAGAGAATACTTACAAAGGGGTACTGTCCCATTTGTCTCTCACATTCAGTTCAACATCTCTCTGCTCAACAAGATACCTGGAAAAAAATATAATTTCCTTTTATAGCCAAACATATTCTTTGATTTTACAAATACTTTAGTAAACATCCCATACATCTACCAATTCATACATAAAATGGCATTGCTAAAATTTTTATTTCTATGCTCTTTTCGAGTGATATTTTTTTCCAAGTGACACAGCGTTCAATAATAATAATAATTGCTTACACTTATATAGCGCTTTTCTGGACACTCCACTCAAAGCGCTTTACAGGTAATGGGGACTCCCCTCCACCACCACCAATGTGCAGCATCCACCTGGATGATGTGACGGCAGCCATAGTGCGCCAGAACGCTCACCACACATCAGCTATCAGTGGGGAGGAGAGCAGAGTAATGAAGCCAATTCATAGAGGGGGATTATTAGGAGGCCATGATTAAACCCCTACTCATTTCGAGAAACGTCCTGGGATTTTTAATGACCACAGAGAGTCGGGACCTCGGTTTTACGTCTCATCCGAAGGACGGCGCCTGTTTACATTATAGTGTCCCCGTCACTATACTGGGGCATTAGGATCCACATGGACCGCAGGGTGAGCGCCCCCTGCTGGCCCCACTAACACCTCTTCCAGCAGCAACCTTAGTTTTTCCCAGGAGGTCTCCCATCCAGGTACTCACCAGGCTCACACCTGCTTAGGGTGGGCTTCACTGGGTTGCCAGCTGTGAGTTGCAGGGTGATATGGCTGCTGGCTTAAACCTACACCGAGGCATTGAGGCAGAGTGACAGTTCCTAATATGTTGCTTGGCAAGCAACCGCACTGTGGCATATTGATATAATACTGTACAGCACTGCACTGTACTGTACACAAAAGTTATGAAGTTGCAATACACAATTTGCACTATATACCAAGTGTTTACTCTGCTAGCGACATTATATGGTATTTTGACTAAGTGTGCATCACCCTCGCTCTCTAACAGATGATTACAGATAGCAGATGACATAGTAGGTTTATAGAAAACGCCTCATGCTGACGCTCGTTCCTAGCGTGTTTACATTGAGCTCGGCACTGCCTGTCAGTTCTCGCTGTATCTGTCAATGTCAGATGTTTGGGGTTGTTTACTGGCAGAAATCCAGGAAGAGCACACGCAACATGTAATTAAAAACTAAATTTGCTGAATCGATGAATCGGCAATCGATGAAACGGCAGTAAAATTTGCAGAAGCTTTCGGTAAATGACTTTAAAATAGTTTCTTTTCATTACCCTCCTGCATAGAAGATATACATACATATTTGTATAGAATACATACATATTTGCATAGAAAGCGTAATTTTAAATGGTTATTGGACTTTCGAAGTTAAAAATATAATACCTACTTTTAAAGTAAATATATATCTAGAACACAGATATTATATCACACAGTATTATAATATTAAATAGATTCTGTCCAACTTATCTAAAATCAGTTATAAAATGCAGCCCCCAGCTACGACGTATGCAGCTCGTAACACCTTTCACACCAAGCATCGCTTAGGGCTATGTGCGATCTGTCTACTCAAGTTTCCCTCTTCTAAAGCCATGTAGCTAACACAGATCATTTGCCTATATCAAAAGGAACACCTTCATCAAAGCAAACCTGCTAGACTTTCACTGGCGGCGGGGCATAATGTGTTGCTTGAAGACTATTTGAATTCGGAGCAAACTTCCAAACAGCCTCCACCTACCTCACTCTAGAAATGTCGCCCTTCCTGCAGCTCGTAAACAGATCATTTGTGTCCATCTCCACGGAGATTTCAGTCCTCTGAAATGCATTGAAACAGCCACCGCCGCGTTAAGGAGGAATAAATGCAGATCGCTGATTCTGCACAGTAAATAGAACTGATCGGAAATATAATTCCCTACTTCTCTCTTCTATCAGCTGATTGTGGAAGTAAACAAAACAAGGAAACCCTGTTTGTGGGCCTCCTTTTAGCTGACGTTTAAGATACGCTATTTTCCACAGCGCTAGCTATTGGTGTGGAGGGATATAACACATTCACGATTGGCTGTTTTTCACGACTGTCAGCCTTCAACTATAAAATTAGAAAAATTATGTTTATCTGTATATGTAATAATCCTTATCAAGGACCAAAGGAGTCGCATTAATGACTTATATACATTAATGTATAAATTATTTCATATCATAACTTGTTAACATTATTTTCTCTGAATAACTGCTTACTCACAATTGTCATGTAAACAACGTGAAAGGGGAATATAAGCACAAGTTAAGCATTATAAAAAGCTTTTGTTTCCAAATTAAATTTTAATACTGTATATGAACTAGCTACAATGTCACTGGTATTCAGGTAACCCATTAGAAAATGCCAACGTTTCTTCAAATCTTTGCTTTTGCTTTTATGCAATTTGTTCCTTCCCCTCAGCAAATGTCTCCACACAGTTTCATGTTTATTTATTTTTTTGCTAATATGCTACTCTTACTGTTCTTGAAGAAATTAACACCTGTTAACTTGCAGAAAGGTAATCCTGTGCTGAATGGTTGCTTTCTTCCTCAACCTCGTCTCACATACAGTGTACAGCACTGGATGCAACGCACTGTACTGTTGGCCTGCAATCTGTGAATAGAAATATCCTTGGTGAGCTACCTTTCTATGCTCTTGTCTTGTGGGATTTCCTTCCCAGACACCACTTTGCTACTACACTGTACATTTAAAACTCTACAATGGTATCACAACACGTAAATATACTAAATACTGTAGAACATGAGGTGGTGTGGGTCTACCTGTTGTGCTGCCTGAGAACAAATGGCATTTTAGCTTTTCACTATATGTAAGTTTACATTTTTACATGTTCCATTTTTACAACAGGAATTATTAATTTAAATAGCACCATTTACATTATATGCACACTTACCCCTTTGATTCTAGAAATAATGTCCTACACTGTACGTCTATATTCTATGCCTGATGATTTACTACATGTAAGATAGACAACCCTCAATTGAAAAAAGATCTCTTGATGTTTTCTCTGCAAGAAAAATAAAACAATGCTTTTAGTAATGGAAGTGAAATTAAAATACTCCACCCAGAAAGGTGCAGCAGGTACCTGAAATGAATTTGTGCTGTCATGATGCTTTATGAATACTTTAACATTTAAGACAAAAAAAAAACAGGACAGACTTTTGTCAAAACATTTATTTTACTATAGATTTGTACTAACACTGAAATTTTCTTGACACACTTCCATAACATACCAAAACCAAACAGAAGAAAAATGTCAACTCAGTGAGATATACAGGCAAGTTCACCCAAACTGTGCAAACATACTCTTGACTGGGTCTATTAATATACCCATACAGAAGAGAAATACTGGGGAACATATTTTCAAAGTTACATATATATTGCAAAATAAAAAAAATGCCAGCATACTAAATTGAAATTACATTTGTCAAAACATATTTACAAATTTCAATACATTTCACATACATACACAAATTGTATGTTAACATGTTTCTGCACTACACTAAGACAAGACAGCTGTGTTACCACCTTGCAGCCAGATCTCACACGCTAAGCAAGGCCAGACTTGGTCAGTATTAGGATAGGAGACCTCTAATCAAGTTGCTGTGATCAGTGGTGTTGGTGGAAAAGTGGCACTCTTCTCTGTGAACTAGAATTTCCAAAACAATTCAGTTGAGACATTAAACTCAGATCCTCACTGCTGGGTCAATAAAGATCCATTGGCACTCCTTCTAGGGGTGGGGGTTTTGAACCACTTTCAGCTTGCACAATCTGGTCTTCTTAAAAATTTCCTATTAATTTAATCAATTTTTCAGTTCTCCGCCTGCTCTGCTCTGTAGTGTTTAGAATGCCACACATCACCCTAGTGGGTGCTACTATTCTGAGGTGGTAAAAGATGAAGTGGGTTCCCTACCATTATTTAAAGCACTTTGAGATCCTTTGGTAGGAAAAACACTGCACAAATACAAGGAATTCTTGGGTCAGGTGGACATATTTTAAAATATCGTTCATTCCAGGCATTCTGAATGTAGAAATATAGTTTTAAAATACACTTCTTGCAATACATTTCTCTATTTTTGTCCCCTGTGGCATTTTTTCACAAGGCCAACCCTTCAGTAAAGTGAAACAGATTCAAAAGAAGTCTAAACAAGCTCCAGAGTGGGTCAATTTAAAAAGACCTGAAAGAATGCCATGTTGCACTTACATTTTTAATCAACACTAAGATTACTAAGAATAAATACTTAAGATTATAGCAAAAAGTACTGCTGGCCAGTGAGAAGAAAAATGCCGATATTTTGACATGTTCAAATGTTCAGCGATTTTAAGATGTTCAAAACCATAGCAACAGATTTTTCTTTTTTGCCTGCAAGCCTTTGCAAGTGTGTGCGAGACCATATCTCTAAAGGATAGCACCTCTACCAAACTGCAATCATTAAAAAGGCATCATCGAGCACTGTGCATTTAAAAAGAAAATCTACAGCACTCAAAGCTTTCTAATTTACACAATCGACCACGTTATTTTCAGTGTTCGCTCCTCTATCCTTTGGGATCGAATCAGAATTTTGTATATCATTTATATAAGTCATCATTTATTTTATTCTTACTCCACCCAATCTGGAATAGCGAATTGTATATTGTTCATGTGTGTGAAAATTTCACACCTACAAAGCTTCCAAAAGATTATGGAGCAGAATGAGAAAGTGAAGACAAGTGCCTTCAGATCCCCACCTTTAAGTCTCTCTCATCTTTTATTACAGCGCAGTCCTGGTGTAGGAGCGACAGCACTGATCGGAGAAGAGGCCCATTTACACTGGAAAGTCAAAGGAGTCACTATACCAGTGCCCAATGACTAAACCATTGGTTCTCAATCCTGATCCTAGGAAGACCACTGTGTGCACTGGTTTTTGTTCCAACTGGGCCCTTAATCATTGCCACTAATTGATTCATGCAATTGCTCCGATTGCTAGTTTAGACTTTTTTGCAATCATAAGAGACCCTAACTAAAAAAAAAAACTTCAGTTATCACTTCTTATAATTTCAGCATACAGAACACGCAGTCGCTCCCCAACTTGGTGATCTGCAATTTTGTTATTTCTGACTTATTTACAATTTATGATAAGTAGACACAAGTAAGAATGATAATGACAAAACACTCCTGATTTCTACTTCTCCAGTTGCTCCAGTTCAGCTGCTAACACCTGAATGAGGGGAATTCTAGAACTCAGGGACCGGCACAGGTTTGGTCATTGCAAACCCCTTGAAAGAAACTTTAAATTCAAAACTGAAATCCGTTTGCCAAAAATAAAGCACCTGGCAGGAACACAAATCAGAGGATGGAGTGGTTCTCTCATAGCAATGACTGAGAACCACTGGACTAATCCCCATCCTTTATGTGTTGGTGTTCAAACCAGTTGTGTGCCACCACTGAAGGAATCTCTATCACAGTGGGTGGGTAACATGACCCAAGCTAGAACCCACAACCTCCACATCATAGTACCTCAACCAGTGTTCAGGTGAGTGCCTTTACAGGTTGAGTCACTCAGGAGTCCCAGAACCTCTTATTTAAGGTCTCAGTTTTCTTTGGATTTAACAAAAAGTTAGAAATAATATAACACTGAATAATGAAACACAGTCTTTTGTCCAAGGCAAAAACAGCGTACTTGTACTCTATCACGCAACTCGAGACTTGAGACAATGGCCTTTAGCTCCTGCTATCTGGTAAACAGTCAACAGTAGGAGAAAAGATTCAGACACCAAGCCTGCCTACAGTCTTTACAAAAACACTATGTAAATAAAATACACTATGTGATATTACACTCTGAAATAAAATATTAAAATAACACATTTGACCAGAAGGTTTCTGCAATAAGACAGTATTTCCTTGTTTGTCTTAAAGAATCTTGCACGTTAAAAATTGTGATGTTCAATAGGCATATGCTACAGAAGATTCCTATTGCTACAAAATGGTATAGTTTTATGTGTATGGTTTAAAGCTTACACAACCACCACACAAAAAGTCAAAGATTTAAAGTCATTTATTAAATAAAATAAGGTGCTTTTCAAACTTAAGAGTTTCACTTCAAAAGTGAGCAACTTTTTTCCAGTTGTAATCATCACCCTATCTTTTGCTACAATTACTGTTCACTTTACTTTACAAAGAGATATGCTAAAGTATGTACTAATAGGCCTCAGGCTCTAGATTATGCTCGACGAGTATTTAAAATCCATCTGCTTTTTCTATAGTTTCTCTGTTGGATAATTTTCATGACGCTTTACCGTGAATTACTCATTTTACAGAAAATCAGTGCATTTCAGAAAGGCTCTGACAAAAAAATCTTAAGAATCTAATCACGTGCCATACTTTAAAAGCTTTCAGAAGATTGACACAGCCTTAAATGGGTTTAATATGGTAACAGTACCATAAGAAAGAAGCATAGAATAAACTAATTAGCAGCCAAACCACATCAGATTTAGTGATAACATTAGTTTATCATTTCAGCACAAATGTGAAAACCAGGCCACCCATTTAAATTAATTTAAATATGTACACCCCTGAAGAATAACAGGAGTTTGTAAATTGTCTGTAATGACTGCTCCACATGCCAATAATAAAATATTTGGAAAAATTATTTCACTTGCCTGTTATTCAGTATAGTTTGTTTTATGGCATTTGGGACTTTGTATTCTGTTGCTTTCCAACTATGATTAAATTACATTTCAACAACAGTACAGTACAAATTATAACCCAACTTTGATGTTTTACTCAGTTTTATAACAGGTGTATCTGCTGTCAAGATCTCTTTATTCAAACACAGCGACAGTGTATAATTTAATGCATGTACTCGAATGACTGATATACACAGCAGTTCAATTTCAATTTCTGTTTTATTATACATTTCTTTCTTTTTTCATGTAGTTTCCACTCTAGTCTTGTTTTCCATTCACATTCTGAGTGAAACACAAAAACAGCAACCAGCATCTAATGATGTGGATCAGTGTTACGAATGTCTCTGCCAACAATAGTCTCATAACCAACACTGTCACCCTAACATTTATTGGGATTCCACTTTAAAATGTTTCTAACATTAACTGGAGTACTCGATTCACATGAAAACTGATAAATATAATTTCACGTTTTTAAATAATGAATTCTGTAGTCAGTTTTAATTCGATACAGGACCAAAACAAGATAGAAATATCTACACAGATTCTTTTTTTTATCCTTCATTGTACAGTATGTGCTTAGTGGACACTTCTGAGTTGTGAAGCCCAGAAGGTCAGAGCAAAGTGCAGTGAGTCTAAATCTAGGCCAAACTGGCTGCCTACTAAGTAAAACAGTACTAAGCCAATAGCCTGTTATAACATCGATCACCCTAAACAGGGCAGAGCTACTAAGCATTCTGTAGTTAGCAGTCAAATATTTCAACAAAATTAGTAAAACAGCTTTAAAGTCTGGATAGTTAACCACAGACTTTTCAGTAAACTAAGCCATATTTGTTAGTTTTCTGTTTCTCAGATCATGTGGTGACAAATCAATGATATTGACACTGCTCTGAAGAATTACGCGAAATTTTGTGCAAACCTCTTCAGTCTGAATTACCATTATGTCGTTGAAATATTTTGAATTCCTTATTCTTTTCATTAAAGTAATTTGTGATCTTATGGGAAATTATTTGGATTATTTTCAGATTACATTCACAAGTAGTAGATTACAAGCATCTAATCTAGACTATTTCATTGCCCATGCTCATATTCAGTTCTAAATTCATTTACAGAAAACATTCTTACCAGTTCAAATGCCTGAAGCTGTCAATGTGTACAAAAGTGCAAGAACAACAAAATCCCAATGTTCGTTTCTGCATGTTTCTAAGGAGAAAAGTCCATTTTGATTGCAGCTATTCCACCAGAGCCATAATGTTTCAGAACTAACATGTGGTAGTGGTAATCCTGTTTCAAAAATGCAACACCTACAATGTGCCATGAAAAAGTAAAACTTTTAAAAACGAATTCAGCTTTTGATAGCTCCCTGCCTCTCATCTGACGATGTGGACAGAAGCAGGTCCATGGATGACTATCTTTCTGGCATTTTGAATATTCAGAAATATGGGTGAGTAGCAGATTTCTCCCCTCTCTCCCCCCACGCCCAAAGCAAAGCAGTTGAAGTCTTTATTTCTAATGGTGCTGATATTATAATTTTACTTGCTCAAATGCTAATAAGCTCACAGTCTTATTTAAGTAGATGTGTTTCAGAACAGTTTAAGGACGTGTCATCTAAAACACATCACCTTTGTGGTCTAGTTCTTTCCTGTTAAAGATGGGTGTCTTCCTCCAGGTTTTCTGCGTCCTCTTTTGCCGACTTATTAACTAAGACATGCCAGCTACCGCCACCATCCACAGCAACCCCGTTTACACTGGGCTTCTTCTCCTGCATCTCCGATTGGCTGTCACTCGCGACGTCCAGGGTTGGGTTGTCGTGGCAACCATTCTCCACAAAATGGAGCTCTTCACCATGTGACTGAGGGAGGTAAAGGCCAAACAATTTATTAATGATAAGTTTCTAACAATTATGCATCTATGGGCTTTTGGAAATAGCAGAACTAGTATGCCCAGCAAAAATGCAGAAAATTTCAAGTCCTTCAGGAAACGAATCACAACCCTTTTATCCTAATTTCTGAATATTTATTTATATTATTGTTATGCTGTCCCTCACCCAAAATATTCTTTATTTTTGTACTTCCTGTGGTTTTGCACTATCAGTTCATTCAAACCCCCGTCTCACACATACAGAGCACAGCATTTTGCTAAACTGATACAGTGTAGGAAATTAAAGAAACAAGGAAACTTAGATTTATGGACATTTCTTTATGTGAGCTATCAATAAAATATTTTGATACTCAGAGATTCTTTATCAAAAATCTGGCCTACCATGTTTTTTAGCTTTGGAAGACGCCTCTGCCAACAGATGTAGATGAGACCGGATACGATGATAACCACACAGACAGACCCAATAATGACCAGCACCACAAAGAGTTTCCCATAGTCACTACGTGTCTGACTAGGTTGGGACTGGCAGCTAGTCACACTGGTGTAGTTCTGGATGCCAATCTGAGACACAAAGAATAGATATTTTACAACAACACTAATTTACAACACACTGAGCGTTTATATTTAGCTACAACCCCACTCTGCAAAGCACTTCACAATAACCAAATTAAAAATTACATTGAACTGAAGCCACTCTATCACAGGAACAACATTTAAATACATTTATATAATATTATCGTGCAAGTATAACCATAGAAAAGCTGGCATAGTTTGCAGTTTTTTAAAAAAAACCTACATGCAAGCAACATAACAGCTTTCTAAACTGTGTTACAATATATTAGTATACTGTACAGTAGTATCTGAAATGTAGCCCTGGCAGTCTAGTATGAAAGGAAATAAAGACTTTGTAAAAGATAACCTTTCTTTTTTGAAAATGTTGTAAAATTACAGCAAACTTGTAGCTGAAACAATGGGACTTATAGTTTTAAATTGCAATGGCAACCAGAAGAATTGAGTTCCCACACCAGAAATTAAAATGACAATCTCCAGAGCTTGCAAAATGACAGAACTTAATTAAGATGTTGTATGTGTATTATGAAGCCGCAAACAAGCCTGGGCAAAAACAGAAGAAATCTAAAAAACTTAGATGTTCTGTTTCTATAACTTTCAACTTTTACAGAACTAATGTTATCATGTGCACAGTAAAGTTGTATAGTACTACTTCATTTCGATGGCAAATTTGATCATTCCCCGTATCTGAAAAGCAAAAATGTGAGCATCGTTTATTTTTAAGAACAGAATATGTACAAATAGTTAAGATGAATCTACTTTCAAACATAGCAAATGGAGGAAAACTCAGTTTTAAATTCTTAAAAAGTTTATTGGTATCTGTCTAATGCACAGATCAGATTGACAGTCACAGAGGCACTGATAAGGAAAATCATTAAGTCTGCTTCTTACTTTTTTAATATATTGATACAGAGTCCTGTCACATTAAAATATGCACCACCACAGTAGTAGAAATGGCCAGGCATCTTAACCATGTACCTGTCTTCTTCCATATCAAGATCTATTGAGAGTATCTTTTTCTCACATATATTTGGCTCAGTTAATTACTTTATATGTGAAGTGTTTTCAGGTTTAGATGAGGTGGTGATTTAAATATAACTCCAAGATCAGGACTGTCCACTGTATTCTTGTAGTGGACCACACTGTGGTTGTGTATGTTGTGTTTTGTTACAGTTGACCTGTTTGTCAGTGGTGCTCATATTAATGAATCAAGGCTTTGAATGTAAATATCTCCTTTTTACCTCATATAAGCTTCTCCTGATTTCTCCAAGCATCGACAGCACTTCTTTTGTTGGAATAACTCCTGCAGAGCACACACACAAAAGAAACTGCAATTCACCGACTTGAAGGAGTGGGAGTGTTTGGTATTATAGCACTATTTCTGAAACCTTCTGGTCTAAAGTAAAACTTACTCCCCATGTTGTGTCTGATAATTAAAAATTGAAAGGTGCAAATCCAGGAAGAAGCATCACAGAATTTGAAAGTTTAATTTAGATCAAGAAAAGGCAAAGCCATTTTTTGCATTGGAGCAAGCAAAACTGAAATTAACCCTAAAGTTAGGGGCCTATAAACTGGGTCATTAAGCTAATATATTTGGCAAATTTATGCATCTGAGACACTTATAACAAATGTTTTAATACTTTGTGTTTGGTGTTGTTGGTAAAATAATCAGAGCATAATTCCTTGCAAAAAACTAAAAAGTACATCAGTACTGCAGCCCATCAGAAGATGTCACTGACACCTAGTGTCACTGTATAATAAAACTATAGTGCTGTCAAGAACTGAAAACTGGAACAAGTCAAATGCTTGTTGTCTGTCTTAAATATCCCTGGTAAAGGCTTTCTATATGTTGAAGTTAAACCAGAATTGGAGTCACAGTCTTATGTAATACTTCTCTGGTTAATTGTTCCCACATTTGGTATTTTTTGGATTATGAAAAATGCCATTTTTGACATTTACATGACAAAATTAAGAGAAAAGCTAACGTAGTCCTGTGTTTCAAATAAAATAACTTTGAGACCAGAGGCAGGCAGTTTAACTGATCCCTTTCTACTCTCTGTGCATGGAGCTTGTGCTCTTTTCAGGGACTGTCTAACAGGCAGTATGGAGGCACAGGTGAAAAGAGCCATAGCTGGCTTTATAACTCCAGATAGGAAACTGGATGATGTGAATCAGGTGGCCTTTAGTTTTCTGCTGTAAGTGGAGCATTTGATTAGGTGGTTTAAACCTTTTTTGCCAGAGCAATTGGCATTTAGATTAAGTGACTTAAGAATGTTTTCCTTATGTCTGGAAAGCTGTGACTCATATTAAAGCTGTCCAGGCTATTTGGTGTATAACCCTTCATAACAGGTTTTACCTTGTTCACTGGCCAGAGTCATCAACAGCTGTTTGTCTTGCCGGTTAGGCTTGGTGAGGGAAATAAACCAGGATCCCTGGGGGCTGTTCATCTTCCTAGAGAAAGCACTTTCCAGCATCTCCAGGAGCCTGTCCCCACTTTCCACCCGGAATGTATCCTGAAAAACACAAAATCCTACAATGGCATCCCAAAAAAAAAAATCGATGAAATTCCAACCTCATGCCGTGAAATAAGCAACATTACATGGAGGAGGGAGAAGGATAGGATGTACACACACAACCCACACACTGAGCCCACTTACTGAACCACATTTATTAATTATTATACCAGCTCAGTAGGTTTACACCCCTGTTTTGTGTAATAATAAGAAAAGAAGACATTGAAAAATGTGTAAAATTTTTGTGTGGATTAAATATCATTGATAGTCTGTCTGTCCCAAAGAGTTTCCTTGTTTGCTAGCTACTGTATGTTCTGTCTATGACTGCTAAACAGTGTAGAGTAACATCGATTGTCCACTTCATGGCCTTTAGTTACTGTACGAAAAAACAGCTACAAAACAGGCTATTTATAAGGCAGTGAAATGTATTGCAGGAGTTCGTTATTCTTTGTACAATTTCAATTCTAAGGTACTCCATGATCACATCAAGTAGACATGGTCTGTCACCGTACATATCAACAAAGTGATTTGAACCACACCAAGAATCCACTTATTTTCTGTGAAGAAAACCAACACAAGTCCTCTCTCCTGATTGCCCAAAGCCAAAATGTTTCCAGAAAATGTTTCCCAAAGTAACCAGTACATGGAAAATCACAAGCAATCAGCATTCACAAGAAAATGCTTCAAGATGCAGTTTTCTCACACATACAGTATTAGTCTTCATGGAATACAGGTATAAGCCAGGTAACATGTTGTGAAATGAACAGGAAAACCATGGAAAAAGTACAAAATTACAAGGGGAAATTGTGACCTTTTCCAAAAGTTCTTTTAGAAAAATCTAAATCAAGTTCCCGTGTGTAACAATTATTGAACAGGTCTCAGAGAGCGCCTATCCACTGGAATTCTCTTTGCACATCCACCTAACTGAGCCATTTTTCTTTTCACACAGCTTTCCATTGGGCCCTCAAATTCACATTGGTTGTCTTGACGACTGAAAAGGTCATGTCAATTATAATAAATGGCTTCACACCGTTTCCATGGAAATATCAAACTCAATGGGAAGGCTGCAGCTTCTGGTGCCTTAAGTTACTCACAGCTATTTAAAATGGTTTAGGACCTTATTTTGCATGCATGTTGTGATTGCGCCAGACATCAGTCACTGGAAGGAAATGCTGGAAAATGTATTTGAACTTTTTTATATTTGAAAAGGAATGCAGAAATTCTGCATCCTATTGGCTAAAGTTATAAGGTGAGACATGATAAATTAGTGACATAGCGACAAACTTTTATCAGCGATGAAATGCTGTAACTGAATAACAATCCCAAACAGTGGGTTAAAATCTAAATATTGATTTCTGAAACTAATATTATGGATTTGTATTTTTCAATTTGCAGAAATTAGTAGTAAGTCTGATCCTGCAAACAATTACAATGTAATTATTTTGGAAACTTTTTAACAGAGTAATGAAAGCTCTACAGGCGAGTAGCTAGTTACTAGATAAAATAAACTCACATATCTGATCTCTGTACTGTAACAGTTTTTCCAATTAAGCAGTATGAAGACACAAATAATCGTCTAAATTGTCTAAACTGTTTTTGACAAGAATCACACTAATATAATACTCTTTTCATACCAAACAAGTAATAAACTAGATTTAAGCAATGTGTGCCACCTAATCTGGAACTACAGAAGATACGTTTAAAGTAATTTTTGATCTCAAGCGTTCTTCTAGAATTCCTATTTTCATATCTTTCTGAAAAATGTACATTTCTTAGAATGTAAATACTTCTGAAGCTTCAAACAAAATGTAGAATGACTTCTGACATTAATTGCCATACTAGATGTGAAAAACTGGAAGAACTTCAGAAAAAAATAACCTTTTTGAAGTAAACACATAGGAGTGTAAATGGTCAGTCTCTCATTCATGCTAATTATTCATTTAAGCTCTATAATGTTCCACATCACAGCATAGTTAGACTAAAAATCATAGCACTTAATTTTCACCTCTGCAATGATGTCACATTGTACCTTGAAGTATGTATTTGGATGTGAAAAAAAGTTAATGCACAGGGCACGATGAAATATATTTAGCAACGTGCTATTTTAGATTTCAGTGTGAGGGAGGAATGGACCCTATGTAAATAAGTTGCGGGTTTTTGCCTCAGGGTAATTTTGTGATTAAACAGGGTAAGAGTCATAAACTATTAAAAAACCTTATTGCAACCCTGACAACAATGCAATTATTAGATTTGTCTCAGGTTATTACAGTAGGTGGGAACCTGATAGGAGACAGCCATCTGAGGGAAAGGTCAGGTCAAAGTTTAAAACCTAGCACATGGCTCTTCCCAAGCTGGAGCAAGCCAAGCCATTCTGAGTGGAGGTGTCAGACTGAAGGGGGTTGTGGAAAGTCCAAGGTGGGTGTGAGAGGAAGGGAGCATGACAGCATATGAGAGAGAAGGAATGGCGAGAAAGAGGTTTCCTTGGGAACCTAGGAAACTTAGGCCAGTGTCTGGATGCGAAACAGACGGAGACTGAAAAAGAAAGAAAAGGCCAACGGGAAAAGAAAGAAATGCATCCAGTAAAGTCACATCTTTTCATCATTGGATTTGGATTACAAGACGTGTGGGCATTTCATTGTGAGACAGCAAGTGGAACAGCCCAAGACGTCTGGACAGCGCTTGAAAGAAGAACAGGGCTTTTGTGTGGTGTTGTTCTGTTTGAGCGAGAAGCAGCACCCTGTGTAAAGACCCACAATAAAAATCTGTTTCAGTTTGTTTAACTCCCGTGTCCCACTGCTCTGCCTACTAAGACCTTGCTTATTAAAACACACCATGTGTTCCACCACCAGGACACCACAGTGTGTGTATACAGCATATACTGTACCTCATGTCACATTTTACATTTTTCTTGGCTGAGCCACAATACTTTGTCTCAAGAAAAAAAAACCACCATCTGCAGAGGTAAAAAGGACAGGGCACATTGAGCCAAGTGACAGATGCACCATTACTTTTTTTCTCAGCTGCTGGAAAGCACCTAAACAGTGACAGCGCATATGAACAATAATAAACAACACTGGGCATTACGATAAGGTCTTAAATGCTGGATGAAACTCATGTTATCGCTCCTGCAATTATGTTATAGCTCTAAATCATTGTGAAAGTGTGAACTTACACAGTCAACGTTTTCCGACATGTTGAGGATGACATAACCTTTCCCGGTAAGATCACTCCAGTCCGTACAAATAACCTGAAACAAAATTTCAAAATAAGTGATTTATTAGACTTTGTAACATTTGTGTCAAATTTAAAAGTATTATTAACATTGCTTACGCTAGTTCACTAGCTAGTTATAACACTGTTTCCTAATAATCCCCTTTTCTTTACAGGGCTTTGAGATTTATAGTTGAACTTTAGTTTACATCATTCTAATATACTGTACATGTTTTTAGTTGACAAAAGGTTTTTTAGAGTATTTGCATAAAAATGGACAGTAAAAAGGAAATTAACACGTGTTTAAAGATGCAAATGATAAAAAAAACTATACTACTTTTTAACTGACAAATGTACATTACATTTTCGGGAAATTGCAACATCATACAGAAAAAAACAATCCAGAAAATTAGTCAGATAACACAAGTTGGAATTTGGTTGTGTGCAGGTGGCCTTTGGATGGTTTCATGGCTCTGGCTCACTATGGCTCTCTCAGGATAAAATGGTTTTTCTATCAAATCTATAAAAAGTAAAAAAGTAAACCCCCAAAATTTCCTTCAAATAGAACATGCTTATATAGGTATTAATCAGGTGGGTAGCTGCGTCAGCATGCGTAGGCTGCAAAGGCACAAGTGATAGGTTTATTCCATGCTGAAAAGAGAGGAAAGAAAACACAATGTTTCGGCGAAGGCTCCAGGGCCGAAACGTTGTCTTTTCTTTCTTCTCTTTTCAGCATGGAATAAACCTATCGCTTGTTCCTAGGTATTAATCATATGCACTTCTTAAGCTTCCACATATTTAAGAATCACATCAGTAGATACTGAATCCTAATGCCTTAGGAGATTTGCCATTTATTGCAGCACAGTTCCAAGATTTTATGTCTTCATCGTCCATGAATTTTCCAATTAAAGTAATAGAATGTGGTTTATTGACCATTCGTGGTTAAAAACAATGTTTTTCATCCTCATTTCGGAGGGACTCCAGTGACAAGCCGTGCTGTGAATGAGGAATACAGATTTATTTACAAAAAAAACTTAAAATATATACTAAAAATAACTCTTGATTGTATTTTAGAAGATTGTAGTAGTTCCAATGAAAACATATCGAAGAGACTGATCAAAGCAAAAATCAGGCAATATTATGCAATAAAGATGCAATAAAGCATTTTGTTATAGTACTAATCAGGAGTCTAAGTTGAACACTGAAGTTTTCTTCACTACATTGAACACTACATTTTCTTCGCCTTTTTGGGGGGAGGTCTAAAATCCTGAATCCTGTTTAAGTGCCCTTTAAATCACTGCCTTTCTCACCATGCGTGGCACTTGTCTTGTTCTTAAGTCATGTTTCATTGGAGCCGGTCAGATATCAAGTCATACCGATACTGCCCTGTAGTTACACCAACTCTCCCCAGGCGTTCACAAACAGCTGCTGGAACTTGCTGCATAGACTGCATGTTGTTTAGGGCGGTGACGACTGAGGAGATTATCCTCAAAGTGACAAAGGCGACATGCTGCTGAAGCTGAAGCTGCTGCCGGCATTCCTTTCAGAAACCGCCATTTGAAGAACATCACACAATCACTCAACTCTCACCCTTGAACAGACTGACTCACTGTCTTCTCCACAAATATTGGTAAAAGGGACTCATTTCACGCTCGTGTGCAATAAATTCTGAACATACTGCTAGGGAAAAGATACAATATATACCATTCCTTTATCGTTTCATCGATGTTCATATCAGTAAATGTCACTACTGTGAGGAATTTGCTCATTTTCTCAATTTTCTTTGAGATCCCGTCTCAAAAATCTTAAGACAGAACTGTAAATCAAAACTGTAAAACTGTGGAATAAAGGGGAACCTGAGCTCTCTGCATCCTTCCCATTTCGAATGAATTTCAGTAGCGGGATATACACAAGGAATACAGATCTCCACACAACAAAACATTCTTAAGGCAAGCGCCACTAATGATAACAGGGGAACTGGTGGCAAACGGGAAAATCAAGGTTCAGTCCCTTGTGGCCATTTAACCTTTATACCACCGAAGATGCATGCTGAGTAGGGGGTTTAAGTGAAGAGCAAAAATCTGTCCAGCTTCCCATGAAATGCCAGTGACATCTTTCTTTAAAATTATTTTTAACCGTGCACAGCTGTGCTATGGGCTGATAGGAATCGTTAAAGGTAATTTGTGTCAGCGGGTCTATTCCATCTAGATGTCAAGCATAATTAAATTGCATTCTGTTCCAGGCAATAGTGCAGGGTTTCCCAAAAGTGGCCCTAGCAACTTAAGTGTTTTCTGCTGCTGGTTCCTGCTGAATTTTCAGTTAATTAAAACAGGGAATATAAAGACCAGGGCTATAAGCCCTGCTACAAACCTTTCTCTTTTTATGCCCCTGAATATTTTCTGCTGAAGTCCACCAAGGACTCTTAGATCATCAAGTGTTTTAAATCATGCTTATATTCATAGATTTTATTGTTTTATTTCTCCCTTTCTTTGTCTTCAATGTCTCACATGGGCATTACAGATGCCCTGTTGTGCTGTATGGGGAAAATAGGTTTTTAATTACAATACCAGCACCAGCTGGATGGTGAGAACATGTAAATGAAATCCAGGCTGAACTGTTTGTAAATGACAAATGACATGCAACTCAGTCATATATGCTATTGCCCATGCAATCTAAAATTTTCCATGTTAAAATGGGAAATGTGGGAATGTGTCACATGATAGCAGTTGTAAATTCAGAAGAAAAGCATTCCGTCACAAAACGTCTATATGCCTCCATATTTCTGCATATTGTTATACCTGCACTGATTCCTGAGACAGAGCCGTTTCCTCATGTTCATTCCCAGCAAAGGACACCGTGGTCTCTTCCTGCATGAAGTGTGGCTCTGTGCTTTCCGTTACAGTACGTGCACCCTGCCATGGACTCAGAGTGAAGCTTGTGGAGGGCACTGCATGTCTGCTAACTGTGCCACTGAGTCTGGTTTCACTGGTCTTCCTCTCAGCTTCTTTGTGCACTGCTGTAACCATGGAAACCTCATCTAGAAAGTCGTCCCCAACAACTGCTGAATAATCTGCAGGAGGGCTCTCAGAAGATGTGCCCAGGTCAGCTTGGGTGGCTGCTGAAGGTGACAGGGCACCAGGATCCATGTGAGCTCTGTGAGTAGCCTCATAAGGAACAGACACAGTGATGTGGGGGTCATGGTTCCATGGATCGAAGACCTCAGTAATGGAGTTGGCCTCTGTCTGAGTGGTCTCAAAGATGGAGCCAGGATCAGTGGACAGGCTGTAGTGGAGTTCCGATTGACTGGAGCTGGACTCGCCTTGAAGGTCCCACAGCTCCTGAGCAGAAGGACCAGAGAGCTGAGGTTCAATCGGTTCAGCTGGCTCCATGGGTGCAAAGGAGGAGTTGAGATCACTTGGTGTCTGGAGTGGCACATTCTGGAAGGAAGATGGGCTATAGCCTAAAAATAAAGAGCATAAAAAAAGTAAAACAAAATGCTGAGAAAATGCTTACTGAGATGATAGTCTCCGTAGATTTTCTTTTACTGGTGTGGGGACACTCTTTATCTCCTGTTTGTTTTTGTTCTTTTAATTGAGCTCTCAGTCTTGTAATTTAGTGATGTATTAATAAAGGTACACATTTATCATAATTTCCAAAACAATGTTACTGGATACAGTTAAAAAGCTGGAACTTCAGAAAGGCTGAAGCTAGCAAGTTATCTGTTACAGTTAAATGCTGAATTAAAGAAATGAGATCTCAACTGCAATACGAAATAGAAGACACGTGATTTCTTAACAATCTGGGCTGGGGAAGACAGGTGTACTACCATTTCCCGCAAAAACAGCTTCTGAACAAGGAGCAATATTGAAGGAAGTGTGTCAGGGAGAATAAGAGCATAATGGCCAACAGACAAATACAGATGCTCTGCACTGCTCTCTTTAATCAAAAATCCTGACATGACCTCTGCCAACAAAATCCTGTTTAGAGACTATAGTGTTAAGTACCAAACCCTAACATTTTTCAAACGCAAGATGTCAGGAGGAGTGAGTCTATAATTCAATCCATCTGGCTTGGAGGTAATCTGCCTTAGAAATATCAGGGCCTGACATACCACTCAGAAGGCCAATGGCAGGGTCTCAAGACAACACATCTAGGTGCACCACATTTCTGGCCACAGCTTGATTAATCTGTGGATTAACAACAACTCCTCTTGCCGGCGGAAACTGGCAAATCATGGTAGTGTCTTTCCATGAGCCAGAAACCATTAATTGCCTTTCTGAGCCACTTACAATTAACAAGCCCTGAATGCCGGTTTAAAATGATAGATCCCCACATTTTTCAGCGCTTTCCACATTGACTTTGGGGTACTTCCACTTGGATATTATTTAAATATGTTGATCTCAGTGGTTTCAGTCTGTTATGCTAAATTGGTTTGAGAAAGCAGACTTTACATTTGGCTTTACCACGGACTTAAAATGGAAGGATCAAAGTGGCACTGCATATATTGATAATCATAGGGATTTAATACTGTATTGTTAAAATGAATAATATTGAAAATGAAAAATAAAAATGTATTATTAAAGACTTTAACCAAATGTTATAATATAGTAGAATCAAAGAAAATTGGCAACTACTGTACTGTGAAAAAAAGATCCATATTTTACACAAACATACACTGCAGCTGCTTAATTACGATGTGTTTCGTGCCTTCAAGGGTATTGTTGTCACAGTTCTTCAACTTAAGGATACAAAAGTCTGTCACAAAGCGGCTATTATTTTAACACAGCATGGCAGCTGTGCCTACCTAGGCATTAATCATCACCATATGGTGACACCTAAAGCCCTAGCACTGATGGGGAAACAAAAGTCCAGGTTGCAGTTGATCAGTCTGGCTTAACAGCACATCACACGGGTGCTTGAGCCTTCTGACATCTGCCAAAGCCATCTCTCTCTGCACACTCCTCCCAGGAGAACTAAATAGCTCTTAATTCCTCCATCCACGCAGAATTGTTCTTTAATTTAAATACAAAAGATTAATTGGCCCTACACCCAAAGAAACAGAGACACTGTCTGAGGATGCCAACACTACATCGCAGGGGTTCAAGAACTACAGATGTTGCTAATCTCCATGGACCATCCGTGTGAACTGCAACGTTTTACACCACAGTCGGGAACGTCTATCTTCTTTCAGAAGGGTGAGAATCTTGTGACAGTAATTGAGCAGGAGGAAAGAGGTCAAATGATGATCATTTCAAATGTACTCCAGAAAGGCTGATTTGAGGTTGTAATACATAGCTTCTGCATAATTTATCAGTATTATATGTTATATACATTTGTAAATAATATGTATAATTATATATTATTATATATTATTAATATGTATAATTATATATTATTTAGAATATCTGTCATTGAACAATTACTACAATAAATTAAATATTTTAAATTGTGCTACCCTCAAACTGTCTATATCACCAAAATAAACATGTTTAAATATTCTGGTGGTGTCAAGAAATGGGCTGTAATTCAAGATATTTAGAATGAAGTGACTAGGTTAGTTCACAATGACTTGCATTGGAATTTCTGATTTTCTATATTGCACACTGCTGTGTAAAAGACATCTTAGTTACACTCATGAGTGACAATATATATGTATTATGAGCATCAACAAATTAAAGCCTCAAAGCCTCCTATTGTGTTTCCTATTGTGTTTTGGTATGATACCAGATTTGACTCTTAATAATACAGCTTGGCTTAGTTGAGAAGAAACTCAGTTTATTATTTAATTTTTACTTCACATCGATTATACTCAATAAGCATTGTCATGATAACGCAAGCCAAACTATCCATGAGCATACAATATGAAGTGCTGTAATAGACAATGCGTCACATTTACCAATCACTTCAAACCGATTCATTTACAGTGTTGCTTGTCATGAGTAACATTTGTTCCCCTCTACATATCTATTTCCATCACTCACATCTCACATTTAAAACACTGCTGCTTACAGTAGTGAAGAGTTGGTCACAAAAGAACTGATATTGCAAAAGTGCCTTTGAAAGCATATCTGTCACGGCCATTTTAATGTAATACAGAATTGTACTCATTTCTTTCATTTCATCTAACACACTGCAAACAATCTGCTACTGGATTTCACTCATTTTTCAATTATTCTGCATTTCATTTTCATGCATTCATTTTTACAATCTCCTTCCTTGCTCATGAATGAATCATTCAGTATTTATCTCTGATGCATGCTTGTTCAGCACTAATGACCAAATGTTATGAATCCATTCTCCCCTCCAGCCCTCTGCCACCCTGAACACTACAAAAAAATGAGTCACGTCAATTCTACATATCAAACTAGGACGATTAGCTTTCCAAAAAAATAAACGTGGCTTTAGTCCAAGTGAGCTGAATTTCAATGTGACCTAAAGAAACCGAAAAGCTCTTCAATTTGTCTTCTCCACCTTAATTTCTGTTTCACATTCCAGGGAGCAGTGCCATCTCTCCTGTTAGAGCTGACTATTCCCTGGTTTGTCAGCAAATTGGTGGCATTTTGACAGCACCTAGCGGATTGCTGTGAATAATCTGTTTGAAAACAATTTCATTTTGGCAAGAGGTTACAAATTCGCTTGGTGTTTCAAACCCACTTTGGTGTTTGGGGGATTTGCATACAGATTTTTTAATTATTTTGTTCTTTATTATGTTAAAACAGAACTATTGTGTAGAAAAGGGGATTCATCAAAATACACTGGGCTCCTTTCATTCCTTAAACGCTGTTTCAGCTGAAAACAAGATTCGTGTGTTTCAGTCATGTTAGACTTGGCTATTGTTTGATTTAATTTTGCTATGGTAGTTCTTTCCAAACTTCTGCTTCGATGCGCTTCCACATTATGCAGAAAGTATGAGTTAATACAATATAATGTGTTTTCATTAGCACTTTTATGCTTCATCTCACATATCCAAATTATTGTGTTCCAAGGGGTAACGGTGAATGGCTCATAAATATGTAAATATGCCTGTCTCAGGAATTACAATCAAGTGCACGACTGCTCACGGACACAAGCAAAACTCTTTGTATCTACCAGTATATATTTCAGGCACAAGCTCTGAAGAACAAGTTTTCACTAGCACAAAAGCTTTTTGAAAGAACCTATCACTGTTTGAGAAGCAATGAAATGGCATACCGTACCTTCCTGGGAATCAGGATCCAAGCTGGTGTTATTCATCTCACCTCCTTCTCCTTCATCCCAGAAGTACTGGGGCTGAGACTCCCTAGGGTCTTCATTCTCCTCACTGGAGAAGCCAGACTCCTGAGAACCAGTGAGGAACCCTGGGATGTTGGAGGCATCTGGGTCGAGAGCAGAGAGGTCAGCCTGCTCTGCTGAATCAAGAGAATCAGTCATCGGGGGGCGGCTGACCGAAGTGGAAAGACCCGGCCTTTTGCTGACCTCCTCACAGGAACCAAGGAGGAGTGACGAACCTTCGAGGAAACAACCGGAAAAAACAAACAAACAAACAATGAAAAGACACATCAGAAATGAAAAGCAAATAAAACAAAGAAATATATTCAGGGATATCTGCGGTCTTGAAGGAAACAAACCACCCTACTGTTCCAAAAGCAATTGATAAAAATGTAAATTAAACAAGGGATACCTGAGGTTCACAAAAAGGAAAATAGTGAAAAAATGACTGCATCAAATTTCCAATACCTGTCACACACAAAATTGACCAGTCAGACGGAAATCTCTGCCCAGTTACTGTGAAATTAACACCTGCTTGAGCACTTCACGTATCTTTTCAAACATGGCCTTTGAGTAAATATCCATGGCACCTGAACTTATAGGAGAAAAAAAATCCATAGGTTTTACATTCAAGTATCCGGAAATGACTCAATACTGCAGTTTAAATGTGAACAAATCATGGCTATCTAAATTAGCTGTATCAATATACTTAATTACTTTTTAAAAAATAATAGAAAAACTAGTCATACGTTTTACAATAGTAGCAAAGATAGTGATAGCAGCGGTAGGAGTAAATGTGACATCAAATTGTTTTTCTTCAAATCCATGATTCTCAAGATGTTTCTGCAAAACAATAAATCAACCTGCTAGCGCACAGTCTTATTTAAACACAGTAAATTCATTTCTTACAAAGGATTAATATTAGCTTATAGAAGCTTATTAGCTTCTGGCTCCACTATAAAACTGAGCAAATTTGGTAATTTTTGGTGATCATATGGTGTATTGACAAAAGAGGCCCCTTTTAAAAACTGGAAACTAAACACTGTTAGTTTGTGTTGGTGAGTTCTGCTACTGAGGGACGACGAGAGTTGAATTCGTTTCTATTGTATAAAAAATACAGTTTTTCACTCTTCTTCCTATACCTTTCACATGCAAATGAAATAATTTGTCACAAACAGTCACTGAAGGTGTAAATTAAAATATGCCATGTTACAGCTGTCATAAAAAGTACACACTCTGGAGTCTTATTCTTTGCTAACTTTATAATTAGTATTTTTATTAATAAACTTAATTTATTAAATTGGATTCCATACTAACTACCCAATTTAGTCCTGGGCCAAATAGCCTCCTGCTGATTGTAATTATTCTAATTGTTCTTATGTTATTTTACAAAGACAATCTCAATGGAGAACCTTGCGCAAGGCCACAACAACAGTATACCACCTGGGATTTGAACCTACAAACTTCCAGTTACAAGTCCAGAGCCCTCACTAACCACCACACCATACTGCTATCTAGCCGCTAGGTATGCCAGTGTTAATGCTACTCACGAATAAGTGCAACAGGGAACAGCAATCTGTTCCAATTTGAAGATTACTCTGTCAGCTGAGCTAGCTACTTGAGCACCATGTGATCAATGGAAGGTGATTTCAGACACAATACTTTCATATACCTGAAATACACAACAAAGATGCTAGACTGAGTTTTCTCTACAACTTTTCTATTTCATCTATAAAATACCTTTTGCAAAATCCAGTGCCACAATATTCTCCATTCGCCATTCCCTTGGAATTCACTAAAACACTAAATAATGTATTTCAAGGATGCAATTACAATACATTCTAAGTTCTCTGTAACCTATACATATTTCATTTAGGCCCTGTTTCCAGAACTTTCTCAATTCTTGAAAAAGTAGTGTAAGTCACTATAGTTGTTTTTTTTTTACTTTTATAGTTTCATATTTATTGTACCTTTTGAACATAAGCCTTTTTTTTTGCTTTTGTGTAATAAATGTAAGAAGTACTCATGTACTGCACAATATGGATGCTTCCCTTCATAAGGAAAAAACTCAAAGCTTTGTTTGCTGTACAATGCTATTTGCAAGTGGCAAGACTTAAAGTTTCCACCAGGCCAGAAGCTCATAGAGTGCACTGAGGCCAAAAGTAGAGACCAGAAGTCATAGAGTACCTACTAGTGAGACTGAAGTCCCAACAAACCATAAAGATTACCACATATTCACACACTCACAGGTTGTGAACCTTTAACTTAGTAAATATTTTTATGAGTTTGATATACTTATTTTTTTATTTTAAAAGGACTGAAAATGACATTTGTAGCTGCCACAAAAGCTAATGCAGACTCTTATCCATGACAATCAAGTTGTCGGTTATAACAGGCTTCCTCTTTGGCCAGGAAGGAATCTCTCTGGGATAGTGTTTTGGCAGAGCAGGAAGCCCTGTGGGGGAAGTGGATAGGGTGACCGCATTAAGCCCAGTTCTGATTAGGCTAGGGTGTCCTAGGGAAATTCCTTCAGGCAGTCACATTTTGTTGGAATAGAGCCTGACTTTTACTCCTACTGACTTTACATCACCTGTAATTGTTACATCACCAGAATCTAGGAAGAAAACAAAATTTAGGAAGAAAAACTGGGCACTTAATTAACTTATATTTGATTTGGACCACAGTTACTCACTGTCCAGTGCCCTTGATATTTAAAGCCTAAATATCAGTTTTGTTTCCTTGATGGCAGAGTTCTTCATCTGAAGGCGACAGAGAACAAAGATATACCATGAAAGCAGAAGACCTATTTAATACTTAAAAATGCATGAGCAACTTCAAACACACTTTGAAAGGTTGCTTTCTCAAACAATTACTTAAGCCTTTGCCTTAATCGAGGAACTTAAAGCCTGGAGTTAAATTTTCACACAGAAATCTGTCAATTGCAATTCTCAGCTGTTGCAAAGTTTGATTATAACAATCACTGTCCCCGATATGACAGGTGCTCTTATGGGCTCATCAGATATTACTAAGATGTCACCAGACATTCTCATAAATAAGTGCCTCAGGTCCCCTCCATGACAAATATGTTGCTAGAATTACAAGAACCTTTAAACTGACATTTTTTGTGTTCTCCTAATCCACTTAAAAGTATTAATAGTAAATCTAAATCATAGAGAAATACTCCCAGTGACTGCTGAAGATGTAATTGGAAAAAATATGGTGAATTTGTATATAAAGAGGGTAAATAAAGGCAGATGGTGCATCATTATCATGTGAGTTTGAGCACAGAGGCAGAGAGTAGATTAAGTTGATGGTTATTGCAGTTCTTGGTACCACAGGAAGAAAGCCTGTAAGTGAAATAAACTCTCAGGGGTGTCCCAAAGTGCTATTTCACATCAGGTCTAAGACAGCATCCAAAGTTTGATTCCCAAAAGTTGACTGCAGTTTACCAGAGTAAACATCAGAAGTCTCCAACCTACAAAATCCCACAGCCATAGATACCATATTTGGTATTTGCAAATTGTAGTGAATGCAAAGTTTTGCACTCGCCCAGCCATTTTGTGGATCATGAATCATAAATAATATTTGAGACTTGCAGCTACAGTAGTTATTATGAGTTGCTAGGATCCAGAAATGAAGAATTGTCTATCATTTATAGTAAACGTTTTCAGACCTTCCTGAAGCCTCTTTTATGATAGTCATTTAGAGCATGAGCTATTTGTTACTGTTGGTAATTAGTGCCTGATTACTGTTTGTAATTAAAACAAAACATTAACCCTTATTCAACATAATGGAACATCATAACTATGCCATTGCCACACTTCACTGTAAAAGCTGACCTGTCACTAGCAGGTTCTAATACTGACTTACAAAGAGCGCTAGTAATTGCGAGTACTGATGTGATGTTCAGTGATAATGTTCAGAATTAGCATCTGATGCATATTAGAATATAAAGACTTTTTTCCAATGACACCAAATGATTTAGCTCAATTAAATCTTTAATCATTTATCGATAATATTTTAAAAGAAGTGGATATCATGAGCGAAACTTTCCTAACAGCAGAAGCTGAACCTGAAATGGTCAACCTCACTAATGACATCTTTACACCTATAAAACAGAAAGCCAGTACTGATCTAATTTTTGTGAAAAATCAAGATGGAGCAGGGAAAAGTGTCAGAGTACTGTTAGGGGACTGTAAACATAACATGGTATTCTTTGAAGTATATTTTGAAACTGTACAGGCAGAACCTAAAAATAAAATAACGATTTATGAAAAGTACAGTATGATGGCATGAGAGTTTATGAGAAGTACAATGAGATAGAGTAGTTATATAAGAACAAAGTAAAAAAAAAATGAGAGGAGCTCATTTTGCGATTGCAGCTTTTTTGTTTGCTTCCAGTGAGGTTCGATGAGATTCTCGGATCATTTTGTTGTGAGAAACGAGATGTTATCAGCATCATCAACATGGCTGGGTAGCTTGGAATCAGTAGCGAATGTTCAAGAACATTTCAAAGGTATGTATCCTTATGGCACCAAAGAGAATTCCCCCTAAAGTGAGCCAAGGCTTAGAAAATCATGGCCCAATTGGTTTATGAAAAACAGGTGTTTAAGATTACCGCATTTTCATCTAGTAGAGAAGCAACTCAAAAGCAAACAATGTTAGGATTTACACTTAAGTGCAGACTTCAATTCAAGATATATGTGAAGCCTTACAATTACCTACTAAGACTTAATTTAGAATGCTGTGTAGAACTGTGTTTACTCTATTACAAAAAAATATTCCTCTGGAATATGTAGAGATAAAAATATCAGATACACTCCTGGGCTTAAAGGAATGTCCTTCACTGACCCTATTTAGTCAGGGACAGAGACTATAAAGGGACCTAATTCAAGCATACAAAATCCTCAAAGGTATTAGTTCTGGACTTCTTAAGAATCAACAGCAAAACAAAAAACAGAGAACAGCTGTAGGGAACTGTGTTTAAAACTGAGAAAACATTTTACACAGGGAACTGTGGGAGTCTGGAAAGAGTGATACTGTACATCCATGTTGATTCTCTAGTTGATTCTCTTATTTATTTTTCAAATAGAGACACAGGTGGCTGAGATCATCACATCACTTAAATACTAGCATCCAAACAGGCTTAGTGGGCCAAATTGCCATCTTTAATTTGTAACCTTAATGTTATCTTATAAGTAATGAACAAATGAAAATTTTACTTTATTAAATACTGAAATGACAGCAACACAGACTGCCTTATGCTATTTACTACTCCTTCTTAAATAATAGCAAAACACTGATCTATGCCCCATAAGACAGTTTGTTTTAAGGGCTGTTAAAATATGCTTAAAATTACACTTTAGTCTTATCTTTATAGCATAGGCTTCTGAACAAAGGGACATTTATGCAAGCCAAATTAATTGAGCTGCAGGTTTAATATGTAGAGTGTTTGACACTGGGGCACATGAGAGCAAGGCAAATAAATACTGCAGTGGGTATGGTAGCCTCTCTTCTAAAACAGGGTCCCCAAAAGGCATACTTTCTGATCTCCTTCATGTCTTTGAAGCAGTCAAGCTGAAAAAGGCAGTACCAGAGAGACCTCTCTCAAAATGGAGCACCTGTCAAAAGAGGTTTTAAAAGCAAAAAAAAAATAGGGTAAAAGCTCATCTTTCCCCTCAAGCCTTTATCAAAACTGAAAAATAAAATCTGATTCCCTGAGGAAAATTGCACCTTCTTACCACTGTCTCATGCTTTTGTAGGTCATTTTCAGGAACGATATTGTTCATGAAAGTGACAGACACACCCAGGTTAACACTAATGCTTTGCATACTGTGAAAAAATTTTGCTTCACAACACAGTTAAATGCCTGTTATTTCTTTCATCATCTCCTCAGATATGTATTATTGATCCAAAAGATTTTTCCTTCTTTGTGGAATTATTCCCGATACAAACTTTTTCAATCTCTAAAAATGAACGGTTGAGATCCTTGATAGGAAAAAAAAAAATATTTTGATTCAATGTGCCTATGATGAGTGTGCCTGAAATCCCTGGCTCATTTCTGTGTTTTCAGAAAACACATTTACATTCACAAATCTCATTAAAATGAATTCAGAACCGTATCCAGATTTACAATCATGACATTGCCCATTTCTTCACCTTATTTCTGTGATTTTTAAGGACACTATATCAAGGGGCTGAATAGATCTTTTCTTTTAAATGCTGTTTCTTTCAGTACAATTAAATAAGGTACAGTGACTACAGCATATATCTTTTATGCTATCAAGTATGTTAAAATGGAAAGAAGAAAAAAGGGACACAAATCAATTCACAATGGATAATGGTGAAGACTGTCTTTACACACTACCCTTAATTAATAATAAAGCAAAGGGTCTGTCCGGCTGCCGTAATCTTGGTGCTGTACAAATGAAATTGTGTCTTCATGTTTCTGCATTCATCTGCTATGACAAAGGCAAGCGAACTGGAAGCTCAGTGAGTTCCCTTGACACTACTGACCTGTTAGCCAGTGCATTTCAGACACGTCTTACCAGCTGGTGGCGTGCCAGCAGTCCCAGGGGTCTTAAGCCTCCATCGTTACTATCGCGCCACCCCCCCCACAGAGCCCCTTCTCCTGGATCACTGGCTGAATTCCATAAAGGAAGTGAATGTGGTTGTGTTCCAAGGAAAAGAATTGGAGCAGAAGGGCGAAAACTCATTTGATCTTGATTTTCAGCATGAATACAGACCGTGAAAGCAGGGCATCACAATCCTTCTGGCTTTTGGGGTTTTAAATATAATATGCTTAAAAAGCTACCACTGGCTTCTGGTAGTCAAGCATTCATCGAGATGCCACTTTCTGATCCTTCAAAATAGGGTCTTCCTATTTAGTGCAGAATTTGAAGGAAGTTTTCTTTCCTAGTGCAGAATTTAAAAGCTGTGTTGTTTACCCACTAATAAAGAAGATGCCCTGGGTTTAGACCATTGTGAAACAGATTAGTTTTACCCTTCTGATCTTTTCTTGCAAAAGTAACTCTGCTCAGTACAAGAGAAACTGCAGGTTCAGACATTTGGTGTGTGCGTGCTTGGGTGATGTAAAGCCAGTGATGTAAAGCTACCATCTGTGGGATTAGGGCTGATCGCCTCCAAGACTGAATTCTTCCTAAATGGCTCCATTTCAAAGTCACCCTGATATTGCTTTGAAGGAACCATCACATCACAATGGTCTAGTCTCTTTAAATTTTATAAAGGTACTATTAAAAAAATGTAGCAAAGTTTTATTCTTGTGGTGTGTAAGCAAACAGTTTCTACAGAGGTTTAAATAAATTGCTCCAAGGAACAAGGAATAGATGTATTTAAAAAGCATTAAACTGTTTTCTGTCTTTCTTCAAATTCCTAACTTTTAGGTCCTCTAATCAGCTTAAATGGATTTCAAATGACTTCTGTAAAATCCTGTTTTGTCACAAGTCTTAAATCTTTTTCCATCTTAAGAACAGAAGCAGGTCTTGTACTGACTCCAAATCGTAGTAAATTGCTCAGTCAGGCATTTGGCAGCTCAAGATTTGTCTGCTGCAGTTCTGATATTGCTGCATCCTCTCTGGACTAACTTCAGCTGATCCACAGAGCTACAGCAGCTCTTCTTCAGCACATCACATCTGTTCCCCAACAACTGAGGCACATAAAATGCATCAAAATTAAATGACAACTAAGGGTATTAAAAAAACATTCAATTCTCATACACAGGTGGGTGGGTTAGGTTTGCTCTCAGGGATCACTGCTGAAACTAAAAGAATTAAAAATGATACAGTATAACACAAATTCATTTTCATGTACTGTATTACCCACCCAGCTGAAGTATTTCAGAGTGATGCAGACAATTTAAGAATTGATGCAGTTCTTGTGCAGCTAACACTCCAGTTACAAACACTGCTTTCCTGGTCTGTGCTTTCACGAATAAAAAAGAAGGTTGTTAGTATATTATCTTTAGATAAACTCATACTTCATTGCCTCTTCCTGCAAGCCTATTAACTAAAATTGGACTCTGGCTTGATGATTTTTAGGTTAAAATGCTTTTAATGCAGATTGGTTTATTTTATCATCTTCCTACAGTACTCCATCGACAGTTGTTTTTGGACGGAACTCTCCAGCAGCGACTCCTGTTAGAGAAGCTCACACCTCACGTTCAGCCCACAGCCACACGGTTAGAGCAGAATATCACTCGTGGTATTCCAAAACTACCAAGGCCCAGTGTCACGGTCGTCATCCCTCCTCTAGAGGGCACTCCTACCTTTCCCGTTTGTTCTCAGTTTAATTGGTGTCAGCTGTGTTTCATTCCCTTTCCCTTATTTAAGTCCGGTGTTTCCGTAGTTCTGGGCTCAGCGTCGCAGGCCCGCAGGCCCGCAGGCCCGCAGGCCCGCAGGCCCGCAAGCCCGCAAGCCCGCAAGCCCGCAAGCCCGCAAGCCACCGGGCTCAGGAGTAGCCCGAGGACATGGGCTTTATCATGGCATCCTGACTTCTGGGTCCGGGGCATTCGTGTTCCTGATTCCCGTTCCCTGTTCATGTTTTCAATCGTCTACGTCTACTTGAATGGATCTCCTGGCATCTGGATATTGGACTGCGCTACCCCTTTGGACTCAATTCTCTTGCACTCCTCCCATGCACCAGATCTCAGTCACTGCCCCCTGTCTATCATCCTGACCTTACTTCGCTGTGCCTTCCCTGACGTCTTTCTCCAGACACTTCCGGATTATACCGTCACGCATAGGGTCTTTAACAACGCATTTCACGGGAGTCTGACCCGGCTCTTGTGACACCCAGCACGAGTTACCATTTGTGCATAAAGATGAGAGAGCCAAGGGCAACTAAACCCAACCCTACCCCAAGGGCTCTCTTTAAAGTACAAAAGTACACTTTTGGAATCTCGGTCACAGTCCGCTCCTGATACAGCCCAGACTCAACACCTGAATCGGAGCTCAACCTATTGAATGTCTTTACTGGTTGAACCACATGGCAGCTCAACCGACTTTTTCATAAACTGTCCAGGCTAGAACAGTCAGCATATCAAATTACTCAAAAAAGATTAAAAAAATGTAATATAGGACATAATACTAAAGGTTAAATAAAAAGACGTTTACTTGTTACAATTTCTGTAACAGTTTCTGAAGCTCTAGAAATAAGCCACGCTTATTCACCTGTCAACTTCACATGAATCCACCTACAACTGTGTACATTTTCAATTTCCCCAATCTTGTTAGTCGAAAACGCTCTTGCTTACACTGATACTATTATTACCTGCTCAGCAGTGTATGTGCTACTGTATATATAAAAAATATTCTCACCACATACTGTAGGTTAGAATTACAACTATCTTGTAAAATATTATTAGATAAACTTTATACATGTTATAAATGTATCCTTCTCTGAGACTAGGTTCTCAAGCAAAAAGCTCAGACAAAAAAATATATACTTGGATTATCCTAAGGAGCAGGTTGTCAGCTCATACTCTGTAAAAACAAGTAAACTATTTAAATCAAAGCATATCACAAGAAAATTGCCACTCACTTCATGTTTTCACATTCCTTCCTACAGTAGGTCTGACATTTCTATAAGGCATTATGATTTTGGAGCCAATTAATTTCCACTGACAGAGGTCACTAGCCTACACTGTGGTTTGAGCAAAATTATATTAAAAAGCCACACAGTCCATTTATTAACATAAAAATCAACTTCTCATTTTTTCTTATTCACTTCTTATTGTTTTCCTTTTCTGCCAGCATATAGTATTTAGTCTTCCTTGTTCATGCAGTCATCCAAATGTTATTTTATTTAGCTGAGCAAGATTTACATTTATAATTGGTAAATTGATATTTTTACTAATCCTATAATGGAAGATATTGACTTATAAAGAGACACTGCAATGTGACTAGATAGATGTTCTATTTGATCTTGAACAGCTGTCCAAATCAGATGGCTCCTAACTACTGCAAGCACAAAGATGCAATACAGTCTTTAACATAAGATGAAAGTCAATAAGCAAGTCTTAAAAGACTCTTTAAATATGTCGAAATTAAAAGAGCATAAAGAAAAAAATCTTGAATTGAATTAACCAGTCTACATGTGAGATTTATTGGCTATCTATGTATTTTTTTTTAAATTGTCTACGAGACATGCTCCTTTTCTATAATTTTTCCAGTGATTCAGGATTTGTTAATTCTAAAAAATACTGTTTCCATTTAATTAGAATAGGAGATTAATAGAGTAATAGAGATTAATGTTTTAAACATATACAGGACAGCTATAAACGAACCAGCAGTTAACTGAGATGAAAGGATCTTTTTGGTAGAGACTGCCAGTACCCTTTTAATGTCAGTTTCTATCTGTACTGTTAAAGTCTCCCTACAGTGTGCAGAAACATCTATAAAAGTAAAATGGGGTTGTTTATTATTGCGTTTGCAGGTCAGGGCCAATTTCTTTTGGAGTAATTTGTGAGTGCTAGCCTTCTGCAGAAAGTGGTAAACCATTTCAGTTCAAAATATTCTAAACTATTTTCCTTTCAACAAGTAATGTATTTCAAATGTGTGTACGATGGGTATATTTGGAAACAGATATTTTCAGAAAACAATAGTTTCAGTTTGCTTATAACACTTTTGTTGTTGACACACATTTCAGATTTCATAGTTTCCCTTCACCTAAATGACATTTGTTGTGAATAAAATTTACACATTATGTCCCCAGAAATGTACCAAAAGTGTAAAAGGTTTGATCATCTTTCAAATAGATTAGTCACATATTTCAAAGATCATTGAGGTAAACCTCCAATTTTCCCCCAGCCTTATTTTTACAGACAAAACAGAACATCATGGCTCATGAAGATATACCATCATCTCTTTCTGTTGTCCTCATCGCAGTGCACCCAAAGCTAACAAACCAAACTCCAGCCAGAGCTCAGATGGATTTTCATGTAGGAGCACTGATGTAGATTTTTGTTTCTCTTTTTATATTTTCGCCTACTTTTTCCTTTTACACTTAATCAAACATTTTGTTTCAGGCATACATGGGAATCAATATGAAGGATAAATGATATGTCGCTTTCCTTTTATCTCCAAATTAGGTCCCAGGGAGACAATCTTAAATAAGGCTGCTGAAAACCAATGTTGCACTACTGTATGACTGTAATTGTACCTCCACTATGATTTATACATTGTTATTCCCTGATGATAGGATAATGCCAAATCTAGTCTTCTTTGTACTCTGTAGCTGGGCCATAGTTAAATACACATTTTGCAGCACATGGAATGATCAGAGGTATCAGTGAGCTCAGTTTCAAAGCTTGTTAAGTGTGTGATGAGTAAAACACTGGAACTAAAGGAAGTTAAAAAATGACTAGTCATAGTGTGACTCCCTAACACTGATTCTTAGCTGTCCATTTTAAAAGCTAATATGCTATTAGAGGAAGACTAGTATAAAGAAAGTAGTTCAGGTGGGTAGCAGCATCAGCATGCGTAGGCTGCAAAGGAACAAGTAATAGGTTTATTCCATGCTGAAAAGAGAAAGAAAACACAACGTTTCGGCTGTGGAGCCTTCTTCAGGTGCAAGAAAGAGACGAAAAAAACCTTGGACTGCCTTATCTTTTCAGCATGGAATAAACCTATTTCTTGTTCCTTTGTATAAAGAAAAATAAGTTGAAGCAGAAAAATGAAATAAAACCAATGTGCAAGTATAGATTTCTATTTCCGATAATTATCATTTGAATAACTGCTATTACATTAGTAATATGAGGTAATTACTTTATAGTTTCATTGTGGTAAAAATTTTGCTTGGTTATGTCTTCTGCAGAGTTTGATTTTAGCCAATGTAACTGATGGGGGAAAAAAAGCCTTTTGTCAAAAGCTACATCATCTCTCTCCCCACCTTCAAATACACACAGAGCTGTTTTGTTTTCCTCCAAGAGTATAATTAAATACAAATTTTCAAACCCATACCATAGACAAAATTCCAGGCCGCCTTGTGTCAATAAAAAAAAACAGGACACTCATTCTCTCACACAGACGTGACTTTTTTTTATTAGGGGCATGTTCTGCAGAGAATCTGCAGAATAAATAAAAGCAATGTGTTCAAGCAAATTACGATGGGAGGGAAATGTTTTTTGCATATATTATAGGTCCAAGCATGGCAGGCGTGAGATCTCTATAACTGTAGATAAGAATACTGAAAGGAGATCCTTAGCTTGAGCGATTTCAGTGCCTCCTCGTTTACTCAGACTGAAAGAGTACTGGTCCTCTATTGCACACTTCTAACAGAAAATATCTAGTCCCATGTGCTAGTCTGTAGTGAATGGAAGGAAGAAACAAAAGCCACAAAAGGTACTGACAAGAGTGTTCCTCTGTGCCTCATTACACACCTGAAGAAGGACCATGGCTGAAAAGTTGCTTTGTTCTACTTTCCAGTGTGGAACTTATCCCTTTTACTTGTTCCTCTGCAGCAAACACAATCTGACTCACGTCCCCACTCGAACCTCATTACACATTTATTACCATATGAAGATGAATAAATAAATGCATAACCCCTCTTCTTTGTATGCCCCCTTACACTTAACTAAGGCTATGTGTCATAAAAAATTAAATAAGACTGCTCTCCTTGATTGTGCAAAAAAAATGCAAGATGCCTATGGTAAGAGCTATGGCTCCCTCATTACATTGTGTTAAACCAGCAGCGGATTCGGGTTGTTTTAATGGCAGGCACGTTGCAAAAGTCATTAAAACAGAAGGGTGCAGTGATTCTTTATTAAGGAAGTAAAAACGCCCTACCAATCTAGGTTTCTAAAAGCTCACTTACTGCCAGCCCTCCCTCAACAGGATTCCAAAGAATATACAGTCCCACAGAACACATCTATTCAAGAATTCATCTATTCAAGAAGCCCACATGGCATCCTAGTTTTGTTATTTCTACTTTGGTCAAAAGTACGCCCTTTGACTAGCTCTCTGTACCAGCAATGTCCAGAAAGCACCATTGTGCTATATTATGTAAAGTAACACCCTCTGGTTCATTTGGGGTGTCTTCATATAGACTTTTTAGTTCACAGTTTTCATTTTGTTTCCACTATTAACTACAGGGCAATGGAGGAATTCGATAAAAAAATACAATGTATAAATTCTAGTAGTTGAGATAACCAAGTCCAGACCCATCTTAGTAGGAGACGTCTGTGTCTGTATACAATTTATCTAAAGAGGACGATATTATTTATAAAAGATTGTACCCAGGCTGACAATGCTTGTACAATGCAGGCAAAGAGTTTCAGAAAACCACAACACAGTCCTGGCCAATAACTGGATATGAGCCCCTGTGAGCATGTTTGGGTTACACTTGATTGATCCCTGGGAAAACATCCCATTAAACCAAATTCTCCAGATAGTGTGCCAGGGATCTTTTTGGCTAAAATGACACAGACAGGAACCTCTCATCTCCTCCACAAAACATATTCACAACTTGTCAGGCAAAGTGCTGCAAAATATAAAGCAATAAATGAGCTTGTATTTTTTTTATTAGAGCAGCATACTGCGAGATTCCATAATACAGAGAACGTTTTTCTCAGCTGGGTGTCAATTTTCTTAGTCTGTACTTTAGTATTGCAGTTATTACATAAATAGCTTAATATATATATATATTTCAAACAAGCTAAGTATCATTTCAGAGGACAAATACTTTACTGCCATACAGTTTTTGTTACACACTTCTTAACTCTACAGCCTAACAAGCCAGCAGAGGATACCTCAAACCAGAAAAGACAACTTCAGATCAGTCTGCAGCATTGCAGTGCATGTGAAAGTGGGTCTTATGGATAACATTTTCCAGGTTGCAGCAAAATAAAATGACTCCTCCCTCACAGATGTTTAATATGTGCAGATTTTTTTTTTACAAAATGTTCAGGCCAGCAAAAGTGATAAGGGATTTCATCATCTTCCCTTCATTCAAGTTAACAGGTCAGATGTAATACTACAACAGTGCACATAATACTGCCTGCCAATGTGTGCAGATTCCACTACATTGATAAATATGATAACTGTTTCTGTTAGGGCTCCATTCTAGCAATTCCATGTAAGTGTAACATGACATGTTTTCACCTGCCTAATTGCCCAAAGCAGAGCTCTTATTTCAGACCTACTTAAAAATCAAAACTTGACTATTAAAACTCCTCTAGGACACAGTTTTTTGTATTAATACCATGGTAATTACCTCCTTTCAATGTTTATAATATATGTATGGTGTGATCCCTATGTTCAGAACCTCTTTCAGTTAAATAAAGACATTGTGTCCTCTCAATGTGTAAAAATGTAAGCTTTAAAAACTAAAAGCTCTTAAGCTGCCAGCAAATGAAGTTAGTTGTCTGTATCCACTTGAACTGCAGCACCACAAATACTTAAGGCATGAAGTCAGTTTCATAAGGTGCAGTAGGCAAATATCTAATATTTTCCTAAATTTATAAGCAGAGACTACCATTGCATGAATCATAATATCAATATGCATTCCTTCACCTAAGTTAGATCAATATCTGGTCCTAGGGATTCAATTTCATGTCCAATGAACCATTAGCCTCAAATTGTCCATAACTCAGATTTCACTGTACATACTGGTGACATTTTTGACCTTCTTTTCAACTACATAGCTTTCAAACTAGTACAACTATTTGCTTTTTACAACTGTCCCTAATCTTCATTACGTATTGAATAAAAAAATACCTTGTTGAAGGCCAATTACTGAATTTATATTTAGCTGCGCAATCACTTTAAAGTTTTTTTTTCCCCCACTAACAGAAATGAGCCTTTACTTTTCTATCCTAAGAAAAAAATACAACTTTAAAAGGTCCTGCTGCAGGACAAAATGCTTCTGATAAATTCATCAAAACATAAGCCTGCTTATTCTTATGAAGAGCTTAACATACACTGAAACCAAAAAATGACTCTTAGGCAGCCAGAACCATTTGATGTTGAACTATAAACAGTAAACAAAGTCCATTTGCCAAAGAAGCTAAAGCCTTCTGTTCTGATAAATGTACCAGAAAGGAATTCTGTGCAAGAACAGCACTGTTGAACACTAGGTGTTCTTCAAAGGCACCAAAGCTATAGACTAGGCAATATCACTCATATTCTCCAAATATAGCTTGCTACAGGTCCTCCAATATATGACACCTCTTTTTAGAATGGTTTTCTAAATTCTTAAGTGTTTCCTAGGAAAAAGTCTCGGAACTGATATGGCCTGAGGGAACGTATGAGGAATCCTATCGGTATTGGACACTTGAGTATGTACTCTTTCCTTTAATTTTATTATTCCACTTTTAGATAGAATGGTTATTTAGCAACGAGAACACCAACATAAGCAAAAGCCACATCAGTCAACCAGCAGAACACATGCAGTAAGAAAGAACAATTACATGGATTTAGGGAAGCAAAACTGCAGTTACACTATGGAAAAGCAGTAAAGTTATAATTTCTATTCACACCCCCAGTCTATGAAATGTTTTGCTGGATAAGATTGCACTTATGAAACAGAAACTTACTTTCCTGGAGAAGAAATACTGTAGGAATATACTCTTCTAGTGCTGAGGTGAATACAATTGGTCTGTCAGTCTTCAATTTGATCATTGGCAGACACCCAAAACCAGCAGCCAGTGGTATAAAAGATCACTGGGTTAGGGCAGACACCTCATAACAGAACGTGTGGCAGTATTAAGGTTACCACCTGCCCACACAATCCTAGGAGACATTAAAACAGGTTCCATTTTCAAACCTAGCCTTTGGACCCAGAAACAAATAAGTAAAACACATTGAAAAGGCTTTTCATTTTTAAGATTATTTGTTATGCACTTTCCTCTCTTATTTGCCAGCAATCAGAACCATTGATTACCCACTAATACAATAAGGGACTGTATGTGAGTTGGAAAAGTGTATGAACTCAAACAAACCATCTTTCAAATACTGAAAATTACACATTCAAGACGTACAGTATACATAAAAGCATTTCTTCTCTGACTTGTTCATCAACTGCTCAAACAATACATACTGATTATCAATTAATGAAATCCATCCTATCTCAATGGCACTCCCAATGTGTCAGCCCAATCCTTCAGGATCTTACAAAAAATTGATAAGAGGATAGAAACAAATTATGATTTGATCCTGGTGCATGATTCAGTTATTCTGGGCTTCAGGCGATACAAAGGTTCAGGACAACTGTGTGCTATAGCCTAGCTGATAGATGCCCACTGCAGTACTGAATTCCGAGCTGCAATATCCCTTAATGCCTCACGGAGCCTACCTCCAGCAAACCAGCATAATCTTGCTTCCATATATTTTAACCATGCTTGTATAAATGATCAAGAGCAGAGAATCCTTTATATATAATATTCAACATGAACAGCATGTACTGCCAGGTATCCAGGTGGAGATCTGTTCACTTCTGACCTACTGACTCATGGGCATAACGTAAATGGAATGTGTAAAGAGCTGAACGTGAAAGAACAGAAATTAAATATATTATTCTTACCAGTACCTGTTGCTCATATACTTCTAAAACTTAAGAATAATGCTGTACTGTAGTAACATTATACTCAATAAATTTGCTGAAACGATATGCAGTTTCTTTTTAATCTCCATTGTACAAAGTGCTTTGTTTCTTGCTATTTCTACAACCAGACACAATGTCATGTTGCAACAGTACTTAGCATGCAAGCCATCATAGCATTTTGGCACTAAGGTTTATTCCATTTGATCCTGTAACAATGAGGACCTGTCATAATCCAGCAATAGGAAGAAACGTATTGGAATGTTTTTAAGAAGCCCTGGTCCGCCCAAACACAGTCACAGTGTAACCCAGACAGTCAGTTTATAATAGCTTAGTCTCAATTAGCATGGTATCTTTGCAAGAACAAGCAGCATGAAAGATTCAAGGTTGAATATAGTTAACAGAATGAGCATAAAATGGCATGATGGCTGCCAATCACAGAAAGGTGAACTACAGTTACATGACAGGGCATGTTCAAAATAAAATACCAACATATTCCCATTAAAATAAACAGGTAAATTTTATGTTCATTAGATCTAGATTAAACTACGGTCGTTTATGCCATGCATCATTGAACGAGCGCAATCCCTCATTTTCCTAAAGAAGATTTTAAGAATTGCGAGGTGCGAATGCCAAATGATAACGTTTGATAAAATAAAAAATAAAAAATTCGCGATTGAAAAAATGTAATTGGTAACGGTTTTTAATTTTACCAGTAGCACCATCGATGGCAGTTGTGTACAGGACTTCCGAAGTATGATCATCTCGCAGCCGCAGTGCTGGTTTTTAAAAATCATTCTATTTTTAATAATAAAATCTCAGCTGTGTATATTTGTGTTTAGTGTGTAGTGGGTAAGGCTGAGAATAGCCTAAGAGGAAGCATGCATAAAACTGGAACGATACGCTATCAAGAGCTTGTATGACATGGAGCTACACAGATTTCAATTTCATGCTTTTCATAGTTAACAGGCATGTAACATATTCTAACGTCCCCAAGGAATTATAAATGGAAAATCCAACATTCGTATATTACCTACATTACACTGTAAACAGCCACCACCGATGCTGACCAAAATCCCAGGTAACACACCAATGATTTTGCCAGTTTGGGAAAAATGTCCAAATTGACCGGATTAACGTTTCAAATGTATACATTTGAGAAGTATAATCCGCTACACATTTTCCAGAATGCAAGTTCAGAGAGATACAGTATATGCTTTGTAGAGAATGGCAATTACAGATGGCAGTGTTTTAATGGCAGAGGTGTGTATTGGCGTACTTTTATGAAGCTGTTCTGGCACACGTTTAAAAAGATGAGTTGCAGAAATAAATGCACTCAACTTTTGAAAAATATTATTGCAATTAGAAAGCTGATGTTTTACTATTAACTATTTAGACAAAATTATTATTACAGTAACATTTAAAATATATATGGACAACCGCACGGAATTATTCTGCGGGTATATAATATTTTTATAACAGACGCGGGCGATAACATTTCATAGCATCAATGAAACCCTCGTAATTAAGATTAAACTTTCTCATTTTAACATGTCGTTTATTCAAGACATTATAAAGTTATCGGTACATTTTCAATGAAGATTTACAGTATTTTCAAATGTAACGTATATCTTAGTTCTCAATGTACTTGATGTGTTCAACGATACCGGTTAAATATTTAGATGAAAATAAACTAAATAATACGATAAAGTTACTTACCTGCTATGAAGATGAAAACAAGGTGAGACCCGTGCATGACTGCGGTTTTAATTTGTTAGTGTGAATAAGTCCTGGGAATTGCTTAAGTTTATTATACGAAGCTGTTCTCAGGGCACCTTGCTGCAAATCTGCCCATGGCGTGCACCTTAACTTCAGGGTATGGACGTCTCGTCTAATGCAATGCAGACTTGAGAGACGAGACAAAATTTGAACTTTTGAGGCACTGGTTCACGTATCTGCAAATCCACCCTGGGCACCTTTCCACCGTCAAAATATGTCACCATCAGAACCTGTGCCAGCATGCGTCCGAAACAAATGCAAAGCACAACAGTTTGATTAGGCTAATACTGACGACGGGAGATGGGGAAACTATGTTGTGGCATTGTCTGGTGGGTTTCCCCAAGGGAATAAATAAAGGCAGTGCAAGGCAGAGCCTTTGCGTACACCGTTTAAGCAACACAAAGTTGCATGTCGCAGCTATTGTAATGTATCCCCGCTCAGTCTCGTACTTCTCCCAGGATCGGTGAGATGCTGAATTAAATTCTATGGTTGCGCAGTGTCTGCGGGTTCCCTGCTGCAAAAGCTCCGACACTCTCTGGGTCCTAAACACGGATTGGTTCGGAAAATGTCAAACCTCCTTATGGTTTCTGCTTTCTATCCATGCCTCCTTAATAACAGTATGGACTGCAAAACATGGTGGTCACCCAGTAAACTGGACGTGTATGGTAATATTCCGTTCTTTATGTAAACAGACCTTAGCCTTGCACACATAAGTGCTATTTCTAGCCACACGTAACGTGTACTTTCATCAGACGCTTACAATTGGTCATTTTTTCAATGTTGTAGACTCAATTCCGTAAGGATTATCGCCACTCCTGCAGCAGATAGTATAGGTATTTTGTAGATCATCGATTTCGTATAGGACTGGAAATGTTTACCGGCGATGAGCTGCATGAGATTTAGAAAAAGATTCATTTTACAGATCTTTTGGAACAGAAACCTTCAGTCGTAAAAGACAAGGGGTTCCTTTAATCGAGTAAGTGTTTAGTCTTTCCAATGAAATGCACTGGATGGGAACTGTCCAGGACCAGTGCTACAAACCTGTATTACAGTAAATCATTATTTAACCAGAGCAGAGGCAATCAATCCTTCTTCTCCAGTGCTGATTTCCTGTGAGTTTTAGTCATAGTCCTAAATTACTCAGCATCTGCTGGTTTGTTTTTATTCTGGTTGAACTCTCAATCACTGGTGCTCATAACAGATCTGCTTGCTTGTTTTCACTTTGTACTCTGTACTCAGTCCTTAGTGTTAGAAGCACACTAAAATACATCATTTCCAGCATACATTTCTATAAGCAGTCTCTCCTCATCTAATTAAAATATGCTCTCTTATTTCTAAAAGACTCATGATAGGTGGCAAGTTTAAGAAGGAACAGACACTGACAGGAACAAGTGTGTGACACTCCCACCTTGAATCAGTGTTTCTTACTGCTTAAACCCAACTGTTTGCATTTCAGCTAACACACAAGGATGGGGACTGGGGACTCTGTTTACTTGTGTTCTCCCACTAGAGTATTAATCAGAAATACATTCATTTTAGACATTAAACATAGGTGATTAAGATGTGGACACTATAGAGTTCTCATCTTTCAAAGCTTCATCCTCTGAATAACAAGTTGAAAACACTTTTGTGTTTCATGAAAGATCCACCCGAATTTTCTGGCTCACCATGTGTCTAAAAGCACTTCAGTCACTTCTTCCAGTCAGACTCCATTCTATCTCATTTCATTTCAGTTTGTTTGGCAGTCTGTTGTTCTAGCTGTTCTCCACTTGAACAGAATCATGCAACAAAAACTCCAGGCTTGAACATACCTTCAGATGTCTTACCAAGTAATCAGCAGTAAAAACGTTGTTCTTGTTGCCAAATGAGCAAACTTTAATTATTACATTTCTATTAGGCTGAATGTCTGAATCAGTAGTCTTAATTGTAAGGGTGTGCAAGCTCTGGCTCGACACAAATCTCATATTCAAACCTTCGAATGCCACAGCAATAGCAGGAAATACATTCATCAGTGTTCTGATGCACCAAGTCAATTTTCCATTTATTTCTTCCCACCACAGATTTTTATAAGATTTAACTAAAGCCTCAGTTACTCAGTCAAAGTGCAGTAAAATCCCAATCCCGTGACAAGAAACAAAATGCAAATATTCCAATGAAATAACTGGAATGGAATGAAAACCAGTAGGTGTGTGGGTCACCAGGACTTAGAACCACTGCCCTAGATCCTAACAACTAGTAACAGCCTCCAGAAGAGAAAAACTATAGCGAACCCACTGCATAAAACCTCAGCTTTTTAGTAGCAATGTCACAGAACTGTATTATCATCATAAACATATATACTGCTAATGAAAGATAAAGAACATACAAGACAGTGTTTTCATGCTATAAAGGAAACTATAAACAGACAGCAGCTAGAAGTGGGTCAGGCCACAAAAAGCTCCAAAATCTCTTTCCAGACTGGTTGACAATTGGTGATGCTATTAGGCATTAGCTGTAGATTCTTCATTATTTAAACTTTTGGGGGGGTTGCATGCTGAGCCAATTCAATTATTTAAATCAGATCTTTCTAAATCCATAATACAACAGGGCTGCCATTTTTTGCTGATGCACAAAGAAGCTGCCTCCTGCTACTCCAGGGTGAATTGGGACTGACTGGCCATTGGCATGCAACCCTACCTGCAGCAGCTTCCAAAGCAAAGAGGTGTGTCAGCATTCTCTGCCTCTCAACACAGCACAGACAGAAGCAGTGCTTTCACAAGGCTAGGAGAAAGCTGCACGGCTTTAATTCTATTCCAGCAGTACTTAAAGGCAGCAATCTTTCACATACGTCTATGGGGGGGGGGGGGGGGGGAGGAAGAAATCACAGCCTGCCCAGTGAAGCATTGCAAGATTTCCAATAACAGCTGTACAGAAGACAATAGTATTTCGTTTCAGAATCGCAGAAGAGGGCCAAGTTCACTGTGGAAGATAAGCGATTTAAATTATATAGAGTACGAAGTGATGACTGTGGCCTGAGTGAAGGTAATGATCAAAGCCACTTAAATATCCTGTCAATACAAGACTTCTGCTGTATGTCAAAAAAGAAGGGCAGTTTCATTTTAATGGTACGCAAGCTGTTTTCTTAAAGCTACTCGCATTAGTATCCAAGCATGGAGGACTCCTGTGATAACAACCACCCTTTAACTCCTTGTGATCTGCATCAGATATGCACAATGAAGTTATCAGGATTGTCGAGGCAGTACATTAAAGGAATTTTTGTACTGTTTCATTGGTTTTCAAAGACTTTCAAAGATGTCCCAACTGCCAATTCCAACATAAATTAATAGCTCACTCTTGACCTATGGCTTTCTGTATCTCATACCAGCCGAGAGCTTTGTGACTATTTCAAATCGATTACTCATTGAGCTGGTATGAATTACTGCGATTCCTAAACTTCTTCCCAGACCTATAAAACATGAAGGTCCTTCTAAGACTGGAGTTGACGTAAACTTCTTCATCACGAAACTGAAATGACTGCTGTATACACTTCTTAGTGACTATCATAAACACTATTTATTGTTCTTTGGAAAGTGAACAAAAATACAAGTCTCTTACCATGCCCTGATGATGTTCCACATCTGATCTCATTATCAGCTTGATGTGTTATTTATTCAGGGTCCCATTCAACTGACCTCAACAGTTAAAAGATCCTAAATGCTGAGATTTAATATGACGTTTAGGAAGGTTTATAGGAATGGTCCTCGGTCCACACAGTGATGACTTCGAAATAATTTGATAGACATTCAAGATCCTGAAAAATAAACCCCACATTGTTTAGGGTCAGAGTAATTCCTCTGTATACAAAGCTGTATGCAGCTGTATGCAATGTTTTATAATAGGCTTCCTCTACCCTTATTTAACCCATTTTATAAGCTACAGGGAAATCCCATTCTTGGCTCATTCCAGAACTGGGTTTGCAGATTTGCCTTGCAGCTGAGCTGCTAATGATATCAATTAGCTCATTATTATCTCAATTGGACCAATTTAACTTTCCTCCGCTTTTTTTTGATTGTGCTTTAATCCAGCAACTTTCAGGCACAAGTCCTTAAAACAAGGACTTAATCAACTCGTAACTGGGTTTTTCTACCAAGCAAGCAGGCAAGCTCAGCTAAAATATGTTTATCAAAGTATTTCCATCTTTAATGACCTATTCAGGGCTGTGGGAGGTCAAAGAGCAGAATCACAGAGACATGTTAAGAGAAGAATGCCTCAGGGCACTAGGACCCTCTAGACCAGGGGTGGCCAGCCCTAGATAGATGCTGCCTGGCAGTGAGCTGGAAGCAGCTGTTTTTCACTGGAGCACAGAAGAACTAGGCTCAGACCCATAAACTAAGCCCCTCATTGACAGTGCTATAATGGAGGAAGCTGCCATTAATCAAAACAGGCCAAGACTGAAACAAAAACACTAAGCTTTGGTCCTTAGTTAAGGGAGTCTTGGGGGGATTTACGAGCTCATTTGGCTAAAACTAATCAATACGTTTAATATCAAACTTTAAATCAATTACCTAATTAAGATTTTGCAATCGAGCTGTAAAAGCTATAGGAACAGCAGCTTCTTCCCAGTCAGCTCATACTTTTCATTACCTTATACATGTTCCAAGAAGAGATTCAACATAGATTAAAACAGGTTCAAAAATGGAAGTTCTCCTTAATGAACCGAGGAGTGGAAGCTGTAAGGGAGACTGATTTAATTTGACCTGGAGAGCCAAGTCCTTTTCAATAATTTCAGAATTGGTGAAAAGATATTCTCCATGCATAAACCGTGTAGATTGAGCCCTATGATGTAGGGAATTGCTTTCCTCTTGCATCACTATCCAGGAACCCCTAGGACGGGCATGATTCAGTCACTTCTTTATGCCTACTTTCTGTTTATGGCCCCTATCCAACAAAGCAGTTCCAGATATTAATCTGCAAAATATATAATGGCAACTAAAATAATTTACCGTGCTCAAACAGGTGTGCCTGCTTTCATCCGCACTCAAGAGAGCTGTTCACAATTTTAACTTTATTCTAGCAACATTACAGGTAAGAAAAACAGCTCTTAGAATACACATTTTATCTCACATCAGATATGTTCCCAGTTAACTTAATCAATGCAAAAACATTCTGCATTACATACAAAAACAATCTGTGAAAAATACAGATAGAAGAGTTAACTGGCTTGTACCAAAGCATATTACACATCACCAAGGAAAACCTGCAGGTGATTCACTACTAAAATATCATATGAAAAGAACAGGGTTAACAAAAACATCACAGCAGATCTGGGCCCCAATTACTGGATTAGGGTACAAGAGCAATGCCAGAAGTTGAATTTCAAAATGCGAGCAGAAAAAAGACCACGTGATTTCAAAACAGAAGGGGAAAGGTACTGCAAGACATTTAACAGTAAGTCGTACAGTCCATCTTTAACTCGGATAACCTTTGCACTACGAAATACAACAGACAGCTGAAACTGAACATTTCGGGACATACAAAGATCAAAATGCTGAATAAATTGACACTGCAGTACTTTTTCAAACAGATATTAAAAACAGCACTGACATACAAATTTCAAGACTGATATAAAACCTGATGTGTACAGTTCTTTTCACGCAAGATTTTAATACACATGTAAAATTTGGAAGGTAGATGATAACTGAAAGGATCGTGGCACATTACAGGAGGTAAGTTCCCATCCTCGTCTGTGAGGCCTAGTACAAAGTTTCCATTTCAGGGACACTGAAAATATGATGAGACACCACAGTCTTCGGACAATGTCAGCAAGTGAGAGCAAAACACGTGCCCCATGTTAGGTAGGTCCATGAGAAAGCGCTCTGAGCCATAGTCGGGGGAATCAGAACTGCTGAACAATAAGCTTCTTCTTTACATCATGGGAGAATTTGTTCATTTTGAAGAGGTCACTGTCATAGAACGCCGACAGATTGTGGATGTTGATCTGACGGGCCTGAAAGAGGGGAGAATGGTTACGAAGATAAACCTCTCCTATCAGGATAAAACAAGATTAATCTTAAAATAGGCTTTACAGAAGCTTCTGCGATAATGCTTTCAGAAGTTTAAGAACAATTAATTGTAAGCACTTAAAATCAACAGCACTTGCAGGACGCTATGTAGTGCATTACCTTATGATGAGGGCATCTACAGATGCATGTCTGCTAGATCCAAAATTATTCTACCTTTTACCAGTATAATTTCTACTAGAGCCTGCCGCTGTTAGAACAAGAAGAGGATTTAACTACTATTAAGTGGGTGTCCTTTTTTTCTTGACTGTCCGCTAGGGTTGTGGTAAATAATGCTAAGCAGGATGGCCAGTTTCAAGGGACATACTTTGTTCTCGACTGGCTGTTAATAGTTTAAAACCATGAGTGCTAAGTCAGTGCTATTCAATGTGTGACCATTCTGTTGCAACGAGCAGGATTGATGTAGTAATTAAAGTGCTAAATATGAAGAAATGTGGGGAAGTATTGTAAAATTCTCCAAAGATACTGAAAGGGTAAGAAGCCTTAGTCTTCAGAAGAAGCATTACTACGACCTCAAGCATATCAAGCACCCCTCCCCAACTACTTCCTGTTTTCCACTGAAAGTTACTTTATCCCAGCAGTACCCTCCTCCATACCTTATCAGCCAGGTCCTTCTCTGGTATTTCAATGGTATCCTGCTGTGCTCCATAACGGTTTCGTTGGTACGTCACCTGCTCAGCTACCAGCTGCTTCAGGATAAAGAGCAGTAGCTCATTGTTGTCTCGCCTGAAGGCCAGATAACGGGCAAATGTCTGAAGGAGAGAAGGGCAGGTTTACTCCAGAGGTTTGCTGCCATCCACTCATTAGGCAAACAGAAATCTTAAAGGGCACATACCATGAAGAGCTCAAATTTAACTTTCCAGGCACTCCAGTGCCACCTAGTGGTATTTATTTCTTAAATAAATCCCAGATTCTTCTGTAAACTTACTAGTGCAAAAACACAAAGCCCAAACCCAACATGTGTTTGTCAGTTTCATAAAGGGAAATGTTCATTCAACTCATCAGAGCTTCATGTAACAAATGAAGGAACTTAACTGAGGAAAATACTTTTAACAGAAACCCATCGGCTTCTAGCATTCAGTACCAACTGACTCTGTAGGCTCATTTAAAGTGAGGTGTAGAACGTGCATGACTATGGTTTTCTCGAAAATTAACTTGCTTTGTTGCCTTAATTTATTCTAGCCAGCTGAATTCTGAAAATGATCCTAAAATCCAAGCACAGCTTGCCAATCTGTCTTCGTTACGCTCACAAGTCGCCAGATCACCCAGTGAGCGGGCCTATCCATAAACACAGGAAAGCGCTGCGGTAGCAGATGAATTAAAGCTGCAAGAAGAGACCAGCTTCACGAAACGCCCACCTTCCTCATGCTCCTCATGACGCTGAACTTCTGCGTGTCGATGAAGCTCTCCAGCATGACCCGAATGGCCATGTTGACGTCGTCCTCCACCACGTAGTCCCTCAGGTGCATGCGCGCATGGGCCTCGGCCATGCGGATCATGGACTCGATGTGGCGCACCGTGATCGGGATGCTGCCCGTGGCCTGCGAGACAGCGCACGGCGCAGCCGTCGATTAGGGCTTGACAGAAGAACACCGCGAAACTCGGCCATACCGGAGCGTGACTAAATAAGACCGCGGGTGCAGGCTGTGCAGTTCAGTTACAGATGTATGAGGGGTGTCAGTTACAATTAAGGGGTGTAAAAAGGACATGAAAAATTCTGCCACTTTTTACTTGTCCTGGCTGCAAGGAGCCTCACGTTCACAAAGATGTTACCAAAGCAACAAAGTAGGAGATGTCTATCTTGCACATATTTAAGGTTACAATATTATGGCTTTATTACATTGTGGAAGGTATTAACTGCAGCAGTATGCTAACCAAACACATGTAGTGCGTGTATCAAAAAGTATGTTAAAACAAGACAAAAGCTGGTTTGTATTCACAGCTGCAGAAACTAATTCCCTCCTACAAAGTTAAGAGAAAAGAGAATCCATTTCAAAGAACAGGACAGATGTGTTAAACAAATCTCTGTCATGTACCACATAAAGCTGTACTCTAAAAAAAAAAAGAGCTGGGAAGCTCTTTTGCCAAGCGGTTTGGCTGTCCTGCAGGGCAGTCTCAGTGCTATGTTGCTGTGTGTATCGAGCTGAAATACTGAAAGTGCACAAGACCTGCCCTGAAGAATTTCCCACAACACGACAGGAAGAAAGGATAAACCGTTGCTCTCCAGAAGGTCTAATAAGTAATGTCAAAGCCGGCTTACCATGGACTCCTTGCGCAGATCGCTGTACATTTTTGCCACTTTGTCCTGGTCCATCTGGTTGAGCTTGGGGTGCACTCTCTCCTTGGCATAGATGATGTATTTCTTCAGCAGCTCCTGAGGGATGGGCTCCACGCCATAGGTGTTGGGTAGGACCACCTCCTCCAAGCTCCCACTTGCCACTTCCTTGTTGCCAGGGTGATGCTTGATGTGGCTGCTCACAACAAAGCGGGCAAGCATCTCATCCTGCCAGATAAAGAGATGGAATATCCATTTTTACTATTTTCTTCCACTTTTTAGATGTCAATACCATGCATTACAAGTTCAACTTACTATACATACACATGATGCCTGAAGTTAGCTTTCTTTTAAAGCAACAAAGTGGAGCTGCATGCAAGTCAAAGGGTTTCACCACCAGAAACTAACCTGCACAGGATCCACAGTATCTCTGACCACGCACAAAATGTCAAATCGTGACACTATGGGCTCAGTCAGGTCCACATTCTCCGAAAAGGTGAGCGAAGGATCATATCGACCACCTGTATTGTCCACAGAGGAAAATGCAGTTAAAGAAGTTGCATTTGAATTATATTGCACATTTTGTAGTAGAGCGTCTAGTGTAACCTTTCTGAAAACCTTTCTGAAAACCTAACTGAAAATTTAACCTGTAAAAAGGTTAAAACTGTTTGCCCATAGACCCTCTTCTGATCAAATTTTCACATCATGTACACCATGCAGGGATAATTAAATCTGAACAGCTCTCTAGAAAGACAAAAGCTTTGTTTTATGTGCATGCTCAGTAGCAACCAGCAAACGGGCCAGTCTCCAACAGATGTGAAGTGATTCTATAAGACCTCTAATATTAGTGTCTATAACAGGCATCTTTACCAATGGGGTTGGAAGCAGCAATGACAGTGCAGCGAGCCTGAAGGGAGGTGACAATCCCAGCCTTGGAGATGGAAATACTCTGCTGTTCCATAGCCTCGTGGATACTGGTTCGGTCCTGGTCGTTCATCTACAATACAGGCAGGAACACAAACACCTAAGCCATCTCAGAACACTTAAGAGGGCAGACTCTTACACATCAGGAACACAGCACACATTGCGTAAAACAAGCTGCGGGTCAAACCGAATATTCGAAAAACAAGGAAAAGGGATGTTACATTTGTTATTGCTTTTATAAAAGATGAATCACAAAGGGTTGTAGGAAATACATTATACAATAACACAGACTTTGAAGATCCTATAGCAATGTTATGAAAGTGATGGAGTGCGAGAATTCAAGCCCACGCTATTTAAGAAAGGACCACTTGTGACATCAACGCTATGTCATGATCAATATCTGATAACCCAATAACTTGGGTCTGCCCCCACGGATATCTACCAGCCGCCGTATCACCCTGCAGCTCACAGCTGGCAGTCTACTGAAGCTAAGCAGGGGGTAAGGCTGACCAGGTGGATGGGAGACCTCCTGGGAAAAACTAAGGTTGCTACTGGAAGAGGTGTTAGTGGGGCCAGCAGGGGGCACTCAAACTGCAGTCTGTGTGGGTCCTTGATGCCCCAGTAAGGTGATGGGGATGCTATACTGTAAAAAGGCACCATCCCTCACATGAGATGTAAAACCAAGGTCCTGATTCTCAGTGGTCATTAAAAATCCCAGGGTGTTTCTCGAAAAGAGTAGGGCTGTCGCCCTGGCATCCAGACAAATTTCTCATTGGCCTTCATCAATCACCGCCTCCTAATAATCCCCATTTATGAACTGGCTTCATCACTCTGCTCTCCTCCCCACTTATAGCTGCTGTGTGGTGAGCGTTCTGCTGCACATCGGCTGCCATTGCATCATCCAGGTTGGGCTGCACACTGGTGGTGTTGAAGGGGAGTCCCCATTACCTGTAAAGCGCTTTGTGAGGAGTGTCCAGAAAAGCATTATCCAAGTGTAAGAAATTATTACTACTACTACCACCATTCCTGTTCCCCCTAACTAATAAAATCCCCCTGAAAGGACAAACTGAAAGATCGCTGTTCCATAGGCTGCCCCGTGGTTAGCAGTATGTCCTCCCACACGTTCGGTGTCACACACCTTATCGAACTCGTCGATTAGGCAGACTCCACGGTCGGCCAGCACCAGGGCGCCCGCCTCCAGGGTCCACTCGCGGCTCACGGGGTGCCTCTGGACGTAGGCCGTGAGACCCACCGCTGAGGCCCCCTGTCCGGTGGTGAAAACCGCCCGGCTGGCCACCTTCTCCACATACTTTAGGAACTGGGACTTGGCCGTGCCAGGATCTCCACAGAGCAGCACATTAATGTCCCCTCTCACCTTGTGCTTTCCACCTGAGAGCAAAGATGCCAACAGCTCAAGATCACAGACTTTAGCATCATTCAAATGAAACATTTCTAAATCCCTCACAAGACCAAAAGCACAAAGCCTACTTTCAGTTTTTCCAACTAAAAAGTTTTGATCATGACCTTGTTTGGTCAAAACCATGAATTTCATTTAAAAAAACAACCTGCATAATAAGCTTCTCTAGTGCACATTGGCGTACCTGCCGTCAAAAAAACCCAAGCCTTCCTTAAAAAACAAATTAAAGAGAAATAATGCAAGGAACTCCTAAAGATACCCTTAATTTCAAGTGGGGCTGCAGACTTGAACAACCTCTTTTTTGGTTCAATTAGTTTAAAACAAATTTCCAAGTTCCAAGGCTGCAACCTTATACAACGTTCTCAGAAGAAGTCCATATTTTTTGCCATTCCGAGTTGTTTATGTCCAAGCCTGAGCAGTATTTCCCCACTATCTGTCTACTTACCAGGGTTTTTTGGTTCTCCTCCAAACAGAGCTAAAGCAATTCCTCTCTTGATGTCCTCGTGCCCATAAATGGAAGGACCAATACTGGCAAATATCTAATTGAATAGAAAGAAAAATCAATCTGTGCTTAAAAATATTCCAACCATGTACTTACACAAACTACTGTCAAGCAATCAAGTGGAATATTTTTTTAAAAGTGCATCAAGTTCACATTCTGCGATGAGTAGCTGATGGCAGGGAACAGATTCTAGAGATGGAAAGGCTACTTTCATCATTGAGGCCAGTGACCAAAATCTCATTTTTTGCATTTTCCATTGAACACCAAGTTCATTGGCCCACCGAGCTCATTTTCAAACATGCAGACCACAAAATGTGCCTAATCCACACACAAACACTCGCCAAAAGCCTGACGCAGGAAAGAGAAAGCGTGGCTCATAATCATGCTTCCTAGTCAGCGATAACGAAGCCGATGTAGCTCACCCGCTCTCCGGTGCGCTCGTCTTTCGACAGCGCGATGATGGCCTTCACATCCTCATCGGTCAGCTCTCCCACAGCCACCTTGTCGTCCTTCTTGGCGATGTGATTGGCCATGATAACCGTGGCAAAGACGGGGAAGCCATTGGCTGTGTTGAGGGAGCCGTCATAGTTGTTGTTATAAATGCCAGTCAGCTCCTACAGGCAACACAAAACAGTCCACAGTGATCCTCTGAGCAAACTCAAAGTCATTTCAAAATAGATGTATGACTGCTAGCATTGTTTATTAAAGGTGTAAAAGACAAAACACTTAAAATGATGGGTACGCTTTTTAACATATATACATTTTTACAATCGTTACATATTACATATTTCATTTTGATGATAATTGGGTGGATCTTTCCACATGGACAATGTACAAACAATGGCAAAGCTTTAAATTGGTAATTTAATGCACCGCAAACTCCAAAATTGTAACTATTCACCTGAACTGAATACGAAAATTTCAATATCATTCAGAAAACCTCTTTCAAAAAATACACCTCATGTGAACTGCACACAGAAACTTCCTCCATCAACCCTGGGTTGAGTGTTCCATGGAGAAATAAACCAGTTCGTTCCCAGAGGTAGGAACAGAAGCATGATCCCCATATTGCCCTGTACTTACAATTTCATCACCAGGTTTGCAGCTATCCACCAAGTCTGCCAAGAGGATGGCATCTTTGGACCGGGGCAGTCTCCCTGCTGCCACCTTGCCAGGGCTCTCCTGGATAGTGATACGCTGATAGTTCTGGTAGACAGTCTGTGAGAAAAAGCATCTGATTATCCCCTGTGAGTTACAGCACAGTCAGTCATGTGTTCAATGGTCATTCTATTTTATGACACACTAATCACTATATAAAACAGGCTCCATTCATTCCTTTAAAGTAACAAGCTAATCAATCGTGTCGTAAAATTCCTCAAGGCTCTAGGATCAAGCATGCAACAACAAGAGAACAAAATTCTTCTCTTGTAATTATTGTAATAATATGATTACACCAACTAATGTTACATCTTTTCACAGGCACCTTATTTCAGATTGGCATCATTAAATGTTTAACCATGTGCATATGCCTTGAACATACTTCAGTTTTTAATCAAATAAGGATGCGGCACATACAAAGTTTTTTCTAAATCATATTTTTGCTTCTGTTTCTCTTTACCGATTCAAAAATAGCAGCCATTATTCTCAAAGCATGACTGAAGCGCTGAACCCTAACTAATGGGTCATCAGCTATAGGATTTTAAATTGACCTTTCGGCATTCCACAATTATTCTTAATTCTTAAAATTGGGCTTGGAGAAACGTAAACCGGAGTGATAACGCCAAAACCTGGCCGAACAGGACAGGGCAGGACAGTCTCTTACCTCTTCCATATTGATCTCGAAGGGGCCGAGTGACTGACACTCAGGGCAGGAGCCTGGCTTCACCTCCTGGTTTTGGGACTGGAAGAAGGGCCCCAGGATGAAGTTACACTTGTTACAGTTGTACTTGACCATACTGAGCTGAGGCAGGACCCCTGTGCAGCTGGTCACCACCCCACTGGTGCAGATCAGCTGGTTCAAATGCAGCTGCCTAGAAGAAAAGAAGAGATAGAATTAACTCATCAACAGCCATGGACACAGTAAGTGGCTGTGGGCAGGGTTACAAAGCAACTTAATATGCCTTCCAACTGAATTGTGATCCCAGGATATACCAATATCCCCCTTGGGAGCTAAGAGCCTTAATTAGTCCTGCAAACAATTACCCTTCCTAGAGATCTATACAGAAGACTCATCTCATTTTAGCTGCCTTTAAAAATACACAATGCCCAAGTTATATATTAAAATAATGTTAAAGAACATGTACTTGTTGGTACAGTGTTTTACCTGAGCAAGGAATAAAATACAGAATTTCAATTGTGTTTTAACTAATTGAAGCACATTGGCCAGACAGGGAAAAATGTTCTTCCACACTTTCTAAGCAAACACAGCAGCCTGCCATTAGCTAGTGTCGCACCCTCGGGTGGTTACCTCAGGGAGCGCAGGTCTTCCACCAGCGGCAGGTTGCAGATGCGCACGTGGATTTCGCGAGCGATGCGGTCGTATTTGGGGTACATGGCCAGCACCACCTCCTTGGCCGCCTCGTCGAAGATCTTCAGCATCTCGGTGGGCGCTTCCGGCAGGAAGTAGGCCAGCACGTGCTCCCGAGCAGCCAGGTCCTCGTAGTTCACCAGCAGGCTCTCTCTGTTCTCTGGAGGAGGAAAAGGAGGAAGGATAAGCCAGGCAAGAGGTGCTCACAAGAACACCGTCCCTGAACCATGACCTTTCCCTCACAGCAGCCGCTACAACTGGGAATACGACTCTGTCCTGAAGTTTGAACCGTCACCAAAACTGAGGCGCTATTGGCCAGGGTAACCATACTGCAGATTTAGTCCATACTTCTTTAAAAAAAAAAGTGAGAAAGGCACCAAAGTCTCTTAAAACATTAACAAAGCTGGATTTTCCAATGCAAGGGGAAATTCCCCAAGTTAATTAATATTGTAACTTCACATTAACTGCATAACTAACTCAGGAGAGAATGTCCCTTCAGAAAGAGCTCTAGACAAGTTATGGAAAACTTGTGCCAAACTGGAAATACAAGACTCAAAAAAAATATTTGACGATACGAATCCTCTTCATGGGATGAGTGCTACCAATTCAAATGATCTACCTGGTAAAAAAGTCTGATGAGCCAACATCAACTGGCAACAGGAATTTACATCAGCTCAGACACCTGAAGCTAGGTACCTTTGCACATGTCGCTGATCTTCTCCTTGAAGACGTTGTGGCCGTTCTTGTCCACGTGGGTCCTCAGGAAGTTCTTGAAGCGGTGGTAGATCTCCAGGCGTGGGGCGGCCATGGACACCCACTCCCGCACCGTGTGGCCCTTCATGTCCTCCAGATTCTCGATGCTCTCGATGATCTCGTCGTCCTCGTCGGACACGGCGCCGTCCGCCGCGCGCTCCGCCAGCCGCCGCTTGCGGGCTGGCCGCTCTTCGTCCTCATCCTCGCTATCTGTGGAGCACGGGCCAAGTCACGCGCGGCACAACGCTTGCTACACAACGGGACACGAGGGAAGCAAGCACAGCGGTTTAACGCGCTGCAGGCTCCTCGCAAGGCGCTGGGTACTCCAAGCCTCATTTTTTGGCTTCAGCAATAGAAAATGCAGAATAACCAGGAACATCCTGCACCTTCTCAAAACTAGAGACAGCCTCAGTTAGTCTTCGCAATGGGCAAAGTGCAAACGTTAGTCTCATTTCCTTCCAGGTGATCTTCCCCCAAATATACAGGGCTGTTGCAGAAAAGGGGTCAATGTGATCTTCAGGAATTCTAAAGAATAATCTTAAGCCCTTCCTCATGAGGAGAAAGAGAATGGACCCTCCATAGGAACGGAATTAAAAGGCATAAAACTTTTCTGACCAGAAATCAATTTCAATTCGGATGGAAATAACAGTTCTACACTGTGAGCTTTTCCTCTTTTAGTTCTAAGACACTATGTTAACGGTACACAACAGTACCTTTTCTTGTCACGTATAATAGCAATATAATACTCAGAAAACCCACTCCCCTGTCCGGACACCTCTAACTGTTAAAGACGCTGGTCTATAATGTGATTAAAAGAACTCATGTCATTCTCAGAGAAGACCTGTTACTGAATGTGCTCTGGGCACCGGAAGATTTAGTTGGGACTTTCTCACTCACTGGGCTACAGGATCACTGCTGACTTACCATACAGCAGCCCCCTTCTTAGACGCCCCCCCATTCCTCTCTCCTGGTCCCGTCTCCTCATGGCTTCCTCAGCCGCGGCTCGGGCGCCGGGCGAGAGCTCCGACAGATCCTCCTCATCGTCCAGCCCCTCCTCCTCGTAGCGGTCCAGCTCTGGAATAGCCCGGTAGTCCCTGCAGACAGACGCTTAATGAACTAAAACGTTGCTTTTGGAAGCATCAAAAGTGATCAAAGTCTCTAAAAAAAACCCCCACAAATTCCTGCAATCCCTTCATCCATTTTGTTGACCACAAATATGCACAGAATAATTAAGAAAGGTTTCGGTTGCTGTAGTCCTCTAATTCCTGGTAAAACAAGGCATTGCTCTAAAAGCTATAGAATGCTGAACAGTATTAACCTGTAGGATCTTTCAATACCCACAGCTAAAATTGCAGTTTTCTTCTAACAAAGATTCCCACATGTGCCGTCACTAATGCAGTGATACATCATTAGCAAAAACATAAGCGCACTATAATTGTTTGCCGTGATTCACAATACTACACCTCGCAATACCTTTTTAAGCTTTTCAATGCATTAGACTTAATATATATCCTGCAGCTTGCTAGATCACCGTGCATCGTATAACGCAACTAGTTTTAAATTAACTGAACTCATTGTTCTACTCCACATAATTGAATTACTAGCTGTCAAATAACATACACCAAACACAAAAATAAAAGTACTTTATAACTCCGACAGGATCTTTCCAACGCCATTGCATTTGGTCTTAAACTACTACAGTAAAGTACTGCCCAATAGCTAATTTAACTTCACCTCTGTGGTGATTTCAATATTTTATGCCATATTCCAAAAGATAACGCGAAAGAATGCACCGCGCTGTAATTACCTGCAGAAATGCTACATGCCAAAGAGATATGCATTTGTTGTGCACAATGATCGCTGCAAAGCACCTCGGCTCTGCTTCTCTGAAAAGGCGCTTTTGCGCCCACCCGGAACACAGTCAGCGCAGAACTCACCGTTCCATGCCATCCCCGATCAGCTCCTCTCCATCCTCCTCCTCCTCCTCCTCAGGGAGGGGGTCCTCTCCAAGCAAGCCCTCGGACTCATCCTCGAAGGGGGGCAGATCTCTGCCGGGGCTGGACGTGAGATCACCATGCCGGGATGCCTGGCTGGGACTAGTGGCAATGTTGTAGGACTCGGAAGAATCCTGGGAACGAGATGAGCTCAATTTAAATTCTGTTGGTTGGCATCTAGTTGTTGTTTTTTTTACACTACAGAACCAAAAAGTAATTATGAATATATGAACTCCTACGAAGAACCCTAAAAAAAAAAGCAATGGACTAGACACTGTAGATATTTGATATTTGGCTCCTCCTTTACATAACCCAGCATTGTTTGCGTTACCGAGGTCCGCCAAGGACACCAGGAATTAAAAGTTTAAATGAAAGCACGCAGATTGGACTAAAATCGCCTTCTGAATACTAATGCTTCTGGAGTTTGTTTTTCCAACATCTTTATCAGTCATCGGCGAGCAGTGCTCAGTCGAACGCGTGTGCCAGCTCAGGGAGTTTCTACCACACAAAGAGCAGCGCACTGTCTCCAATGCTTCTGTAGTTCTACTAACCACCGTTACATTTTGAGGATGATGTTTTAAAATTACATCATTAAAATAACGGAAACGCTATTTTAAAACATACTTTAGAACAAAAACCTCAGAATGACACAATGAAAACGTTTTCACCTCACTCCCCACTAAAATCCAAAAGCTGTGTTAGACTAAACTTGCTTTAAAATTAAAAATATAGCAACGTTTCTTAAAAAACTCATATACACAACCGTAAATATTTTAAAAGTGATTTTTAACTCTGAATCCAGGCACCACACACATATATATATATACTGTATATAACGTTCCGGTTCACCTCCTATCCTAACAGTATTTAACAAAGAAGGATTCTTACAAAATCTATAAAGCAAGTGTTAACCCAAACGACTGCTTTTCGAGTGCAAAATAACTAAAGCTTAAGGTTTAGGACATAAAAATGATGTCAAAGCCTATTAATAAAGCTCAATTTCCTAACTAAACCGAACGAAAAAATAGATTGTAAATCTTCTCCACTTCAAATATACAAGATAATTTTTAAAAAGTGCGATTCATTATCGGTAAAACAAAAATAATTCCATTCTCTACTTACGGCCATTCTGCAGCTCCTGGTACTTTCTCTCTCCTGCAAGGAAACTTGCTGTTTCTCTCTTTTTCGCGCGAAATGGCCATGTGACAGCAAAGCGCGCGAAAACTTATGAATATTTAATTTAGAACTACGAACTCACTTTCCGATTGGTCCTTGACTTATAAATATTCATTATCACGGATACTGTAGCCATCTCCGGCCAATTTTTGTCCAGCCCAGGAAATGGGGGAGGTGCTTAGCAAGTAGCTTTACTTCAGCAAATTCGTTGCGCTGCTGTTAGTGAGGACACGTGTTTTCCAACACTGTAGTTTTGATAGGGATGTGTCCTTTTTTGTACTGAAAAACACTTATATTCTTTAAAGGCAAGATCTGGGGGCTGGTTTCGTACACCGGACTACATTAGTGTAGCCTAACATTGGATTTAATCAGGGTTTGATATTTCTGCTAAGATGCTTAGCAGGTTTAGGGGTTTTAATACTCAGTTTAAAATTATTATTTATCAATCTTCAGAAGTGTTTACTATCGTCACCCCGGTAATTCTGGCCTTATACTCTTACATTATTTTGCTTGTCACCGCTGTTGTCTGTTACTTTTATAGCTGTGCGGTTTAATTCAATTCAATTCAATTCAACTTTATTGTCATTAAACTTACACAGGTGCATAGTATAATGAAAAGTGTTTCTCATTAGTCACTCAGGTGCAGTATATAAATAAGACAGAAGATGAGACAATAGACAGTTACACAATAGCAATAATAGTAACAACATGTAATAACATAACATAAATAACATGTAATCGAAAACTGTGCAAAATTCCGCAAACAGAGAAAATTTAACAGGACAAAAACAGTGCAAGGTAATTCTTGGAACAGTGCAAAAAAATAGTGTGGTTAAAAGTAGTATGGTTAATTAATATTAAATATTATTATGCCTGTTACAATTTTACTGGGCTATCGAGGGGACAGTACAATTTTGGCTTACATGTGTGTGTGGTGGTGTAGGAGTACAGTGGTTGTGGGTACAGGAGGATGTTAGGAGAGATCATAATAAGGTGGAAGGGAGTGGGGGCGTCACCAACTTGACAGCTCTGGGGAAGAAGCTATTTTGGAGTCTAGTTGTGTGCGACTGGAGTGACCGGAACCTTCTGCCAGATGGTAGGGGAACAAACAAGTTATGACCGGGGTGAGTGGGGTCAGACATAATTTTGGTGGCTTTTTTCAGACTCCTGGTGTTGTATATTTCCTGGATGGATGGTAAGGCACTGCCGATGATGTGTTGGGCAGTTTTGACCACCCGCTGTAGTGCCTTGCGGTCGGATGCGGTGCAGTTGCCGTACCAGACTGTGATGCAGCTGGTCAGTATGCTCTCCACCGTACATCTGTAGAAATTGGTGAGGATCAGTGGGTGTAGGTGTATTTTCTTCAGCCTTCTCAGGAAGTACAGCCGCTGGTGTGTCTTCTTGATGAGACTGGAGGTGTTCAGTGTCCATGTAAGGTCCTTAGAGATGTGAACGCCTAGGAATTTGAAGTTATTCACCATCTCCACCGCAGACCCTTCTATGTAGATGGGGGAGTGAACTTTTCCTTGTCTTCTGAAGTCAACAATCAGCTCTTTGGTTTTGCTGATGTTGAGACATAGGTTGTTGGTTCGGCACCAGTCTGCGAGTTGTTTTATCTCCTCCCTGTAGGCAGTCTCATCGTTGTCAGTGATCAGGCCCACGACTGTGGTATCGTCAGCATACTCGGTGATGGTGTTTGTGCTGAACTTAGCAGTACAGTCGTGGGTGAACAGGGAGTAAAGCAGTGAACATGAATGCGTTGTCACAGAGAGATGGACTTTACATTCACCCCCACTTACCTTTCTTCGTACGTTTTACAAAACTGAGATGTTCTTATGGCATGGTTGACAAAGTATTCTAAATGGAGTCATTCAGTTTTGTAGGGATGTCATAACTCTTTGTAGGACGCACTTTTTATATCACATATCACCCTCAAATCACTTCACTTCATTTCCATTTCCAGAGCAACAGGTTATTGTAGTCTTATCTCCCCATAGCAGAAGATATTTGACATGACTTCATGTGAATGCAGATCCCTGTTTCAATATGAAGTTCCCAGGCTGAAGTGATGTGAACGATACTCATTACTGGGTGAAACAATCAGTTCCAAGGGATGCCTGTACCATACAGATTTTTCAGATGTAGTGTATTTATGTAGTTGTGCTTGAACCTCTTTTGATTTAATACAGCATATTCCAGCATTGTCACCTTCCATATTCCACTTTTGTAGCATCATGTATTTTTTTATTCCTCTCACAGTCCAAGGACATACTGGTAAGCTAATTGGCTTCTCAGAAAATCGGTCCTGGTGCGAGTGTGTGTGCGTTTGTGCCTGTGTGTGCCCCTGAGATGAACTAGTGTTCCATCCAGGGTGTATCTTTTCTGGCACCTATTGCTTGCTGGAGTAGAATCATGACCCTGTATTGCATAAAGCGGTTAGAAAATTGATTTATGGATTTATGGATTTCTTTCAATTTAAATTGTCTGCACAGCTCTACAGTATAAATCATATAAGCTATTTCTATTTTCATCTGACAAGAAAAGACTCACTGTAAAATGTATATATGCATAGATGTGTATTTGTTTGGATTGAATGTTGATATATAGTGCTGACATTTTTTATGATTTATTGGGAAAATAAATGCTGTAAAAGTATTTGAATAGAATTCTGAACTTTATTCCAAACATGAAATAAAAGACTCAAATGTGTTGTAGTGAGTTTTGTATGTGTATTGGTGTTATTTCTACTTGAACTACTTGGCACATTAGTTTCTCTTTTGAAGTTTGCACATACTGTATGTTGTTTTTTAGGCTAGGGCTAAAGAAAAATCAACTATAAAGCAAAGTAGTCACAAAACAGATAACCAAATTATTTTTCCAAAGACCTTATCCTCCCCCTTAAAAAAGAATTCTGATTTTTTTTAACACATTGTTAATGCATACCTACTATATTACCTGGGATTACTTCTGACTTAGTTTTAAGAATGTTTCACATGCACACACAAAAAAATAATGTTACCAGCTTTTATTTCAAGAATGATAAAACAATGTTTCACTTTTGACATACCAGTCTCTATTGTGAGATGTTTCATGTAAAAGATTCACAGAAGATGATTAATTATCTAGTGTTGTAAATTGATTACGCACATACTAATTAAAAGGAATAGTCAGATTATCTAGAATTCCTCAATTCTATTTCAGTTGCTTTTAAAGATGAGGTACAGTACAGGTAGCGTTAGTGCAAAAGCAGTGTATGTTAAAACTGTGTTGTACATAGTGTTCCTGTTTATTTGTGCCTCTAGTCTCTTTTCTGATTGGGTCAGTTCCAGCATGATGCCCTCTGTATCATAGGGTCGCACGTCCTGGGATTTTAAAAGCTGGTTCTCTGTTGGGTGAGACTTAATGACCACCTTTACTGTTTGGAGCTCAGATGCCACCTTCCCCATCTCATGCTCCAGTTTTCTTAACTGAGGCTGGATGCCTTCAATCAAACCATGGATCTTCTTGCTGAAAAGCAACTGTTCTTTTAAGTCTGAATCAGAGGCACTTGGAAGTATCTTGATTGCGGCTGTCCCTGCCTTATCCGCTGGCTTTGCTCCTCGCAAAGTGCCCCTCAGGCTATTAATGAGACCGCTGAGCTCCTCCTGCTGAGACTCATGTATACTGGCCTGCACCTTAATTGCTTCCTGGAGGCTCACAGGTCCCTTCTGAGCTTCCAGGAGGAGGCTTTTCAACTCCTGCAGACGGACTCTGTTGATGTAGGTGGACCCCAGCACTCCGATCAGGGCCCCCAGCACCGAGCCGATGACGGACCAGTTTTTTGTCCTTTCAGCCCTGGCTCGCTCCTTCTCATGGCTCTCCCGCACCCCGGCCGAGAACAGGGCAAACTTCTCCCGCTCCGCCTCCTCTGCGTTCCTGTAGGCCGTACGGAGGCGACGCTCCTCCTAAAACAGCGAAGCAAAATGAAGCACAGGGTTCCAGAAGTTAATTAAGAAGAAAGTCAACCCGTATTATTTTCTTAATTTACAAAAGCACACCTCCCACACACCCACCAACCCCCCCACCCCCCTTTAAATAACCCAGTGTGGAATCAGGTTTTTTTCGATCCTGTCGTTCTGGCATGAAGTCTCTTCCAGATTTCCTTTCTTGGGCCTCTAACTCAGTCTTTTTCAGCGACTAAAAAAGTGCCTTCAAGAAAATCCCTCAATGCCCTCCAGAAACACGGAGGCAAAAATCAATCTGTCGAAAGGTAATGGCAACAAACATTTCCTCAGAGGAATGTACATAACAAGCACAAACGGACAGACAATGTAGGTCACAGAGGAAGTGGTGTTCAGAAATGGCGGAGAGCCAGACTAGCGTGTCGCAGTGAATGACACTGCTCTGAATGTAGCTCCTTAGACACGGGCTTTCTACTGTACTTATAAATCATTTAATGCCGGGCTCCCGACAGCACAATTCTGCAAAAAAAGCGCCATGAAGTATGAAAGCAGACAGGGAAACCGAGACAGCAGTAATAAGTGGCGTTTTAACATTAAGCGAAAAGAATGACGGGCTCGCCCACCTGCAGCAGCTTGTGTTCCAGCGTGGCGAGCTCCAGGTAGTGCACCTCTTCCCTGGACACGCGGTCCAGCCGGTCGCGGACCTCCTTCAGCCTCACCTGCAGGGCCTCCAGGCTCTCGTGGGCTTCCCGCACGATCCCTCTGGCCACCATGAACGCCTGCTCCGCCTGAGAAACCCAGAAACCCTCGCTCATTTTCCAACTCACGAGCAGCTAACTGAACCAACAGGTCCAGGCTAGCCTTACAAACGTCTATTATCAAAGCAAGGAGGAAAGATTTGGTTTTCCCCACTGTTGATGGACAACCCAAGTAAACACCCAAAAGATTTTTTTAGAATTAAAATAGGATTCCTATAGGAGGGTACGTGAAGAAGAAGAAAAAAAAAAGTGTAATATAAAATCTTATTAAAAATGTTAATTATCAAGGTTCAGAAAATATATTTTATATTTACAAGTAAATGATGCATTCATTATTTTAATGGCGATTATAATATCTAATGTTATATGAGGATGATGTTCTGCTTCTTATTAAAGGTATTGGTAGGGTTTGTAAATGACTACTATGAATGTTGGTGGTGCGCCGTATAAGACTGAAATCAAGAGAGGACGATGGACTTTTCCTTTTTCTTAAACGTTTTTGACCTTAAGAATCAGTTAATTAAGACCCTGTTGTAGGATCCCAGGGATTTCAGAATCTAATATCAGAATCTATAAATCTACTGGTCTTAAGGTGCCCTTGAGAGCAGTAGAATTATAGAAACCAATTCCAGGGGATTATTTCATTACCATTTTTATTGTTCTACAGTGAAATGTTATTTGAAACATTTAGCATTTGGCTAAAGAAAAGATACAACCAAGGTATTGGGAAATGCACAGTTGAAATGCTAATGGTTTCTTTATAGGTAGCTTGTATATTATACAAAAGTTAAAGGTTTAAGGTTTACTATTACTTTATTAACCAAGGTCTGCACAGCGTCTTTGAATGCTTCTCTTATAAACACCTTCACGTTATGTAAAGACAACAGGAGTATATACATCTACAGTACATCTATAAATTTATTACACAAGCATATTAGGTAAGCGATGCAGCATCACTGTCTAACATCATTTAACTGAAAAAGAAATTGTGGTATACTATTTGTTTAAATAAAAATAAGCAATTTATTCTTAAGTCCTATTTTTATGTTTCACTTTTTTATCATTGTACTGCTTTTTTTGGATTTTTCTTCCAACATTTTGGCAGAACTGTAGAAAACGTGTTCCTTTATTTCTCAGTACTAATGTGCAGTATAGTTGTCATTTCCCCCACTTACCTCTGTGACTTTTGCCTGTGCATCTCGGACTTCATTCAGCCCCACAAACTCCTCATATTTCTCCCACCAGTTGTTGATGGTGGCTGAAGCTCCCTTGACAGACCTCTGCCCCCACTGTCTGCTTATATTAGCAAACTTTTGCAAACCGGACGAGGTCTGTGACTGCAGAGGTAGCTTTCCACCGGCTTCCTTCGAGTTCTGAGCACAATAAAATCGAAACGGAAGGACATCTGGTCTGAGGTTCCCTGATACCTGAGCAAGGTAACAACGTGTCCCATACCTCACTGCTAACAAGTCCGCTCTGTACCTCATTGAAGACGGTGCTACCACAGTCCAAATATGGAACAGGAGACTACTGGCCCCGTTTGAAACACACCTGAAAAAAAAGTATAATTATTTATAATCAGACATTTTTATATTACTACTTTGACTTTAAAAAGTTAATGCATCTTTAACTTTCAACCCCTGCCTTACACCATACAAAAAATGTAAAGCTGTTATGTCTTCTATACTGATCTGGTGTATCATGCACACTAAATAAAAAAGAAAGTGTTACATTTACTGTACATGTTAGAGTTAAATTTTATATGAAAGGTGATGGTCTCCTTGTGCTCGGGTAATTCTGTGTTCTTGCAATTATTTCCTCTATACACAGACACACAAAATGTGTAAAATGCTGTAAAATGTTTTGGTGAACAGCATTGTAATAAAGATATAAATAATGCCACACAAACTGTGAATCTTACATTAAGTGATCTCCTTTCTAGGACTGATTCTGGTCCATAAGAATTATGTGACGTGGTTACCCAGCCCTGCAGCACAGATCCAATAATAAAATAAAAAATTATATAAAATATATTCTCAGATTCAAAAATGTGTTGAGCACTGGAATTTTCAAAGTCTTATTTAATTTAAGGCTTTCCTAAACCAGCATCTACTAAGGATAAAAATGAGATCTTTCTGTCTCTCTTTAACGCTTTTCTTTCACCCTGGGGAAATGATCTTTGACCTACTTCAAACTTTCTATAAAATATCCCTTTTAAATACCGGTTCGATCTCACGCACACCACACTTTTGACAAACGTATATCTGCTTCCGCACGCCGGCGTTCAACTTTGACACCTATGAAAACCGCAAAGAACTACTGGGTAATCTCGCCTGGTATTTTGATTATTATCTATTTCTAAACTAGTATTTCTTATATTTCGAGATCTTGAACTAAAGGTGAAGTTGCTAAAATTTAGTACCTTAATTAAACTAAATGCTGTTCGTATAATCGGATTTAAGATATTTTGTGGAATTTATAGCACACTAAATGCGAAAAACAGCTCCTCTGTATGCTGAGCAGCCAATGCAGCTATTACTCAGAAATTTGTAATCCTGTACCTAAATGGAAGCATTTTGACAAGATAGATTATGGTGTTTTTATCAGACACAATTGTGATAATATTATGAAATCTTATGAATGGAGAAAGGTCACTAGCGGAAAAAAACACCACCGCGGTTTTTATTTCCCTGTTTTTTAAAGAAAATATTTACTTCGGTTTTTTTTTATCCATAGTTTCTTTTATGTAGCGCGTACTGAGAAATACATACTACATGAAAAGTGTTAAGATATTAAAAGGATGTACCTCAGTCGAACAGACTCTCCAGCGTTAGCACATAGAAGAAGCCTATAAGAAGAATTGCAGCCCTTTTCACTCCGGCGAGTTTTCAGGACTTCTCTTTCCGGTGAGGGATTTGGGTCCTTTCTGTGCGGAGCCTTAAAACACGCCTGTAGCGGACATGTCTGGAAGAGACGGTGAGGAAGATTAAATAGAGATCTTTAAAAATAATAATAATAATAATATTTTGAATAACTTGGTTATATTTGTTTTAAAACTGCTCATGATATGTGCGTTCCTGTATGTATACCTTAGAACATTTGAGAAAGCCACGGTGTTTAAACTGAAATAACGCTGCACGGTTTACCTGGTATCATACGATAAATCAGGTATTAATCTGTAAACCCCGAGTTAATTAAACATAAAACGCTATATTGTACGTTTTCAAGTCCTTGTGTCCACCTTTTTTCTGCCTAATTAATCTTGTAACGTACTTATTTGATAATGTAACGGATATCGGCAAATAGAAACGGAAGGTGCTGTGTCAATGCGGGCGGTTATGGTGCCCTAGAGTAGTTTGAAAAGCATTATAAATAGGCACTCATTATATGTTTGATTATTTCTCTGAAAGGGTATGCTTTTTAAAAATCTTTTGTCATTTGAAGACCTGTTCAGTATTCATTCGTCTTCAGTAATTAGGGCTGTTCAGCTAGCTTCACTGGTGTGGTATTATTTATCGGTTATCCTTCGACAAGCTGACATCAGCAATTAAGACGCTGATTAAGATAATCATCTGAGTCACTAAATTAAAAAATGAGTCAGCGAATAAAGAAAGTTCAGTGCCCAGACTGTTAAGATTAAAAAATGCTTTAAATTTAGACATTATATTTGAGTTGATGCACATTATAATATTATATGAATGAGAGCTCCTCATTTTAAGCCTGAAGCATCCTGTTTATTCAGTTTCTCTTTTTTTTTCCTGTGGTAGGTGGTAAGAAGAAACCTCTAAAACAGCCCAAGAAGCAGTCAAAGGATATGGATGATGTAAGATATCCCGATTGGTCTGTGACGGTCTCGTTCAAAATCAGCCGCAGGGTAGATTTGAGAGGTTTAACTTCCAATTTGGAAACGATTTGTGTTGTTTTTATGACAGGAGGACATGGCTTTTAAACAGAAACAGAAAGAAGAACAGAAACAGCTGGAGGCATTGAAGGCCAAAGCGTCTGGAAAGGGACCTTTAGGTGGGTACTGCATTCTCCATGCTTCCACATCTCTCACTGAACTGACAGGTGGGAAAACGCAGACCTGTACCATTAACCCGAGAGTCATAAAGGGCTGTATCATAAGGCATTCTGTAATATTCTGGTGAAATGAGAAATGGTAAACTACACCCAAAAAGGTATCGAAAGTAACAAGGATGGTATCAACCTCTCAATATATATTTAAAAACATGCACTTGCATGGAGTATTTGAAGTCTACTTGCCTTTTCTCAGTACAGGAAATCTTGCATTTTACTGCAATTTTAATATGTTGTTAATTTGTGTAAATTGCCTTCTACAGCTAGTGGTGGAATCAAGAAATCGGGAAAGAAATGAGTGGGAATTCTGAGACAATGGGAAGGAGGTCCGGGATCAAGGGGCCTCCATTTCTGCAGTTGGGTGCATTTTTGGACAAAAGATGCTTTCTTTGTTGTTGGTCTTGTAAAATAAAATACATTTGCGAATATTTTTTAGGCTTCTTAATTGTCATTTATTTTTTAATGATATATATTTTCTGATATTTGTTTTTTGCGCAAATATAGTCTTGGTTTCAAACTCGGATTTTAGATCTCACCTCATCCCCTCCCAAAAAAATGAAGCTCACTGATACAAAGAGTACTTCAGTATACTAATTTTACTGTTAAGAATTTTGTATGTGCATACCTTGTATGTGGCTATGTGTTCTGTAATTTGTATTAATACAAAATTTGCATAGTGTCGTTATCTTTATCTCGTTTGGGGTTAATTTGCATCTTAAGAGAAGTTTCTGAATTATGCTGCCTCTTCCATGTTCCTTTACAGGCTCTCTAATTCATTTTTTTTTTCAGTGACTGAAAAAAAAATCCTCTAAGAAAATCTCAACACTCTAGAAATGCCAAGGTACAATACAGAAGTTCCTGTATTAACAGCTTTGCAATTCTTCAGTTTTAACAAATTGTATTTCACTAGATGTGCTGTAATATGTCATGAAAGACACACTCATGTTGCATAACTGTGTGTGCTTTGTAAGAAGAAAATCCCTTTCTAAAACTCTGTTGAAACAATAAACTAGACAGCAGAGGAGTGGCACTCGGCAGTCTTGGGTAGTTTTGATTGGGGTGTGTCTGAGAAACAAATAGCTTTTAAAACCATCTCCTGTTGACATGTTCTAATCCTGTGCCTGGAAATGTCTTTCATTAGATTATATTGCTGTGGGTCTACAGTAAGGATAGGAAAGTCAGTCCACATTTTCATCTTTCTAGGCTTGCTGCCAATGTGAACAATATGATACTTTTCAATTCTAAATATAGTAGACCTGGAACATTGTAAAATGTAATCGTCTTCTTCCGGAGTCCTACAGGACAATCTTTATATTCTTAAAGCTCACATTTTAAGTCAATAATTTCTCCAGATATCATACTTGCATGAGTGAATATTTTATTATAAACAACATGACACAAAGTGAACATTCATTTGAATAATATATTTAAAGATATTTTCCTGGTCAATATGTAATAAAATGTAGTAGTTCAGGTGGGTAGCTGCGTCAGTATGCATAGGCTGCAAAGGAACAAGTAATAGGTTTATTCCATGCTGAAAAGAGAAGAAAGAAAACACAACGTTTTGGCTGTGGAGCCTTCTTCAGGTGAGGCTCCATGGCTGAAACGTTGTTTTCTTTCTTCTCTTTTCAGCATGGAATAAACCTATATATAATAAAATGCACATTTAAACCAGTAAATTACAATGGTCCAATGTAGACCAGAATTATTTTGCTAGTATTATCATTTATTTTCTTAATAGACATCCTGGGAGACGTTTGCAGTGTAAGCACAAATAAACACTATATAAAACAAAAATAATGACTATAAAAGTAATGGCACTGGTATTCTAAAAATGGAACTGTAAGAAAACATCATGCACATACAGGTAGCATGAATACAAAACAATGATGTAAACTTTATGCATTCTATGTTTAAAGTGCAAATTGCATTGTGGAATGTATTATAAGTTACTTAGGGATGTAATTTAGAGATGAAAGGTAACAAGTGTGATCTAAACAGATCAGCCTTCAGGAGAAATGGAAGGATGGAAGGATGGACAGAGACCAAGGTGTTCTGATTTCTTCATTCCACCACCAGGAGCAAGAGGTTCAGCAAGTGGAGGAAGGGAGAGGCTGGCAAGATAGGGTATATGGAGAGAGAAACTGGAGAAGAGTAGTTGAGATAGCAGTAGGGGAGAAGTAGGGTTTTGAATTGGATACATAGAACAATAATGAGAAAAGGGGAAGAGAAAAGATCAGAAGCAACAGGGGCATGCCAGAGAAGACATTTGTTGGATTTAGGAGGCAGCTCTTTGTAGAGGAGGAGGATGGGATGGTGGAGTTGAGAGGATCAGAAATAAAGAGGTCCACAATGGGAGAAGAGGAAGAAGGAAAAAGACGTTAGACTTTATGCTGATGAGAATGTAACCAGGTGGCAATGGCTGAGATACAAATAATGAATTTGTGAAACAAAGCCAAGATACAAAAGGAGATTCGAGCATAATCAGCACAAAAAATGATATGAAAAGCCACAGGAAGAGATTAAAGCACTAGAGGTGCAGGTTCACATTCATTTTCTAATGAACAAAGGTGACGAAAAATCGATATGAGACCGACACTGGTCTTGCATCAATGACAGTCGGTGGCCTGACGTATTCAAAACGGCTTTGAAAATCTTAAGGACTGGTGCACTGATTGAATTGAAAATTGGCAAATTTCATCAACATCCACACAATGCTGCAGGATTTGAACTGGCAACCTTCCAGCCACAGGCACAGATCCTTAGCCACAGAGCCACCGCTTTGCACCCCATGGTTACATCTGTCGTATACAGCCATACCTGCCACTTAACTTTACTTGGTGCATCACTTTACATAGTAGCGAAAAGGTCATTCTTATGCATCTTTTCTGTGCTACTAATATATAATCAATGTTATGCTCATTGCTTTACTACAGTATTTCATAACAAAGGAATTTACACATTCTAATTACTTTAGGAATTGGATATTAGTTCTGGTGCTTTATTGGTGATATAGGGTTGTATTGAGTCATTTCAAACATAATTTTAATTTTAAAAAGACTTTCAGACCTGCTATTCGAAAACAAAAAAAAAATTGCAATGAAAGAGCCTTCCCATGGCTAGACATGATCTTCATTTCTTTAAACAGTCTGATCAGCTTCCGAAAAGGCGAGCAGCACAGCAGGCACATAATTAGTGACTAATTAAAAGGGCACTGCAAGGGAATGGTACCGATGATCACTGGAAAAACCACTTTAAGGGCAATAGCACAGGGAATATCCACAATCACCTGGAAAATAAAAATACAAAATTAGCAGTGGTCCTGCCTGCTAATCATGTTGTTTTACAATCAGGTGTAGTAAACTGCATGTTGTCTTTGAACAACTTGGCATTTTAAGTTTAAAGTCAAAGAAAAAAATGAAGTCAATTTTCATAGTTTGTCAGAGATAAATATTCTTTAAAAGACCTTAGGTTGCTACCATTGTCCATTTTCAACCCGTGTCTTTAAACAAATTCTGATTTTTGGAAATTCCTTCTGATGTAAGACAAGCCTGCGCAACAAAGTACACTAAATATTAAATACATTTGCAAAATATTTTTAAAGCTGCAAATGAGTTGTAGTAATTCAATAGCAGATCCTTATTACCCATAAGAAGACTGCAGATACACACCAGTACTGAGTACTCCATTTTCATTATCTTGCAGTTCAGAACTGACATTGTTGTGTTGAGAGGGATGTCCAGCAGTCGCCCACACCACGTTTCTCTTCCACCAGCACTGATAGGCTTTCCTTTCACGCAAGCAATTTCGGTGGTGACTGTCTCTGTTTTCATAGTAGCATAGAAGGTCTGTATTTGCTGAAGGGCCGCCTTTGGCTTCACCTCTCGCGACGAGTGGTTTTCAATTTCCACAAAGATGCTAACTGAATCTCCTGCCAGCAAAAACAAACAAAAATTAATCAGTTTTATGTTATCTATTAATTTCATCAGTATAATAAAGAGGGAAAGCCAACCCTTTGTGAAACACTGGTCTTAACATTACAATTGAGATGTTACGTACATTAGGACACACCTGACATCTATTAGCATTGTTAGTCTAGTTGATTACAAAGGAATTACAGCTAAATTATAACAGCAGGTTCAGAATGCTATAGAGTGCATAGTTCAATCGCAAATCAGCTGTAAAGGCAATTTGGTGAGCACGGCAACTGTATGTCTGCTGTATTTCTATTCATGAGAACTAAGAATTTTAGTAGTACTGTCATACAGTACTGTTTACCTTGGTTAATAAAATCTGGTAAGTCACTTTCATTTTCGGAATACCACCTCTGCATTCTTTATGCAGAGCATTTCACAATGATACCAGGCTCTGTTTGTTAAATGCCAAGTACACGCGAGCACTTCCAGTCATTAGCTAACAATATACGGAGCTGGCCCAGTACAGGTACCCGATTAGATGACTATGGCGACATAAGAAGATCAGGTGGGGAGCTGTGTCAGCACGCGTAGGCCGCAAAGGAACAAGTAATAGGTTCATTCCATGCTGAAAAGAGAAGAAAGACAACACAACGTTTCAGGTGAAGACACCTGAGAAGGCTCCACAGCCGAAACGTTGCGTTTTCTTTCTTCTCTTTGCAACTTGGAATAATCTCTATTACTTGTTCCTATGGTGACATAATACAATTATCATTATGCAGTTCAGTCTTCATAGATAGCCACAGGCTCCACACCAAAACAAAAAACATTTAATCTACTGTATGTTGCTCAGTCCTTAAATTATGCATTAATATTCTTTCACTTTTTAATTGCTTAAGATCAGATCCAGATTATTATCAATACAAATTCGTTTTACTCGGTAATCCATACATTCAAGAGGGGAGCCTTGTCAGCGTCAGCATGCATTAGCTGCAAAGGAACAAGTAAGGGTTAACTCCCTACTGAAAAACAGAAAGGACAAACACAATGTTTTGGCTTCTGAGCCTTCTTAGGGTATAAGAGAAGCTATTAAGCAGGTGTGCCTACAGGCAAAACATTCTGTTTCTCCTTTCTATTTTGGACCATGGAATTAACCTCGACTTATCCCATACTTTAATAATTACGCATGAATTATTTCTGTCCCTCTGTGGATGTACAGTATGTTTACAGGAAGAAACATTAAAACAACCATGTCCTTAGTAAGTGATGCCAAGTTATTGTGGTGTCCTTACCCGGGGTGTAACCCTTCCTTTCAATTCTGGCACTTAAGGAGACGGGGCCTGAGGAGCAGAACCAGCAACACAGAGTCTTGTCGGCTGTAAGTAGCTGTGGTGCCTGATTGAAACAGGGCAGAAAGGTTAACGCTAATTCACTGCGCACTGCAAGAGAAGAGATATAGTGAGGTTGAATAAATGAAATGGCAAGGGCTAGATGTTCTGTAGAAGGCTATATCTGTGTTTCATCTCACCCAGAATGAGGGGCCAGTGGTAGATTGGATGATTTGCAACACCTATTTTACAATGTTTTCAAATGGCCAATAATATAATTTCTGGAGAAGTAATGTGAGAAAATAGAAGCGACATTTAATAAGAATGGTCCATTAAAAACAAGTGATACATGGTGTCAGTTTATGCTCAGTGTCTACACTAACTTGTTAGGAACTGAGTATGTAAGTTGCCATTTAAGAAGGACACAGTAATTATGTTTGTTTTTTTTACCACAATTGTATAGGCATTCCAATTATTGTCTTTCATGTTATTGTTTTGGAGTGTTTATATGAAAACTAGATTCACCAGAATAACAAGTTTCTAGAGAGGGAATGTCTCTTCTGCCCATTACTGAAACTACAGTACAGTCCACCCAAGCTTTAAGGTTTTAAGTTTTTTTTTTAAAGCTTTAAAAGACCTACACAAACTTCAAAGGCATTTATTACACATACGGTATTCCTGTAAGGGACAAATCCCATTTAAGGAGGTAATACTTGCTCTCAATTCAATTTATGCTATAGCTATACAATCCATTCTCATTTCGCATGAAACCATTTTATTACATTACTGCGAGAACTGCATCTGAAAAATGTCTTAAGGCTCAGACTTTTAATGGCGTTGTCTTAAAATATGATCAATGACATTCGCCTTTTCTTTTTTTCATTCAGTGTAGACAGAAGAGCCCATCAATTCGAGAGTGAAGTGCTGAGTTTCCAGTTCAGATCGCAAAGGCCCTTGGAAATTCATAAATCACTTTAAATACAGTGACACTGCCTTGCAGCAGATTGCAAAGTCGGGTAAGTTTTCTGTTTACCCCCAAAACAAATGACTGTAAAAATGTTCAAATACGGATTTGCAGCGCCTGCCAACTGATGTGACAATTTCAATAAAGCATGAAGGAACGCTGCAGGTGAGCTGTGCAATAAATAAATGATTAAATTACATTTCACTAGGAACAGCACCATCCAAGACGTAGATGCTTTCTGACTATTTGGATTTATTGTGTGGGACAGATTTGGTTTAACCTGCTTGGTAAATGGGTAGCCTCCTGGCCACAGGACGAGGAGGCCTGAACCCCATTCAGAGAGGAGTGAACCAAGGAGTGGAGGACTGCTTGAGACAAATGCGAAGGGAGGTGTTTGTGTTCTATATATATATAGCTGATTTCCATAATGATTGTTATTAGGTACAGCTGTGTGACATTCACGTGTCATCGTTACCCCTCCCGAACTTCAGTGATTAACTTCCATGAAAATACAAGCATTTCCTGCTCTTTTAAGATCATGCGAAATGAGAACTCCTCCATTCTTTTCTCTATTTCGTCTCACAGGAAAATCTGAGACTCATAACACTACTTACCAACAGCTCAAGGCTATTGACGTCAATATGTTTGACAACAGCAAGGTCCATCTTGACAGTTTTGGACAGATGCCATGGTCGGTGTAATTTTGCTTCCAGCCAGTATCTCACACTGCCATGACATCCCTTAACGGAAGATGGCAAATCTCTGAATCAAAACGAAGGAAGTGGTCACAGAACTGCCTTTTTTTATGTTGTTGCTGTTGTAAGAATGTGCTTTTAATGATATTTTCTTGTTTTCTCATTTTTTAAGAAAGAAAATGATCAAGCATTTTCGAAGGAACACACCACAATTTTCCCACACTTCTTGTGCAAAATTTAAAATATTGCTTTAAAATAGCTTTTTCAAGTTAAAAGGCTAAAGAACAAACCCAACTGGCACATTGTGTTAAGGAACTATATGTTTCTCTAGTAATTTTTTTCTTGGTCAGGAATTTATGCATCTTAACTTGAGAAAAAGAGGAACTTACTCATGTGGAATTTGAAAAGTAAAAGGGTACACCTGGGTTCCTGACAGGACGACGTTGTGACCTAAAAGAAAATAATTCACATGTAGATGACAAAAACAGCGAGAAATCGATGGATTGCGTTTATGCCAAGGAAAATGTATGAATTCAGGATTCCTTGACATAAAATAGAACGTAAATTTTGATTAGTTATCTACTTAAATAACTTAAAGACAATTTTAATTGTCTATTTAATATACTGTATATATATATATTAAACTTGTGGTCAAGAGGAAAGAGCGCCACCTAACTACCAACTCTAAAACAGAAAGCAAAACAAAAGCAAACCGACCAAAAGCCCTAGTTTCAGAGCTCCAATGAGATCGGGTTACAAAGTAGCAATGCTGTTGTCCAAAGACGGTAGTTGAGTAACAGAATGATCGTGATAACGACTAGGAACCTACTTGACTAGTTTTTAGGAGGAGGGTTACAGAGATTGCTATCTTTAACCAAATGTCTTAAAACCTAAAATAAACACTTCTGGCTCCAAACGTGCACCTCCTGACGTAACCACTAAGTCATTTTTAGGACTGCCTACCACTAATGGCAACACATCCCAAATAAAATATAATCATCTGATGGTGATGCACAGAAAATGGTAACACCCGGAAAACAACAAGTGATAAAGCAAGATCGTTTAAAAAAACACCTGATATCAGCAATAGTGCAATTGCACATCTAAAAATAAAATTCTCCTTTGTGCTGATTGTAGTTTCTATTCTCATTCTGACTTCAACTTTATGCTTTGTGAAAAGAATACACTATTGACACCTGAGCCTTGTACTTTATCGTGGCAAGTGACGCAGTCTCTTAAAAGCTTAAACAAATGCGCCGCCAAGACGTTTTCCTATACTTGTGATCTACGAGTTTAAATTACCCTTCCCCCCTTGGCAGTGAAAGCTGGGGGACTACTGTCGTCCATTACATCCTGATGCACCACCTGCCTGGCTGTCAATGAACTATAATAAAGATTTCCGAAAACAGGACAGAAGGCTGTAGTTTGTAACATTAACTTAAGGCAGCCAGCTTCAGAATGTCCTTGTTCACAAGACATTGTGTGCGAACTTGTTTGTAAACCTCTTTTCCGCCACTTTGTTCTCCATCTGTCAGCTAAATACCGGAAATAAATATGTACACATTACCCGATGAAGACTGTATTAAAACGTTTTTAATTTTGAAGTATTTTTCATTCGCAGAGTAGGTATCGTCATTTTCACCATTTCTTTCCGACCACCATACATCCGCGCGTCCTTTCGCACTAATCGTGAGAAGCTGTACATTCACGTTTCCTGTAACGTCGATAATCACACGCCCAGAGATGAAGTCTCCACTCGAGAAGGTGTTGCTCTCGTTTAGATAGTCGCAGCTGATGGTGAGACTGGTCACCTTTCCTTGCGCCATTATTAAACTTATTTAATTTTATCAATTTAAAAAAAAACCAAAACGATCCCTTCTTGGGATGTCCCTTCTTGATTTCACACAACTCTCAGTTGTATCCTTCTTGTAAAACAAAGATACCACGCACTCAATATTAGGAAATATTCCGGGTCAGGGTAGGCAGTTGCGACACAACACTTTAGAAAGGGCTGCAACCTGTCACAGGGCACACATACATACACGCTAACGTATGTACAGTACAAGCTATATACACCAGCCTACGCTCGCCAATGTGTCTTTGGAAAGTGAAAGGAAACCGGACCCCCCTTCGAAACCTCAAACGCACACGGGGGGAACATGCGAACTCTACACAGAAGGCGTCCCAGTTCGGAATGGAACCCTTTACACTTACAAAAATATATTACTTTTATATTCGTGCCTCCGTTTTAAAAGCGAAACCCTTAGCTGCCGTTACAGCACAACAGTGCAGGCGGAGCAATTGTTTTGGTCCCTAACTGAGCTGTACTTCATTTGTGTAACACAACTCTCAAAAGTTGACTAAGATCCTTAAGTTATTGTCATTTACTTTATCTTAGATAATTTTCTTACATCCCGTTATGGGTACATTATCTGAAGCTCTGTTAACAAGTTGACAGATATGTGTTAATGTAGTAAAACTATACTATTGTAAATAGTAAAATCTTATATGACGTTTGAAATCCTGGCATGTTAGATTTATATTTCGCTATGTTTTATCGGCTTCCCAGTTCACAATTGTTGTTACAGGTTGAATGGTGAGGACCGGCGTTTTGTTTTGCACGCCTGGATAAAGACACATCACTCATGTTCTTTATTGTGCAAAAAATAACAGAAACAGTCAAAACAGATGGCATTCGGTCTACGTACAGTAGCTCGTATCAGCTTTGAACCATTTAAGCTTCTTTAACTAGCATTCGATAAAATAGTATATTATTTAGTTACTATTATACTTTTTTAATTAGGAATCATAAGTGTTAAGCTCAACCAGTCTTACGATTAATTAAAAAATGATAATAAATGGTTAGGCAGACATACAATAGTGTCAAAATGTTGTTAGACATTTTTACGAAGTTCTTCAGTGCAAAGTACTGTTTTATCAACACTGTATGTGAAACTGCAAGGAGACCTGCACTATACTAAGTGAACTGCCTCACTACCCATGTTAGACCACATAAAAAAGGCCGTCTCCAGTTACAGGAAGGAATGTGGCTGTAGGCTGCTTATTAGCGTGTGTTTGTTTGAAATGCTGCTAGTCAGTGGCGGTAAACTTGTCTCAAGCAGGTCAGGTCTCAGGTGTTATTAATAAAGATTGACAATTTTTTTTCACGTTCAAGGAAAGACTAACGAGAATCGTCTATTGTTCCTAGTGAATGCATAAAAAGGTAAGATCTTTAGTGTCAGCTTATCGGTTTATTTGTAGGCTTGAACCTGAAAATCTCTTGTTTAAAGGAATTGAGACATTGTCATCTTGCGACACCCACGTCTGCCTTCATGCTTGGTGTTCATACTGTACATATCATTAATCAAGAAAATGCAATTTGCGAATTGTAGGTGATTTCAGCTGCTATATCTTTAAGAAGTTTCGATAGAGACGTTTGCTGGAGTTTTACTTCACGTTTTGACTGTTTTATGTGTGCTTTGAAAATTAGCTGTGCAGAAGTTGTGGTCAAAAGCTTTCGAAGTCTTATTTCCTCAGTGTCTGAGGTTATGTATTATACATATGTTCCAGTTCCACTTATCAGCTACAGCTTTAAAAATGTTTCATTTTTCTAACTTTACATTTTAAAATATCTGGAACAATTAGATTGATTAATAGCTCAATGAAAAGTAATAAGAAAATAAAACACGTTTCATTCTTTTTACTTTCCAGCAGGAACGTCTTATTGTCTCTTTGCAGCTCACATGCTGACACTTTTTTGTAATCCTGTTTTCTTCCACTGTAATTGTAAAATATAAACCTATCCGGCATACTGTAACATTGTTGGCTTAATTTATCGTAACTTAAACTATACGGACAATTTGTAGGAATCGGTGAAAATATGCTGGTTAAAACTTTTAATATTTCATAAGCACTTTGCTAATCCTGTCGCATTTTCCCATGAATGAAAGAAAACCACAACTAGTGTATGTAGCAACGTCGCTATATATGAAATACCCCAAAAGGAAGATCACTCCCAGTATGCAAATTATCGGAATATACTATGAATCCACGTTTCTCAGACTCAAGTCCGCGGACCCTTGATCAATTACTGGCCAATCACTGCCGTAACCTTAAGTAGCATTGCGATTTAATTGTATTCTCGGGAATAACCTAGAAGTTTCTGTGGCAGACTGGAAGCTTGAAGCTATTTGGTGGACGACAAAATGCAAAAGCATTTCTCATAGTTACCACTAACCGTCAATTCAAATGTGATTAAATAAATGTGTACCCTGGTAAAAGAAGAGCTTTTTTTTTTCTTTCATAAGACATTTCATGTGAATCACATTCAACCAAGTGTGTCGGTGCTGCTGTGTTGTTCATGACAAGACGGGGGATTGTGATAAATGTGGAAAGGAAATGCAACCAAGTTTGATTTTATTGGTAACAAACCTCTTAAAATAAACTGAGGTATTTAGATCTTTTGACCTTCTCAGGCCATGGTCTATTTTTTTAAGGCACAGAAAAAATACAAAGGCTAATTTCTCCTGCATATTGTCCTAAAGAACTTACCTATAGAAAAAAACAGAATCGCTAAATTATTCATCATTGTGAACGGCAGTTCAGTGGCAGTATTGCCCTCAGCAGTATTTTAGTTTTTGTGAAAGAACAGTAACAGAGGGAGAAAATGGGTGTCAGTAGAAGTGAAAGACAGATTGGAAAGCATCTGGGAGAGGTCTGTGCAGTTGCAAAATTCCCCTTTGTTTTGGTGAAAACGTTTATAATAAAACAATAATGATTAATACAATAATAACAATAGTAAAAATAATAAAACAGCAAAAACATTATATATCCTTTACTATTAAGGACACAAACTATCAGTGGTTTATTTGTTCAGCTTACCATTTAAATCTTACATACTCTTATTTATATATAGTATAGTGAATTGAATATGTATTTAAAGTACTATAGTTGTATGTATGTGCCAGATTATGTGTGTATCACAGACAATACTTAAGGTTTAAAACACTATACATGACTTGAAATGGTTTTTAATAAATATTATACAAGACTGTTCACGTACAGTATTGTCCAGCTCTCCAACACTTGTTTTTTCAAAATTACAGTCAATAAGTTTTGTTTTCAGCCATGTGATAATGCCATGGGTGGGACATATAATTAAGTCTTTATTTCAACAGAAAGTAACAGTCATTTTTTATTAAAAAAAGGTGTCTGATCAAACTCCTCCATACAATTAAAGGAAGGAAGTTCCGTTTTATTCTCAAATGCATTTATGTTGCACTGGGTCTTCCTTAATTTACTTTAAATAGCTTTGTCATAACTAATTCTGTAAAGATTTTACAAACCCATTTTGTAACGCTTCTTAATTTTTTTCGCCCTTGAATAAGAATAATATACAATAGTGGTTTTCTGCTACTGTGTTCTTTAGCTCATTTGTAGAGGGAAAATAATGTTGAAATGAGTTTCTGGATAATGGGGTTTCATTATTACAAGTCATGGCTGGTCGGGATTACTGAAGCCTTAGTACAAATATCTGCCCTAATTTGACTTCAAACATCTACATTCAAAATGAACACAAACAATTTAATCCTATTTTCAGTGTTATTTTAATATTAGTGACATCATGGAGGTACCAGTAAAATACATTGTTTCCCTTGAAAACATACAGCCTAGCTCTTTTAAAATTCTGCCTCATTCCCCTTTAAACTGGTTCTCCTTTAAACTGTGGTTTTGTATATCAGTCACAGACAGATAACTCTAGTTCTGAGAGACAGACGTGGTTTTGAAGAAAAAAATGTCACTGCCTACCCAGATAATGATCTTTCTGTACAACATATGTTGTGGCTTTCATGAACATGAAGACCTATGTTTATACTTGTTTTGTTTCACCACGTATAGAAATGTGAATAATATAGAAATGTAGAGCTTAGAAAGACACACATGAAATTAGTGTAGTACAAATTTGTCTTTGAACCTTTTCATAAATATGAAGATTCTGTTATTAAATCTGTGGGGGGTTTTTTAAACAAAAATGTTTTGAGTGCTCTGTGATATCTGACGTGAAAGAATCTACTTTTTATTTTTCAAAATTGTATTTTTCTCCTTTTAATTGCAAATGACAATTCAAAAGTCTGAAGTCATGAAGATTGCATCCTTCAACATCCAGCGATTTGGTGAAAACAAAATTGCTGACAAAAATATCCTTTCTGTTCTTATCAAGGTAAGACCCTGTTTTTAAAAGCCACAAAACTTTTAACAATGAGCAAGAGTTTCGTACATAGAATTATATTACAGGCAGTTTTGAATTTATCAAGAAGAAAAATATTATAAATGTGCATGTAATGTTTTACAAAATATTACATATTATTAATAAGTAATATATTTTTTATCATGGCAACATGGTTCTTCAAGCTGCTGTCTCACGGCTCCATGGATCTCAGCTTCAGTCTTCTGTCTGTGTGGAGTTTGCACGTTCATGTGCATGTCAGCCAGGCATGCTAGTGAGGAATGACAGTCTAATTTAAATACTCCCTTTTTTTTGTATTCCTACAATGAAATAGTGTCCCATCTATCAGTCATGCCTTGTACCTTGTTTTTCCTAAATAGGCTCAGTCTTCCCACAACCCACATATCCCACAAGAATTTGTGGGTTATCAGCAATGGATGCATGTGATAGACAATTTAGGAAAATAGTCCAAATGCAGCTTCTCTGTATAAACCTAAACCTGAACCTTCACATGTGTTTAGTTAAACATGGGTGCAGTACAAGCTGTCACCACTGGATGTCTATGTACAAATAGGATAGGGATAGAGGAGCTCCGTGAACTTGGCCCCCCTACAGACAGTACAAACATTCGTTTTTTCCTCATTCGTTAGTACTGCGTTTGTGCCGGTTTGTGTTGCTGTAAGTAGCATTTGTGCTGCATTCGTTTCCGAGATATAGCGCCTTGTTATTTCGGGTAATCATGTGACTATCTACAAGGATGTTTACAGGTACCAACAAACTCGGTACTTGAACTCCTGATTGTGATGAAAACGATGGGGGCAATTTGTTTTCCGAGTCTGTCTGGTCGGGTGGGGTGCATGTTTCAATATATTTCAATATAGTGCGTTTTTTCCCAGGCTGTGACGTCACTCTGTGACGAACAAAAAGCAAAGTCACGACCTCTAGATCTTTCAGTTGTGATCTTTTGATCAGTTGACCCCAGATATTGCAGCCTTTACACGAATAAACAGTGTTACATTTAGGGAGGAGTTACTATGTTAGTTCATTAGGTTAGGTATTTTCTTTTAATTTTTAACCATGTTCTCGAAAATGTATTGCTTGTGTACTCCTTTGATTGGTGAAGAGACACCAGTTTCCAAATTACCGCTGGTACAACACGAGAGCCCATATTCACATTTTTAGGTATTAGTTTCCAATATAATTTAACAATAAAAAACAAAATTGAAAGCACGAGCATAATAATATAATATCATACACTTTACATTTCTATTCATTTTTGAAGTACAAAGCAGAAGGTGTTTCCCCTATCTTAAATGTACGATTAAAATTGTTCAAATACCATGTATTCATTACAGAAAGCAGCGGAGACAGTTATATTGCAAATAAAAAAGTATTTATTTCGAAAGGTACGGGACATTGTGAATCAATAAAGACGTTAAAATACAAGCCGATGGTGTTATTTTGCAAATAAGTAAAGCATTTTAAAAATAGATTCTCATTGACTGTAAACACGCCGATCCACCTGCAGCTGCTGGCTTGAACAGCTCTCAGAGCCGCGATTGGCTAAACCCCCGAACAGTCCGGGCCGCGATTGGGTGAAGAATGAGAATCGACACTCTGATTGGGTAAAGCGCCACAGCAGAAGTTCTGTATGTACCGTATATGCTGTATGAGCACGCTGGATATACAGTAACACATACATTGGTTTCCAATTACTGATCAATCTAGAGAAGTCGCACTGAGGTCAAAACTGAATAGCAGACAAAAAATGCCATGGCATCCACAGCACGTTCACGACTCCGATAGCATGTCAAGATAGGAGGGCGCACATCACGATCACATCGCGATACCCATTGCGACTGGCGCATCACTGTCACGGCGCCACTGTCGCAACAAGTCCATATATCGCGATATGACATACGCCGACAAAACACCCCCGCCCCCATGTCGCGACATGAAGCCTGTATATCGCGATATGACATACCCCGACAAAACGACCCCGCCCCCATGTCGCGACATGAAGCCTGTATATCGCGATATGACATACCCCGACAAAACGACCCCGCTCCCATGTCGCGACATGAAGCCTGTATATCGCGATATGACATACCCCGACAAAACGACCCAGCTCCCATGTCGCGACATGAAGCCTGTATATCGCGATATGACATACCCCCCCCCCCCCCCCCCCCCCCCCGACAAAGTGCCCCGCCCCATGTCGTGACATGAAAGGCCCTATATCGCGATATGTTAAACCCGGTCACGCCCATGTCGCGACATGAAGCCCGTATATCGTGATATGATATACCCCCGACATAATGCCCCGCTCCATGTCAGGACATGGAATCCATATGTTGCGATAGGACATTCCTTGGCAGGATATGCTGACCCCATGTCGCGACACACAGTCCATATATCGGGACACGTCCTATCTGGGTATATCATATCCTGATATGAGACCTGTTGCCACAGCGGTGCCAGGGTGGCATGGAAGCAAAGCGCCTGTCGTGATTTACACTGCCGCAATATACATGCCTTATACATGGGGTCCCTACCATGACATGCTGCGGAGGTCTTGTCACGATGGAATCCCACGGTTATGCGTTTGGCAACAGCGTGTCACGGTAGGGAAAGCAAAGGAAAACGTAACGTATTAAATAAAAACCATAGATCTTACAATTACGGTGATTTTACATGCATTACAACCACAGGTTTATGTCATAGATGGTTAACTTGTTGGCATGCGTCATGTCTTAGTATTATTCACATCTAAGAAGGTAATTGATTGTCTTTAAAATGTTAAGGGTACGAGCTAAACTGTAACAGAGCGCTTGAACTCGGCAGACGGAGTCACTGGAGGTCAAAGTCATCGTGCATGGTCACACGATAACCGGAAAAAACAAGGCGCTATATCTCGGAAAACTAAAGCAGCACAAACGCTACTTTCAACGACACAAACGTAGCACTGATAAATGAGGTGGGTTTAATCGTTTGTGCTGTCTGTAGGGGGGGCAACTTCACGGAGCTTTTACCTTGCCTTTAAATATTCAGCGGACTTGATCATAACATACCAGAAGAACGTGCAGGCACGTATGGGTTTTAGAGGTTGGAGTAAATGCATAATATCGAGTGAGGCGCCATTAATAAAAACTGCGAAGGTATTAAAAAATTAAGTTCTGAAGATCTTGTTTGATCCTTCATGCTTTGAAACTTGTATGAAACCCACGAAATTAGTATTCTATTTTCGACGCCAAAAGACACCTAATTTGGAAATTCGTGACTTCCAACAAGAATTAACAGTGAATTATTATAATCGCATTACAGTGCTAACCAAATCATCGTATCTTTAATTGCAAGAATGGTCTGCTAATAAAAGTGTCAAATACATATTTTTTATGTATTTTAGCTCTGTAAACGTCGTTCACTTAAAAATACTGCAGGTCATTTAGAGGCGATCTGAATACTTATCTGTAAAATGCACACTCGCATCTATCCGTCAATATTACCTTAATGTTATTTATGCAGTCCAAGACTTGTAATTTGTTTACAGGAGAAATTTTAGAACCTCTTCGTGTTTAACTCTTACAGATCGAGCATGTATCGAGCTGCTACAATCAAACGCGTGCACTGGGAAGCTCGATACATGCTCTGGGAAGCTGGGAAGCAGCTGGGAAATTTCTTTCAATGGCACAAACGTAGCACTAACAAATGAGACCGGTTTGGTTTCCCTACAACAGGGAAAGGGGGCTGTAGGGGGGCTGAGTGACGTCACGACCCCGATAAAACAAGGCGCTATATCTCGGAAACGAAAGCAGCACAAACGCTACTTTCAACTGCACAAACCGGCACAAACGTAGCACTAACGAATAAGGTGGGTTTCATCGTTTGTGCTGTCTGTAGGGGGGGCAACTTCAAGGAGCTGGATAGAGGCAGAAATAATTAAAATAGACCCCAAAAAGCCTACTTTAACCATTCAAGCCAGGCACTTAAATACTTAACATTAGAGAAGAGAGTGTGGGAGAGGTGTTTGCACAGTTCTGTAGGTCAGGAATGGTGTGGTGAGAAACTATAAGATAGCAGAACAGATACAAGTATTTCCTGTTGTTGTTGTTGTTGTTGTATCCTTGTAATTGCCACAGCAGAAACAACATGCCAACCATATCAGTGGTCCCTGAACCAAACAAATGAGCAGAATAAAAATCCTTGACATTAATAGAGGGTTATAAATAATACTGTTAGGGGCTGTTGTAAGAGACTATTGAAGTGCCTTTTTTTGAATCTAGATACATTGGGTCACACCTGGCTAGTTTTAACACCTTGACACCTTTGCTCCTTTAAAAACTCAAACCATCTCTTTCTCTCACCCTGCCCCCTGGTACAATGACCATCTGCGATCCATGAAGGCAGCCTCTCGCAAACTTGAGCGTAGGTGGCGTCTTTCCGGCCTAAATGTACATTACCAGGCTTGGAGAGATTACTTATCTGATTATAAGGTTACCATAGAGTCTGCTAGATCCACCTACTTCTCTCACATCATTGAAAATCACCAAAACAACCCCAGACATCTTTTCTCCACCATCAACAGACTGCTCAAGCCAAACTGCCCTACCACATTACCTGCCTCATCACAACTTTGCAACACATTCTTAGATTTCTTTAGTTCTAAGATTGACAACATCCGGCACCACATTCTCTCCACTATGCATATCATTTCCATACCTCCTCCCTCCTCATCCAAATTCTCTGGTTCCCTTCTCTCCAGCTTCTCTCTTCTTGACTCAGCATCCCTCAACAAACTAGTTACACGGATGAAACCCAAATCTGGTTCAAATGGTTCAAATCTTACCTCACTGATCGCTGCCACTTTGTCTCTCTTAATGGGTACAGGTCTGAAATTGGTCTTGTTAAGTCTGGTGTCCCTCAGGGCTCAATACTGGGCCCCTTGCTCTTCAGCATTTACATGTTCCCTCTTGGTCAGCTTTTAAGATCACATGGCCTCAGCTTTCATTTTTACGCTGATGATACTCAAATATACATCCATACCAAACCTGACACTGACGTGGGTGTCTCTATTCTATCTAATTGCATCTCTGACATAAAAATTTGGATGACTCAAAACTTCCTTCATCTCAACTGCGACAAGACTGAAGTCATGCTTGTTGGTACCCCCATCAACTTCGTAAAGCCAGTCCTGTAACCCTTTCTGTAGATGGCTCTGTACTTGAGCTTCAATCAAAATTGAAAAACCTTGGGGTTAAATTAGATTGTGGCTTAACATTCGACCCACATGTGCAGCATACTGTCAAAACATCTTTTTTTCACCCTAGAAATATCGCAAGACTACGCCCTATGCTATCATTAACTGTGGCAGAAAAGCTGATCATTCTCTCAAATTGACTACTGTAATGCTCTACTCGCAGGGGTATCAAAATCTATTCTGAACAAACTGCAGTACGTCCAAAATTCAGCAGCCAGAATCCTGACCAGGTCTAGTGCAAGTGTTCACATTACTCCTGTCCTGGAGTCCTTGAACTGGCTTCCTGTCAAATTCCGTGTAGACTTTAAAATCCTCATGCTCACCTATAAGGCTCTGCATGGCTTGGCACCTCAGTACCTGTCTGAACTATTATCGCCGTACTCCCCACCTCGCAACCTCCGCTCTTCAAATTCTGCCCTCCTTACTGTCCCCCAAGCCCGTCTACATTGTATGGGTGACAGGGCCTTCTCCTGTTATGCCCCCAAGCTCTGGAACTCTTTGCCCAAGGATATCAGAGAGTCACCCTCTCTTAACTCCTTCAAATCCAGACTCAAAACCCTCTTCTTCAGAAAAGCATTTACTGAACTGGTTCCATTCTTCACCCCTCTGGTTTTCTTAGTACCACCATCCACAGTCTCCCCTATATATTGTAATTGTGTCTTATCTTGTGTACTCTCCTTATTTATTGTTATACTCTTCTTATTTATTGTTATTGCCATCCTGTAAAGCGCTTTGAGAAGCCACCTTTAAAGGCGCTATATAAAATAAAGTTTATTATTATTATTATTATATTAACATTTCAGTTCTTGGGAGCTTCAAAGCAAGGAGATGTTTGCTGAGGGGCAGGGTGGAAGATTCAATGATCAAAACAATCATAAGGTTTACCTTAGTTAATTAAGTTCTTGTTAAATGAATAAGAGTGTCAACGACAGTCTAGTAAGACAGCATAAAACAGGCATGTAGGAAAAAGAAAAAGACAGGAGGGACGACAAGGGACAGAAAGGCAGAAGGTGAGAGCTCCTAGTCCAGATCATCCAGAAAGGCCAGCTGGAGTGAAGTATTTGAACTTTGTTAAGAAAGTTCTCCATTCTGTTGTTAGGAACTGTGATTCCTTTGGCTAATAACTGCCTCTGCTGGTTAGTGTGTGTATTTTTAGAATAGAGAAATAGGTTCCCATTCATTTGGAAGCATCCGGGATTACAGATAATGAAATTTATCTGTATGTAGTTTGTTTTCTGTTTAGTTTAGAAGGCATATTTCTCTTCTTTTGGCCTTTTTAGGCGTTATATAAGTGTTGAACACTTGGTAGCCGTCTAGGTGGTCAGGATGTAAACCTCTGAGACGCCCTGTCACTACATTTGTACATAGTGTTAACATTTGTGTTGTAGATTTATGTTCTTAAGTGTTTTGTATTGTCATTGTTAATAAATGTTTGTTTAGCCCAGTGTGCCTTATTATCTTTTCATCAAAAGTGTGCCAGAGAACAAAGAACTTAGGTGCCTCTGAGACTTATCTGTTTAAGGTGTGACAGGGTTAATTAAGCAACCGTTCAGGTGTATTCTTGGCTAAATCTTTACAAGTTGAGGGTTATGATTATTTTAATTATGGATTTGTCTGCTCAGTCATTGTCTGATATTCAGAAATAGTTCTGGTTTAAATGTAGCAAAAGGTAATGATGGGGCGTAATTACTATGATGAGTGTTTTCAAAGTGTAATTCTGGAAAAACATTGACAAGTCAGTTGGTAATTCCATTGGCAATGGGCAAATGTCCAACACAATGTGTGATAATGGAGAAGAAATCTGCGTATTCTGAATCATTTTTTTGCTCCTTCTTCTTCCTAGACTGTGTCTCGGTATGGCATTATCCTGATCCTAGAAGTTGTGGATGTCAAAGGAAAAGCAATGAAGAAATTTGTGGAAGAGCTAAATAAGTAAGAGTTTGGGGCCTTGCTTTAAAATAAGAGTTGCTATAGGTACAGTGGATAGCAAGTGTCCAGTTTATTGCAAAGCAGGCAAAAGTTCATTTATATCACATGGGCAGTAATTCTGAGAGTTATGAGCGGTGGTGGTCTTTAATGGCTTCAGTCCTGCAGCTGCATATTCTGTAGTCCCCTTTAAATCACACCCCTCATAAATGCTAGGTTAATTGCGTAACTAAAAGCACAGGTGGGATAGAAAATCTTAATTTTCACTGAGGACTAAGAATAGGTAGCACTGAATAATAAGCAATTAGCCATCTCTTTATATAAAGGGGTTTATGTTAAACAGTGTAAAGGAACATACTGGAATGTTAAATCAACAATTAGAGCAACAATTGTAGTTGAAGTTGAGAGTTTGTTAAAAAAGTGTAAGAACATTTGTAAAACACATCATTGTAAATGTTCAGCATTGTGTATTCACTACAGCCTCACTGCTTTACTTATTAAGATGATGATGTTCACTGCTGTAGGACAGTCAGCTAATGAAGAGAAACATTTATGAAAATACAGGGAAACACCTGAACTGTGGTTTGCCTGTCAACAGGGCTAATAAGGACAACCCCTACACGATGCAAATCAGCACCCGCCTGGGAAGGCACACTTACAAGGAGCAATTCATGTTTCTTTACAGGTAAAGCAGACAATAAAACATCAGTTCGGGTGGCTCATGTGCCTCATGGCTTGGATATTACTGATTCAAACCCAGCCTGGGGTACAATACCAGGGGTTCTCAGAGGGCAATGCACCATTGCTGGGGTATCGCAGGGGTTTGGTATGCTGATACTGCTTGGGCTCCTAGGTTTCCCTACTCTGGCATCTGTGGCCAGTCTGAGGCTTGTACGCTTGTGGTGTCACTGCGGGATTCATGGCTGTCCTCTGTCCTCTGCTGTGTGTGCTCTCTGATCTCAGAGGGATGTGACATGAGGAGAATGGATTGGCACTGCACATCTGTAGGAAACATCTCTTATGAGCTGGTGTGGGACCGGTTACTATAAGCTAGAAGAGAATCACACTGGGTGGCTCCAAAAGAGGAAGATCAAAACTTTACAAGCGCAATAAAGATGAAGATAATATAATGCACTTCCTTCAGATTACTTAAATTGACCCTGGAGTGTGAAATTCAAGGCTGGTATTGCAAAACCGAAGTCTTGTATCATATCTCACTAACCACCACTTACTGGCTAAGTTCAAAGTCATAATCTACAGAGCACATCAAAACAAAAGCAGATCCGCAAGTAGAATATAAGGGATGTATCAGGACCAGCTGTTTGCTCTCAATCACTTTCTTTTACTCAGAAGAATCAGAAACACATACTGTACGTGTTGATCAATGATCATTTAAAAGTTTTTGGAAGTTCATTTAAATAAATTATGATTTGTGCAGTGTAATTCCACAGGTTGCATTTTTCAGATGTAATACTTAAATCTCTTATTTTCTATTTTAAAATATTTTACAAAAGAAAAAGAAAAATCATACAGTTTTGCTGAGTGCATTTTGCATTATTTCTCTGGTTCGGATCATTAAGATTCACTGACTGCATCTTAAGGTGGAAATGGTGTCTCTTGTATTTTGACTGTAAGGGAAGATTTGGTGAAACTGACTGGTTCGTACCAGTACGAAGATAATCAAGTGGGCGACGAAGATGCTTTTGCTAGGGAGCCGTTTGTTCTGCGTTTCACTTGTTCAAACACGGGTAAGTAGATGTCACTGGTTTCTATAAGGAAGAAATGAGACAACTTTCAAATCAGCTTACTGTAGCTGGAAGTTGTTTTTAGATGTAGTTTGGAATAATCCAGTTTGTGAAGTTAGTAAAAGCTCTTGCATCCCTGTCACCTCTAGTCCTTGTAATGAAGGTCTTTCCAGTGTTTTGCAGAAATAAGTTTCACGTAGGACCTTCTACTTTAAGCAATGTGTAACTTTACAGATGAATGAATCCTATCATTTCACTTGCTCCATCCAGTGTGCTTTTGTAGATCAATGCCATCTTCTTCCAATGCTGTACACAGAGTCTGTACAAAGGATTCTGTCTCAACTGTTGGCAGTAGCTCAAAAAAATTGGCACAATCTTCCTGTTTGAAGACCTAGCAGTACTAATTCACAACAGAAATGTGTTGCATCCATGTTCTCATCACTGACAAGTAAATAAAAACATATCACCAATATATGACAATAGTTCATTGTGTACATCAGTCAAAATGATAATATAGTACCCATAGCACAATGAGGTACACATCTCTGCTGAACAGAAGACTGGGGATCTAAAGATGTCGGTAGTTGGGGCATATGGTCATTCAAAATATTCTTCTCTGCAGTGTGCTAAGGTAATTCTGTTTCTTTTTGCATGCTGTAACATACTGTAGTTGACAGTAAAGTACTGAGGAAGTGGATAAAGTCCACTTGCTGCTTTTTTCTTTACTGCCATTTGAAAGATGCCCCTGAAACTCAACATGTGACGAGATCTTTCTTGTGAGCCTGCAGAGCACAGCAGCACACAGCACCATAAACCTCAGAATCGTTGCCACGCATTGCCCATAACATCCCTGTAGAACAGCAATATAATAAAACATAACAAAGAAAGTAGAAAAATGTTTCCTACTTTATTTTACAATTGCTGCTATTACACATATAGTTTTTAGATATAGTAAATATAACCATATAGAAATATGGAACAGATTAGGGACACACTCACACTTTAAGCAGTTAATAGCAGTTCTGCCTCATTAACTCAGGTCGTGATTTACAGTTATTATTTTCTGCTTTTCAGTTTCTTTTCATACACTTCACCTTCTATTTTAGGGGAGGGTAAAGACCTGACTACTTGGTCATTAAAGATCTCACGGCACTTTTTGAAAGAGTAAGGGGTGTTAATTATAAAGTCCATCTTAAATTCCACTATGGGCTTGGCCAATCTGACCTTCCTACAATTCCTTCTTAACTCAAGTTGTGAAGCATTTTCTCATTTCTCCACCTGACCAGTGGTGAAGTCAGGCTGGTGGTGCATAATGGCTGCCGGCACATGACCCAGGTGGATTCAGCACCTCAGAGGTGGCTAAACTGGATCTCTTTATGTAAAAGTCTTGGGATGAAAAGTGCTAAAAATATAAGGAATTATTATTAAACAAATGCGCTGCTGTCTAAATGTATTGTACATTGTATTTGTCCACGAAGAGTTAATGCTGTAAATCCATTGCGAGAAACTCTAATGTTTAATTTGAGAAATGAATTAATCTGTCTCTATTTTTGCGAAGTCCTCAAGGATCTTGTACTGATTCCTGTACATACCCAGCCCAGCTCTGTGGAAAAGGAGTTAGACGAGCTCTACGATGTGTTCTTGGCCGTGCAAGATAAATGGGAAACCGATGTATGTACTTCAGAAAATCCCTGAAAATACACTAAACGTATATGGTCCGAGCGACTTAGTTTTATCTTGGCAAAAATGTATTCAGTTAATCCAATAGCATACACATTTAAAAAAAAATCTACACTTTTTACTTTTGTGGTATTGTGAGATTGTGGACCTGCTCTACTGCTACACCTATGTTGTTACTATATTAACTTTGTAACATATGTTGTACTTACAGTAACTCTAACTCCAGTATGAAAGTATGAAAATCGCTACAGTATGTGTTGGATACTGTTCATCAGTACTAAAGCAGTACTAAGATTGTCTGTGTTTTGCAGAACATCATGATGTTGGGGGACTTCAATGCGGACGGGGGCTACCTCTCCAATAAAAAAATGAAGAAAATCCGCATCCGAAGTGACAAAAACTTCCACTGGTTGATTGAAGATGAGGTTGACACCACAGCCAATAAAGGAAATGACAACACATATGACAGGTGACTCTTAAGAGTTGAGAATGTATTTCTTTTTTTAATCCACTTCTGCCTCTCTTTTCTTAGATTTCAATAAGCTTCAACATTTTTTGTTTCCTTTCAAAACAAAAAGTTTAGGAAGGTTACAAATGTGTGAGGATAGTTTGTCCATTCTTGTTTGTTTAGTTGTTTTAAACAAATTTATCCCAGACTGTCTTCCAAGTGTTATTTGATGGCCCCCACAATAGTCATCTTCAGATACCCAACATTAAACAGTTTGTCCCAAAGCCCCATGACTCTTTTGCATAAAGTTTATCTCCTGTTTCTTGTGTTCTTTGTTCAAGAACTAAAGTTTTAACCTCTCTGTAATGTCATAACATAATAATAATATTTTTGTATTATTATTATTCCTTACACTTATATAGTGTTTCTCTGGACACACCACTCAAAGTGCTTTATGTGAAATGAGGATTCCCTTCCACTGATGTGCATCCGAAGTGTGCCAGTGTGCTCACAATAGATCAGCTATCAGTGGGGAGGAGACCGGAGTGATGAAGCAAGTTCATACATGGGGATTATTAGGAGGCCATGACTGGTAAAGGACAGGGGGAAATTTATTCAGGACACTGGGGTAACATTCCTACTCTTTTCAAGAAAGACCCTGGGATTTTTAATGACCACAGAGAGTCAGGACCTCGGTTTTACATCTCATCTGAAGCACGGCGCCTTTTTACAGTATAGTGTCCCCATCACTATAGTGAGGCATTAGAACCCACACAGACTGCAGGGAAAGCACTCCCTACTTGTTCCACTAACACTTCTTCTAGCAGCAACCCTAGTTTTTCCCAGGAGTTTCCCATCCAGGTACTGACCAGGCTTGCACCTGCTTAGAATCAGTGGGTTGCCAGTTGTGAACTGCAGGGTGATATAGCTGGTGCTACTTTTAGATTCATTTTGTTTGAACGTCAACTGGAGCAGGAAAGTTATGTGTAATGTACGTATGGAATTCCAAAATTTATAAGATTCCACATAAACTTTTTAGATGTTCTTGGAAGTTATTCACACACACAGCACACTGTCCATTTCAGAGTTATTCAGAGTATAGCTCAGTATCCCCATCCCGAGTCAAGGCTTTGAGAAATAGCTTATAGCCCTTTGTGAGACACTGGACATATTAAAACATAAAATGGTACAGTATGTTGTTTTTGTAGATCGGTGTCAATATCTTTTTTCATACACACTGACAAGATGGACAAACATTTCTAGGTTATTAGATTGGGTAGGGAATCAATTTGACCAAGCCATGATTCTGCTCTTCTGTAGCAACGTTTCCAACCAAAGCTGATCATTAGTATTAAAATCCGCATTACCATCCATTATCAGAATGTTTATTCTGAACTTATTAGAACATGCAAATGGCACATAGAAGGAAACCCAGTCCAGAACCAAGTCCAAAACCGAAGCATTGTTGTGTGCCACACGACAACACACTCTGTATTAATTACTTTACATTGCAGGGTGAGGTTGCAAGAAATGGTCAGGTTTTGATCAAATGTAAATACTTTACTACCGGTGGATTGCTATGAAAATAATAATCTCCTCTTTTTATCCCTTTTTAATTACATTAGGATTGTGGTTTATGGTGACGACATGCTGGATGCTATTGTCCCATATTCAGCCAAACCATTCAACTTCCAAGAAGAGTTTCAACTGACTGACGAAATGGTAGGGATCTTTGTAAGACTTTCAGCGAATTACATAACATAATGGAGTATTGGCACAATGCCTGAAAGGGCAGCAGATGAAGAAATGTCTGATCTATGGTGATACTGATGATAAATAAACTAAGAAATAATAAACCTGAAATCCTGCCTTTGTTACCTTATAGGCTCATATCCTCTCTTTAGATTCTCTGCTGACCTTGAAAACAAACTTTATAAAGAAACTGTGTCAGCTTCGGATGGGTTAGTTAAGTAATAAACAACAGATTTGTTTTTAATATTTATAAAACATCAAATGCATAACATAAATTGCAGGTTAAAAAAAAATCACCTGAAACACTATTTTCTTTCAGACTCTGAAAGTGAGTGATCACTATCCTGTGGAAGTTGAATTGAAGGCTACAAATTCGCAAGATCGCAGGTCAGGGAATAAAAGACCCAAACCAACTCCTCAGACTCAACCTGCAGCTCACCCGAGGGCTAGGAAAAAGCTCAGACAAAAATAGAAATATGCTCTCTGGCCAAAATATCAGGAACCTCCATGGAAAACTATACTGGGCCTTACTGAGTAATGATTATGATGAAATGTGATTTTTTATTTGCTTGGCCATTTTCAGGTTAACAAAAACCTTAAGCTCTTACATAATATTACTTACAAAATGTGGTGCCATGCAATAAATTAGAATATTTGCCAAATAAGGAGAAACATAAGAAAGGCCATTGTTTGAGTTTGATATCATCATCCATTGGCAAGCTTTTGGGACAAGTCTGTTATTCAGTAAAGTCACTTTTGTTTCTCCTTTAATTTCATGGCAGCTGCAGTAGTATTCAAACAAGTTCATGCCTTCATTTCCAATGTTTTTTTTTGTTCTTAATGACATAATTTTCATAAATATCGATTTATGTTTAAGTTTGTGAACATATTATTACAGTGGTTGACAAGCAAAAAAGTTTAAATCTATTAAAATGAACGTTTAACTCTGCACCTATTTAGAAATGAAAAAAATCTGTATGTCATTTCTGAGTATGAAACTATTAAAAACAACACAGATCCAAAAGGTACATGTTCGAATTTAATTTTATCACAAGCCAACAAAACAACATAATTCCATATAATGATACTTCATGTATAGTATTATTGTTAAAACTGTAGTATAAACTACATATACTACTATATGTAGTTTTTATTACACAATGCTCTCGGGCTGTGTTTGCCAATTGAACCCAATAACTGATCTAGAACCAGCCTTCCAACAGACATTTGTGTGATATTTGCATAAAGACAACGATAACAGGAAGACAATGGAAAAGAGTAGTAACAGGTAAAATAAAGAATACAAAAATCACACAAACAGTTGCAAACATAATAGAACATTGCACACAACATTGCTTAAATGTTTCCACATGTATGGGTATTTCACATTTGGCTACATAAATATTGGATCCAGAACCCAAGCCTGGACCATTCGCCTATTAGTGATTAGTAAACTATACTGTAAGTCCTATCAATTATATAAAAGACAAGCCCCTGAATGTTTGGTTTCTATATTTATAAGCTTTTAAAGTTTGATGGTGTGTCTCTATCCAACAGTCATTAAATCATTTGAATTAGAACGAAGGGCATTGTAAAATGTTCAAATGCCTTTGAGTGTAAGTTTTAAACTTTCAGGGAGTGTGTGTGATTTACATGATCAGAACGTAGGAAAGGTTTGGTGCCAAAAATGCTGTTGAATAGTTGAAAATACAAACGTTCTCCAGATACAGTGATTTCTTTGCTGTCTTTGCTAATGGGTGGGTGACTTATTTCGACTGGTATGGCTTAAGCAGAAAAAAGTTACCAGCTGTTCAACCTGACAACTCACCTTTTGCTGTTTCTATCCAAGTGACTTGAAACCAGAACAAACTGAAGAACACTTAATGGAACGGCAGTTAATTCTTTGTCAGCTGAAATTATTTGAATATCATATTATTTTATGTAATAGCAATCTAAGCCTAGCAACAACAGATGATAATTTATTTACTGTACATTCCATAAAACCTCATAAATCAAAAGGTAGTTGAAAGCATATGGAGTTGGTAGCTTAAAATTGAGTTTTAAATTTGTCCACATTTGTAAAAAAGATCACTTTGAAAGCATTGCCTGAAAGCAAAGCAATAACAGTAACAGTTAATACATTAATTTACTTGCACTGTGGAGAAGCTGGTTGTGATGAAAACCATCAAATGGAGAGTGTGAAATCGGAGCATCCAGTCTTTCCAGCTTCAGTCTTTGTTAAATACTTTAAAGACCAGCAAAGCTTTGTGGACTGCGGCTGTAGCATGAACTGCATGGTGTGTTCCTAATTAGCTCGACACCAGCACAGAAAGAAAAAAAGACCAACTCCAATCAGAGTCACAATCACAGCACCAGCAATCACTCCAGCGTAGCTTTCTGTGATGTAGAAAACAAATTAGATTAGGCTGAGAAATGGGAGATTTGACAAGCAACCTAAACCACCTGCAGTCACACTTGCCCTCCCAGATGAGGAAACAGTGATCTCCTGTTCCAGCTGAATGAAAACACTGTTGGAACAGGAGACCAAAGTGTCTTCACCAGTATCTTCCAGTGGTCTCGGTCATCTTAACAGATTTTGAGCAATTCATGATTTAACTGGCCTTGTACAATATGCAGGATTCTACTCCTTAAAGGGGACCACCTGCAAGGCTATTTTTATTTTGGCCCTAGCAAGAATCAAAAGTGCATTTCAAGCTACGCTGAAAGAAGAATGAATGCAATAACTGCAATAACCCCCAATTTTCATCGCAAAATACATTAAATTTGTGCAAAGTCGCACAAAAATCACAAGTCGCGCGAACTCTCACTCTCGCCCCGTGGGGAACCAGGGGTTTGCAATGACATGGCGACTTACAGTACATGATTTCATGTTTAATTCAAAATTTGTAAAATTTTTCTATGACATCAATTAATTTATTTGTTTGCTGATACTTACAGTAATAAGCTTAATAAGAGAAATTGGGACAACAGTTACATTTTAAGAAGTGGAACTTATGGAATTCTGCTATTTGTAATTAAATGTACTTACTTCCAGTGGTGATTTTCAGAGTCTCTCCAGAAGAATATATATTTTTAGAGAAGGCATAAAACTCAGCTTCACAAGTATACTCTCTGGGTGCAGTCAAGGGTTTCAGCTTGAAGTAGGCAGGCTCCCCAGAAGTTACCTGCTTTGTACCAACCTTGCTTAAAGTGTCCAACTCTCTGGCAATGATCAGAATCTGAAAGATAATGGGTTAGAATGAGCAAAACATTCTGTGTATGTAGGGGTTACAGAGTGGTTGAATTGCTTAGTATGGCTCTTCTTATACTCAGGGGTAAGGGGAAAACAGAACTTTATGGAGCTGAGCAAGTTTATAGTTCCCACTTGTAGTTGCTGAACCTTTGATAAAAGCTACTTTGTGATTTTAGTTTGACTTTTAGAGTATAGATCCAAGTATTAATATCTGGTAACTAACTTACCTTCCCAGTATTCTGTCTCATGCCTTTGCTATTTGCTATCATTACTTCCTGTGCTCTTTCCAAGTTGCTCTGTTTCTGTCATCTGATAACTTGGACTGCTGATAACTTTGAAAGACGGTCACAATTTGTTCACGATCCTGGTCAACCTATATATTAATTCAAGTAGCAATCTACTGTTTCCCCGCTAAATTCTTAATGAACATCTGTGCTAAAGTATTTTTATTTCTTTGAATTATTTTCCTCCTGCCTGACCAGTGATAGATAGTTATATTAAAAGCAGTATATCTTCCTTCAGGGGTGTTTATATGTAGCCTTTTCTGAGTTAATTCAGTGCCAACTCATATTAGTTAAACTGGCATGTCTCTTTATGCAACATCCCACCATTCTTGTATGGAAAGGGGCTCACATTGTACTAAGCAATATACAGTAATACATATAATGCAACAATAGAAAAAAATGTGTTTTTTTCCATAAAATGAATTAAAAATGTATTTTACCAGCCTGTTTTTTAGCCAAGGTGCTGTCAACGTACAGGATATTTCAGGTGCACTTCCTTCATAAAGAAATACCTCTTTGATGGCTCCATATCCACTGAGGGAGATTACTGGAGGAGGTAGGAAATCTGGGAAAAAGGGGGAAGCAGGACTTTGTGTTCAAAGAAAAAAAAATGCATCCTAGTTTGTTTATGAGATAATTTTCTTATTAAAGTTTGTGATATGATCCTAAGCTTCACGGTTACCCATGAGCTTTCTTTTAACTTTACGGTCCTCTGAAAACAATCCCTCACTAGAGTTATAACTGCTTGTATCTTTTTTCTTCTTTTTATTACAATTTGTAATTGAAAGAATTGTCATAGAAAAAAATTTTTTTTTGCCTTTATGCCCTTTGATTTAGAATCACCAGCTGTTAAGTACTGTAACTCTGCCCACAACTACAATCCTTGTTCCAGCATGGCCGGAATGAAAAAAAAAACATTTTCACAGACCAAATTTAATAAATCCCACAGTGGAGATACAATAGCATCATTTAAATGAATAATGCTGCTGTCACTGATAAAGGCAAGCAGATTGGGTAACTGCTTATCCATGAAAGAATCCATAAAAGCATACTAAGGCCACCTGCAGCCTATCCTGTCTCACCTCTGCCAGTTGTGCCCTACACTTTGAAGTAGCTGCAATTTAAAAATGCAGCTCCTGTCATTACAGAGTCCAAAAGAAGATTTTTAGGTGTTGATAAATATTGTTCTATTGATAAATACTATTCATTTACAACTTAAAATCTCTGAAATCCGACTAATGTGTTACTCAGAAAGAATGTTGCATAGATCAGACTATTTTATTTTATGGGGTTACCTTTGCAAACGATTGCCAGTTTTTCAAACTCATAGCAGGAAGCATAGATGCGTCCAACATTGCAGTCCCTCAGTCGTCTCTCACTGCCACTGCAGGTCACATCTCCCAAGAAAGGAGGGCCCTTATTCCACTCGATATCTGAGCTCTCTATAAAGAGCACGTTTCCCGAATTTCCACAACCCATCTCCCTGCAGACAATATCGGCAAGCTTATATTCATTATCCCTTTTTCCACGGCAAACAGAATTCCAATTGCCTCTCGCATACACCTCCAGTCTTCCGCCACAGGTGGTGCCAGGAAACAGTGAAACAAGACGCACAGGTGCCTCTTCTAGTGAAGACAGGAGAAGTGCACAAATGTAGTTATTAGGATTTCATTCTACAATAACAAGCCATTCAGCCCATTGCAAGGGCAGCTGAGGAATGGAAGCCATCAGGCACGTTTTGTTTGTCCGGTACTTTAGTTTCTATGCGAATACAGAATAAAATTTGGGGCTTCAATCACTCAGCTGGGAAATGTGTTTCAGACATCCATGACTCTGCAGTTTTCTATGGGATGTCCTAGATACTGTAAATTCCCCTTTTAATGTCTAATTGCAATCCTGTGTGCTTATTTTACTGCAGAAAGTCAAACAGTTCAGTGGTTCTAGCTCATCTTGACCTCTTTTTAGACCAAAGAAATTAAAGATTTACCTCTCTTAACCTGTCCACATATGACAATCCCTTGAGACAAGGATTGTTCTTTCTGTACTTTGAACTTTAAGTCTATAATATTGTTTTTGTGGTAAGATGACCAAAATTGAACAGAATATTCTAAATGATACTACAGCTTTGTAAAACTTGAGCTTAGCTTTCTTTGATTTAAATACTTCTGGCTATAAACACTAGCTATTTACTTTTGATTGCTTCCCTTCCTTGTCTGGGTGAGGACAGAGAGGAAACTATATAGAGCACCCTGATCCCTCTTGTTCATAATTTTCTGCTGCTCAGAATGACCCCTTTGATATGGATAGTTTATGTACCACCAACAACCTGTGTGGATCACTTTGTGCTTATCAATGCTAAATTTCATTAATTCAAGCCAATTGTCTGCTCAATCCATACGTTTGTCAAACTCTTTTTGTTGTTTGTTGCTGTTTCTCCCTCATTTTTGCATCATCTGCAAATTTCATTAGATTACTAACTATACCAGGATTTAGATTGTTGTTATACATCAGGAAGAACAACAGGTTTTTCCTATGCATTCATTGTGCAATAACATCAATGCAATTGGACACGGTAGAGAAGAAAAGACAGTGAACAAGCTGAACGGTTACTATGCAATACTGACCCACAAACACGTCTACAGGATAAGAGTTCTTTGATCTCAATAGGCGATTAATAAAGTACACTTCCATGCTGCAGGAAAAGCGTCCGTTGAGATTCGAAGTAACATCGTTCTTCTTGTACTCAATTGCCTTGTGGGTTTCAGGAAGAGTCAGTGAACCAATCAAGCTGAGGGACTCGTTGCCCGTTGTAGGATCCTTTTCATGTCTAAAGAGACTGAGGGTTATATTAGAGAGCTCATTGGGCGCTTCACAAAAAATGGTGAAATTCCCTCCTGTGGGAATGAAGATGGGGACCAAGGAGGTAGCAGGTGGAGAAAGTGAAGCTGAAAGGAAAACAAAAAACGACACAACATAAGTGATTATGGACCATTGGAAAACCAATTCTCTGGGCTCAGGTTCTCTACATACTGTACTGTAAGAATGAAGTCAGTCCCTCAAAAAAATTAAGAGAAACATGTTACTGCAAAACATTCTAAAATGACTTTGCAAAACATGTTTAAAGAGCTAAGTGTTTTTACTTGTTTCTAATTAATACTGTATATCAGGGAATTGTTATGCTAATTAACAGATTTGGCATTTACTCTACCATGTTCTGCGTGTCATTTGAAAGTGCGAGGAAACCACAGTACCCAGTGATCCAGTGCCACAATTCCACTTCTGTATCTTTTGAAAGATAAACTATCGTTCACACCAGAAAAACTTACAAATTGTTAGGTTGATGGGCGCGCTGAAGTTCGATGCCTCGGGACGTGTACTTTTGTTATACCAGCAGGTGTAGAGACCCTCATTTTCCGCGATTGCCTTCACAGTGAATGAAACAGAGGACGAATACGAATTTGGACGAGAAGAGACCGCTTCAGAAGGCTCGATGCCCCTACCCAAGAACGTCGTGACCGGGTAGGGGGCTCCATTTGGGATGAGGCACTTCAAAGTCACATCTGAGAGCAGTTTGATGTCTTTCTCATCACTTGCGTATCGAAATGAAAGCGACGGAGCTTCTAGAAGTGCTGTGAACAACAACAGAGAGAAGAGAGGCTGACTGCAGAGACCTGTTATAGCTAAATTTAATTATCTTTGATTAAAATTAATTTTCGTTTATTTTTGATTGCATACAAAATGCCTTTTTGTTAAAGAGACCATTGGATTTTATTCTTTTGGTATATGGGTAGCGAAAATACAGAAACCAAATCTCAGGCGTTATTATGTTAATATTTCTTCATTTTTAGCAACGTTGAGCACCATCACGTGCAGTATAAATGCAAAGGCATTTTTTTGCTTAGCGTTCATAATAATAGAGACTCTTGCACAACTGCTGAAATTTACAGAAAAACACATTTAAGCAAGCAGAAGTGAGGTAGTTTAGCAGAACCCATATTTTATGTCAGTTAAATAGTAAATATTACATTTTCATATATGTTTAAATAGTTTTTTTGTGATATTTTCATGATGCTAACTGACTGCAAGTAACCAAGCTTAAATGGCGAAACCTTTTAAGGCTCCTAAAAGGTCTGAATTTCTGTTTAGGCCCCATTTTCTACTGAATGTAGAGGTTCTCAAAAAGTACAGGTGAAATTAAAGAACGAACCAACGGTGCAAATGACACAACACCAAGGAACAAAGATTGTACATTCTTCTTGACACACTGTCGTAGAATTGCATTATTTATCATGCACATTGAGCAACTGAAAAGCAAGGAAGAAAATCCTGAACTTCATTGACATATTCAGAATTAAGGAGCACACTGGCACAATATTTGTTCATTTCATGACAAAGATTTCATATGGAGATCTTGAACTGGAACTGAAATTTCATAAAGGGAAAATTCTTGTAATTTATCAAACACTGTCCAGCTATATCATTTTTTTTCATCTTGTTTAGGTCAGACATATATTCTTGTATGATTGTTGGCATTTTACTATGTATTTCATAGGATACTCCTATTTGTATCCACCTATGCAGAGGGACAAACTGAACACACTCACCACTGGTGAACAGCACCGTAGCTTCTTCCACAGCCAGAAGCACTATAAACACTGGTTGGAGACAGAGAGAAGTCTGGTTTATTTTTATTTGCATTACTTTCTTCACATTTGGGGAACTAGAGGCTTTATAAGCTCGGTGAATCTGACTTTACCAACAATAGATTGTGAAATCAGATATTACATTGACTCGGCTTTTATTGCCCTAACCTCCGTTGTCATCCCATTTTGCTCTGAAAAAGAAATGGATGTATATTCTACTAGATAATACTAATTAAACTAGTTAATTTCTCACACTTTATGTTTGTTTGTATTAAATGTACATTTTTTTATATTATCATGTATACATTTTCCTCAGATATACAGTTATTCAAAATGTGTTGTAAAACGTGTTTAGAAATAGCGTGGCACAATGAGGCAGTGGTTAGCATTACTGCTTTGTAGTGCTGGGGTCCTGGGTTCAATTCCAGCTCAGTTCTTGGGTGCTGTCTGTGTGGAGTTTGTATGTGTACACGGGGGTTTCCTCTGGGTGCTCCCAAAGTCCAAAAACCTATTAGTAGGTTAACTGGCTTCTAGTACGACTGGCCCTGGTGTGAGTGTCTGGTAGAGCCTATTCCAGCAAGCAATGGGCACAAGGCAAGATACACCCTGGCAGTCCATTGCAGGGCACATATGGACACACAATCACACCAGGGCTAATGTTCCCAGAAGCCACTTAACCCGCAAGTATGATTTTGGACTGTGGGAAGAAACCAGAGCGCCCATGAGAACATGGGCAGAAATATAAACTCCACACACGTAGTACCCCAAGTCCAGAATTGAACCCAGCGCCCCAGTGCTGCAAGGGAGCAATGTTAACCACTGCACCACTGTGCTGCTCGTCTTGTAAAAACAAAAATCTATATTTTGAAATAGAAAACATGAGTTAGTTTGATGTGCACAAAGTTTAGTGTACACAGAAAAATAAACAGTAAATCTTTTGCTTTCAAAATTCATATATAGTGTATATATGGTGTGTAAATATTTTTTTTTCTCCACAAAAGATATACTGGTATAGCCTTTGACTTGCAACACTCTTGCTTCAAACTCTGAAAGCTTACAGATTTGACAGAATGCTCCACTAAATAAATAATCTCCAAGTTGTTCCAGCAAGTTGCAATAATCAAACAGACAAACAGACATCAATTTAACATACAGGGTTCCCATTCTGTCTATGCCTTCATACAAGGAAACACCATAATATATTATGTATTCCCTGCAGAATATTGTATGTTCAATCAGGCTTCAGTAGTCCAGGGTGTTCCGTTACTTACTTATACTTTGACTTTTGAAGATAAAAAACCATCAAAAGAACATAATAGATTGAATAGCAGATTCCTGTAATCACATTTTTGATGCTAGTGAATAGTTTTGTAATTTTGTATTTTTTTAAGAATACCTTCTTAGGTGCTACATAAGATAATTTTACTTGACCTTAATGACATTCCTCTAAAAGATGAAAAAGTTACATTGATTTTTTTTTCTAACGATCAAAAACCTAATGCTTATCCTAACCATGAGCCTGACCCCAAATCTAACTCTATGACTTACTGCAACATGAACTTTGGGAAATGTTATCAACACTTACTGTATGTACCTGCCACATCTTTTGGAGTGAACGTTTAGAATATCTGCAAACAAGAGTAGGTCATTTTTCCCATCCAGGAAGTTTGCTTGCTAGTATCTAAATGATCCAAGAATCTGATCCATTTTTTTCTGTAGCTTGTTCCAGATTTCCTCAGGAGTTATAAATGTTGTGATAGTGTCATGTGCAGCCTATATCAAGATCAAGCTCCATTAAAAAAAGATTTTTAAAGATTTTTAATCTGTAGTTTATAAAAGAATCTCAAAAATCCTCTTCATTATCTCATTATTATATAGTTTTTCCAAACTTCCTCTTTTATAAATGTTTTATGCAGCCTTTAGGGTGTAATGCACAACTCTATTTAAATAAAGTGTAACCATATAAATATTAGTGATATTTCACCTAAGAAAATGCATGATTAGTCTTGATATTAAAATTCCTCTGTTTAATATTATAAAATAGCAGACAGAAATCTTAGTTTAACAAAAGTATTTTGTAGAAATATTTGGATTACACAGAGCTTTGTTAAAAACTTTGTAAGCTTACCATTTCTCAGATTTATATGAGAGAACATTTCTTCTGAAAATGGTTCTGGAGATTAACTTCACCACTCGCAGACATGTACTCTGTCTCTTCTGAGGGAAAATGTAGACTTTGTAAACTCATGACAAGAGATAAACTGGTACAAATATGATGAAATGTTCCTGGTTCCATAGTTGCAACAATCAACATTTTGCAATTTTCTTTCTTAACCCTTCATCTGAGGCAATTTTAGGAAACAGGAAGGTTTATTTCTCTCTTCCAAAACCAACATATATTGAAAGGGAATAAATGTACAACTGGATCAATTAAATGATTTGTTTGTTGCCAGTCATTCATCATGCATTGTAGTTGTCAAATGCTATCATTTATAATCACAACTAGATTCCCTGAATGTCCTTCTCTCATTTGTAAACTTTCTTAACTGTATGTTCAAGAGAAACCATTCTTTCTGATCGTATCTGTTCTCTGTGTTGATAAAAATACATTATTTGGTGTATTTAGAAAATGATTTGAAGTGTTCCTTTCTGTTTATTTTCTGTCTTTTTATGTTCAAATGTTTTCTGTCACTAATACTGATGCTAATGGGATGTGTGGTGAGCGTTCTTGCGCACTATGGCTGCTGTCGCATCATCCAGTTGGGGCTGCACATTGGTGGTGGTGGAGGGAAGTCTGCATTACCTGTAAAGCGCTTCGAGTGATGAGTCCAGAAAAGCACTAGATAACTGTAAAGCAATTATTATTAATAATACTGGGTGCCAGTGCATATGAATGTAGTGCTGAATGATGTTAATGTCTCTTCTTTAAAATGAGACAGTGGTCTGATTATTGTATAATGATAAAATTCTATATTCTTCAGTAATTTACCATCTGATAACATCAAATCTTCATTCAGATATGTAATATATGGATAAGATAAACAGTGAGCTTTATTACTTTTTGAATGTCTTATCTTTCTGACAGGATTAATAACTGAACTGCACTGAAAACTATGCTTTTTGATGAAAGGTGAGATGAACTAATGCAAAAGTGTAGCTTCTATGTCTTCTCTGTCTGACTGAGACCAGTAAACATCATACTCTTGGCCAGGAAGTCCCATCCCTGGTACACACCCACTGTTTTTTCCAGCTGATCTCTTTCTATAATTCAATACTTAAACAAATAAGTTACTCCATAGGAACCTTTGTAAGTTTTTTTCCCCAAAACTGGAGATATTAATTTATTTATGAAACACAATAGCTGAAAAAAGAGTTCAAACTATTCCAATAATCAGATTAAGGGTTCAATTACTGTATGTAACTAGAATTTAACTGGAATTAAAATAAGGAGGTATGTAGGCACTCATCGACTGGGGTTGGGAACCCCTGCTCTACAGTATGTGTAGCTGAGTAATATATGATTGTTACCACTGGTTTTGTTATTAAGTGGAATATAATACAAATACAAAAATGAACAGTAAAGAGCCAATCAGCCTACAGGGATTCTTTAATATTAATTTATGTTATGATAGTTACATGAAATTCTGCAGAACCTGTTAATGATATTAATACACTGCTACTGATATGTTTATATAAAAATAGTCATCCACAACATATTCAGTTAAAAATAACACGCTTATGTCACTCGGAGGATATCTAAAGTTTTGATCCTTTGTAATTCACTGGAACAATTTTTCCAATGAATTTCTCACTGCCTTCAAATTTCGCTATTAGCTATGTTGCTGTTTCACTTGGATTGTCAGGGTCGAAGGTCATGATTTCCATGTGGATGAGACCTGGAAAAGAAACACAAAGATTATTTCACAGGTGACTTTGCTGCATAGAATTCATATAATCTTATTTCATTGTTACGCATTGCACTGGGTTAAATTTTTATTCTTAAACTAGAAAAATTGAATAAGAGAAAAAATGGTGAAGTGAGATCATTTCAATGATAATTAATGCATTGAAAATGTTACATCAAAAACTTAAAAAATTGGAATAGAAGTGGTATTTCCAGCTTCAATATTTAAGATCATGTGTGCATGCTATTCTATGCTGTACACTCAGTCAAGTACGTCCGAGGAAACTCACTGGAGAGCCCAAGTGGCTCCAACACGTGGTATATTATATACTGTACAAAAATAATGCAAGGTAACATGTAGTGCTGAAGCAAAGCCAAAGCCAATAATAAACTAGAGCTGATAAAATGCCCCCTACATTTGGACATTACATACAGAGCTTTTTAACACTGTTTAAGTGACATCACCAAGTTCAATTTTCCCCAGCTTAGGCCATCAGAAAATGTGTCATTTCCAGTGTAGAGTGTAAGAGGTGTTATGCAGAGAAAACAAATATGAAATATAGCCCTTGCTGAGAGTAAGAAAATACCAGGAAAGCAGAGGCCCTGCACTAAAAAAGTTGAATAAAATGTCTTAAAGGAGGCGATATAATTTAGTAGCCATGCTTTTGGGAGATACACAAAGGCCTAACATAGATTTGAAAGTTCAGCCTCAAAACGAAAATGAAGGGATGATATGAAAAGTAATATTTTGCTGTATCACCACAGTTGCATAATTAGATGATAAGCACAGTATTATGTGATTTCCTTTTTAGCTTTGTGTCTTGCTTTCAAATGCCGAGATCTGTTAAGCTGTTAAGCCCTGTGCCTCTTGTGCCAGAGAACCAGGTCTCAAAGTGCTGATGCTCACTCTTCCACTCCCCCACATCCAGCTCCAGGCTCTCGAAGGAGTCGTCATAGGGTGGGGCTTCAGGCTCGCTCTCGGGATCCCAGAATTCTGCCAGATAGGGGTGAGATAGAGCTTCCTTGGCAGTCACCCTCCTTTCAGGGTCCAGGAGCAGCATCTTCTCCAAAAGGTCCACCACTGAGAAAAGAGTGATGAAAGAAAAGGCCTTTAAGACACCTTCTCTGAAGGGCCACTCGATTTTACTTATCCTACTTGATTATTTGGACAAAACTGTAAGGGGAACTGCCGTCCCAATTTCTCAGACCGGTATTTAAATCTCGGTAACAAATTCGCTGGCAGGAATAAATTTGCTGGCGTTCTGGAAAAATGTAACGAATTTCGAATTAAACACAAAAATTGTGAACTTTGTGAAAGTACTGCAATTCGCCAAGTTGTCGCAAATCCCTGTTCTCACCAGGGGCGATTGTTCTCACTGCAATGACCGATATAAAGGCACATTTCGCAGCAAAATTGTTCCAAAGTGATCTGCAAGCAGAGTTAACACGTAGTATTTGTCGGCAAAACCGTCTCGGAGTCGAGAGCAATCGTTCTATTGGATTAAAAGTGATGTGTTCACAAGCCTGCTTGTTTACAATGCAATAGGGTAACATATAAGGTCACCATAAGTCGTGTTGCCTTGGTCTGAATTGTACAAAATGTCACTGCTAATACCTGGAAATGTTTATTTTGTGATGTAAATTAAAGCTTTTACACATTATATTTTACTTTTATTGTGGTTTGAAATGCCCTCATCAATGCTGATTTTTTCTATCCTGAAATATAAAAACAGCACTGCAGTTCCCCTTTAAGTTGGAATCTGAGAACTCAGTTTGATCTCCTTGTTGCAGATCTGCCTCTCTTTGCTTTTTCATGGAATCAAAGTACAGTACGAACATGTTTTAACCAATGCAGAATGTGGGAAAGCCTGGACCTGAGAGTCACAGCCCAGCGTGTCATCCAGCTCACCCTCAGATCAATTTCTAAACACACAAGCTAGTTCTGAGCAATGTAGTAACTTGAAAGGCTCAGTTAAGTCAGATATGTTGAACTGAGGTTTCTTAGGAGCAATCCGCTGTGGGTAATTTCATTTCTAATGATTGCTAAGCTACTTCATTTAAAAAAATCACCTACAGTGGCCAAAACAAAAATTGGTTGAAATGTTTAAAAAATGTATTTAAGTGCGACACACATTCCTGCTGGATTGGGTCTCTCCAGGACCAGGTCCAGTGTTACAATATCCAGTCCTTTTTGAAACACAAAGATGGGGGAAAGAACAGACTTAAATACAAAATGGCACAGATCATGGTCTGTCAATCCCATCGATCCCTTGTTTTGTGCTTCCCATCAGTGAAATAAACTACCTTTCCTGTCCATGTGTGGAAATACGGCTCTGAAGTTCCTCTTCTCTTGGTGCGGCAGAGACTGGACATAGCGTCTAGCCTGTGGAAACCAAAATGATGGAAATCTTGTTCTGTGTTGCTGTTTTGGGGGTGAGAAACTGCACTCTATGAACATTACAAGTGTTGCTGGCTTCTAAAAACAATAAAAATAAAAAATAATTTAAAACTTAATCAAAATACTTAATAAGAACTTTCTTCTAAACGTCTTTATGAGCTACAATTAAAACACATAGTTTTCACACAAACACTATGCTTATCATATAGCGTATCTGCAGCAGAACCATTTTTGGGTAGTAATATATTAGGAAAAAAATTATTATATGGGGACTTTGTTAAAAAAAATACGGCAATGCTAAAAGGAAAGGAATTATCAGGTGAAGCAAGTTCTGAGTTCTCCTTTAATTCGAATGAATTAAAATGAATTATGAGTTAACACAAAGACAAGTACATCTTTACTCTGCATCTTCTCCACAAGGGATGGGTGAGGTGATCCTGTCAGGTTCAAAATTCTTTTTAGCTGGTCAATGTCTGATCTGAGAATTAAGGAGGAACATCACTGGTGGTGAAACACAAAGTTCTTTTCTTATTTTACGCAAGGGCTAGGTAATTACAAAAGGTCTTAGGGCTACCATGAGTAAGATATGTTTAACCTCTAAGGTAAATGATATACCAAAGATCTGAAGTAGTTCTGCCTCCACTCCAATCATATTGTTAGCTTTATTATTTGTACAAATTGATTCAATTTTAGACCTAAACCGCAATACAGAACCTGCTTTACATGGAGGCAATCACTGGGCCTTGGACTCCCAGAGAGTTATTTTGTCCCTTTGGTGGTTTTTGATTTTTCATCCTCTGTGAATTATGTTCTATTATACTATACCTGTACATAAAACATCTAAAGTACTGTACATATTTCTCTTAAGTGCTTGGGGGCAATCTGTTATGAAGGTTCGTATAAGAAATAAAGATTGATTGCCTGTACCTAATGTCAGTCATGTCCCTTTCTTTAACATATAACTTTGTATTAAATATTTAAATCTGTTACCTTGCTATGTGCTGAATCCTCAGGCTTCTTAAGCTTTTGTATTCTGCACTTGTGTGTGTAGGACTTCCTCTGTTCACTCTGCCTAATATCCTCGACCAGGCCTTTATTCCTCTAAACCTGGTAAAGTCACTTTTCAATAAATGCGACAGAGAGAAAAGGGAATATAGAGAAGTGCTTTCAGCTATCTGCAGGATCTCCCAGTTAGCCATCTTGTGTTGGGGAAAGACAGACAAGAGTCCAGAGAATGCAGACAGCATAGAGGTCTTAAAATGTAATTACTTTAAATAAAGGATACAATCATTTCCAGGGAAAAGGACCTCTCCAGTAATCATTTCAGCTAGAATGCACCCAGCCGACCAGATATCCACTGTAGAGGAGACCCAAGGTGAACACTGAAAAGGAGCTCCGATCAAGGTTTAGTGCAAGGATTTTTTTTTGTTTTCAGCTCTTATTTTTTGTGTTAAGGATTCATTCAGGGTAAAATAGACTATTCAACCTCAGATGGCACAGATAACCCGAAAGGAATTGTTCTCCTATTGACTGCTTTTATGATCTGAAGCTCCCCTGCACCCCCACAATAGAAAAGATCAGTCATGAAAGGAGTGGAATTTCCCACTTTACTAACAAAAAAGTTATCTTGCTTTACTGTCTGCATTGCAATCAGCTCTTCTTCCCACACAGGGTAAAGCTACCTGTGTCCACTACATTTCTGGCTGCAGGCTTTGTTGTAGAAGTGGAAGTAACACTGTCCACATTTATGGTGGTATTTCATGACTCTATTTAAGATTCAAAACAGAAGCAAAGGTTTTTTTTATGTCACACTAATGAATTTTAGAATAAAAATGAATTAGTGTTGGAATAAATAGGTCATAAATAGTCAAGCTGCTCCATCTTGCTAAGGATTTATTCGCATACCCTGCAACCCCTAAACCCTTACTGAAAAAATAATTATCCACTCTAAGCAAAATCTGTAAACAGTGCATTGGAAAATTAAGGTAATACTCACCAGTTTGGCTGTAGTGCATCCAACTAAGAACAACCTCTGGAGCTCGGTACCAGCGAGTCACCACATACCCTGTCATCTCACTCTCTGTATGGCGCGCCAGGCCAAAATCTAAAATCTGTACCAAGGAGGATCAGAGAAGAACCCTCTTGAGGTCAGACTGTATGTATGCATTTTTTTTCTCACTCTCTCTACTTGAAACCTGAAAAATCCATCATAAACGGTCAAAGTGAAAATCATTACCTTCAACTCACAGTTCTCATTCACAGCCAGGTTACTGGGTTTGAGATCCTACAACGAGAAACATTGAGCAAGTAAAGCAATTTCATGAGAGGAGGCACATCTTCTCAAAATGTAGCCATCTTCCAGTTACATTTGAATAATGCAACACTGAAGAGGTCTATCACAACAATACTTGCAATAAGGCTTTCGTTAACAGTGAGTTTTAACCTTCGATTTTAATTATCCTGATGGCTCATAAATGTGATCACTTTTGTATCAGTTTGCATGTGGGCTGTAACATCCCATATCTCTTCTGCAAAACAGTGAGGCATTGTTCACAGTTTTTTAAAGATTAAACATCTTTTATTTCTTTTGTCTTAGTGTTCCAAATATGAAGCAGCTAAATGAGACATTAATGAAAAAACTCTTCTTGGTAAACTTATCACAATCACATATCTGACTAGACGACAGTATATGTGTCTAAACTTGTCCATGCTGTGCTTAAAGTGATAGGGAATTTATTAGTTTCGCTTTTTAAAGTGTGATTTACAGTACATGTACCATATATAGACACATTACATGTACAGCAGACATTTACAGTGAAGTGCTACATCTATAGTCTGAAAAAATACATTTTTATGCGATGAATCAGATCATTACCAACTAGCAATAGCAAAATGTTAGGTTAAACTGCCTTAATGCACAGGAAGTCAACTCCAGAATTCTGTAATTGGGCAGAAAAATACTAAATGTCATATGGCTGAAAAGTAAAAAATACATCTAAAGACTACTTACAGTATACGCAACATAGTACAAGCTTATAATCACCTGATTTCGAGATCAGAGCTCCAGTGGTAGCATTCTGTGCATTACAATAAGATCATGTTTTAACATTTGTAAAGGATTCACTATTTTTTTTTACTTTCCAAAAACAGAATGTAAAACTAAGGTATCTCTTTAAAGTAGAGTAAACAGACTCTCATATTACTTAATACACGGTGTCTAGTGCTATTAAATGTTATGGAATCAATCTATCATAAACAGAGTATGAAACCAAAATGATAAAAAAAAAACACTTACCCTGTGCACAATCCCAGCAGAATGAATATACTGCAAAATATGAAGAGAAAACATCAAACAGACAAAAAGAGACATCTCTATTTCTTCATAGTCTGTATGTGCTTTTAAAATCATTTTGCAAAATTAATTAATTTTTCCAATGAAACACCTTATTCATACACTACCCAAACAAAGAAAAATCAGGCTTGCACTTTTTCTAACCTGGCTCAAGCAACCAATGTCTTTGGAAAATAACCCTGTAATTCAGTTAAAAGGTGAAAATAAGATGCACACCTTCAGCCCACGGAGCAACTGGTAGACGAGGTAGGTGACTATTTTATCTGTCAGCCTCCCTTTCTTCATGATGTGACTCAGATCCTGTGCCACAAAGGGCATCACCATATAGCTGGAAGAGAAAGACGTGCTGAGGACTAAGAAGAAATCCAAGAAAAGATTTTAAAATATCTTGCTCCCACGGTGTCAGTATTTTTGCTTCCTCCATAGTAATAAGTGTCACAGTCCAAGCTATTGTTTTAGTAATAAAACTGATCTACCTGACCGTTCTTTCCAAATCTGGGGAATTTTTAAAAATGTGCTTTGGAGAATGCCATGTCAGCTGTACAAAGCAAAGTAGCAAAAATGATTCCAACTAGTCTGTAATGGCACAACAGACTACACAGCAAAATTAGTTTTATTACTTTACTTTTCAACATGGAATAAACCTCTACACGTTCCTTTACATAGAGAGATGTCTGCAAGTCCTTCTACTCCAGAACTTAAAGATACAAATACAGAAAATACCATTCTGATTCACATAAACTGCTTCTGGCCATATACTGTATATCCAAAGCTGCTGATGAACTGTAAGATATGTAAGAATACAACACATGTGAAATGTATATAAAAGGTAGTCTTAAGTGATTATGCTACTATGAATCTCAGGCTCCAAATGTAAACATTATAATTATTGAAAATGCAACTGAAACTAGAACAAACACAGAATTAGTATACTCTGCAAGTAGAATGCATGGTCTGGGGGCTTTAAAACATGTTAGTAATTGTCCAAATGCCTGTAATCACCTCTACCTGCCTCAACAGGTAGCACATTCTGACACTGGAATGCAAAGAGACTTAACTTACAAGGTCTGGAATTTTTCAAGTGATGGATCTGGTGTGAAAACACTGACGAGGGAGATCACCTGCAGAAGGAAAGACACGACTTTCCATTTAGAGAAAATAATTTAAAAAAACCAAAAATACTGTCTTTTAAATTTTAAAAGAGAATTTCTTTTTAACCTATTCTTCAACAAAGGGCCTATTTAATCTCTCTTTGTAGCATATTTCAATGTGTGTAGTGCCCTGGGGTTCTGGAAATGGGTAGTGTTTAAAAGGGGACTCTAATGACATTTTGCTTACACAATTTGTGTAACAGATCCCACTCATTTAATTTGTCAGCCGCTCAGTGATGTATACACCATATATAAAAGACACTATGGATATTATGGAAGTGGCTTAATTTATATTGGGAGTTTTAAGAAGTGGTTACCAAACTAGAGCATACATTTTCGTGTTTGATATGCCTGAGGAGGCGGAGCTCCCGATATGCTCTTTTGGCATGAGTGAGGGACTGGAAGGGCCGATATAGCTTCTTTATCGCTACTTTCTCCTTGGTCTTCTGGTCTATAGCCCTGCTACAAGACAGAAACACAGACCACAATCATTTCACACAGAGTTGTGTTCAAATGCTGATTTAGGTAACCTGAGCTTGAGCTCATAGCCACTTGATTGGTGACTATTCAAGAACACACACTGAAAATTTAAATCATGAGCACAGTTTGCAATAGTTTTCTCTGGCCTGCAACGTTTAAACTCTGTGAAAGTAATGGAAACTCTTCTTTTGAATAGCAGTAGCAAACCTCTTAGGTCTGTCAAACATGATGTATTTTCAATTATTTTAAACTGACCAGTCTCAGGTGATCTCCAGTCAGCATAATATTTGCTTTATGCAAAGTCTGAAGGATAATGGAAGTTTCTGAAAACAGTATTTATATGAGAGGTGTCTACTCCTTGTCATGGAGGGTTGGTATGCCTACAGCAGAGGTCCTCAAGGGCTCATCTTCAACACGTTTTATAGGTGTCTTTAAATATCTCGCATCTCAAGAACAAGGAAAGACTTCAACTTGACCAATTAAGCAAATAGTAAGTTCAATTAGGTAATTCAGAGTTCAGATGAAATCAAAATCAGAAACCTTTTGGCAACCCTACTATGCAGGACTTCTGCACTCCTGGTCTACAAATTTTCTTTCCAACTCAGTTGTTAACAACTAAAGCAGCAGCCATGACTCATTGAACTAGTTCAGTCTAAGAACTTCTGCGAGCTCTTCAAGTGCCATAGGACCAGGATTAGACAGCCCTCATTTATAGGGTTTAATTCTGTCTTTAATCTTGGATAAATATTTTCACATATTGTAGATAGGGTTCTAAGAATCTGTGGCTCTTCCAGTATACTAGATTCCTGCTTCTAAGTTTCACACTAAGGTTACCCGGAGTCATATGTAATCTCTTCCATATAAATGAGTAGTCAATAAGAAAAAAAGCTTAGCTTAACGTTTTAGCTTCAGTTTAAAACAAAACTTTAAATGAAGCCATCAACTACAACATTTTGTACAGGGACACAAAATCTTTTATAAAAAGTTGTTTAATAATATAAAACTTGGCAAAACTACACAAAAATGTATCTAAAAAAGATAACTAAACCACTGCAAGAAACATTCAAGCCCAAACTTTCTGGAACAGTTTGGGCTTGAATGGTTTTTGCAGTGGTTCAGTTTACTGAACCTATCTAATCTATAGACCAACTAAATGAAAATGTTTATGTTCATATCCTTAACCCTTTTCTCACACACTTTGATGCCTTAAAAACCGATAAGATAAGAATAATGGGGATGATAGACATCAGCTTTCATTTATTTGCTCTTCATTAGGAAAAGGTGCAATTAGATAAACATATTTGCATAAATACCGGATAATCAGAACAAATTACGCAAAAGGGTAGCAACCTGAAAGAAACAGGCAAAGTCAATAATCATTTAACAGCTTGAGTTCGTTAGCTTATCTGAAGGGAGCAAAATGGCTAAATCTTTGATTTATGTCTAATTTCGATCTGTGGATTACAGAGAACATTCATGGATAACGCTACTAGGTAAACTTTACTCTCTTAACTTGTCTTGCGGTAGTTAACACCGTACATACCGTAAGTACAATGTTTGCACATCAAAAGTGACGTCTTATATTTAAAGAACAATGTTTTTCCAAGGAAAGATTTATGGAGCCGTTTATAGTTCCGTGTAGTCTTTGCATTCGACATGAGGACTAGGAGTAGTGGTGCTTATTTGAACTATTCGGCTGCTATCAACTGCTTTAAAATATTTGGCCTCGGAACCAAAGCTTCTGTCCTAACCTGTTCCAGCTTGTAAAAACACAGACCGCAGCCTGATGCCAGTTCGTTGCTTCCTTGGTATTGCATTATTTTTAAACAATTCTGAAACAATACGTTCTACAGACAAATGAGAGGAAAAAAATACATAATTAAGCACAGTGGGTCATTATAGAAACACATACCCTATTCGTCTATCTCTGCAGAGTTACTCCAACTCACCGAAAACTGGATCCAATAACAGACGTTTATAAAGGGGGAAAAAAATGTATTTCTTGTTCACTCCAAAAAATAAGGGTTAGAAGGAATGTTAAATCTGATTGTATATACAACATAAAAAAAAATGTTTTTGGAGCGATACATATTAATGCCATATTAAAACCAAAACGTTACAGTATCGTAATAATAACTTCTATGGTACTGCCCCATCATGCGTTACATTACCAGACTGTTCCGTATGCCCCAGAACCAACAGGTGTGAGCCCAGTGTATCTGGTTGGCACTTCCCAGGTGGTTTTCTGAATTTCTTCTCTGCGAAATCCTTTCTTGACCGGGGTCGCCATCTGCCCTTTCTCCGTCGACTTTTGTTTGAGACCAAGTGTTACAACACTTTCAGTCGTGCACAGTCTGTATTACAATGTCACCCAAAGGTAGATCTACAAACAGGTAACGCCTACCTCCCACCTCTTCTCTGGAGTCACGTTTGTTATCGGAAAGTTTTTTTTTCCAGTAACATGCTGCAGGTATCCTGGGCGTGAATGGATCCCTTAATTTAAGATCAGTTAACGGAAGGCAACATACTGGCACTCTTCACAGTTTTGATGAATTTTTAATTCCCAAACGGGATAGTTTCGTACTGGACTTGTTATATTATCAATTCGTTTTACATAATTAAGGCAGTAAATTGCACATTGCAGAATTGCTTTTAAAGTATTGATCTTATTTTATTTGTCTTCTTCTGTTTCTTATTTTATTAATACTTCGTGGCAGAGCCAGGAAACGATCCGAGAGTCACATGACAAAAACATACGTTTTAGCAATACATTAAGAACTCCTTGAGCAAACTTGTTTTACAAGCGCTAGGTAAAAATAAAGTGCATTTCCCTGTGTGTGTTATTCCGTCTGCTGTTATGTACGGAAGCCAGCAGATGGAGACAAAACATCATGTTGATTTTGACAATCGTAATCAGTAGACAATAATATGATCGTCATTCCTCTGTAACAATTTTAGATTAACCCATCATCAGTCCCATGTAACATGAGGTCTGTCAGGCCTGTAGAAAACAAAATAGGCATTTTTTGATAAAAATAAATATTTAAATATAATTAAATGTGACAAAACCTGAAGGATATTTAAATCTAACGAAAAGTGGTTCTTTTGGTATACATTTGTTCATTCATTCTGGATTCTGTAGCTGACTGACTACAGAGTGAGGTTATCTGGTGCCTTGACATTGCACTGGTACAACTGCACAGTCATGCAGTGCTCTTAGTGTCTATACAGACATACAGTCAAGATGTGGTATTTTCCACAATTTGGGGGTTTACTTATATACGTCTGCAGAGCTCTGTACAACTGAAAAAAACAGCAATTTGTAATGTTACAGTGGATCTGTTTTGTTGTTTTCTAGGTCATTAGACTATGTTTCTCCTGACAATACATACTCAAATGAATGAACTGAGTTAAAATTAAGACTTGACTTTGTAGTTGCCATATACACAAAAAGTATCACATCCATTCACTGAAATAACGGGTCTAATTTGTCAGTGTCTCTGGAAAACCATCTGTCTGACCATATGACCAGTCTGTGAAAACTATGTTATACCATGAATTGAGGTCAGGACAACATATTGATTGCTATACCATTCCACAAGGTCACATACTGTAGCTAATATTAACTTTCGAATACTGTTTGGTTAATTCATTTCTGCTCTCCACACAGTTTGACAGTTTGAGTGTTCATATTTGTTACCGATTTAATTTTCTAACATCGATTCAGCACTTGATGTGGTATCTTGCTTACTTCACAGGCCCCCATGAAAACACTGAGAAAAAATGTATGTAATAGTTTGGAAAAAACAATTGATAACACCTACAAAAAGGGGCTCTTTACATGCATGTAGTATTACACCAATATTTTTTCTTATTATTACAGTACAGAGGATCTGTGTAATTAATAATACATTTTCCTAACATTTGGCTTGCAGGGGGCATATATTTCCATTTTTTAAAACCAAAACAGTCTTTTCTCAATTCTGTTGGGTTATCCATAGCTGTGTCTTTCATTATCACATCAAATTCATTTTTTTTTATCATTGTTGCAATTAAAATTACAAGTACAAAAAACTTCACCTTGTTGCTTTGCTGTATTGTCAGATCTGTCAGTCCCTAAATGAAATAAACCCAATGAAATCAGAATTGACTAAACTTTACATTGAAGATGATTTATTTTTCTCACTCTTATCCCTTGTTCCAATGAGGTAAATTAAACCTATTAAAAATGCACATGCTCCTTTGACTATAAAATATATTATACACATATGTTTATAAACAAAAAGAAGGTCTTCTTTAGCCTTGAACATTTATTCTTTAGCCCTTTTAACTTTTCCCTGGAATCATTTCCTTTTCCTGATCAAAATCTGTGCAGAATACCAAAAGAAAGCACGATCTTGAAAATTGTTGAACAATTACCTCTCTCTGATGATGTAGTATTAATTATAGGAAGCTACTTTTCTGAAAAAAAAATATTTGATCGTTTTTACATGACTTAGCTAAGTTAAAAAAACAAACAAACAAACAAAAAAGTTATTTATGTGTAAGGAGTTAGTGTACATAGGCTTTTTAAGATTTTCATGTAAGAGGCTGACAGAATATGCTGGCATCATGACACTTTGAATACCCATATTGTTCTCCTCTAGTATCTCAAAGTCTGGTACAATGCAGTTCTAGATCAGAGTCACCTCTATTTCCACCTGAGTGCTTCTCACATTGTCTGAACTAATTATAAGGTTAATTTGTCAAATGTATTGACCTTTACCAGTTTCTTTTTAATTCCTCGTTGTTTACAGCTATCCTTAAAACATCTGTTGAATTTGGGACTTTCAGAACCAGGACTGTACATCACTGCTTATTTTACAATTCCATGACGTTTTGCTGTGTTTCAATCTCATTGTAGTAAAATTTGATGTGCACTTCCTCTGTATATAACTGTCCATTGGAAAACTTGTGTGTGCTCCAGGCAGACTCCTGACAAAAATATGTTTCCATGCTAACAGGCCCCATACAAATGTAAATTGTCATGCAATATTCCTAAAGTAATTCCACTGGATGTAGCATACAGAATGCCGCCTTTTACCTACTGAACTGTAGGTATAATATAAGGTAGAAAAGTGGAAAGACAGCTCTCACAAATGCATCATTTACTTTTAAACTCGATGAAGTGTTGAAACTAAGGCAAACTGCACAAAACAAAGCTGGTCTCCTTTAAAGTACAGTTTGTTACTGCTCCTCTCTCTCTGTGCCCCTCCCTTTCTCTCTGCCTCTCTCTTGCTATTAAAAGTTGAGTTTATATTCTGTGTGGCCAGCAAGGAGCTGGACTGAAATGAATGAGGTAGTGTTCAGTGTATGAATGTAGCATGCAATGACAGACAGGCTTGCTCATTCACACAACCTCCCCAGCACCTCTACACTGCTCTGAATGCAGGGCTGTGCTTAGACGGGAACCAGATTAGAACTGAGGGTATGAATAAATACTACTCTTTTTTTCCAGGCTTTTCTCACACCCTTCATTCTGTCCTTCTCTCTTATATAGGAGTTCTCCTAAACATGCAAGCCAATTTGAGCACTAGCTAAAAAAGAGGGGTTATCTGTATTGCTGAGAAAAGGACACCAGGGATTGATCTTTAAAGCTTAATTTAAAAAAGAAGATCACCTCACTGGAAAGAAGCTCGGATTTGCAAGGTTTTGCTTTTGTTTTGGCTTTGATGCAGTGCGCACCCTGGATTTGGAAATTGTGCAGGCCTTTCAGCAAACTGTCCTTTCATTAGTTAGAAAGTAAAGCTAGAGGAGCTGTTAAACACCGGTCAAGTGGAAAAAAAAAAAAGAAAACATAGCTTCTGTAGTGTAATTTCATGCAACAAAATAATGGACCAGTGGCATCTGTTCTTACCATCTCATTACTTTAAGTACAGCTGTAAATATACCATCACGGACCAGGTGATTTTGTATAATTTCTGCTCCTGCAACACTTCAGCCTTAAAATGCAGGCTTCAGATGGTACACAGATGCTGCACAGAACAACTGGAAAGATATTATCTCAGAGACAATATTGTGTTATAGCTAAAGCACAATTTGCGGTCATAGGTGATGTGTGCTTTTCTATGTCCTTGTTACTCTTCGGAATGTGTGACTGCACTATACTGTGATAACATTACTAACTGTAATACGTGCCTGTAAAGACTGTGTGGTCATCACACCCTTGACAATATATACAATGAGTATAGAAAGTCACCACCCCATTTCAAAATGTTCACCTTTGGTTGTCCTAAAGCCTAAAAAGAAGATAAATAAAATCAGACTTTTTCCAGTTTTATTTACAAATTGTACAGTACCTTGCAACATCCAAGTGAAAAAAGAAAGCAATAATTCATGAAAAAAATGTAGAATAACTGGGTTGAATAAGAGAACATTCCCCTGAGTTAATACTTGGTGGAAGTACCTTTTGCTTGAATTACAGCCTTGAGTCTGTTTGGATACATGTCTACTAACTTTGCACACCTAGAGAGAGGCATATTTGGCCATTCCTCTTTACAGAATTGTTCAAGCTCAGTCAAACTGCATGGTGACGGTTGATGGACTGCCCTCTTCAAGTCATTTCAAAGTGTTTCGATGGGATTGAAGTCGGGGCTCTGACTAGGCCACTCAAGGACATTCACCTCCCTGTCCTTCAGCCACTGTATGGTGTCTTTGGTGGTGTTCTTTGGGTCATTGTCATGTCAAAAGGGGAACCATTTTCAACTTCCTGGCTGAGGGCTGCAAGTTTTCATCAAGAATTTGCCTGTATTTTCCACCATCCTTCTTCCCTTCTATCCTGACAAGTGCCCCAGTCCCAGCTGAAGAGAAACACCCCCACAACAGGATGCTGCCACCACCGTGCTTTACTGTAGGAATGGTGTCCTTTGGATGGTAAGATGTATTGGGTTTTCGCCAGATGTACCGTTTTGCATTCCGGCCAAAAGGTTAGATTTTTAAGGTGCTTTGTAGCAAAACATAAACGAGACTTGATGTGGCTTTATTTAAGGAGTGGCATTTTTCTTGCCATCCTCCCATACAGTCCATCTTTGTGGAGCGGTTGTGAGATTGTTGTCACATGCACACATTGACCAGTCTTTGCCATATAGGCCTGTAGCTCGTTCAAAGTTGCCATCGGACAACATTTCAGAGTGTCATACAACAAAAGGTACAAATTTTGAAAGGGGGTGGTGATGTTCTATATTCCGCTGTAATGTAGTACAGCTTGGCAGTATTATAGTATAGTGAAGCACTGTCAAAGTACAGCAATATGAAAGAAAGTTATAGAAAACTAGTGTAAGAAGTAGAGGAAATGTAAAAAAAAGTGTAAATTCACTGTGGTTAGTTTTCATAAGGGACTATGTTGTGTGATTACAGTATGCACCCCTTTATATGATAACTTAAATGCACTGTCTGAAAATGATTTATGTCTTGTATCAGCACAAAGCGAAACTACAGGGAAGAGCACGTTAAACTGATATCCTGTCTTATGTAAAGGGTTGTGGGTGTCTATAGCCGAGACTGGGTTAATTACAAAAAGGAGCTTCTTTCCAGTTCTGCTCAGATAGTACCGTTGAAGCATTATCTATGGACACACGTTTCTATTTTCTTTATTACATAATATTTTTGTTCTTCATTACCGAAGGACATTTTATAACCAGTCTGTACTGTGTTGCGAGGACATTAATTACAAACCATGACACAAGCAGAATTTTCCGACAGTTTTCTGTGGTGGGATTTAATTGCTGTGACATATCCATTCAAATGTGATTGAATCGCGTGAATTTAACTGTCATTTCCCTCAAAAGTGATGCCCACATCAAGATGGGGTCAATATTTGTTGTAATCATCAGCTGGAAACCGAAGATGTATTTAGTGGTGTTAATTTTATTGTTGTGTAATGTGTAATTTACGTTTTCGTAATAAGAATTGAATGCCCTTATGTTTTAATGAGCATTTTACTGTAATTTTAAACGTATTTAATGCTTTTTAAATGTTTACACCTGCGGTATGAATAGATCTAAAAATTATGCACATTAAAAGTTTTAGGCTTACAAATGATTCATTCTTAACTTTGAGGTCGTTTCTCTAGTCTTTTGATTTCTACAGGGCTGGACAGGATGGTATGTGGAGGGATCTGGTGCTGCTGAAAAAATGAATTCATTTCCTCTGAAAGCATTCTCTGTATTACCCTGACCCTAATAATCGGGAACGGCAGCAGGCAGAATGAAGTGTTGTTGTAATGATCTGAAGTGCGTAGTTTTGTGGTCTGGAAGTGTTGCCCCTTTAAGAACTATGTGTGGAGAACACAACGTCGAGGGGGCCCGTCTGTTGTAAATGCATTTGCGGAGCAATTATTTGAGCCAGCCCCTTTAAGTATTGAGTGTTCAGAGGGCAGGCCCAAGTGAGGTAATCTGTCCTGCGAACGCTCTTTATTCCCACTACTGTTCACCGGGTACATGTGATAACTGTGGAAGGCACCCATCACAGTTAAAAAAGCAGCCGCTCACGGAGAGTACTGAATTTGGACAAAGTACTTTAATTTAAAGAGGTGAGCTCCATACAAACATCTGCTTGCCTACCGTTTCAGGCAGATTTCGTTGAAAACCGAGTTGTGAAGGGAGAAGAAACTTTATTTCAGGCAATCAGTGAATGGGATTTTTTTTTTCCACCTTTGAGAACAAGTTGATGGGATATCTCGATCCATACATTTTCCTTTGGAAGTTAGCGAGTTTTCACTGCTGCTGATGAAACTGGATTAAATCCCCTTTCTGAGACGCATTTGTTTGGGAAATAAGATCTGTAAACTTGTTTTCTACTTCTGATACAAAGGTAAGAAACGCAAAGTGTTATTTCCCGAGCTAAATTTTATTTGTCGCTGTTTTACTTTATTTGCTCACGTATTAAAGCTGTATTATAAATTATGTGAATTCGGTGATTGGGGTTTCTGAGCAATGTTGATGCTTTCAACTGCAATTACAAATCTATGGGTGATCCCAAACTTGCGGTTCAGAGGAATACCTATCTCTCAAGTAACGATAAATCACTGCATCATCCCTCATATATTTAGCCATAATAGTCTGTTGATAGAACTCAAACCGCTGGTTTCCTTTCGAATGGAATTGAAATTGACACATAATAGGCGCCTTTTAATCTTTTCCAATAATATAATTTTAATTACACGTTTGTGACCTGCACTAACCCGTACGCAAACATCCCAAACTGAATATAATTTTTCGTTAAAGGGTGTATTGTAATTTTAATGACTTCTAGACAACGCTTCTAGTTTATTTCCTTCCTAGCACTTTGTGACGGAGGTTTGTGAGAAAATGCTACAAATACATTTGCCGCAAAAAAAAGACTAGCGAAAAGCTTAAACGTTGTGAATAACCACCCCCTCTTTTATGATGAAATCCCTATAGCGTTGCAGTGTGTCCTCTTTGGTTTGCATTGGGGGTGGGGGCCACTTGATCTTGTTGCAGCTGACCAGTGGTTTACAGATCTAAAATCAGCGGGTGGTCAGGGTATATGAATACGGCAGCATTCGTATGTTGTTTTAACTTCTTCCAGCAGGAGCCGCTGTTGCGCAGTTTCAGTATTTCGTTCAGTGAGAAACATTGGCAAGGCAGTTAGCCTTAGGAAAAGCATATTCTGCTGTTTTCCCTGAAACCAAGTTAGCTTTCCAAATACTTCATGAAGCGGTTTTCAGTAATATTTTACATTTAAGGTTACGAACATTAAAGCCCATAATAGTTTTGAAATAAATAAATATATATATATTTTAATTTTATGACCATTTGAATTAAACTTTAATGTTCCTAAATAGCTATTATCGATAAAAAAAAACAATTCTACATAAATGCCCCACTGGAATGGACAGTGTAATATTTGACTCACTGTGCACAATACCCGAATGAAATTTGAAGTGATCGTAGTTAGTTGCTTGCTTTTGTGGAGCAGTTTTCACCCTGAAGGATCCCAAAGTCCTCCATTTATAGGAGGGGAGCACCTGCCTGAGCCCCAAAACACTGTGGATCAGGTGGAGAGATTCAACATTACCTCACAGTTGAATGAAGGGGGGAATTTAAGGTTTCCGCATTGCTCAAGCCCTGGTGTTAACACTGTTGCACAGTGCCGTGGGATCTTTAATGACCCAGTAGTTAAAAATCTTTTGCTTAAGGTCTCAATGAGTTTAAGGTCTCATCTGAAGAATGGTACTTTCTGTGACACAGTGTCCCTGGTCAACATCCTCATGCTCACCTATAAGGCTCTGCGTGGCTTGGCACCTCAGTACCTGTCTGAACTATTATCTCCTTACTCCCCACCTCACAACCTTCACTCTTCTAATTCTGCCCTCCTTACTGTCCCCCAAGCCCGTCTACATTGTATGGGTGACAGGGCCTTCTCCTGTTATGCCCCCAAGCTCTGGAACTCTCTGCCCAAGGATATCAGAGAGTCACCTTTGCTAAACTCCTTCAAATCCAGACTCAAAACCTTCTTCTTCAGAAGAGCCTTTACTTAACTGGTTCTATTCTTCACCCGTCTGCTTTTCTTAGTACCACCATATACGGTCTCCTCTGTATATTGTAATAGTGTTTTATCTTGTGTATTCTTTTTATTTATTGTTGTTGTCATTCTGTAAAGCGCTTTGAGAAGCCACCTTTAAAGGCGCTATATAAAATAAAGTTTATTATTATTATATTGATGTGCTGGTCCAGGGAGGAGTGTGCCACCTACTGGTCCACTGACTGTACTCACTGCAGCAACCTGGTTTCCCTTATGTGTCTACTATACTAACCAGACCTAGGCTTGGCTTAGCTTCTGACAAGATCAGGCTACAAGGTGGTAATAAGAGAAGTAGATTCTGGATTGAGAAAATAAATCAATCTATCAGCATGAAGAGTTGCAGGTGTATGTAGTACCTAGTAGTGGTATGGGTACTCTTTAATTGGTATCTTTCCAAAAAATTATGAGAAATTGACCTGTTAAAAACTGCTGCAAATATGAAATCTAATAAGCATTGACGATAAGTGTATAAATTCAGCTACGTTTTGTGTTAAATTAGGAAAATTAAGCCAAACTATGATTAACTAATTTAATAATTAATTTGAAATTAAATACTATATTGATAGTTCAGCACTGTACACGTAAGTACATCTGTATGAAGGTAAAACACATTATATATTGTTTTGTTTGGAATGCAATTTGTATAGAAGGTCAGAAGGCTAAAGTGACTTTTCTTGTTTTTCTTCACTGTGGTTTGTAACTAATATATTTGGATTCCTGAAAAGATAGCCATCTGCCCTTGAATGTTTACTCATATCTGTAATGGCAGCTCTGCATGGTCTCCTTTTTCTAAGAAAGTTTTTGCATCTGTGTACTGTAGCCAGGATGTATGTGTTCTGGCTGAGAAGTAAAGTCAGACACTTGCAAATGAAATGTTTCTCCGAATCAATGCCCATATGTGTACAGCTATAAACCCTGCCAAAAGGAGGTCGGGAGTCTAAACTGGGATTTTAACTATGGTTTCATTTCATTTTTCATGAAAAAAACTTCTGGATATTTTATTTTAATAAAAGTGAATTTGGTTCTTCCCTGTTGGATCGATTAAACTAATATTGCTAGTGTTAAACCTTTATTTTGCAGTAGCACATATGTCGGTACAGTTTGCTGGCAGTTACTTCTTGTTGGTCAGGTGTTTTTTTGTTGGGCTATTAGACTCATAAAAAATAATCTAACTTCTTTAATTTCAGTGTTTGGAGTCCGTAGTGTAAAGTCAAAATGAAAACCAAAGACCTTTCGGTTAAAATAACATCTTAATTCTGAAGCTAAGAGAAGAGGAAGTTAAATCAGAACCACAGCACATAAACTGGACATACGAAATTCAGCAATTTCGAATTAAAGCACAGGTATAATTACAAATCAACCCAAAATAGGTTGACGAAGAAAAATGTCTGCAGTTGATGCCCAAAACTTTCTCGGGGAAGCCAAAACAAATGTTGGTGAAATCACCAAAATACCCTGGAGGTTAGGGATCAAGGTACTAAAATCCACAGTTTGCAGAAGACTGAAACAACTAAGTTATAAAGCCTGCTCTGCAAGATGTAAACCTCTCATCACCACCAAGAACCGAAAAGCCATATCAGAATTTGCTCAGAAGTACAGAGAAGAGCCAGGGGAGTTTTGCAACAGTTTTATAGAGAGATAAGACTTAACATAATCCTTAACTAAAGTGTGGGAAAAGATTAAAGTGTGGAGAAAGAAAGGAGCTGTAGAAGCTCCAAACTACTCCACCTCATCTGTGAAGCATGGTGGAGGTCATGTCATGTCATGTCATGGCCTGGACATGCATGACTGCCTCTGGAACTGTCTCACTCCTCTTTATTGATGATGTAGCTAATGATGGCAACAGCAGAATGAATTATGAAGTCCACAGAAACTTTTTTTTTAAATGGGATGGGCTTCACCTTCCATGCAGCATGACAATGACCCAAAACATACAGCCAATGCTACCAAGGAGTTCATCAGGAGAAAAAACATGGAAAATCGTAACACTGTTAAAGTGATATAAATCCAATTTATGTGCTGAGTCTGAACTACGCAAAAATGGGCAATACCTCAAACTTCAGGAACTGCTGCAAAGGCTTGGCAAAGCTTCTGAAATTATTTAACAAATTCTGGTAAGTTCAGTGGCTCATAGACTTAATGCCACTGTTGCCTCAAAGAGATATGCAACCAAAACCAGACTTTTACCCTGAAATTTACTTAAAGATTATACTTGTGGTCACTTGAAATCACTCGGTTGAACCCAAAGTATGCTTTTGTTTCTAATATGATAACATGTATAAATGGACTTATCCAAAGCATATGCTGTATTGTGCTCATTGTGATCACAAATACAAATCGCTTGACTGTGATGTTGGAACCACAAAGTAAGAACACTTTTGGAGGGCACTATATGTAATTGTTCATTCTAGAAAACTAGCAATACTGTATATGTTTTTTTGTGAACCGTGATATTTTCAGCATAGACTGAAAGCTTTCGGTATGGCTCTGGTAGTTTTGAATTTTGAATTATTCGGCACTTATTTCCTTTAATTTAAGAGTAAAGTGGTTATATTCTTTTAATTCACATGTAAACTTTTCTACTTTTCTGTTTGCTTCTCTATCATAGTATGATTGCTGTGTAGGAGAGGAATGACTGGGAATATTGTATCTTTAGATACAGCAGGCAGTCAACAAACAGTTTATCTGGTAACAGATACTACTTCCTCCTATTTATCTTAAAGTAGCTCTAGAATTTATTCATCTACTGAACCTCTACTTCTGAAAATCTGAAACTGATTTCTCCCTGAGAACACCCAAGAGTGGGCCTTTATGGTCATATTGACTTCAACGGGAAATTGTGGAAAAAGGCACATTTGTAGGTATTTGCTAAATGATTCTTCTTTCCAACTGAATTTTATAAGCACATTATATCTTTTGAAGGGCTTTGACATGTTGTCTTTCAGGTGCATTTAATTTAAATTCAGTCGTCCAGCTTCAGTATCAGTTTTGATGTACAGTGGCTTTGAGTTGGATAATATTCAAAATAAAGTGGAATCAAAGATCCATTTAATAATTTTTTTCTTATATACAGCAATGATCTTTTTAATGCTGTTACATAACCCAAACTATGTAATAACTTGGACTTACAGGCTTGCATATAATACTAGGCTTATGTTTTTCTTGCGGAAAGTGCACAGATTTCTTGACTGTATTTCTCCAGTTGCTGCCTCAATTTAACCTTGATCGGCTGTCAGACACTTTATTTCCTTCCATTTTTATTTCTTGCTCCTGCTGACTGGTTCCTCTGGAATCAAATTTGTCAATCTCATGTGTACGCAGCTCTCCTACAGATTTTTGTTTTCCCCACAAGATTAATTCTTCCGTTCTTAATTTGCTGGCTGTAAGAATTATATGAAATTGAGAGGAACTGAGGTTTGTCTCTGCCTTTAAAGGGGATGACTGCTGGATGCAGATGGTTAGCAGCATATGGAACAGCCTCAGGGTGATTGAGTTTCAAAGTGCACCTCACTCGATGTCGATTAACATATTTCCAAAGTCATGCAGTATGTCAGATGGGTGTTCTGTATATGTTACTGGATATGGTTTGTGGGAAGCCACACAATCAAAACTATATCTTTACCTGTTCTGCATATGCACATTCTGTAGCCTTGTCTTCTGTTGTGTCTGATTTATTTTGCCAAGCTAATAGAATAGCCTCAGTTTCTGAACGGTGACTGAGACAAACAGGTGTGCCCTGCACGGTGTGCTATGCAATGCTTTTCCAATAGGATAATTTATTTCTTCTCGAGTTTCCTACAGAAATTGTCTGGTGGTATTGTGTTGTCTGGGGCTCAACAGTAGCTCTATCAGTAATGGTGCTCAACTGGAGCATAGGTAGAACTCTATGACCCACACTTTTCTGCTTTGAGCCTGGATTTTGTTATTAGCGGACTGTGACTGCGATTTCCCTAGAGGCAGTGCTCAATTGCCATCAGGGGCAGGTTTAGGATTAGTAATCTAGGGCGCTATGACTGTCGGAGAAGCTCACTAGTAGGTTTTCTATTCTGAACAAGTGCGAGAGTTGCTTTCAGAGAGCCGAGGTTTAAACACATCAGTGATTTCAGATGGGGTGGGTGTATAAAACAACAAAAAGAATTATTGTAAAAGGGACAAAAACCTGCAATATCAATTGCTCTGTTGCAACATGCAAACCTTCCTACAATCTTAACTACCTTATTTGTTGCACCGAGTGTTCTGATGATCAGGAAAATGTTTGAGAATCTATATATTATAGAAAAAAATCAGCTGGAAGGGTAATGGGTTGAGTTTTGCTCCGCTACAGTAAGTAGATGATAACTTTCATTTTAAAAGGACCTGGATGCCGAAGGAAGGAAGGATGGAGAAGAATCAAAGCTTTTTTTGCTCTTGCATTTACTTGCTATCAGTACTGTGAGCCAACTAAGTATGTATTGCAGGATGTGCATCTCAGCATCCCCTAAACTTCATCAGTGAATGTCAAAATCAACATCAACTAAACCATTTGAACAGTCATCAAAGCACCACATCTGTCACAGGTGTCAAGATAATTTCCCTCTGAATTTTCCTGTTAGCTTGATCTTTTCACACATGGGCTACACTTCAGAAAGGAAGGGGGCAGCTGATGTCATGTAATCAGACAAACTGCTACCTTGCAAAAAGCTGCAATAGATGATGACAGTCCATCAAAGTGGCGCATCAACAAGCTCTTTTTTTTTACAGTGGGATGCCTCTTCTACTGCCAGGGAAATTTGACCAGCATGTATAACTAGGTGTAAGACAGCAACCATCACTTTGCTTTGTGTCTGCTTCTTATAGCAGGTCATGGTGATTCACAGATCAGTAGTAATTCTAAAGGCCCAGGATAATTCAATTTTGTTTAGTTTATGAATACAGAATAAGAAATCATTTGGTGGGGAAGAATGTCCATACAGTGCAGTCCTCAAGAACTAAAGTTTGTGCAAATCGTGGGCTAAATGGATCAAACACTTGCGATCGGTCTGAAAAACACTCGCTTGTTTCATCATTGAGTCTCTCCAAGAACAGGGTTGTCAGATCCTGAATTACAGCTAAATTTGAGGTCTTCGCACTGAAGACTGGGAACCCACAAGTTTATTTTCCCACAGAAAAGGCCCATGAAGCTACTGAAACCACCCTGTCTGGAGAAATGACCATCTCGAATTTCATCCATAAAAGTTCAAATGGTGAGCCAATAGTAAAAGAAGGTGAACCTAGTAACCATTTATGAACTTTAAAGCTCTCTTCAAAGAGGAGCTGTGAACCCTAAAATCACTTGTAACGGCTTTGTGGTGTAACTTGGTGTGCATCAGAATTATGATGACATTGTGTTCATATGCTCTGACCTTTGGGAGTATGTGAGAAAAAAAAATGCTGCGGGGAATGGTCACCACTACACCAGGAAGGACTATGGCAGATAACATGAAGTAACAGAAGCTTTTAAGGAAACAGGAAGCAAATCCTGATGTGGAGTGAAGTGCTATTATAAAGATATCTGTGGGGCTTACCCTGCTGCTTCTGCAGAATGATAATTTGGACAGTGCAAAGGTAAAAAACAAGTGTTACTTGTAAGTAGAACAGGGATATTTTGAGAACATGTAAAGACTGTCAAGTAGTCAAAGAGTAATCGGTGCTAAACTAAAGTAAATTTAAACCTATTTGGTTTTTAGCAATGGAGTTCGTTGCTGTTTGAACTTAGCTTGGTTGGTCACGGAATGAACCAGGTGAAAAGAACCTTAGCTGATTGTAAGGTTCTTATAAAACCTGAAGGGGTAGCCTTGGGCATTCCTGTTGAGCATTCCTTTATAGAGTACATTGGCCATTTTCTCATTTAGATTCACAGGAAAACTGTGAAAAAAAAATATTTGTGGAGGTATAGGACAAAATGGTTTAGAAAATGTAAAATTGTGTTGAAAATATTTTAGGTTAGACTTGATCAGATGATATCTCCCCACCCCTTCACATTTTAAGCAGGAAATAGATTTTTAAATGTATTAATTCTTCTGATACAAAAGTAGCATTTTACATATAGTAACATTTATTTTCCCAAGGAAATTTAAATCTGTTTTAAATTCAAAGGTTATCTAAGTTAAATATCAGATAAAAAGACAAATCCTTCTTTTGAAGAATGGAGGGTCATTACCTTGTTTGAGATGCTCTTTTCCTAAGGAATGTTGATCATCTCTGGTCTACAATTTACCTTAAGGCAGATAACGTTCTCAGTTCTACCTCATTTCCCCTTATATGTAAATATCTCTACATAAGTCTTCATTTATTTTGTATGCTGCATTGCTTTGGCAAATATTCTATGCTGGGGGGGGGGGCTTAACGTTTAATTGTTCATTAATGTGAAAACTGTTGAAATTGTGAGATTGCTGTAATCTTTATTTTGATGCATCCTACTTTTCTTTATATATACCAGTTGGGCTAACAGCACAGTTGATAGGTCTCAAATAGAATACAGAGTAGTTATAAACCTTTCACACACGTGTCCCTGAATGTTATATTTAAGATAACAGATCTTGAAGGTGTTTTTTTTTTTATTTTGTTACGGTAACCACTTGGGACTGTGGGCTTCAGTCTTAATTCAAGAGACTGTTCACATCCTCTGTGGACTGCAATAATCTTTCTTATATTGCTTTTTGGAAAGCTTCACTGTGTTGCCTCAGAACTCCCTTGAAAATTAGATTTTGGATCTCATGGCATTTCTTAAATTTAATACAGTGCATAAAAAATGTTTTACTGTGAGGAATGAGAAAAATGCCAGCAGAGACAAGGTGATGGAACTACATTGGGCAATGCTGCAACGTGGCAAAAGCTGTGAGCTTCATCTGCACTTCGATTCTGTTGGTGAAATTTAATTTTCTCCCTTTTTCTGAGCCTCCTTTGTGTAGCTGGCAGAGAACAGGCAGGCACTGTGCGTGTCTGAGAGAGTTTCAGAGTTGATTTGTTTCATTAATTACCAGCCAAAGGCCCCCACAACCCTTTCGGAAGCAGTTCAGCAGCAGAATAAAGTGGACCCTGGGTTTCTTAAGCAGATTTTCATGCAGCTGAGACCATATTGTGCTGGAGCCCCGTCTAGTACTCCAGGTCATTTTCTGTTTGGTTTCAGCAAAATACATAAATGACGTTTAAATTGAATTGACTCTGAAGTATGACTCTGAAGCACGCTTCTTAAAAACAACCTTTTTATAATATAATTGGCACTCAGAGTTCAGTACTTTCACATAGCATTTTAATTAGACTAAATCAGTAGTAGAAATTGTGCAAGTTTGCATTTGTCTTCTGTAAATAAAGCACCAACACAACTTTGCTGTATTAGGAAAGGCTGAGTGTTTGGCCAAATCAAATGCTTGAGCAGACGAACTTGACATACCTTCCTTACAGTTCTCGGTCAGAAATGTTTATGAATTATTGTAATTGTTGCTTGTGCTACAGTCATTCACATATTTGACAGAATGCCAGTTCACTTCATTTTTTCCATACAAGAATGGTTTCATACCAAGCTGCCCAGAATTCAATGACAAATTTTAAAAATTAGGCATGTTTAAACCTCAGCTGTGTAAAGTCCAGCTTTGTTTTTGGCTCGTCTAGAAGTAACTTTTCTGGTGAACATGAACTTGTTTATAATTCTCAGAGATGTTTTCATTAAATGAATGAAAGGTCAAGGGAAGAGGCTGATGAATGAAGTCTGTCACAGCAAATTCGGATTCAAAAAGAACAAAGTTCATCTCGGCCAGACATAATGACTGTGCCTTACAGTTGTAGTCCTACCAGTGGTGTCAAATTGTGGGTTTTTATCCAGCCTGAAAGCTTTGTGGTTAAGATTGAGACATAAAAACTTAATTTAGTGTGAAAAAGATGCAGAGAAGAACATGACATTCAGCCTGCCTTGTTTCTTTAGCTGCTTGTACTGTATTGATCTACAAAATTGTACTGTAGATCTTAAAAGTTCATTGAGAACTAACATCCACAAAACTGCTGGCACAGTAGTATGTCTCCTCACAGCTCTTGGGTTCTGGGTTTGATTCTGGATTTGGGAATTGGAGATCTGGGATTCTGGGGGCTTTCTTTGAGGAGATTGTGTGTTTTCCCTGTGTTTGTGTGGGTTTATGCTGGGTGCTCCAGGTCCTTCCCCGATTATGAAGATATGGTAGCTACTGTAGATTAGCAAGTGTCTCTAAATTGTACTTGTGTGTGTGAGAGACCCACAATGCGCTAGCATTCTGCCAAATGTGTAGTCCTGACTTATTCTTCCAAGATTATTAACAGGAATAAGTAGCTTTCTGTAAATGAATGGATGAATGGGTTGAAGGTTTGATTTACTTTTGGGAAGCCTGGATATAATAACCCATCCAATATAAGCCACTGCTTTAGCAGTGGTCAGCTGAAGGTTCAGCTCCTTGCCTTCCACCATCCAGTTTTGTTGTTAAGGTCCCTACAGCATTAGTCCTTTATTTGAGTAGTTCAAATCCTAACCAGTGGGTTATGGAGAGTAGTAGAATTTTGTGGTGTTACTGGCCTGAGGCTAAGGAAACAGGAGCTTAGCTGTAGGAAGAAGGCTGACAGGACCCGTCTTTTCCTTCATGAGGAATGAACCAGGTAGAAGCTGCAAGAGTGAAGGAAGAGACTGAGTGGTGCAAGGGATCGTAGAAAGATGTGTAGTGGGTTCTAACTAAACTGTTTAGTATATTTAGTATAAATATATATATATAGTATATTTACTCAGAAGGAGAGATTTATACACAAGAGAGTGTAAATAGGCAAGATTAGAATCTGACTTTCCCCTAAACTTGTGTTTTATACAAATTGCATTAATGAAAGCTGAGTCAGCCCTCTAACTGGTTCTGTGCAGCTGTTTTGCTGCTTTTTGGGGATTGCAGTGCAGAAATATAGTGTACAGGCCTGTCATTCTCATGTTAGTGGGTCATATGTTATGTTGTATCCCTGTCTGATTACATTGCCTGGTCACATGATAACTTTATTTTAAATTTGCTGGGTTAATGACCTCCGGAATCTAATTTAATTTTCAGAAAAAAACGAAAGGGTTTTCAGCAGCTTGGCTAGATCTAATGAACATGTACTTCAAAGCTTTTAATGACTGTATGCGCTGCTGGGTCATTCATCAGCTGGATGGCTTTGTTTGTGATTTGACACCTCAAAACAATAAATGCTGCAGTATAGATTCCTCCTGGGATATAATATACTTCTCTCCAGTTTTCAATTGAAGAGCTCTGGAAGTAAAGATAGAGAGGGCCTATTCATATAGTGCTTTTTACAACTATGCTGCAAACTCCTCACGTTACAAAATTATAAATTCCCTCCGGGGGAATGTATTCTTATTAAAGATGAATCTAGAAAATATTCTGAGATTTTTTAAAATGTCATTTTATTACAAAGCAAGAACCAGGTGCAAACCTTGTATGGGATGGAAATCTAGTTTTAGTCTGTGTTGTACTAGAGTATATTTTCAATGTTGTTAAAAGACTCACTTGGGAATTTGCAATATTGAGTTGGGTTCCTGTTACCTCTCTTCATAGCTACTTTAATAATTTCATATGTGTCTAATACTCAAGCGAAACAACATTTACTCTATGTAAGACTGCCAAAAAAGTTTCAATTATGAAACCTGTTCCTTACATTTTTTCTTAAAAAAGCTACCGATATGCTTAGCATGCTTACTATACATTTTTTATCTACAATGTAAGGCTGCTGGAGTGGTGGTTTCACAGTATAAAATCACTGTTTAGAGAAGAGCTGAATAAAGCTAAATGAAGGTTTAGACTAGAAACGAAGGTGCTTTAAGTGGCTATGAACCTAAAACCTCAGATGCTTAAAATAATTATCTGTGTATGGCTTTACAATTACTTTGGTTCTCATTGAAGTAGCCAGTAATTTTCTAGTTTCGGTGAAAAATCTGAAAATTCAGTTTGGCAGCAATGCTAAAGAAGATTTATCAAAACATTTCCCATCTGCTTTGTTTTATTAGTATATAGGTTCATGAATGAGTGTTTCGAGATGGATGGGGCTGCTATCTTTTACCAGAGATCTGAGAGAGTTTCTACAAGTGGCTGTTTCACTTTAACATTAATCTAACAATGAATCCACCTGTTCATTTCTTCTCATATTTCCCATGGGGCTACGTTTCCAAGAGACTGATCCAAAAGTCTCTCGTTTTGTTGTATTTTTAGAGGCTGGGTACTTGCCTTGCAGTACAAAGGAGAGCATGTCAGCTTTTGGACTCTAAAGGGGACATGGAGTTCAATTCTCACCTTACTGACATGACAGATGTTAAACTGTTGTGTTGTCCCTTGTAAATGAAATGTGGCTCTGCATCTCCCTGCACAGAGCCAGAGCTAAGCGAACTGGAGAGGTGCAACATACCCAACTTGTGAGCGAACAGCTCTCCTGTCCTATTGTGAGATCTGTGGCATTTAACCACAAGGCATCATGACCGACATGAAGGTGGATATTTAAATGAAACAACTGATTTTAGGGGGATGGTGGAGGGGGAAAAATGTAAGGGGAGGAGGATTCTCTTTTGTCACAGCCTAAAGTGAATAAAAAACAACAAATGGCTGAATACAAAGGCCCATACAATCCTGCAGGCCCACAGTTCCAGGCCTCCTTCTTCTATTGGTTTAACCATTGTTATGAGACACTTCTTTAAGCTTTCATGTAGTGGTGTTTGTGAGTAAATGGTGTCAACAAGTGGCTTACACAAAGCTTGCTTGGTGCTGTCTTGTTTCTTAAAGGAAGTATTTTCATACTTCAGTCATTTATCACTGGTCCTCAGAGAAGGCACTATAGGGCGGTATAATTTCTAACCTTTTATAAGCAGATAGTATCACTCGACATGTTGAAGAAAGGCAGACCTTACACAAAAATAAGGAAACTAAACTGAGAGTAAATAAACATGAGTTGCTTGGTTCTTTGCACACAAAGGGCATGGGAATATTGTAATACTCTCTTATAGCTTAACAGGCTTTGATAGGGAAGTGTCTTGTTTGGCAGTAGGGCAATTAGTGTCATACAGTACGAGATTATAAATTTAAGTGTGGGTGTGTGCTGCAGCTCCCGTGTGCACACTGGGACAATGTCTTTGCAGCCCATGCTCTGCTGAAAGCATTCTGTGTGGTGTTCCTGTCTGCTATTCTTGAGGCTGAGCCCCCTCCGTGAGGGGAGAAAAAAAAAATGCCAAGCCTCTTTTGTTCCTTTTGTTAGATATGAGGGTGAATAGGCGGGTGAACGAGAGAGAGGGGATGGGGGGAGGTTGGAGTCAGGGGGGTGAGGGGGGTGAAGGGAATGAGATGGAAATATTCTGAGTGCTATCCCATCATTCAATCAAAGAACAGCTGTTGCTGCACGATGCATTCTTGCACTGGGGGCAGCTCCAGTTTCCAGGCCCAAAAGGGTACTTGAACTTAAGGAAACTTGAACTAGAGGTTTCGAAATTTGGCAGGGGGCATATTTAGTGCGCTTTTATTTCCTCTTCGCATGTTTGTTTTTGTCCTTGATCTTTTTGGAAGGGTGTCAGTTCTGTGTTTCAGGGGAATGGGTGCGTCAGCATGGTTAAAAGTGGTAAAGCATTTTTAAAAGAAATTAACCGATTTACCCCAGGGTGACTGACTTGTTTGTATGGGGGATGCCCCTGACATTTGTAGATGTGTGTACCACTGAGGTATGTTAACTCAAATGGCTTTAAGATTTGGGTCGCTGTTTCGTGAATGTCATGTCTGTTCTGTTAGAAAGGAAGATGAGCAGTTCTTAGAGGTCAGGGAATAGCAGTTTTGCTTAGGTTTATTGAGTTGGCTGAGACACCTAGCTGTTGCTAAGTTGAAGCCTGGAATCTCTCAAGTGGCTTCTTTGGTTTTGGAAAGGGCTTCCCGAGTTTCTAAAGCCAGGCAGGGCACTCACCCTGAAACAAGGGGGAAGTGTTTCTTCTTGGGAGAGAGGGTTGCTATGGCACTGAAAGTGAATGGTAGATGGGAAAAGGTTTTTTAGGTAGGGATTGGGGGCCAAGGGAGGGTGTATTTGTCTCAGCCACGCCAAATGTTTGCTCAACAAATTTGAATTTATTTGTACTCTCACGCAGTTTATTATTTTCATGCATTCTTTTTTAGATTCTCCTAATCCTAAAACAGATTTCATATAAATATAGTACATATTTTTAGATGCTTGGAAAAATGGCAGGGTTTTATTTGGGCTTTTCCACTCCATCTGACTTTGTATAATTAAAGTCAAGTTTTGTTTAACTGCGTTTTGAATCGATTTGTTAAAATTCCATTATAGAAAAACCACTTCGTCGTCTGCTTTTGGAGCTATTATGTTTGGGTAAATGAATGGTAACAGCTGGGGATCCTTATGATAAACTTATATCCTGAGTGCTAATTACATAGTAGCTAAGAAAGAGATGATCAAGTGGAGTTTTGGTGAATCTGCATAACATTGTTTCTTTAATACATTCATAAAACACTGGCAAACAATGTGCCACTTGATGTGTGGTAATCATAAAGCTTAATTTTCCCCCAGTTATAATCTTACCACAGCCCTCTTTGCTTTAATAATGAAAAGGAATGATCCCTTGTGTTTTGTATAGAGCTTTTGATCTTCAAGGATCCCAGGGTACTTTACATTTAGGAAGAGGCCCACCTCATGCACAACTGGAGAAGTGAGAAATGAGCTCATCAAGTGCATTAATAGGTAAATTTTTGAAGGCTAGATCATGCAGGACAAAGGTGGCATTTGACCATGAAACGCAGGTTGATACCCCCTGTTCTTATGAACCATGCCAGGGGATCTTTAATGACAAAGCAGTGAGGACTTCTGTTTAACATCTGAAGGATAGCACCTCCTACATCACAGTGCCCTCTGCCCATACTGGGGATTTGGTTTGGAAATTCTGCTGCCGAAGGGAGAGTGACACCCGACGATCAACCAGCTTTCATTTCTAATAACAGATCTGACTAAAGTCCAGTTAATTCAATTTGCTTACCGTCAAAGTGGGTCACACTTTTTAGTTCTTTTTTATATTGCCACCTGCTCATTGAATTGATGCCCTGGTAAGAATTGGCTTTTGACGTCGTCTGTCGAGTGATCTGGATGTCCCATATGTGTCAGAGCTTTATACTTTTATCTTAACCTGCCTTGTACCATTTTACAGTGTATTGGAGATTTGTGTTGGCTGTTTAGGTTGTTTTCACAGATTTGGAAGAGGACTTTGAGCCAAAACAAAAACACTTCTACCCTGCTTTCATACTACCCATTTGATATTTAGACTGTACATTCTTGTTGACTGCTTATTTGTGTTAAGAAAAAAAAATCTCCATAGCTTAGCCCACTCCTGGGATCCGTTCCTAAAGCTTTTGGATTTCCTTTGCTGCTGCCAAAATGTTGATATAACATTCCTGGTTTAATGTCATCTGTGAATCAAAGCAATTGTGCTGAATGTGCCCATCCAGTCCACGTATGTATCTTAGAAAATCGGCATCTGTTATGGATATTGGCTTTAAACAAACATGTGCCTGGTAATACCTCTGCATTGCCGGACTTCCCAGCACTGGTCCTGATGACCCACACACCTGCCCATGTTCATTCCAGCTGATTTATTAGTTAAGCAATTGAGCCCTGAACTGACATAATAATCCGATGAATTTAAACTCTCCAGTTGTTTCCAGGTCCTAAACATGATGGAGGTTGCCTTACGACTATTGTATTTCATTAATAATTTTCAAACTCTTACATTTTTAAATAAAAAAAACTTGCAAAAGGTCCAGTCAACCCATTATTTTGGTTAATTAAATATTCAATTAAGTATAGAGCCTGTCTGGAACAAAAACCAGCATGTACAGTATACCCTAGTTTAATAGTCAGTCTATATGTTTTCTGAATGCATTAGCATATCTTTAGTGATTCTAATTAAAATGCACATTTCTTGTAAATGCTTTTAACCAACAAAAATAAATCATATTCATGGACTAGTTTTAAATGCTCATTGATCTTTTGCTAAGGTTTACCTAGTAAATGCCTTGGGGAGGACCCCTTGCTGTTGAAGAATTGCTCAGACTTTGACAGCTTCCCCTAACACCTAGAGCTCTGTCCCTTTCCTTGTCTCTCAGCATGTTCGGTCTCCTGGCATTTGGAAGTTGAAGCTGGCATGTTCGCCTGTTAAGGAGACTGGAATGATAAACTGCAGCTCTGTGTGTTTGCCAACCTGAACAGCTTCATAAATAACCCTTTTTATTAACGACGGGCTCAAGTGTTTTGCTTACCAAGAATAAGCTTTTCCACCCACATACCCGGGCAGCGTTAATCTGGAGAGATGAACAGTGCCTGTGTTTCACTCCAGCTGGGCGGAGGGGACCCCTGAAAGGGGAAGTGAGATACCCCTTTTTCCTCGCCTAAACAAGACATAAAGATTCTACTTCTGCTCCTGCTCCTGTTGCCTCTTAGTAACAGGTGATGTGTGGGGGAAGTGATAGTGAGAAACAACATGTCCTTCATGACCCTGAAAATGTGTGATAAAGCATGACTGTAGTACCGAAGGCTTGTTAACTGTATTTTGCGGTTTATTATCCCATGTTTGTGGAAAAAAAATTTTTTTCATCACAGTGCACGGAATGTTTTTATTAATTTGCTATGAAATGTTTCATTAAGTTTAAAACTGTTCAGTAAATCAGTTTTTTTTCTATGTGAAAGGGAACAGTTCATTAAATTGGACTAGTTGCTCTTAATTTTCATGTGTTACATAGCAGTAATATTTTCATTACCCCTTGTATAATCTATTTTTACGCAAGTCTCCATTTTTGTGCTCTGTAAAACCCAGTGATAAAAGTGTTTCCAACATGAATATTTCCAGCACAGGAAGTTCACAAGGGTTCCAGACACATGGAGCCATACAAGTAAATCATTAAGTTTGTTCCTTTCACAACCCAAATGTTCCCAATGCATCTTTTTGATTTTTTTGGTACATAAACTGCAACACAATGCGTATCAAACACACAGCAGATTAGGAAAAAAGTGAGTGGGAAGTACACTTTTTATTTATAGAAATTCCCGTTGCGATACCTTATGTAGCTATGAGAGCTAAGTGGATTGACAGGTGTAAGAAAGGCTGTCGTGTCTTGAGGAACTTTTCCCTGGAACTCCTGAGAGTGTATTTTGCTTTCTTCAGTTTTGAATAACATAAAAGATTAATTTAGTTTGTACGTGTGGGGCCATGATGGTGCTAGGATAGTAGTAAGGTAGTAAGAGCTAGGATATTAGTCTCTAATTTTGTTAGTCTGCTGGTCTTGGCCAAAACTCCAAACATTACTGGTGTTGGGGCATACACAATTTTACTTCACCACTACATTTCCTGATTAACCCCGGAAAACATGGATTTCATTTGTCAGATACATCTATTCCAAAACAACAGGAGAGAAACAAGACAAAGGCACTCAAAATAAAATAAGAACAGGAAAGGAGAGACAATATGATGTGGTACTTAATGGGCTGTTCAAAGTTCAGTTGTTTAGTCTTTTTTTGTGCATTTGAGCTCTGTGGTGCGTTATGACAAGGATATGCTCATGGGGAAGCACCAGATAAACACAAGATGCTTTGTTGGTAAAAAGCATGTCCACTGCAAGACCACTGTAGATTGCAGCTGAGAAATGTAAAGTATCTGAAACGCGGTCATTAAAATTCCTTCCGTAAAAATGTCAAGTGACGCTGTCATGTTACTGTCAAGCAAGTGTTCACAGATTTTTTTTTGCCAATCTTAGTGAACTAATAAGGTACAGTGGAGATAATCTTACACTTTCGTGGTCTCTTGCCTCACTTGCATGCATTTAAATGTTATGTTTTGAAGTTTTCTGACATTGGAAGTGATTTCAGCAGGGAGAAAAATCTCTCAGTTTATTTATTTTAACATTTGGATCAGGCCCCTCATAACCCATGCTTGTCTGCTGTGGCAAGACTCTGTCAAAAAGGGTTTTAATCTTGATTTTATGTTGAATTTGCTGTTCAAAGTTGGAGTATAGAATGGAAAGTGTACCAGACTACATCTAGGGAAATATTTACTGTATAAAAACACTTATGTTAGAAAAATAAGAAGAGCAGAAAAGAACAGAAGAACCTGAAAATACATAATCAGCAAAAGAGTATTTTTAAAAATCCATAGAGCAGAAAAAATCAAATTAACTCTGAATTACAAGCATATTCCTTTTTTCTTGTAATATGGTTCAGATTCTCAGCAAGAGCTTTATGCAAGACAGAATATAAACAAATGAATAGTGGCAGTGTTTTTTCTAGTGATACTTGAATAAACACGTTCCATGTTTATAAAAGAATGCTGTGGCAAATATTATTATGAATTTCTTTTCTTTAATAAAACATAAGTCTCAAATGTTAGTTTTATTTTTCCTGAGTTGGTAATTTGATTTAACACCAGCACGGGTAGTGTTGAAACAAAACCCTATTGACATGAGGGTTAAAATAGAGAATTAATGAAATGTATGTTGATATGTTAATTTACTGTGTCTCCAAAGCAAGATTCTATAAAGGCTAGAATATAAATAGGATATAAAACTTTCAGAAGTTGTTTCCTTGTGTATTTATAAGTTCATATTTAACTAACATACAGTAATTAGCAAGTGTTGTGTGCTTCTTTAGAAATTCAGTATAATAGTTTATCTTTCCTATGTGGTGGATGCTAAATACTTCCCCAGATATGTCATAAATACAATTTGGAACAGACTCAATTAACTTTTTAGCAATAATCATATTGTGCCCATATTGTTTATTTTTGCACATGCCAACGTTGCTCATTCCAGATGGAAGGTCCCTTCAGTATATTTCAGAATCTTTACCATCTCAAATTGTAAGGAGGATAATAACTGTAATATAATCAAGAATGATACATTTTCAACAGAGCTCTACAGGTAAAATGTTCTTAAAATCATTAATTGCGTTATTGCAGTAATCAACCATAGGAATGCTTACTTATTGGAAGCCTCTGTAGATCTATAATTCTGGAGGTTTTTTTTAACCGGTCAGTGTTGTTTTGGTAACAGATCAGTTAACAAAACAAAACCGTTTTATGCGGTGTTAGAAAAGATCTAAATTTAAAAAAAAACCCATCAAGTTATGAAAACATAACAAAATATCCCAGCAAGATAAGCTTTAAGGCAGGGTATGACCTGGCAGGGACGCAAGTCCTCTGCAGGGCAGATGTACAGACACAGATGTACACACAATCACACCAGGGCCAGTTTTCCCAGAAGCCAATTACCCTGCCAGTATGTCTTTAGACTGTGGGAGGAATACAGAGCACTCCATCAAAACCTACGTGAACACAGAGAGAACATACAAACTCCACACAGCTCTAGAATGGAACCCAGGCCCCTGCCCTGTGTGACAGCAATGCTAACCACAATGCCCCAGTGCCACCCCCATTGGCCAGCTGTGCTTTTGAATTTTGTGTTTCAAACCTTTAATCAAGAGACAATAGCTTTTTAAATTAGTTTTCTTAAACTGTGCACCAAACTACCAGTCTTGAAAGCTGACATGCTGTGGTTTTTTCATTCCAACAAAGCATTTCACGATATAACTGAGCTAATTATTGGCTTAATTGGAACACTTGACCAGATTTTACAAGCTCTTCAAAAAATTAAAACGCACCATTAAAACCTGCAGGAATGTTACCCCTCCAGGGCTGGAGCTGGAAACTCCTGCCTTGCATTTTCTCACCTTTCATCTAACTCCTTGCACTAATTTTCAGATGTACCATTCATTGTTTGCCTCTGTACTTTTTATTCCAATCACTTCAGTTATGTCACAAAATAATCTTGTGCATTCATCCACTATGTGTTAACACCCATTTTTTGATTTGGGGGTATTTCAGTCCAGGGAATGGAATTATTCGACAGTAGTTTGTACCTATGGATTGAATATAGTTTATGGAGCTGCTATAGATGAGGTTTGCTGTCTGACATTGTCATAGCTTGTGAAGCTGAACTGAATAAAGTCCAATGAAAGCTGAGAACTGAAAAGGACAACATGCTACCCAAAATAGGCACTTTTTCTCTTCCCCTGGTTTAAGTTCAGGGTTTAATCTTCAACTACTCCATTTCGTGTTTTTCTAAGTGCAAAGTCCGAAGAGGATTAAAGATGCACAGCCTGCAGGTCACATTTGATACACGTCCCTGGCATATTGGCAGGCCCGATGTAGCAGTATGATCCAACTGGGACAGATCACCAAGCACAGAGTAAAGCATATGCAACGACATCAGTATGTGTTGGCTTGGCTCTGTGTATCCTGAAGTCTGATGTACAAGGGCTTGGAGAATACATGAATTCATCATATTAAGGGTGCAGAAGTGCACTGGAACATAAATGGGTAATTGCATTATTTTGGCCTGCATTTTAATAGGGCTGGAGTCAGTACTGCAAAGTGAAGGCTTTTGCTTGGGCCTGTGTTGTAGGATAACTAAGCAGTGAAGCAAATACTATGGAAACAAAATATCTGCTTGAGATTTTGTTTTTTCAAAAAATCATAAAAAACGTTCCTTCGATTCAAAGTTGCCATTTTCATTTTACTAATTACTTATCCTGCAATTACATTCTAAGAGTCAGGAATATAGACATTTCTCAAGGCTTGGCCAATGTCTAGTTAAACAGAATACTTCGCCACAAGAAATGTAGTCAAAGCAGCTTGTACCAGATAGTTATCGAGGCTGAATTTAGCTGTTACCCTTCTGCTACATGATGATGACATTGAAGAGTTGGAAATAATTTACTGTCTGGTCAGAGATAGAAGTATGTGGTTTGGACAGTGAATTTGATCTGAACTTTGGGTGAATCATAAACAAGTACTTGGAGCAATCTTTTAAAAGTGACCTTACTTTACCACCCTTGAATGTTCCCCTCTTCCTCTTCTTTTCTTTGTTGGTTAAAAAAAAACAATTCTCCTTCTCCTTACTATTTCTTAGTTTTGCCTTCAATTAGAATTGTGTGTGCCCAGCAGATACATGAATGCAAAGTCTTCACATATTTTACAGCAGATAGTTTAGGAACAGAAAATGTGCCCTGGAATGTGGATGTACTTTTCTCCAACTTAAATGTTTGCACTTTTGGAATTAGTTAGAAAATTACAGTTGAAAATCCCTCAATATGTGATTTGCAGTGAGTGTAGCAGTGCTTAATGAGATACAGATGATGAAAAATCAAGTTGCAGAAGAGTGCTCCAAAACCCACACAGACGCCACACATGGATGAAGCCGAAGTTAAATTCCTCAGGTTATGTATAGAACAGTTAAATGCAGACTGTGCAGAACCAATCCATTTTTATCTTGCATTGAGGTTAAGAAGTTTTGTGGGTTGATGACATTATTATTTAGGGGTTAACCTTAAGCATTTTAAACGAGCGGATTAAAAAAAAAAACCTGTAGAACTGTCATTTTAGACTTGCAATTAAAAGGAATTACAATGCTCAATTACTGCGTGTTCCACATATTTAACTCCCAAAAGCACTATCGGTTCATAGATTTCCATACCGGAAATTCCCGGTTTCCAGGCTGAATACATACATTAAGCTGTCTCATCTCTCTTAACCGGTTATTTTACAGATCATCCCATTTTTATGTTTTAAATATTTGGAACTGGGGGAAAAACAGCCAATATTTACTAAAAACTTGCTATCAGTCATGTAAAAAGGCCTCACCTATGGTGAAGGTTCATCCACAGAATGTTGACAAGAGGTGACAGACTTCAGTGGAAATGGATATCTGGTTAAGTGTGGCTACAGTTGGGTTAGAGAGAAAGCATCTGGAGGGGAGAGACAGATTGTTAGATTGGCACACTGTTGCACTTCCTGTGATTTTAGCCTATGTCTGCTGGTTTGGGTGTTATCTGTCCGATCCAAGCCCACACTGTACTTATGCACTGTACCATTTTTGGTTTGACGTGAAAGTCGGTTAACATGCAAATCTAAGTAGAATAGCTTATCTCTCTTCATACACCTCTTATCACTGATGTCGAAGATATTGTTGTGTACTTCTTGGCTGTAGAGTATGTCTATTTGCAGTATGGAAGGAAAAAAAACAAGCAGAGATTAATTTCATGCTTAAAAGTGTAAAGAGGAAAAAGTATAATATTTTGTTTGTAAAGTCTGATTCAGAAGTTGGGGAAACATGTTTACAGTGGAAATTCTTTAGTCCTGGAAGAACGTGTATCTTCATCTCTCTGTTTGGCTTAGTGAGTAAGGTGGCTTGATTATCTGGTGTTGTTTCCAGCTTGAAAAAAGTGTCTGTTCTGTTTTTTTTTTTGGAAATGTGTGTTCCAATGTGAAGACAAAGGTCGTCTGCACTGTGTGGACAGGATTTGGACAACACTTTTTGTCTTATTGTAAATTCTGCGCCACTTTTGTGACCTGCAGATAAATTCCCGCACTAAAATCCCAAACCGAGCAATAAAATATTCACGCCATCTCTCTTACTCTTTTGTGTTGAATTTGTTGAATTTGTGTTTAAACATTTTCTTGTTCAGAAAATTAGGAGCATCCTTTCTCTGGAGTATAAAAGCTGTCAAAATCACCCTGTATTTTTTGTAATTGTCTGTTGTCAGAAGGACCTCTTTGAATTGAAGTGGGTTGTAAATCCACTTCATTTATTGACCACATACATTGAGTGATCAGTTGAAATCTCAACAGAAAAGTCCCAGATTGGAAAAGAAAACCTATGCTGTTATCCAGCTCTCTCTCCAGTCCCTGTACCCTGTACTGTTTAGTGCAGTATTGATTACTGAAGATAATAAAATAGGCCAAGGCTTGTTTCCAGGTGTCAACCCCAGAGGTGGTATTAGGCAATCTTAACCCTGCAGAGACAAAGAGGGGTCGGGTACATTCAGTTCCTCAGGATTCTTAAGAAGCAACTAGCTTATCCAATACAGCTATGTCAGACTGCAAGCTGTGTTTTTTTAATTTTTAAAACACCCCGGGTGAAGAGGCTGTAATCTGGCTGTAGAGGACTGCAAATTTCATTCTTCCCAGACATATCAATGTACTGTACACGTTTCATTTCAGTCAAAATCATCCAGGTTCCACCTGTTGCCCAGCAGTTTGATCGGTTTACTATAAATTGCATCAGTGAAGCAGAACAGCAAGTTGTTTTGTATTTTAACTTCAAATTCAGATTCGCATCAAAAAAAGTTATTGGTGTGAAACGTCTAACACCATGTGGTGGCTCATAACAAGGAGCTATAGATGGCAAAACCTGAAGTCATATGCAATGGGGGCGATTTATCATTTTCCCTGAGATAATTCAGAGCCCCAGAATTAGCCTTTATTCTTTCCTTGTGCTTTTGAAACTGCGATCACTAGTATAATTATCAGATTCATTTTGTTCAAGTTATATGTGTGAACAGCAAATCAGGCACCACACAGGAAACATGCTTGTATGACTTTAGATCACAGAAGAAAGGTTTTCGCCCTCTGCTAAAATACAGCAAATAAAATTCTGCTGCTCCGAAGTTTTGCCTGACTTTGATAAGGTGGGGAGATATGCAAGATGAACATTTCTTCTCGCAGAAGTGTTCAAGATGACTTTATTGAAAGAGAACAGCAGCTTCAATTACCTCGCATGCTGGGGGCTGTTTCTCACAGACCAATAAAGGATGTTTTTTTGTAACTTTGACAGCCGACTAATTCCCGGTTTCCAGGCTGAATATACTCAGTGTTAAATCAAACGGAAAAATATTGGAATGCCTTTTTACTGAACTTTGTAATTAAATAAGGGATCTTGGCTTCTGATGCCAGGGAAGTTGTTTGTTCCAATTCTATGGTTAGCAGTTAAAAGGAAATCTTTCACGAGAATCCTTGTTAAGCTCAACTTAACCCTCAGCATGCCTGTCATACTGCCATGGGTCACTCTAAAGCGCATCATGCACTCTGTGGATACATATATGTCTATACAACAAAGTCTTCCTTAAATACATAGTAAGCAGGCTACATAGCAGTGCTCAAACCTCCCAGAAACAAAACCTTTAAGATTTTCTGAATAATCCCAATACATGAATGCTAAGATATAATTAGTAAAAGATGGTCAGTATTCCAGTCAAACTTTATCCAAGGAGCTACTGGCGCCCCAACCAGCAATTTGGGGCACTTCATTCAGTTGTCATATTTGATACCTAACATTTGTGGGAATACAGCTCCTGTCCTGTACATAATATGAAAATGGAGGCTTTAATCAGATGCCAAATACAGTCAAATTAAATATCTTGAAGTAGGGCAATGAATAAGAGGTCACAATTTGCCATTCATTCTACATATGCAATCCATACACCGCCTAAATCAAGTGCTATGATATAAAGACATGTTTAAGGAAGAGCTAAAGATAGAAGAGAACCTTAAATCTTTCCAAAGCAAAATTGATACTGAAATAGAAATGTAGAATAGCTCTTCAGAACAGTGAAATTTTCATTTTCCTTGAAACCCAAAACAGAATCTGAGTTGAGAACCAGCTTTGCTGTCAGAACAGGAATGTGAATTGAACCCGCTGTCTGAAAGAGCTGTGAATGATAATGGTGAGAGCAGTGAAGATCTCAAGTTAAACTTTCCTGCCAGTTTAACTGTCGGTCTATTGCAGCGTTCCATAATGGGATTTTCCTGTCAGTGTAGTCCTCAAATTATAATAAAATAAAAGCAGATGTATTAGTTGCGTGAACCTGTACTTGTTTAAAAGCCCATCTGTCTATGAGTGCGTGATGTGGATGTGTTTTTGATTAAAACTTTGGAAATTAAGGCTAGTGTTTGCCACCCATCCAGGTTCCACCATCTAGGATCTTCATTTTCTCTGGGTTTCTGCAGCTGTGGGTGGAGCTGGAGACATGTGGAGCTGTTCTCCGGTAGTCGCAGCAGAACGTCTTGTTTTAATGGGAAACAGATTGTGGGAATATGGAAACCAAATGGAGAAGAACATTATTTTGGTGTTATAATAATGTGTAAGGAGTAGGCTTTTATAACAGCCTGGCCACACAACCGTTACAGTGGAAGTAATCCAGAGGAACCCTTTTCAACCCTTCAACTAAGACTCCTCTTCAAAACATCTGCCCCAGACACTCTATAATTATCCATTTTCACCTCCAGAATTTGCATTCATATTTTCATTTTTAAAATGTGTTTCATTACATCCAGTACAATGAAATTTTCAGCTATGCAGTAACTTATGTATAGTGATATAGAAGCATATGGTGTTTTAGTCCATACTGTTGACTCACTCATGAGAGTTGGAGATATTGAAAGTAATTTAAAAATGTTATAGTGACATAGTATTGATATCATAGGAAAGAAAAGATCTAAATAGTGTGAGTCCTCATCAGTATGAGTGCTGCTTATCAATAAATGTTTCATATTATGGTGTTATTCATCAACCTGCCCTCTGAGGCAAAACTAAGAGCAGCAAATCTTGAAGGCTTCTAGTATAAACATGCCAATCTACAATGTTTCAAAGTGCTACACGAGACGTCCTGTTTCCATGAATCTTGCTTTCGAAGAAGAATGATATATATTGATAGTTAAGCCAGGAAACTAAACAGCTTAGGTTTTTTGTCCGAACCAAAACACCTTCTACTTGAGCTGAGCAATTTTTTTTACCTTCATTTATTTGGGGCGGAGTGGTGGATCTGTGGCTAAGGATCTTCACCTGTGGCTGGAAGGTTGCTGGTTCAAATCCCGCGGCCGGCAGAGGAATCCTACTCCATTGGGCCCCTGAGCAAGGCCCTTAACCTTAGCTGCTCCAGGGGCGCTGTACAATGGCTGACCCTGCACTCTGACCCCAAGCTTCTCTCCCTGTCTGTGTGTCTTTGTGTCTCATGGAGAGCAAGCTGGGATATGCAAAAAGACAAATTCCTAATGCAAGAAATTGTATATGGCTAATAAAGTGATCTAATCTTATCTTGTTCTCTCACTATTCCCCAGCTTTGATATGCCTTAGCTTGTAGTGAGTTACCTTAGTGATGCAGTACCCTTCTCCTTCACGTCTGTATGGTCATTGAGAGTTGTTTTGCTGCTCTGGAGCACTTAACCCAAATGTGTAGAGGATTATTGTGAGAAAAGGTATGCTAAAGCTGTCACTTTGTCTTTGTCTTCATTGGCTTGAGAAAATTGGCCCTGGTGTGAGTGTGTGTCTGTGTGTCTGCCCCTCAGAAGACGCATTCAGGGTGTATCCTGTCTTCCACCTGTTTCTTGCTGGGATAGGCTCTGGGTTCCCCGCAACCTTAAAGTGGAAGAAGCATGGGTAATGTTTCATTACTTTGCTTGAATCCTTGAAGCCATATAACATCTGCATGATACACATAACACATAATAATGTGAGGAAATTAGTTGCAGGAAGCAAAGTGCTGTAGGTCAAATGGTGAAACAGAATGAGTCTGACCATCCACTGCAAATAAGTTGAACATCTTCTTTTGCGCAATTAATATTGATCTAAAAAAAACAGTCCAGGAATGCACTGCATTAACACTGTGCAAGCCATAAAAGAACCTTCCTACAGTAGGACTGTTGCCTTTTTGTATGGGGCAGATGCTTACCCGTTTGTTACCCAGAGGGTATTTTCTCTTGGAAATGTTATGGCCAAGCCCAGGAGCCTCCTGAGTGGCTCAACCTGTATAGGTGCTTGCCTTCATGTCACTGGATGATTTTGATTGGGTTTCTCCAAACAAACAACACATAACTGGCTGATCTACCCCAAGGGCAGGGTAGGATTAGCTGGCCAGGCCCCTCTCAGCTTTCGGTGACAATTACTCCTATGGCTTCTGGGGGCTTGTGGTGCGATTGGTTTGGGATGTGCCTCGGCACTCAGACTCTGGAAGGGGGCTGTGTTGCCTGTGATGTGTTAAAATGACACCAGTGAAGCCAGGTTTGAGGAGTTTTGCCTACACTTTCCACTGAAATAAGACTGCTGCTAAAACATTACAATAGCCATGTGTGGAATAAGATTCTGTCTTGCTGATATTTGAATTCTGGTAAAGATTAAAAAGTCTCCAAAACCATCAAAACAATTCATACTGCATTTGGGAAGCAAGAAAGCTGCTCATTTTATACATTTTGAGGTCTGGCCAGCTTATCATAATGTGTTCATTATTTTCAACTTATAAATGTTGCTATTTGCTCTCCTGTGTGGTTATCCATTGTTCTTCAACCATGCCTTCATAGTTTCAGGTGTCCTATGTTATGTCTTCATGACATCTCTGTATCACTGCAAACAAATCTCATACCTCGTCCCCCCCCTCCCCCCAACAGCTCCTGCCTGTGGTTCTCGATTCCTTTTGAGGATTATGTGCCAGCTCACAGGTGTGTTTTATTAAAGTTCAGGTGGGTGTCGAGTGGTTTGTGTTTGCCCCACCCCATGTCTGTCTTCATTCAGGTGATCCATTTCCTCTCACAAGATGATGTGCTAGTGGAGCATGGCAATGCAGATAATGAGCGGGTGGAGGGGCAGGGGGTGACAGTAGAGCAAACAGCCATAGGGTTAACCTTTAACACACAGAGTAAAAAAAGCATCTAATTAACCCGGGCAGATGAAAAGCAGCAGAAGCTCCAATAACCCCTTAGGAGGAGGCTTCATAGTCAGCATGCCTACAGCAGCGTTTTACCATGGATGGGTAAGGTGCCAGAGTGACAAAAGTGGTGCTGGAAATGGTAACGCACACGGTGTGTGTAAAAAAAAAGTGTGCTTGCCAGCAGATGTCTTTGTTTGTAGATCAACAGTTTCCATGCCCTGGGTGCTTTGGATTATCTCTTTCGTCTTTGTCTTTTACTTGTAATTTCTTGATTATGCAGCCACACCACACATCCTGTCTTCTAAGGCATCAGAGAGTTCTCTTCACGGAGGTATTCAAAAATTCATTGCTTAATTTAAAAGTGTTCCTCGTTCAAATCTATTGCAAGTCTTTTTTATACATTATGTTTAATTTTAGAAAACTGGATAAGTAGATCTGTAGTGTTTCAAATGGATAAAATGAGGAAACTGATCTGCTGAAAAGAGATTTTTATCACTTGAGTGGTTTCACCTGCATTTCCATATTATTGAATATAACTTGTTAGTAATTAACATATTATGTTAATGAATTACGCATAATGTTTTAAAAATATCTCCAATTGCTGTGCTATTTTATTTCTTCTGGGGACAATACATACACACATTATTGATTATGGACTGGGGCAATGTTCCACCCCCAACACATCAAACAAATGAAGAAAAGGACCTACATGTCCTTTATTGTGGCCATAGTGACTTGTTTCCTTAACATTTTTGAAATGTATTTTAGTTCAGGATAGAGTAATAATGATGTGGTCTAAGAGAATAGTCGGTTGGTGGCGTCTGCCTTTTGGACAGGATGCTGGAGTTATATTTGGAAACCTTTAATCACCACTTAAAAAAAGACGCCTCCTTGTCATTTGAATTTATATAATTACAGTAAATACTAGCCAAAGAAACACTGTCATAGTAATTTAGGACAACAACAAAAAACATTTTTTAGATAGTGGTTTGTATATATAATGGTAATCCCTAGTCTTGAAAGATGAAATAACAATTAAATGACAGAAGGAAAGCTTGTATTCAGAACATTCTCAGATAACAAACGCATTACTGTGATGTTTTTTTAAGCCCTAAAACAAGACACCAAGCAATACAGCCCAGGTTTTACATTTAATAAGGTTTTCCAACAGAGTTTGTTTTTACGACCCTCTATGACATTCAGAATGTTATGCCATAGAATATTTTTCTTTTACAAGGTTAAGGTTATCCAGCTTTGAAATACAAAAATTATAATACAACTTCACTGACCATCACCCCAAGGGTAAACCACCATATACCAGCCTCCCTAAATGCATTGCGATGTCTTTAATATTCCAAATATTTGGAAATTATAATATGTACTTAAATAAGGACTAAAATACTAAATGCTAAAAATGTTTTCCATGCATTGCCAATTACAGTTCTGTGTATTATACAGTTATACAACACGTGCATGTTTGTATAGGTAATGCACATGTGTAACTACTTTCTGAGAAATGTAGACTATGGCATGAATAGTATAAAGGGAAGAACAGCAGTATTGAGTTTTAGCAGGACATAGAACTGTGATGATAATGCATCTGTCCTCTAAAGTGAAAAAGACAGATCTGAGATCCAGAGGATTTCAAGTTCAATAGGATTGTGGATTCCCCAAGCCATGCTGCATGTCTAATAGAGCACCACCAAGGTGAGGACTGAGATGAGTGAACCAGGGCCTTCTAGGCGTTTGGTGCAGCGAAGACTCCTGTGAATTCCTGGGATCTGAGCCCAGATGATAGTGATAGATGTGCCACTCCTCCAGTTGGCACAAACTCTCCTGAATTGAAGGTGCCGAGTGTCAAAAGATGAATGGCTGTATGAGTGAGCAGGTGAAGGGAGGCTGTGTGCTTGTCCTCGTTTTCCCCATCTGTGTACAGGAGTCATTGTTGTGAACTGAGATGTAAAGATACAGTATGGGTGTAAAAAAGTGAACAGGTGAAGTTATTTCATGATCAGTTGAGAGGTCCTCAGTGAAACCTGTCTAACAGGAAAACAGAATGAATAGGTGCGTGCGTCTTAGGTCACTTAGGAACTTGCTGATATCCCATTTATGATATATAGTAGGGGAGATTGCTATCCCTGGTCCTGCAAAGACACAAGATCTTCTGATTTTTATGAATGACATGATGATTAGACTTAAGTGTTCAAAGTTTCTGTGTTGTTGATCAGTGATTTAGACCTATTAAGCTTGCAAGACTGTAATACTTGGGGTACAGATCCGGTTGCTGATGGAGTGTCCTATAGTACAAAGGATGACAAGTATAATAGATGGAGAAAGAGAGGAGCAGCAAGATATCTTTTGGCTGATTCTTGAGATTTCCTGTTAAAACGTCCTTTTTACTTATTCTAACTTGCTCTTTGTCATCATCTTATCCTGTGCAAGTTATTGCCATGATTAAGGTGTCTTTTCTTAGTGATGTATAGGCGGTATTCATAATTGCTGCTGTGCAATTGCAATAGTTGAAAGAATTTAAACATGCTGTCGGAGAACCTTCTGCACAAAGGTACTTTCCAGTTACAGAGGGATAGATTAAGTAGGATTTAAATGTTCTTCCCTGTAGGCATGTGATATCTTGGCAAAAAGCAACAATGAGAAGGAAAGTTCTGGCCTGGATGTGGTCGAAACAAGATCTGAGTATGTGCTTGGAAATGGTATATAACGCTATTAGTAATCACTTGAGCCTGATCTCAGTGCTTTCCAGCTAAATAAGAAAGGGCATGCTGAGCTCCATAGGTCTGGGCTTGCTTCAGCAGCAAGCAATTTAAATCACTCACATCAAGTGTGCTGTGAGACTGGTCTTAAGTTAACAATGAAGTTCAGCACAGGGATTTCCCAGAGGTTTGCAAAATGGATGCCTTAATCTCTTGTGATGTCGAAACGCTTCCCTCTTTAACTTGCATTCATCATATGAAGAATAATAACCTGACCTTGCCACAAAATGTAAAAGCGCCTTTATCAGCTAAAGTGTTTTCTTGTAAAATCAAATGGATTTTTCAGCTTTCAGACTTTTCTTTTGTCCTTTCAAAGCAAGAGTCTGTGCAGCGTGTGAGGTGTAAGTCTGAAGCAGCTCTGAGTGAAACGTTTCCAGTTGTTGTGTGCTGTGGTTCTTACGACAGCGGTAGTTGACGTTTGAGGGTTACAGTAAATGGAGTCTAGGTGGAGACCTTGTGGTTTAATCAGGAAATCCATTTCCATTAATTACCCAAAAGGTTTTTGTTCAAAAGCCTTTTGCGATAAAGGATGCATAAGAGCAACATGGAGGTCCTGCTATTGTATTCTAATTGCATTGACACTAGAATGATGAGCAGCATTTTTCCTTCCATCATTGTTGGGACAATTGGCCCTTGTGTGAGTGTGTGCCTGTCTGCGTGTCGGTGTGTGCACTGCGACAGACTGGTGTCCCACCCATGGTGTACCCTACCATACGCCTGTTACTTGCCAAGGTCCAGCTTCCCTGCAACCCTGAACAGTAAAATTTGAGAGTGTTTTCTAATGTGTGTGCCAGGCAGCCCAGCGTACTACTTGCCTAGTATAAAGTTGCTTAGCTGCCTGTTTGGGAGCCTAATAAGAATAGGGAAATATAGATGAAGACCATTTTTTTTCTCTTATTGATGGAAACGTGAAAGATGGCTATTCATTTTTTTTAATAAAGTATTACTGCAAACACAAGTTTGCAGAAAAGTGGTCTTCTCTCAATCCATGTTAAGTTCACATTCATACATTGTGTATAATTGTTATTGTTAATGGGATGAATGTGTCTGTCTCCTGAGTCTGAGGTGCTTTATTCAAATGAACAGCTGACAGCAGCCTCAAACAGGCTTGAACAGGAGAACCAAAGCAACTGAGAATGTCTTGAACAATGGCAGTGTCTGGCTAGGATTATGATAAAGACTGTGTTGTGGGTTGCTTAGTCACTGCACTCTACACCTTTTAACCAATGTTGAAGGATAACCAGACGTTACAGCTTTAAATTGAAACGTTAATTTTAAAATGCCATTTTGCATGAAGAAATTGTTACTTGTACAAAACGCCAAGTTAGAGTCGGAGGAGATTTTTTCCTTAGTGTTTGCGTTTACAAAAACGGGACTTGAATATTCTTTACTGCTATTGCAACTGCTGCAGTGCCTTGTAACTCTGGGAGAAGTCATAGCAATTTCGTAATCACAGGGAGCTTGGAGGCAAGGCAAATCATTTGCTTAAGGAGAATAGATCAAGTGGTCCATATTGTCCTGGGTTCTGTCTTGGTGTGTGTAGTAGTTTTAAAGCTGAACAACAAGAAAATAAACTGTAAGTAAAAGTGGATGTCGAAAAAAAGGGAAGGTTAAAAGACAGACTTGCCGATGAGTTTACCTTTGTTCTTTTTCTGTCTGCCAAATCCTGTATGGAGTTAATCGAGTCATTATCCAAATTAAATGTAAAAAATAATTATTTTGCAAATGTATTTGTTGTGTGAGTTTGGCTTCAGCAAAGTAATTAAAATGCAGGAGATATGGGATGTATAGCCATCGCCCTCTGTAAAGCACTCTTATTCCGTGGACCTGCACTAGCAACAATCATGAAATCTAAACACCCAAAAAAATCTCACACCTTCCTCTATAACACAGTAAACCTCTTGAAGTTGATATTTTACACTTTTTTTAAACTTCACCGATAATACATTCCACCTGCTGAGTAGTGGGTTGGAGTTTCTTCTGTTTAGCCTTTTATTTTCACATTTAAATCCATTTTTATCAGCTTTTGTCATAACTGACTGCGTACAAAATACCATACTTCTCTACTAAACAGTTGTCTCATTTCAAAGGTGCCAATTACCAGTCTGCATGGGAGGCTGCTCAGCTTATACTTTGCTTAGACACTGAATGCAGGGGAAAATGAAACCCAGTGTTTTTGTCGGCTTTTCTACACTTTCCTTGGAATTTTGTAAGTAATGTTTAAAGGAGATTTATATCCAGAATACACTGGGGGCATTTTAGTTGTTTTATCATAGCTTTTATTTCTTGACTTTGGAAGATCCTAGCTCTTTGAGAATGGAAATCTGCTACAATTTGAAAAATATAAACCATCTTAAAGCAGCGGTGTTGTGAAATCTTTTTTGTTCTTGTCGGTAATTTACTTGCCATATTGATTCAAGACACCTTTAGAATTATATAAAATACAAAGAAACGGTCAACTGTGTTCAGATACCAAGCCATCTTCCGCAAGCTAACTTACTGCGCTAAACTAAGCTGTAACGGAAAACCCCCCCCCAAAAAAAACTCAAGAGCCACAACAATCCCCAATCCCCACCACAGCCAAATAAACAAACCTGACAGATCTCGTGTTTACCTAAAACTTAGTTTAGTTTATTCCACACCTCTCTTCTACCTCTCTCTCCAGACGTCCTGTACCGGCATTTTAAAACCGGACCACTCTCTTCAGCCAATCCACAGAGAGAGCCAATTTAGGGACACACCCACCTCCAGAAATGGACCCCCCCCCATCCCGCATGGGAGGGGAGAATGTAACAAAGATTCATCTGCACATTGTGACTTTTAGAGAATTTGTGGTTCATTCTCAACCCAATGCAACACCGAGCTTGTCACTCTGGCTTTTTTGAGATGATGGCTCTTCAGTGCATCTGCTGGAACGCTTGTGCCGACCACGGAGGCGGTAGACCTTGTACGTCGCCTCAGCCTTCTTCCTGAGTCAACAAATGCAGACAGAAGAAAGTGCTTGCGCATCAGACTGACAAAATCTTAAACTTCCTTTGTGGTGGGCATTAAACCTCTTGTCAAGAAAACCTTTAATTTGCCTGAATTGCATTCCTACGCCCACTCACCACAAACCAGCTTTTCATCTGTTACCTTATTTATAATATTTAATATTTAAATGTTGCATCGGTTTAATTGCTTCATGGCTGCCGTTTGTGTAAGTAACTGCTGATCTACTCCCTTGTACTCCTTTTTAAAAAAAAATCCATTTGCCATCAGGAATAAGACCATACCTATGCTTGTTTTTTAAAGGGTTTGAGGATGCAGCTCCATGCAGCTCCATTACAATGGCCCATCCCTTTCCTGATTATTGTTTCTGCTTTGTAAGGTGCCTCTGCTCCACTTAACTCGGATAAATGAAATTACAAGATGCAACACATCAGGATCTTTTAAAAAAACGGACAGCATTTGATACTGAAAGGAAAAAGCTCTGTGTGACTGTCTTGCCTGGGCCTGTTCTTGTGTTTGCCAATCAATGTGCTTCCTCGACTCCTGCCTCTGGAGTTTCACTCAGACCTTCGCTGTGTTTTAGATTGGGCTCAGTGTAATACAGAGTTGTAATGGGGCACTGCACTCCTGATTGCATTTGAATGGTTGGAACTAATCAGTTCCTTCGGTTCAGTGTAAGTTGGAGCTGCTCGATTCCTTTTTTTTCTCCAAAAAACAATCACATGCCACTTATTTGTTGTCAAATATGGTTAGGAAATAAGGTCAGCAAGTTTCATTTAGTATGTTCTGAGCATGCGACATAAATCATGCCCTGTTATTATAAAGCTGACTTTTTTAGAATTATAAACGTGACTTGCTACTGGTTACTCACAGAATTATTAGAGATAGGCTGTGTTAGATCCAAAGAGTGCTAAATCATACCTTTAGGAAAGCAGAGGATGATTTAGCAGTCTGCAGCAGGGGACTGAAACTCTAGTCTGAGAGATCCACAGTCATTCAGCTTTAACAGTTAGGTTAAAATGTTCAATTATTATACATCTCGAAAATATTCAATGGTTCTAATGAAGCAATTAATTGGTCCAGTAATATCTTTCAGAGTTCAGTGACTCCGGACCATAAGTGCTGATCCTTCTGATACACAATTGTTTTGTTGATCTGTTTTCTATTGAAATTTGGAATCCAGTTCTCAGAAGAGGCTTGCTTCAAAACAAGGCTTCAGGCTTTAATATAAAACAAGGATGTGAATAGAGAAGTAAACAAAATTGTTTTTTATTTGTGGGAGGAGGAAAGGGGAACTTGTGTTTTTTTTCAGGTTATGAGATGTTCAATGATGTTTTTGATTTTTTCTGGGCAGGATTCACCCAGGACGCAAGCAACTTACAGTATTACCACTTTATGTGAAAACACAGGTCACATTCTTTATGAAAGTACTTGCCTGCAAATTCATTTGGAGTTATTCATTCATGTCAGATTTACCATTGCAGTAAAGACTGTTACCATCTTGATATGTCTCTTTTAAATTAATAAATAATACTAGCACATACCTGTACTTGACAGAAGGCAATACCATCAGAACACCCCTTTTCACTGATTGGCATACACTAAAAATGAGTCACTGAAAATGACTAAAGAATATGATGTTGTCACCTGCAATAACCATAAAATATATAACAAAGCTTATAACAACATAAGCGTGTTATTAGGAAAATATTTATTTTTTTATTCAACTTTAGGTTGATGATTTTATCACTGTTAATATATGTAGTGTCAGCATAGTAGTGTAGTGAGATCCTGCAACTTGACTGAAATCGTTGAGGTAGTTGTCGAGACACAGGGGATTTATCATGTCTTTCAGCTTGATTTTGCAGCTTGTACCTTTAAACTACAAAGCCTGCAAAGGTGTTGTAGTTGTTATTAATCTGTTTCTGAACATGACACCAGACGAACACTTCATCTTAACAGACAAAACAACAAAAGCAGAGAACAAAAGTCTTTTGAAATCGTCCTGTGCTTTCAAAGTTGTCGTCTGGTCTTTGCTAATAGATCACTACTGTAATGTGTGGAATTATATATATATATATTATGTATACATAATAGGGATAAACCTATTGCCAATGTTTATATACAATTTTACATTTCTGTTGATAGCATTTGCCACTGCTTCTATCCATCTATTATTGTTTTTTATGAAACATGTGTTCCTTTTCCATATTGTTGAGCAATTTCATTATCTGTAATTGCAGCTTAAGTATACCACCTTTGTTTACCTGCCATAAATCTGGAGTGCTCTTTTTGTCCAAAGCACATGTTATTTTTTGTCATCTGTTACCCAGTTTATCCTGTAGTGTCTATTTCATTTGCACAGGTGGTTGCTGAGCTGCATGGCTGGCTGAACCATGCCCTTGTTTATCTCGCATGTAGCTGCTGCATGGTGTCTGGAACAAACTGCCCACCCACGTGTTGAATCTGATACTTTGGCTGCTTTTAAAATAGGGCTGGTTGAGATCTTTGGATCAATAAGCTCCTAGGTAATTGATTGCGCAGGGTGGGCTAAATGGCCTCCTCTTTGTAACGTTTTTACGTTTTAATAAAAAATATTGACTAGCATATTTTTTCACAAATCAACTCAAAAACACAGTCATGATTAAGGTGTACCACTGCATTTTGGCATTGTGTTGGTATCAGCTTGTGATTTTATTTGCTTACACTTCTTTTACTTGATTAAAGATAATTGTGAGCCCTTTATATTAATGCACATATCATGCATTTGTTCCACATTCCAATTGGAGTTCCAAATTCAGTCTTGGAGCCCTGTTTGCATATTGACTTCTAATTGGTTGCTTTGACAATTGCCTGTGATTTTCCAGCCTTTGACGTGCCAGTGCAAGGTGACAGTCACGTTATTTAACCTGACAGTGGTTTTATGAATGAGTTAAAAAAAGGAACTTCAGTGGTTTGATGGACTGATATAGGCATAGTTTATTTTTGTGAATGACATCCTTTTCCTTGCTGTAAATTCTCACAAAGGCCGTGTTATGAACTTCATGTGTCATTGCAAATATGTTGTTTGTCTGCCTTCTCGGTCTGCATCAGACTCGCCTTATCCAGTTGTGGCCAATTCTACAAATCACTGATTTGTCCTATTCTGTGGCCTTCCAGCTGTCAGGCAGCTTCTGTTTGATCCATTAAGAAAGCATTGTGTGGTTATGACTTATGACTTGGTGATACAGATTTACAGATTTGGGACATGCATTTTTAACACCAGCTCTTAATTATTTTGGATGTTGAAAGTTTCTTCGTCCTGGTTCTTTAATTCCTTTTCTTTATACATGTGGCTGTAGACAAGTGTTCATAACCTATGTTAACAACAAGAATTTTCTTTTTCCTTTTTTTAGACTTTTGACTTAACATGGACACTCCACACCTGTGACAGCCTCTGGACATTGGGCTTATTGGTAAGTATATTCAGAAATAATATATAAGTTTACCTGTTAAGAGCAAACCAAGTTCCAGTCCATTATATGGTAAATCAATCACAGTGACTTCCTGTCAAATATTGACTCATTTTTAACAGCAGATTTCAGTTTTTGAGTTTAAGTACAGAACAAATTTGCTTCACTACAGATGTCAGAGCGGTATTGAAGCTTCCCAGGATCCCAGGATTGAAGTACAGTAGCATTAGATCAAGGTTAGCAGTGCTCTTTCTGTTTCAGGTGGTTTCACAGAGTCTTTTAATTCCCAGTTAGCTTCTAGCAGCTTTATACAAGTAAACGCAGTTATTGGAAAAAATATAATTGGCAGTGTTTAAAACTGGCATCATAATATAATGATCGTATAACTTTTGCCATTAAGTTTTCAAGAATGTGGGTCATGTGTGACGGTTGTATCAAACTCCTTATGACTATAATTAAAAGTGGTGCCCTGTACTAATTGCCTAATTGCTGCAACAGTACACACTTCCCCCACTGTTTTATTTGCTATAAAAAGCCTGTCACAAATGACCAAGTATTACTGTGGAGTGCAAATGCAAGTGCTTTATGGGGAAAGCTTTTGGCTCAAAATCGTTTTTTGTGTGTTTCCGTTTCACAGGTTAATTCCTCTTTTTCTTTTACTTAGCCAAAGGTTTTTGTAACCTTGGTTACAAAAACAGGACATTTATCTGTCTGATTTCCCTTTCTAGCAGCCCTCTTGCCAGTTTTATTGTACATGTCCTGTATATAATGTCTGATGTTATGATTACTCTGTGAAATCTGACCTGTGACCATATTTCTATAGCCACAGCAGCTATTTTTTCAAAGACCTGAGCGAGAAACAGGAAGCTGCAGGTCTTAAACTCGGATGGAGCTTGGAAACCTTGTACCTCTTTTTTCTTTTTGGTGCAGTGTGTAACACATTATCTTCTTTCTTGGTGGTCAAATGGCACTTAAATGCTGAGTCTTTATGCTTTGGTAGTGCAGAGAAAACGTAGCTAACGGATGTCTTAGCCTGAAACTTTAAATTTGTCTGAGTCTAAAAAAGTCATCTGTAATCAAATGCCAGTTTTTTTCCTTAAACCTTTTTTTCAAATATTGGAATTTATTAGATACGTGCTCTATTTTGAGTCGCTCTTGTTTTTATGGCATGTTTCCTTTACTGTGTGTAAAGAATGAAGTCTTGTAGCCCTGCTCTTCTGACTCTGAGACTCCTTACAAGACAGTTAGTGGTTTACAGGAGTCATTGCAGACTGCGGCACTGGTGCATCTCTCCCTGACATCACTGCAAGCCTGCAGGTGTCCCACAGGTGGCAAGAGGCACAGTTTTGCGAAAAGCTAGGAAAAGTGACCAATTAATACCATCTAAACCCCTTGCAGCACTGTCAGGTGTATGTCACGTTTTGGCGAATGTCAGTCTCAAATTATTTAGTCAGTCTTCTAGTGACATCGCACAGAATTGAATAATGTCCATCACAGGACACAGCCTGTGCTCTGTGTGAGCCCCTTTACTAGTGGAGCCACTTGAAAGCTCCAGGTTTGTATTTATTTATGTATTTTAATATCTAGACATACTCTATAGACATATTGTGGTTCATCAGATTGCTACACACAGGGAATGTAGAAGTAATATTCTTAAGAACAGCACCAACTGAGCAGCCATTGTTAAAATAAAAGGTGAAGTCCATACCAGAGACACAGCAGCTCATTGGGCCAGAGCTCATCCCGGTAGTGTTAAGTAGGCTAGTGACCATGCCAGGCCTTTACTGGATGGGATGCCAATTAGAATAAACTTCATTTAAACAGTCACATAGACCACCTACAGCTGGATGCTCAACATGCTCAAATATGTATGAAATATTCCACAGAATGATGGAATCTTTCTTCTTTTTATTTACAATTTTACCACTTACTGGCAATAATTGTTCCTGTATGTTTTTGAGGAATGTGAAGGGAACCTCTTTTTTGTTTGTGTTCCTCACTGTTGAAGTAGACATGTTTGGTTGTTCGTTGTCAAATTAATTTGCTATTAACTGTTTTAAAACTTTTTTTTTCTATTTAAAACACAATTTGTTGGATTGTTAGGGATTTCTTTATGCCGGATTGTCATGTGGATTTTTCTTAGCGGACTGTCTTCTTTTTTTATGTGCAGTTTCTTTCTTATTGTCACTGTAGCTAAAGCATCTTAAGAGAGTTAAAGGAAGGCCAATTACTTCACAATTTTAGTCTCCATTAGAAGAAGCCAGCTCCTCAAGACCATCCTTGTGTGGCCCTGCATTTAAGGTGTTTCTGCTCTCAGTCCATTTGTTCAGCTGCTTTGTGGTCAGACCTCACCTGTCAAAGGGCAAACTCTGATTTCATGCTTTTCCTGCTGAGAATCTGAGGATTATTTTTACAGCTGCACAGAGTAATCTGGTCCCTGGTAGATATCTGGTGATAAATGCAGATACCAGCCGCTTGAATATGATAATTAACTCTTTACAGAATCAAGTTCTGATTACAATAAAACTGTTTTGAGGTGTTTTATTTTGTATATTGTTTTCTTAATCTTTATTTATTTTTGGTTTGTATTCTTATTAAAATGTATTTGTCGGTCTTTCGTTAAAAAAAAACTGTCATGTATGTTTGACCAATTCTGGTCATAGGCTGGGTAGGCAGCTTTCTGCTTTTCTTTGTAACCTTTATGTGGAAGTATAAGTATTTCCTCACTCAAAGCATTGTGTCAGGTTGTTTTGGAGGTGAAAATTTTCAGAATACAATACCATGATATCCAATGCAAATTCTCTAGAGAAAGGAGACAGGAGACAGCCGGTTGAGTATTATATTACATGGAAATGAGAAACTACAAGAGGAAGCTGTGGTTCTGCTTCTTTACTGTGATGCCTTACCTGCACTGAAATTTAAAAGGCCCAAAACTACATTCTGGGCTTTGCATTAAGATGGCCATGCCCAGTTTGTTTACGACTATGGTTCTTATGTTCTAGACTGGTGCTGTTCCCATGTAAACTCTCATTTCATTTAATTCATTCTACTTACTGGTAATATTTTGCTAATGTCTCTTGGAACTGTTGATTTAAAACATACCCAGTGTGGAACATCCCATTTTGGAAGAGGAAGTTCAGTTTTAGATTCTCTAAAGTGACTTAAAATAGCTACATTTAACTCACCACATCTAAAAGTTATAATTAAGTTCACAAGAAGTGTAACAACTGACTTGCAAGGAGCTTAAAATGAGCCTTAAATCATAACACTGTGGATTGTGGCGAGATGGTTAAATGGAGGGATGCAGTGGGAGTTCTCTCAATCCCCCCCCCCCCCCCTTTAGATGCATTTTACAAAAAAGAGCTGTTGTTGTCAATTGCTTTAACTCCAGATACAGCTGAACTGCTGAAGCACAGCCTAAAACGACAGAGGCACATTATTAAAAAATGTGCAACCCTATCCATAAATATACTGTAAAGGGCACTGCCGCCAAAGACAACTCTTTTGGTCTCTCAAGTATATTAAAATATGAACCTGAAGATTAGATGGATTTTAAGTGGATAAGATTGAAACGCATCTCCACAAGAACTGTGGAATGATAAATAAAACAATGAAAAGCTCGTGGAATTTTTCTTAAAGCGCAGTTTAGACGTTGTGATTTCAAGACGCAGCTAATTTGGCAATCGGCATTAAGCAGTTGTAAGAAGCAGCTGTGATTTTTACAGGTGTCTCTTGTTACAGTGCAATTGTTTTCGGACATCCATGATGAGAGAGCAAAACTCCAAAAAAAAACTCCTAGAAGATGAAGGTAAAAAGCAGTGTGTGGGCATGAAGAAGTGGCAGAGTGAAGTCTAGTGTACATTTGAATGAAGCATTTATGTTCAGAAGACTGTTCTGTCGTCATTGTGGGGAACTTTATATTGAGGTAACACTGTGCTTAGTTTGTATGGTACCTTTTTATCTGTGTTGTGTCCTAGCTGACTTTTTGATGATGATGTTCAAAAAGAATTTTAGTGGTGGATGATTGCTGGAAGACGGATTTGAAAGGAAGCATAGATGTTTTACTGAATACTGCATTACAGTTGAAAAAGTGTAGCAGAAAAGTTTCAAATGAAGAAGCCAGTTGTCTTGATTTGTTTTATCATGTTATGCAGAGCAATGTTTTTCGTTCCTTTTCCTTTTTATGTTTTTGTTATTGCTGCTTACCGCTAATGTTTTTGTTTTCTTTAAAAATGTTTAAAAACGAACACTGCAGAGCTTTGAAGAGAATATAACTGGGACTAAAAAAAATGTTGTTCCCAAAGGAAAATCTGATTATTCAGGCACGGCTGGCAAATGGCAGGAAAAGGGCACTTGCTATATGCAACTATTTATGCATTTGGAATTCACTGCACTGGAAAGGCAAATCTGCTTATTCAGGGGCTTCGTTTGGAGTCAAGGAACTCTCTGTTTCAAGGAGAGTCTGTTTTAATGACTGTGAGAATGTCATTTAAGTCTTTAGTTAGGGAGACTGAATGGCGATGTTTGATAGAGATTTGGAGGGACATTGTGTATCTGTCACCTCAAATGTTTTATGACATGAAGCTAAAAAATAATTGGTGTTATATTATGAGGCTACGTCATCATTAGATGCCGTGAAAATAAGCAAATTATATAGGGAATATTAAGTCTGAAGAAATAGGCCTAGTCATATAGGCCCATTACAGGTACTGAATGTGCCTACTGTATATAACTGGGCTTATTTCTTCAGCATAATAGGTACATTCTGAAATGTGAGGCATTATTTTAATTGTTTTCTAAACATTTCTTAATAGTTAACTATTTGTCGCTTACCTATTATTAATTATTTATTAGAATTTCTTTTCCACAAATTGTACCTTTTAGTGTTATCTTTAGAAACTAGCCAGGAGGTATCTCTGTAAATTATCTGTTTAAGCACAACCACACCATTAACTTTTAGATAAAGCAGTTCAAGCATTTCAATGTCGTAGTCCTCCCCGTTAGCATTTTTAAAAGAGAATCTTGGAAAATTTGAGCAATTGAGCTTGCTTTTGAACGTTAAAGCTCACATACAATAATTGCTAAAGAGGGTTAGCACTAATCTCATACAACATGAAACAGAATCCTAATCCCAGAGTTATTAAAGAATTTCAAAGCAAAGAGCAATTAAATGATATTGTATAAAATTTCTTTTAAAGCTGGGCTTCCTATTACCGGCCCAGGTGTGCCCAGTGTCAGCTGGATTTTACTTCAGCTGGATTTCTGGTTTCTTAATTGAGCTTATATTTTCTAATTACTTTCTGCTACTAAAAAGGTTGGTTTTGAGTTCTTTAGAAATTTTTGTGTGTTAAATAAAACCTGACACCTTCTAAGCTGAAACCAAATTAAAAAGGTCAAATTATGAAATTCTAAGATACATTTGATCTTACTAATTACTCAAGCTCATTTGGAATAAAAAAGAAGACATTATCAAAAGACTCTAGAACTTGAATTTAAGCCTTATGTTTCCTGTATAAGATATTCTAGATAGGGTGATATTGTGTTTTGCTTGCTGTAGTCTGATTTACTCTGATATTAGATATGAGATACTATTGCAATTTGTCTTAATTACTGTTCTTTGAAAATCTGCATTTTTTTTTAGTTTAATTACAAAGTCAAGTGGATCAAAAGGTTAAACTAACAGATTGAATACAACTCCCCGTCAGGGATCAAGATCAGTTGCGGAATCATTCGTTTTGTTAAATTCTTGTGTGCCCATTTTTGTTTGTTGTCTGCTTTATGCATCTCCACCCTCCATCCTCTGAGCAGTGCAGGGAATAGCCAGTTTTCTGTGGCTATGTTAATATTTGAGCTTGTTTCAACATCATTTCAACATCATCAGCCATTTGTAATCTTATTAAGAAACGGACATGGTTTAGCAATGCGAATTAAAGCAAAAGGCCATGACAGAAATAGACCATGAAAGTAGACAGCCCTCATCATAACTTGAAAGAAGTAATGAAATAATGTTATTTGTTTTTCCTTTCCTCTGCCTAATGTACTGTGTAATGTAAAATCCTGGACTCTTTCGACAAAATACAAGGTGAAAGTCCGTGCCTTCTTTCCAGAGGTTGTTGTGTGTCTGGTACATCTTCTGACACTGTCACTTTCATTTACATTCCATGAAAAATGAATGCCATTGCTTTTAATCAGGGATGACTTTTTACATGGCACCTATTGTAAATAGTAGTGTGGTCTTTGTCTAGATATACTGAGTCTTAATTGATGTCTAGTCTATATTGTGAAGAAATGAGAGTCCTGACATGCAGAGTTTTTGTTTGTTGAGTCATTCAAGTTGACCTTACTTTGTGCCATGGATGCATGATCATAAAATTGTCAGTTTTCCAGAAGGAAGGAGTTTGTACTCTGTCGACAATGCTGGTCAGAATGTATGACAATATGCACTGATGTTTGTGCATTTTGCATGTATATAAGTGTATGCACATACTACATAGATCTGGGATATTTCACCTTGTTTTCTTTAAGTTCAGAATAAAATTTTGTAGTGCACATTAGCAATGAAATTCTGTTGCCCCAGTCACTCTTATCCACAACTTTTGAATCCCAAATATGCAAATTGGCACGAATACAAACATTTATTGGTGAAACAGAAGAAGGTTACTAGGAATTTGGTGTCAAAGTTTTTGTTTCAACAAGTGCCGAAACCTTGCACATCAAAACATTTATATTGGCCAGAAGCAGTCACATTGCATAAATCGTTATCAAGGATTGTTTAAAGAAAAGGAAGATAGAGCACGTCTTCAGATACTACTATATTTATATTACTTTTAATAAGAAGTAATGGCTGTTACTCAGTTTTTGTGGCCATCAACTTTTGACAGTTTGACTTTTGACTGTTGCTGGATCTGTGATCCTAGTTGTGCATTTGTGACTCATGTTCATAGTGTTGTGGAAAGTGACTTTATATTCATAATATAGCTCTTTTCCTATCTTTTTTTACCCATATAACTCTCTGATAGACAGAAGTTAATGTATGCATGTGTCCTTTTCAGTCTTGATTATTGTAAAACAGTAATTGTAAGTATATTAAAAACACGGTCTTAAAAATTGAGTATATTTTTACCACCCTTTTATTAGCTCCTTGTGGAAATCTGAATAAAATGTAAGGTGTGGTTGCTTGCCTGTAATTCCTGAATGTAAAGCATTTGAGATTGTGTGTCATGAAAGGAGCAATATAAAATAAAGATTGTTATCCCTCTTAGGTACCAGCTGACAGGAATGGTTAACACTTACTGTACCTTACCCACTCCCTAAGTCAAGTGGTCTGCTAAATTTTATTCCATTAAAAGTTGTTCCAAGACAATGTCTTCCAGTTTGTACCTCTCCACATAAAGACATTAAATTTAAACTGAGTTCCTGTCCCTACAAAAGAGTAGGGGTATTAACCACTGGTGTTCTGGCTGACAGATTTTCACAGCCTATCCTGCCGAAGTCTCCTGCTGTTCTTTAATGGACTAGGTAATTCTCCACTTATCTACGTTATCTGCTATGTTGAGCTGCTGGCAAAAATGTCTGTCCTATGCCAGCCCAGAAAGATGCACCATGTCGGTGATGAATGATTGAAAACCCTGTACTGTATAAATGTAAAGCATTATCATTACATCTGGGTTCTTAAAGCCAATACATTTGAACCATTTGGTTTTTATGTAGTAAATTGTAGTAAAATTTAAATGTGCTGTGTATAGCCATAGACACACATACTGTACATACATTTTCTGTCAGTACAGATACATGGCTCTGTTTTAGGAAATCAATATTTCATTCTGTTTTCATGCTATAAATTTAATAGGAATGTTCTTCGAGACCCTTGAGTGCAGTTCTTGGTCCAAAATCTTGACTTTTGAACTAAAGCGTTGCCTCTTACATTTTGAAAAGAATGGGTATAGCTGGAGAGTATTTAGAAGTACACCAAGCTGCCAATTTTATCGGTTTAGGATGAGTGGTAACGAAAGGTCAGCATTAGGTAATTGAAATACAATAGACAGCCTGCACAGAGGCAGTAATTGGACTGCCAGCAACACTGTTCCCCAACTGGGTCATGACGAAGAGAGCTAGTTGTTTGTTAGCTGGCCATGCTGCTCCCCTCCCCCATCCCCAGAGCTTTTTTGACAAGTTTTCCAGCTGGCAGCAGTGCAGTAAGGGCAGTGGTGTGGAGCAGTGGCCAGGATTCTGGACTTGTAACTGGAATTTTGTGGGTACAAATCCCAGGTGATACAGTGCTGTTGTACCCTTTAGCAAGACACTTCAACTGAAGTTTTCTCGTAAAAAAAAAATGCCAAGGTGTCTAAATGTTGTTTTGGAGATGAAAGTGTCAGCCAAATAAATTTGAAATATAAAATGTGCAACTTGGAGAAGAGCCGGTTCAGTATTTTTGTTCGTACCTGGCTCATGCTTTCCAGTTGTTGGATTAAAGACTTGTCTTAATCTTTTTATTATTTTAGTCATTGAATAACATATGTATTTTTGCGACGCGCTGAAATTATTTCAGCATTCTCCCACGTTTCCAAATCATTTTTGTTTGGATAACAGATGTGGTGGGAAAGAGAGAGAAACAATGAATTGCTTTAGATTGAATTTCAATTGTGAAAAATTACAAAATGATATGTATGCAAAGTTTAAATGAAAACTGATAAAACATATAGGCAAACATAGGAGTAGCATAGTCAGGTCACTTTTGGCTTAAATCGTAAGAGAAAAGTCATTTTTTTGTAATTGACAAAGTGGTGCTTTCACAGTCCACATCAAAACTTAATATGCAATTGATTATATGAATGCATGTGTAAAAATATAAAAAATGCAAATAGGAAGATGCAAACTTGGCCTGAAAAGGCAAAACAACACATTTTGTTTCATGTACTTTCATTTTGTAAAATTATCTGGACATTATATGCAGCTGGAAAAGGTGGAACAGTTGTTGAGAAGGAGTGAAAGATTTTTGAAGGTTGTTCTTTAAAACATGTAGCAAGAGATTACTCACTCATTGGTAGAGCTGAGTCTTTTATGAAATTCCAGTAATGACGGCACAAAACCATAAACCTTTTGACAACAGTGTTGCCTCCAAATGGCCTCAGATTATCAAATGGCTCTTTTTTTAACTGTTTGGCCTTAGTTTAAAACTCTCCCCACTTTTGGAAAATGGTGGTCTCTCGAACAGTGTTACAAGAAACAAGGGAATTGGAGAAATCTGTGCCCTTGTTCACTACAGAATAACAAGTTTATTCCTTTACCCCTTTAAAGAATGAATTAGGTTCAGCTGAAGCCCACAGGAGTCATTAACACACAAAGAACTGATAAATTATTCATGCTGTCACCAGGTGTCATTCTGGACTATGACTGGGACAGCCACAGCCATAGGGGAGTTCTCCAAACAGTACTTCAGGTCTCACTGGGATTTGGTGTGGGTTGAAAATCAGATCTGTCCCCAGCTGTAAAGGCAGAGGGCTTGGTGATGCTTATAAGGGCTCTGTATTTAAATGGAGTATGATGAGCCGTGATGTTAAGGAAAACAGAGCGAAGAGCCATCTTGTACAGTGATTTTATTAAACACTTACTTGTTTTTATAGGTGTGCAACATACAGTACGCATTATTGTCTGGCCAAAAGCAACCTCTCTTCTTCTGGAATTTGGTCTTGCCATCATGATAGCTTTCCTGAAAGACCATATTCTGAAATTTAAATTATTAAAGCCAAAAAATCAGTGAGACTGGTGGTTGGTGACAAACGAGAAGCAAGCGATGTTTCTGGAAAAACACTAAACAGTCCATTCATTGCTTCATGTTCCTTCTCCTTCCCTCTGTCTTCCTCGAATCTGAAGGTGGCTCCACAACTGAAACTTTTTCTTTTTACTTTTCAGTGTGGAATTAAACTCTGCTTGTAGATGGACGTTGTTGTTCTCTGGTTCTCTTCTGTCTCTTCACAATGAAATGCAGGAATTAACTGCCTTGTTAACTTCCTACATGTTAAACATTTACTCCGTTTTTTTACCAAGCCACCTGCAGCTTTTTTTGCCCTTTGTGCTTTTTGTTGCTAAATAGTCAGACAAATTCTGAATAGACCCTACATTGCACAAGTTGCAGGACTTTAACCGAAACATGCTTGGTTATACAGCTTTAGAACATTTACCTAAGCTTCTCTGTGCGTTTTTATCGATTTAATTGTGGAGAAGTTCTAGAAGGAAGGTTTTGTGGAAAAATGTATTTCCATTTTTATAAAGGTTTTTGCAAACCCATAGCTGTAACCATTAGATCAAAACTTGGGTTTATTATTTTGTGGTTTAAACTTAGTCCTGTGGAATGCACTGCTCATTACCATGTTCCAAGGGCAGCTCCCTCAATTGTGAAACTACATACTGTTTTAATATTGTTTAGACATTCAGATTATGAAAATCTTATTATTACAGTTAAGATGTTTGAAAGAAAACATTAATTTAGTTAAAAAAACACATACTAAGTGCTGTTGTGTAATAGTTGGATTGGAACTGAAAAACCTTTTAGCTAAAGAGAAGAAGACATTTAAACAGTGTTTATCCTACACTTAATGCACTTTAAAATCACTTGCCATCACCTAATTAGACATTAAATGGTAGAAACATGGTGGAAAATGTCCTGTTTGGATTGCTTTCAACAAAGTTAAATGAATTGCCATTTCGTTATACTAATGCTTGTGAATGGAGAACAATTTTTAAAAGTACTTCTCACAGACCTTCGTATCTTTGAGTGGTTTCTCGTCCGAAGTAGATAAATTGAACCAATCTCATATTGCCACCAGAACTATGCTAGTACAATTATAACAGTAGCCTTATCACAAGTCTCTCAGGGACCATAATTTAAACCCGTGGCTTCCTGTCAGCCTTTGTCAAGATAACTGTAAGAACGAAAGTAATTTGATCAGGAAACCAGTGTTTTGGGTTTTAAACTTAAAGGCTGCCAGAGATGCTGCAAGAAAGAAAATAAAACCATTAGTTTATCTAATGAATGTGTGGATTACACAATAGAAACAAAGTTTATAGCCTTGGAGAGGCCTTAATAGGAAATGAGCAAAGCAACAGTAAGTAACATCGAAAGCAATGGCCCGACATATTAAATTATCTAGCAAAGAGAGCTGTTGCTTATAGTCTCTGAAATTGCAGCAAAGTGAGATTTCCCCAGGAGAAAGCTGGAATCCCTAAGTAAAGTGAAAATAGTCAAAGAGATTATGGTATAAAATAGTTCTGAGGTTTTCAAAAAGCCACAGTTTATTTGCTGCCCTAAACTTTGGAGATCCTGGGGAGCAACTCTAGGGGACTTGCTTAAGACTACAAAAAGATACAATGGACTGCTGAATCGAGTGTAAACCTGTTGCAAAAAGTAATGTTTCTTTTATCCCTGTGGGATATCATATATTTTTGTTTGATGTTCCTGGCTTTTTGTTGGGTTTTTTTTTAGCATCACTTCTAACATTGTAAATCAGAATTTTCACGTAGATAATTTTTTCAGCAATTTTCTTTTATCCTCTAGATGCTGTTAAGTGTGGCCGGTGGCAAAAGGTTCTACCTCAGATGTTGCTCAGCAGTGTGAAACTTGTTTATTTGACAATTACAGTGCATCTGAAGTGTGAAAATATCTGAGTAAACATTTGTTTTTATTTTAGGGACGGTTATAGTTATTATTGGTACTCTTTTTATCTTTGAAGGCACCCAAATTTGGAGTTCCATTTTTATTGTTTTAAGTACTTGGGAATACACAGATAAAATGTATCTCATATACAGTATGTATGAATTTTGTTTTATGGTTTGTTTTGTACAAGAATACAAAGTTTGTTAGGTTCTGTGCAGTATTTGCAAATAGCATATTATACCAGTAACAGTATTGAAAAAACTTGAGTAAGGATTTAATTGATGTAGTTCTTTTGTTTTGGCAATATTTTAACATTTCATAAAAGTTACTTGATATTGGTTATTGGTTCACTGGAGGCTTTTCTGTGAAATACTATGAGGTACTGTATTTTTAAAAGTGCCAGGTACGTTTAAATATTTTTTCCAACCAATATGGAATTGAGGAGAAGGTGGTTTGACCTTCTTTGATGTAGACAGCTGCTATAAACCAGTTTAGCATCTGACATAAATCATCTTAATGTTCTAATCTTTTTCGATGATTGAGTTTCCTCTGAGATTAGCATTTAATTTTCAAACGGAGAGCTCCAGGTTTATATAATGTGTGTAGACCCCTCATCCCCTTGAAGTATCTACAGTATAATCAAACACAAAATGTTGTCACCTTACAGTTTCACAACGCCTGTATTAGAGGTGTATTTGGCAAGTCATGAATGCCAACTGAAAAACTTCATTCTAAGTGGTTCTTTTGGATGTCAAGCAGACAATTAGCGCAGCAAAATGTGTACTGTGTAAGGTGCCCAAAGTAATTACTAAGAACGGCTGTGCTGGGTTTCGGCTGCAGCCTAATTTCACTGCATTTTTGTCTGACATTTCTGCTGTACACAGCTTATTAGTTCAGCCAAAATAAACAAATTAAAATACACCCACTCATCCTTTAATTTCTTCTTATTTAAAACCTCTTTAAATTAGAAGCCTGCTAGGGTCAGGTTTTAAGTTTATTTACACTATACACACTAAGGTTTCTCTGAAGATAAATACTGTGTTAATTCTCAGCCACAGAAAGACTTTTATTAAATACAATTGCTTCGATATGGTGTGTGGTTTTAGAAGCGGCTTATTTTAAGTCATTCCAAGGACTTAAAACAATAAGTGACCATTATCTTTTTCAGGGGTATGTTTTAAAAACGAATACTGTTTTTTAAGTTACCGATACAAAGAGCTGTGATTTGTACAGTATGCTGCCTGTGCGCTACATTACATTCCTTTCCCTTTGTCTTTGTGGACAAAGCAATTGCTGTATCTACAGCTTCTCGAGCAGATCTGCATCATTCTCCGCATGTTGGGGCACTCTGGTTCAATCACATTGATTGATTCTTGGTCAGGGCGGGGAAGTGAGTCTTTGGAACGTCTGGGTCCTGATTTGCTTACCAGCAGCCCCATCTGTCTCCCTGAATCAGGGACATTATTTTATCCAATCAGCAGGCAGGTTCCCTGCCAGAGCTCCTGGCTCGGAGAGATGGGAAAGACGGGAAGGCACTGCCACTAGTCAGAGCCACAGATCTGGCCCTTAATTTTAATTTCTGAGCTGCGGAGTGGAAGGGGTGGGGGCCCTCTCATTGTTCTCTAAATGAAGCTGTCCATCTCCTAATATTGAGACAGAAGGGCAATGTATCCCTCTTCCCTCCTGCCTTTTTAGTTCTGTCACTCCCACTTTCAGATAAGCCAAGTAAATTTCAATTGTACTGAAGCAAATTTATCACATTGCACTGATTGCATATTGTAAAAGGCCCTGGTGTCAGGACCTCTGACTGTATATTGAAAATATGCTAGCGCCAGTGAAATGATATAGGACCCAATTTCATTACACATAGGCAGAGTTACAGCGTCAGATAGGGAAAAAGCAGAGAGCGTGGAACATATTGAAAATACCAAATGTTTTCGGCAGCCCAACCCTATTCTTTGCCGTCTATATTCAGAATTGTATCCAGAACTTAACGGGATCGGTGATAAATTAAATGTACATTTATGTTTTTGTCATTTAAAAATACCAGATGGGTTGTGTTGCAGAAAAGTGCTGAGGTGAAAGGCTAAGTTTGTTGCTTCATATCTGTCCAAATACTGAGCTCGTTAGGAAGATTTAAAATAACAAAACAATTGCACAGCATGAATATGATTAAAACAAAGTCATAAAGAATAAATAACGGAATGACATCATCTTTATGGTACCACTGGGAACAACATAATGCATGCCTTATCTATATATGGTACATAACGCTGAAGACTGGTGTTTGTAGTGGATGGAAAATTCCAAATTGGTTCTATAAATGTAGGACAATGCACCGTACACTTTTAGAGCTGACAAATAAACAAGGGAACAAAAAAGTAAAATAATACCATTATAATTAATAAATAGTATAATTTTAAAGCTATATAAATCAGAATTGGAAAACTGGAGATGAAATTCTTTATAGATAATTCTAATAGATATGCAACTGCACTTGCATTCTTGAAGAAGAGAAAGGAATTGGTTAGAAAAAAGCTAGTTTAATAATTCATTTAACTCATTGGTGGTTACACATCTTAAACAGACTTACATCCATTACATGTGCTGTTGTTATGGAATCAATTATTAGGGAGTAAACCGTGTGATTTATTTATTTTGTGAGTTACAGTACATGATTAATTGAATAATAATTGGTTTCAGAGTTATGTTTGTTAGTGCTATGATGGTAATCTTCCAGTCCCCTGGTACAATTCATTCTTCTGGTGCTTTAATATTTCACAGGATTTTTATTGCTGAAAACCTTTTGTTTTATGAAAATAAACTGCTTTCAGGCAGCATCAATCGTGAACTCTGAGAGATGAGTGTGATTAGGTGAAAGTGATCTGTTTTTCCATATTACCAGATAATGAGTTGAGTGGTGTTTTTTGTCTTTGCGTACTGTGGCTGACCTATGCCTTATCTGTCCATGTTGATGAATGGGCCTGTTATATTTAGTGTGTGTGATTTAAAGAAACAGTATTACCAGACACACAAGGAGCAGTTTGGAGAGTATTCTACCCCCTTTGGTGACTACTAAAACCTGCTTTTTTGTTTTTGATGAAAATTTGCCTTGTATGTGAAAAAACAATGCAAAATGTTTAATGTTCAAGGACAATAAAGCCTTTTTCAAGGCTTCATTTTTAAAATTCAAAATGCATGGATTTTTTTTTAATTTGCTTACAATTTTTTAAAAGCAGGGTGTGGCATCTCCTATCAATCAAGATATTTACTGTTCATTAATGATCATTCGAAGCATTATATGGTGTAACAATACATTGGTCAACTGACAATAATAAAACCCACCTTCAAATTAATAGCATAGCTGGAGTTGTTGCTGAGCACCTACCATTGTGTTTAAAATGAGTCATACAAACTATCCATCTAGCCATACAAATTTAATTCTTTCTTAACTTCACTTTATTTTCAGCAAGCAATTACAATCTACTGGCAAAAGATAGCTAAGAAACAATGCATAGTTGAATATAGTGACTTGGAGTCAATGGTACTGTATATCTCCAGTGTCATGGCTCTCTTTTTGGTTTGGATGAACAGTTTCAGATGCAGGTTTGTATGCAACTAAAAAAAACATATTTCTTAATTTTCCAAGAATAATGGGTTTGGACAATAGCTAAAAATAAATTATTTTCAAATTAAGAAAATAAAACACATCTTCCTGATTGTTACAAAGATCTTGGATATTCATGTAGATCTAGTAACACAGTCTAAAGTCAGTAGACCAAAGTCTAGTGGGCCTAATTTTAAGTTGAGCCTAGACTCCCCCGTCTCCCGCCTGTACACACACTAAATGTCAGTGCTGTTCTGGGAACTTTCAAAGGAACCAGATAAAGGCAGTGCTTTTTTGTAATGCCTCAGGACATCTTTGACTGCACTTGCCTTGTTTCTTTTTTTAATAATTTTTATCCATGAAGCAAAGGCAGATGTGTTTTGACAGAGGGGAAGGGGTTAATTGTTGTTATTGTTGAAGGTGCCAAACCTTTTAAGATGTGTTCCTGGTTATTTATGGAGTAATAACTGGGTACTGCGGCCTTCTACTGCTCCTGCCTGGGAATCAGGCACAAGGCATGGACAGGTGGCTCGCCGCACAGATTAAAAACATGCTTTTCCCTTACTCCTGCAATTAGCAGACTTGTGAAGTCCAAATGTGCTGGTAGCAACAAGGAAGGCTATGTACTCCACCTTAAAAGTCCTGAATTCCCCTTTTTTACTCTCCACAGAGAGTGCACTGTTGCAAAACGCCTAACCAGGCATGCCTTTGATAAAATAAAGACTGGCAAGGAGTGTAGGTAAATAACCAAATTTGCTGGGCGGTGTGTCTGTGTGTGTGTAGGGGTGGGCGTTGCATCTTACAAGCTGAGCTCTCAACTTTTTAAAGATTTGTCGAAAGCATGTGTTTTTTCAAATAATCTTTGAGTACAAATATTGGGGTTTTTCAAATACTTTGAGAAGACATCTAAGACAAACTATAACTTTTTCAAGCCAAGGCTCTTTTGAGTTGAGTTTAAAATACGTCATCTTGGAGGCACGAGCAAGAGGAAACTGGTAAACTATGGTATTTACTGTGTATTGTATTTGTTGTTTATAATATGGTACTTTTGTATGGTAAGTACTGTTCCATGGTGATGTATGGCTGTATACTATTTTCCATTATTTGATTTTTATTGACTATTTTACTAGTTTTCATTGTTTCATTATAGTTTGTTATAGGATACATGGGAGGATCTTTAACCCAGCATCCAGTTTATTTTCTATTTCATGTGGTTCAATTCTATGTGATTCACACAATACAGTTGCACAGAACATCATACTTAAGGAAGTCAATTATTTTATTGAATAAAAATAGGAAACATGATTACTTTAATGAGATTTATATTTCATAATCTTTAACAGCATAATGTATCTGGGACTATATATAAAGTTAATTTTCAATGAGAATTTAGAAGCAAAGTAAACAAGTGAACTTGAATACAGAAAATATTAAGAGACTAGACATAAATACAGTATATACAGTAGATAACTGAATTTGGTTAAACTAGAGTGGGGATAATGTAAACTTTAGTAAACTAAATTAGTTTAGTCATGTGGGATTGCATCACATTCCTGGCACAACCAAACTATTAGGGATGCAGGTTTACTGGAACAGTTGCCTTTTAGTAAGGATTTGTCCAGGATAGTCCACACATGCTCAATAACGTTAGTTTCCAGTATTGGGAAAGAAGACCATTTACTGGTCATGATCCGACCGCGTTCAGTGTCTGCTTTCTTATCCCTCGTCTTCTTGTGTAATAAGCAGTGCGCAGCTTAACAGGGGGAGCAGTGGTGGGTTTTGTGGGGGTGGGGAAATTCCCCTTGCACAAATTCTTTTGCTTGACCCCCTTCAAGGACCTCCTCCCCATGGTGGGGGGTAAGGAGGGGAGGTCCTTCAGTACTTTTAGCATGACAGGGGACTTCAACAATTTCATATTTCTTGGAAATGTCTCCTTGTAAAAAAAAGAATGATTTATTGGAGTTTGTTATAACAAGGGAACACTGTTCCCCCTTGGTTTGAGCACCAGTGATAAGTTTTAACTTGAATTAGAAATTAGTGAGAAGGCAGCTTCAGCTAATTTAGTTTATTAACCTGTACTTGTCATCGTCACTACTTCCCCTTTTTTAAGAGTTTTGTTTTTGGTCAAAATGACAATTTGCCAACCCTATATTTCTTGTGCCACTATGGTATCGCACCAACAGAATTTTTGCCTTAGTAAAATTAAATTTAAACAAAAGTGTGCATTTCTCCTAAACAGAATTTATTCTTTAAAAAAATCTTAATATTCATTTAGAAAGGATCACTCCACTTTCATATATGTCTTGTTTGAAGTGTCTTCCCAGTTTCTTGCACCATGAAATCAATAGTTTAAGATTTAAGTTCATTGCTGGTGTTTAACTCTCCTGCATAATGACTGTATTTGCATTATCACTTTCAGCCTAGTAAATGTTCTAATGAGATTCTGCCGAAGTTGCTGATGCATGGACTCTGTTTATCATTCCAGTGAGTCTGTCTGGTCTTATCGGGTGCTGATCCGAACTGGTAACTTTGGTGTTTTCAAGGCTAAGTCACTATGTCCAGCTTGAACTGAAAAAAAGATAAACATGCAAAAAAGCAAGGATTTCAGTGATTCATTTCAAAGTCACCTAGTAAGAGATGTGTATCTTTCAGATGCAAGTAGTTCTGTCTCTAAAGTTGTAAATTCACATTCTTTTCCTGAAACTCCTGACCTTTACCTTGTAGCTTTCTGCAAACACTGCAACATCAGATCCATTTGCCAAGTAAAAGTGGGGTTTGAATGGTGTAAAGTCAGTGATGTCAGTATGAGTTTCTATAATAGGCTTCCACTGCAGTATAAACAGTGACAGGTAAATATGAGTCACTTGCATCTAACATCAAAGTAATTCTGTGCAATGGAATTACATACCACTTTGTGAAAGCAAATACAAGGATTTGAATGCAATGTACTTCTAAAGCACTAAAGAGATACAGAAATCCATTTTCCATACTCCTTTCACTATGAGACGACATATCAAAATAAATGTGTTGCCCTGTTTCACAGTGATATATTTATCTATTTGCACATCAAGAGCCTGATGATATTTCTTGGCACCATTGCCTTGTTCACATTTCAAACCTAGCACTGACTTAAGAGACTTGCATCAAAAGGGGGAAAGCCCGTATTATTTATAATTCTTCTTATTTATTTTCTGTTGCATTTCCTATTATACTGTATGTGTTCTGGATGTCAGTGTTGCTTGGGCTATAATGAAAGTAAGAAAATTGGGTGTTCCTTTTGTCCCTGTGTTATCATCTAAAGCATATTAGAAATGTCACAAGCATATCTTTCTTCCACCTGTTTATCATTAGTCAGTTAAGGCCCTTATTCCGACACATGCTTTATTTCAATACGATTAAACTATTGTAAGGTCTTACTGGAGTAACATCTCTTAGATACTTAATAGGGTTCAGCATGTCCAGAATACTGTGGTCCATGTGCTAACTAAAAAGTATGTTGTTTCAGCACTTAACTCCTATCCTTTGGAAATTGCACTGGCTCCCAGTAAAATTTTAGAGTGGTTGCCAAGATTTGTATATAAGGAACTGAATGGCCTAACCCCAGTTGTCTTAAGGATTTATTGCTTGACTGTAGTCCATCTCTTGATCGGAGATCTGCTGATTCCAGCATTGTTACTCTGCAGAAGACCAGACTCCACACAAGAGCACAATTTGGATATCAGTGCCCAAATCCATTATAGTGGGACTGTTGACTGTGCATTTTTGAAACTCACACATATCTTTTCACTTAAGCTTTTTTGGGATTTTTTAGATGTACACTTGATTTAACTGAGTCAATTTGCTCTACTTATTTTCCTTGTGCCGTTTATTGTATGTGTGCTATTGTATAGTGAATTTGTTGAAAAGAGCTTATAAAAAATATATTATCTTCCTTGATACTGCAGCGTATCATCAGTGTAAGGTTAATTACTTGTTGCAGGAAAAACAAAAATTAAGAAAAGGATCTGTTGTGAGGATATTTCATGATTATGTCATCACCTGGTAGTGAGTTTTAGAATAACTCGAGATATTGTTCCCAAAAGAGTAGTCAGTTGTGGCAGGATTAAAGGTAAAGAATGAACTGTATCATCTAAAATATGATATTAACCAAGTTTAAACAAAACCATTGATATACAAACGTAGTGGGAGTCTATATTATTCCCATGGGGCTGTTTGTAATCCACTTTTTTTGTATAAGCTCAGCAGATCGTGTTCTTGCTTTCTGTTGCATTGAACAGGATTTCAAAATATGGATATTTTTATATTTCCATGGAGTTTTCACTACATTGATTTCTCTGCACTGAGAGTGCTAAACATGCACAAACATCCCAGAGGTGCTGCTTCCTCAGCATAGTGGTTCCCTTTGCTCTGCGTCCTGTTGTTGGCAACTGTTGGGTGGCCTGGCAGAGCGCAGCTGTTGGTTACTATGACAGTTTGCTGACCCGCTGGCAGTGCTAAGCTCAAAAAAATTCTTCTGAAATACCAGATTGGCCCACTAGCCCAGCGCACTGCAGGTTCATGCACTCCACGGGCTTCAAGGTGAGTCCCACAAGAAACAACTCCTCCAGCTGCACTTTGTGACCATCTGTTCTTTTTTTCTTTATCACCCTCCCGCACATACAACTATTTTTTAATTAATGTACCTTTATTTCCTTGCTTCCCTAACTTTATTGGCTCTCTTTTGTTTTCCCCACTCCCTCTTTGCGCTTGGAAAAGCTTTTAGGATGTGCGCAGACTTCCGTACTTCTCAAACGGGGATGTCTCAGAAAGTTTCTTCGCATGTTGATTTTTTTTTTTATATCATCTCTTACTAACGGAAGTTTTCCAGGGTGTGTCTGAATTATTACTATACGATGCCTAGGCAGTAATTACGAAACAGTGTTCCAAAACTATGATAACATAATTTAGGAAGTGATAATTTAAAAGAAGATTCCCAGGGCTTAGAGCTGCACATTATTTCTGCTCTGCGGGCCCATTGTGTGCATTGGAATGCTTGCCTGGCTTTGTTGAAGTGACCTAGATTTAGTCTCTCCGAAATTGTCTATGTCTGATGGTGGATGGGAAAGCTTTGCCAAAGACACAAACTACAACGCCTAGTGGTGGTAGTGGGTAGAGATGGGATAATGATAGCATTTCGGCTTCTTTACCGCTGTTTAAGGAGTACATGCTGCTGTATAGGCTTCATTCACTCAATTATTGAGAGGCCACCAGACAACAAACTGCCATTTCCTAGGTTTCCACAAGGATGCAAAGATATTTTATACCTGTTGCTCATTCCCTGTAGGAATAAATTCAACACTGCATGCTTCATGTTCCCAGAACTAGCAGATTACATTTGTTACAGTGAAGCTCTATGGAGCACATACTAAATAGTTTGATATTTTTCATATGATATGTTTCACCAAGAGACTGGCTTAAGGTAAATTAGTTAAGATTGACTTGTAACACACAGCTGAGAAATTCGGGGTGAGCGGGAATTGTTTGCCTCTGACCACTGTTGAAATTGTGTGAGTGGAATAGTACAGCCACTTGAACAGGTATTTCTGTGGGATGTAAACGTTGGCTAGGATCTAGATCTAGGTCCACCAGGAATTCTGGCTGCTCTAAATAGTATTAAGTGACATTTCGGGTTTAGTTAAAGTAGTGTCGTCTTTTTGGTGATCATGTGGTTATCGTCAGTCAATTTGTTTCCCATACACAAATGGAAATGACCATTTTTCCAAGTTCTGGATGTTATTTCAAATCAAAATAATGTACAGGAAAACATTGATGCATCTTTAATTCTTTTATGGATTAGCCAAAAATGATGTCATGGTTTTCCTGGGCTATGTGCTAGTAATGTACTGTATCTATATTTATACAGCACAGGTACAGCAGCTATTAATGAATCTTATTTTATACTTTTTTTAAACTAAAAAAGCGTGAGAACCATGAAAGAAATATAGGGGTGCTTAATAACTGCTTTTGTTATGCTATAAAAAAGTTGTGCTCTTGAGTTCATATACAATACTCCTGGTTTTTCAAACAGGATTGAAGCATTTGATAGAACCTCTTCAATTAATCCTTATGTTTTCTTCTCTTGGGAAGGTTACAGAGCAACTTTCATGCATTGGGGAAAAGGGATTAGATTTGAGCTTAGCTAGAGCTGTTGTGTAAATGATGGAAACTCAAAAGGTGCAGAGAAGAACCTACTGATATGCATTCCAGTTCCAGTGGTTGGGTTTGTGCATGTTACAGGCTGTACACCACAGCACCTGGCTTGAACACTAGTACATCCTGCATCTCTGTTTACAGTGTGGTAAAGAATCTCTCAGGCCATAACCTCTTCCTATGATGGGGTCTGCCAAACGCTAATCCCAGTGGGAGCTTTGGTTATACAAGGCTGGCTAGAGCTTATCTCTGAAACAATTGCTCCCAAAGAATTTGGAGAGGGGAGAATGTTAATCAGGGGCAAGACAGACTAGGAATTTTAGGACTGAGTATTTCACAACCTGGGTAAAAGCAGTGCTACATGTAAAGAATATTGAAAATATCGGTTATCATATGCCCTTCCTGCTGGATTTATTAAATATTTTTTCCTTTGCATTGTACTTGATTTTCCTGACCCTCATCTTGCCCTTGTCTTTTCGCAGGGGAATTATTTCACTTTTACTGGTAATTTGCAAATATAACGCAAATGCAGATTTGATTATGGCGTGTTAACAGGTATTTGTCTGAAACTTACCACTTTTAATTGAAATCTTAATTGAAAATGGATTTGAGATGTACTGGAACACAATGTTTGTGTCTTTTAATACTTGTGACTTATAACTGTGATGTGCACAAATGCATCACAGAATTAGCTCCTATATCCCATTTTGCATCCGAGTTTCATTTCCGCAGTTTTTTCTCTTTTATAACTTTGCAGTCACCTGTTATTTTTTTTAATTCTATTCACATCCAATTTGGAATTGCCAAGTGTTTTAAAGCTAGCCTCTCCAGCAATAAAATTGAGAGTTAGTGTTGATTTGGAGGCACATCATTTCTCTTGCTGATGATCTAGCACGCCTGCAGGAGTCTCAGAAGTAACAGGAGTCACTCTCTGACAGAAAGGTATGAGAACCCTGGCTGGCTTATCCTATTTTACCCAGTGGCAAGACATGTCACCATACCACTGCTTGAAGACCCCAGTCACAATCAGCTAGTGAAATGACCCAGGCTCAGACTAGTGGTGTCTGGGTCGTAGATTTCAGTCCTTTCTGATTCAGCCAGTTGGATGCCAGTGTGCCTGGAAGCACAGTTCTGATTGAGCTATGCAAAGGCGTCTCTCTCTAAATGGCCCTTAAAGCATGTCATGTAAAGCACCTTCATCCAGCAGTGTAAACAACCTGAGTTCTCTGTGCTTTTTCAGATGAGTTTCAAGAGATTTTTGGAGAAAGCTTCATTTGTTTCACTGGCATCATCTAGATTTCTGCTTAAACATTGAAACAAAATGTTATTTGTAAACAGATGACGAAACTGAGATGTAATTGATTTTATGTACTATTTCTGTGTGCATGGGTGTGTGTGTGGCCACGGTAGCTTTAAGACTTAAGCTTTCAGCCATAACATTTTTACTTATTTTGAATGTGGAAACCACAGTAAAAAAAACATGTTCTGTGTCAGTAAAAATGTGACATCTGTTGCATAGTGAATACCGGGCACTGTCCAAATTCTTTTCGTAACAGCTGCCTAGAGTGTTGACAATTGCAGTTAATCAGGATAATTCATGATCTTTCTGCTGCATTGGATTAAAAGGCACCTTCAAGTTATTTTTGGAGCCCTCAGATGAGAAAAAATATTCTATACTATCTCATTTCATATTATCTTATTTTGAAGTGCATTTTAAGATTTTGTATATTTCCTAAGGAGACCTAGTTTGACTTGTACTGTATGTTTGTTTCTTAATTGAAACACTTAAGTATTCACTGATTTGTTGTTGAGTGTCTTGCCAGAGAATTTTCTTAATCTAAGTTGATGGTGAGCCCTAGCTTATTTAATAGCCTACTGCTTTTATTTAAAAGCTTAGATTCTGTAGTGGTTGAATTTGCTGTTTTGTGCTCACTCAGAAGTTGCATATGTGCGCATCATATATATTACATCACTTTTAAAAATATTAAAAATATTTAGTAAGGTCCATTGGCAGAAAAAAGTAATGTTTCTTTTTTAAAAAACGATCAAGCATTATTGCTTGATTTCTACTGTAAAGTAGCAGCAGAGCCCGAGATGAGAAAAATCTTCATACCACCACTCTGAAGCTGTCAGCAGAAAAACCAAGTTCATTGCACTGAGGGCTTTAGCCTGCTTAGATTAGTCATAGTAATACTGTTAAGCTATTGGTAGGACAATCTATCTCTGTGTCAACCATTCAGCTCACAGCTTAAAGGTCAGTTGCTAGGTTTTCGAATACAGAAAAAAAGCACTAATTATGTACAATTTCCTGTTTTTTATTTACGTAATCTAATCCTCTCATATGCTTATACATTGTATGAAGTAAATTATAAGAGGTACTGTAGTTAAAACAAGAGTTTCATTGTAGAAGCCTTAATTGGAGAAGCCTGGAAGAGGTGATGGTCAATGTCATTTGTACTGTACATGCAAGATGTAGCAAGCAAACAGGGCTTCTGTTTATGGTAACGTTGGTACTTAGAAAATGTATATATGACTTATTTCTTGTGTTGGATTATGTGTTTTCTGTGCATGAACATTCTCATTTTCTCATTTTCCCTGAATGCACAAAAAATAAAAGCTGAAATTTCCTAAATATAAGCTATATCTGGCTCATTAATGTACTGTACCGTCGCAACAGCTGCGTGATTTAGGAAAACCCTGCGAAGAATATTTAGTACAGGTTGTGCAACAATTACTTCACGCAGCAGTAATCTTTTCAACAAATGTTCCCATGATGCTTCTAGAAATCATTTTATCTCTACTGCTGTGAAACTATGAAAATATACCTTCACAACTGAGGGGTACATTGGAGAAAAGTGTATTACCTAAACTAGGAAGTTTAGCAAGTTTAGCAAGTTTTTGAGCTCTGTTCAGGACCAGAATTATCTAGGATTAATCTACATTAAAAAACCACTATATTAGAACTCCCTATTACACAAATACCCATTGCTACAATATGTTCACAGCTCTAGACATTAGACTGCTGAACTAATATTTAATTTTTCTAAAGTTCAGTGGGAGTAAAAAGGGAACTTATTTTTTGCTACTTCTGTGTACACCAGTGTAAAAAAAAACTCAAATATTGAAATCAAATACCGGCCACTCCACTCAAATATTGCCATAAGTGTTGCAAGTTGAATTCAGGTTCCACCTTAGTATAAAATAGCACTAAGGCAAAGCTTATTGCACTGGGTAACTAGGAAATCCTAGTATTTGCATTGTAGCCCTGAAAATATGCTTAGTGGGGTAAGAAGACAGTATTGATAGTGGCATGCCTCCTGTTGTTGTCAAAAGAGTTTTGCAGTCTTTCAACGATGCTTACATCTCCTAGGTTTTGTTGCACATGGATATAATTCATTACCATCTGATTGGCTTAGCTAGAGCTCCCTGAGGCAGTTAACATCATTAACTTTGAATGAGTAACTGGAAAAGGTCAGTTAGAAATGGATTTGTGGAGCAATTATTCTTGCGTTTCGGACTAGATTCATTAACCCCTTCTCAGGACTCAGTGCCTTACATAAACCCGTCTGATTCTTGTGGACACTGAGAAAGACAAAGAATACTCTCCATATACACTATGTTGTATATGGTGTAAATATATATGAATGGACAGACAGGCACAGTAGATCCTGTATCAAGCATTTATTAAAAGGAAAATGATTTGTATGAAATATGAAGATTAATATCACTTGAATAAACCTTTTCTGTAAGTAGCTGCTAAACTCTAAATTCCCACATCCAGGAAGTGGAATTTAGGTTTCTAAGTTTTTAGAAATGTAATCAAGCCAACAGTTTTGACATTTTAATCCGGAGATTGTGGCAGAAAGGGAGGAGCAAAACTTAAAAATCATACTTACGTACAAGTGTGGAAATGGAAGTATGTTATAGAGGCCAAACTGATCTTTTCATTAAAGTTAATTACTTAACTTCTAATGACTTAAAAAAAACTTTTTAGACTGTAGGACAAAAGGTAAACTGGTTCACATTTGTCATTTTCATGTAAATGCAAAATCAACTACTTAAAGTGTCTTAAAACACAAGCTTTTTGTCCTGGTTGCAGGACGTAGAAGTCCTCACAGGTCTCTCTGCACCCATGTAACCATGTGCAATAGTCTAATGTTATTAGATTGTCAAATGATTTATTTTTACAAGGTCTCGATATATTGTTGTATAAATTGATTTTGTACATTTTTCATGTATGGTGAGAGATATTGTACTGTATATTCATGGAGTAATGATTCGGCTACAACGAATCAAGGGTTCAATGGAAAAAAATAGCTTGGTAAAACGTAGAAAACCATTTTTTTCATCCACACAAAAGAATACTTTGTAGAGTGCACACTTTGAATATGGCCAATATTATTTTTTTAATGGTACACAATTCTCATTTAGTGCTTTTTTGGGGGATGAACTTTGGCCAGTGTCCACCTCATGTCCAGCCCAGATTGAGAATTCAGTCTTTTATTTTCCCCACTGGTGAGAGACAATCCAGTTTCAGCAGGCCATAAAGGAAGATTAATACGAGTTCTAGATACATCTTCCAGAACAGTCCATTTGCCTATTAATTATTTCTCCATAGTGTCGTAACACAAACAGTAATGAAGGCAGTTTATTCCTACAAGCTGGTGCTTTAAGGTCTTCCAGCACCTTAAGCAGCTGTAGCTCAAATTATTATTTGCAATGTGCTATATACGTACAAATATCAGATTTAATTTATTTGCAGTGTATCTGCACATATGTGTTTCCCACCACTTATTTTTTTCATGGCCGCTTTGGGGTTTTTGTCCCCTTCCTTTTGTTTTGTTCGTAGCATTCCTATTTGTATTATCCTGGTCAGTTTTTTTTTCCCCTTTGTCCTACCTTAAGCAGGTTCAGGAAGAACTTATCACTTTCGCACATCTGTCTTGTTCCTACCTACTTTACATCTAGCTGACTACCAGCAAATGCTGAAAAATGTGCTCTGATGCTGCGAGAGCCCAGGTGCCTGCATTTTCACCTACTTTTTTTTTTGTCCTGCCATGTTTTGGTCTCGGCACACGCTCTGTTTCCTAAAAGGGCTAACTAACCTGTTTTCCAATTCATCCAGTTCACTCCTCTGTGCCACTCTAAATGCTATTAAATTTCCTTGGCTGTTATCAAAAGTCAATTTTCAAATACAGCAGGTTCCATGGAAATTGTATAAGTTGAGAAAGCACCTTATCCAATATATCTTTATAAGCATATTGTGCTATAATGGCTCTCTTCTTAATGTTTTAGAAGTTTATTTTAAAATATCTTCACTTTTTTTTTCTTTTCTTCAGTTCTTTTTAAAGAATTTAAATAGACTTCTTTAAGCACACTATATGACTACCTTTAGTCATATATGACTAACTTCAGCTAACGCACTGTAACTAATTAAATACTAACTCTTAATTGCAGATCACCAGAAAACCAAAGTAGCCAGTGCATGTGGATGAGTCAATATAAGGAAAGGAGGGAGTATTTATAAGGTGAGTTACCCAAGTCTGTTACGTAAATGAAGTAAGTTCTTATTGATGACAAATTATGAAGGTAAGCAACCCCTGACAGTAGGAAAAGTCAAACAAAACGATTGTGACCTTGTTCAGAGCTGGTCAAAATCATTATGTAATGGAAATGAATGTAAGCCCAATCAACAAGTATATGACTTATGAAAATCAAGTGGATAGTGAAGGACTAGGAATAGTATTGATGTAAGCATCAAATACTACTATATATAAAATAGTGGTTGTTAGGCTTTGTTATGGGCTCATACAGTACAGTATATTAATTTGATCTTTTAAAAGTAAAGCAAAATCAGCGTAATTCTGTTATAAAACCTTACATAGAAGACAAAGCTTAAGTACTCTGAAAAAAGGCTATTGTTCACATATAAGCAATCTGCAACAGTTCCAGGATAGAAATGCAAGCCACGTACAGACAAGATTAAACTAAAAAAGTTATTTTTCTAGTTTTGGAACAAAGACAATGTTGGTTGTGAAAGGATCAGGTTTGTAATTGTGAATAGGAGACAGTTCTTGACGCAGAAATGTTGATGGAAAACCCACTGTGGATCATAGTGCTCGTGGATCATGCAGTTCAGAGGAGATCTGTGTATTCCTCTATATCTTCTTAAACTGTTATTTTTAAAGTTGACATTTTGATCCCTGTCTTGTTTCTGACTTCCTGATTTAAAAATAGAAGCTAATTCTGCATAAATGTTCTGCATCAGTGTTTAACCGGAAATACCTTTGTTTGTTCTCAGGGACATTGTACACCAGCTGGTGTTTGCTACTGTTTCTCCTCTCAGCTTTGAATTCATGAGATAAGAGTGAAGAGTGAAGATCTGGACACGGTTTGTTGAGGAATCCAGTTACAGGTATTTGTTTTATTTATTTTTCAAAAGTGGCCATCCAAAAACTTTTTTTTTTCCAGAGAAAGGGAATTATTCCGTAGGGATTGTTTCAAGTATGCAACATGATCAATTTCATCTTAATTTTCCGCATTTCTTCTTGTATTGCCATGTTAAAATGGGACAGCTGTCACAGCTGTGACATTCACACGGAGTACATCTGTATAAACTCAGCCTTGTGCATTGTGCAGGGCTGGATGCAGATGATCATCCTATAGTTTTTATCAAGGGCTCAAAAAGACTGTGGACCAAACAGTATAATTATTTGCATAGTGAATGCCCTTATGCAGCAATTACAGGATGCCCTTTTAATTACGTGTCTCAATATTTCTAATAAAGGTCTCGGTTTCTGGTTTGCTTATACTAGATATGCTCAGATGAAGCAACTCTAGCTTTGTGATTCTTGAAACCAGTCTGTTTTGGATACCCCCAATTCCACAGATTTTTAGTAGAGTGTTTTTTTAAATAAATACACTTTACAGTAGGTACGTATTATTTAGTCTTCGTTTGTACTTAGGCTCTTTTACGTTATGCCCATTACTGTAAGATGTTGTCAGGACAACCAGGACTGCAACGTGCTTTCATCTCTTACCCTTTATCCTCACTCAATAATATAAAAAGGAAGTCATGTGAAGGGGATGCACTTTAAATGTAATGTATTCAGTAAGTGAACAAATAAATGAATAATAATATGAATTAAAGTATTGCATTTGTTTTCCGCTGTCAAAACCTATCAGTTAAAAACCACTGTAACCATAGTTAAAATGCTGTTGGCTTTATTGAAGTCCTAGACTCTGAACTTCATTAAATGGGTCTGAAGTTTGGTATTGCTTCCAATTAAGCTGAAACAGATGAAAAGTTTAAGTGCTATGATGAAATATTGCTCTACCTTGGGCGTTATTGCAAGGCCTGAATGGCAATATCCCATGATAATATACTCTGCAATGTCTTGTACCAGTTTTAACATGGCAACAAGGTCGTCTTTTTTAAAGGGGAAAAAAAGAGAAAAAAAGCAGGTCGAAGGAAATATTTTTAATGAATGTGATTCGGAAAGCATGTAATAAAGCTAATATTAATCGACAGAAATGAAGTTTTAAAAAGCACTTGTCGTTTCTGAAAATTGCTTTGAAAATGCAATGTTGAGAACCGCTGTGTGAGTTAATAGCTGCTGTGCAGTTAATTTTTCAACATTCCTGTCAGACTCGTCCTGGGGCATATTTAGAGCATGACCGAAAAATAATAATATATGAATTACTATCTTGGAAAAATGGCAAAATGCTTACCTCCTCCCTGGCTTTAGATTGAATATTTTATTGCTTTCAGTGCCTAATTCTGATTAAATTATTGTAAAAGCACCACATCTGTGCATACTGAGGCTCCTTTGCAGTAATATTAATAGATTTATAGCCTAGGAGATGGCGTTAATTTGGCTAGCTGTATGAGAAAGGTCATTGTGTGGCTGTGTAAGGCTCTATATCTTATCACCATGTATCAAGTGTTTCCTGAACTGAAGCCTATATTGAGAGTACATTAGGAGTGATAACATGCTTAAAATTGTGAGGACAAAGTCTCCCTTTTTTAATGTAATTCAAGGAATTATTAGCTGAAGAGCTGAAGTATATATACAGCATGTAATAAAATGCTTCTAGTACAATCAAAATAATGGTATTTTGAGATGTTAGGGTTGCATTCAACAGTTCATTGAAGGTTTTTAGGGTATTGTGATTTTTTTACATCATTCCTAATATAAAGTTTTTAATTGGACAGTGAAATAGTGATTTAAAAGAGCTATGCGCAACAGCTTTATTACTTTAATTGTTATTTCTTATGGATACGACTTTCTGAATCCAGGCTGTTTCAAGAACAAATTTGGAATCAAACACTTTTTCTTGATTAGATTATGAAGGTTGTGGGAGAACTAGATATGTTATTGATAGAAAAGACGTTAAAGCTACATGTTGATATCATTTGAAACTCACATTCTTATATGAACATGATTCTTTCACACATTCGCTGAAAAATCTCCCGGGCATAGCTGGGCCGACACTCCTTAACAGACTGAGTTGATAACAAAGCGAAACTAACGAATCCTTGATTAGAATCACTTCCCTGTCCAAGCATCCCAAGAATGAGGATTTGATGAATGTAGTGATGGCTGTGTAGTTCTCCCACAGAGTCTGTCCTTGCCTGCATGATGCACTTCCCATGATTTTCACAGGCTGCTGGTTTTATTTCCAGAGATGGACAGGAGGTCAGGTGGTACCAGCGGCTCCAGTTTCCGGAATCTGTGATCCGCTGTGTGCACACGTGCAAAGGATGTGCAATGCTCAGTGCAATGCAATTCAGGCTTTCCTAGATAAAGCATTTTAGTGTCTCCCAAATATCTGCTAAGCTATGTGTGAAAGCCACTTTGCTGAAAACCTTTAAAATGGATAGTTTTTCTTATCGGTTTTTACAGTCACTATTGGCTGAAAGGCATCCTCTCCCTTACAGGTGACTGCTTTAGCACAAACCATGCGACTCTAGTTTTATCAAATGGGAAGGGGTCATTCCTCCCAATATGTGTGTCTGGTTGCTGGTAGCTTTTGAGGCTGAGAATCTTAACCAGCTGTTTAATGAGGGATTGTGCATGCCGGTTTGTTCCAGTTTCTAAGTGTAAAACTTTGTCTCCAGTCTTAAGCCTTAAATCCACCTCCACCTTTTCTATTTGTGCTTTTGCGTCTTTGTTTTATTGTTATCACAGTTACTGCCATTAATAAAAACTTAAGGTCTCTCTTAATTTGTTTCAGGAATTTTTCATTTAAAAAACTCATTGGAATGGATATTTCCAGTTGGCAACTCTTAAAATGAAAACAGTTAGGTTAGACGTGCATGTACTATTTCAGAATAAAAATTCTGAAACCCACATCAAATAAGTCATTTCTTGGAAAGTAATTACAATTTTGACAACAATGTGATTTTAAAAAAAGATTGTTTTTAGTCTTTATGAAATGATATAATATGTTTTCAGAAATAGTTTGTTAAACCTTGACAATTTAAAAGAAAATACTGTATAAACATCCAGTTGGCTTTATAAATTGAATTATTTGAATGTATCGGTCTGTGGCTTTTATTACTAATTTATTTAGCTGATGCTTTTATCCAAAGTTACTTACTGTACATTTATACTGCTATAGGCAATCTGAATGAATTACCTTGCTGAAGGGTAATAAACGGTGGTGTTCCACCTGGGATTTGATCCTGCGTCTTTTTAGCTGTGATTCCAGAGCCTAACCACTGCTCCACACTGATCAATAAAATAGGCATTTAATAGAACTTTGCTCCGACATTATTAGCAATAGTATTACCACTGATCAATAAAATATGCATTTAATAGATCTTTGCTCCATTGTTATTAGGGATAGTGTTATGACTAGTTTTATTTTGGGGGACTCTGATCTAGTTAAGTGTCCTTTTGCAGTTTTAGGTTTGTAATGGAGTTGTGTGTGTGTGTGTGTGTGTGTGTGTGTGTGTGTGTGTGTTAGGGTGGACGAGAGTCCAGAATACACAGTGGCATTCCTTTCACTAGCTCCAGGATGATTACATACTCCTGTAATGTGAAAATTCACAGCAGATGAGGCGGTTTGATGTCCCACAATATGTCTAAACTGAAGTGTATAATTTTGTCTGAATGTGGGCCTCTTCCAAAGCCCTTCATGCTCCGATGCCCTTTAATGCCCTTTTCTTTGAGGATATGACCAGTAGTGATGTACCAAAGAAAGGCCTTTGCATTTCCTTTTTAGAATTTGTTGTGTTTTGGGGGTTTGGACTATGCAGGACAGTAATGTGCCACGCTGTGTGGGAGATTGGTTTGCGATCCCTGTTGTGTAGCAAAACATAACATTATGTTTTATTTTTAATCACAAAGCGTGTTTTTCTTAAAGGGACAGCTGGCTTGACAAAACCCAACTTTTTTTCAAAAGAAGGGGATGTAAATGTTTCAGTGCAGTTCAAGCTTTCAATATGCTTCATGAAATGTTAATTCTTTTTTCAGTTTAGATTTGACAGTTATGTTACAATACCGACCCGATTTAGATTAGCAATGTGTTTTCTTGTGTCTGGTCTCGGTTTTGGAGCTCCTCAAACAGGGAGAAAGTGAATAAGAAAGTGTAGATGGACAGCTTTTAAGCTGAAAATACTTCAGCTAATTTCCTTAAACTCTGTATTTACTCTGAGTAAAAACATGTATTATATATTTTTTTCTTTTAGTACCAGTGTTAATTTTTTGCCCATCTGTAAAATGTATGCCTTTTATAATGACGTTCCAGAAGTAAGGACAGTGGGGAAGACAAGACTGATGCATTTGAAACTGTCCCACACGTGTTCTGATTGCTGAATCTTGGAGAGTACAAAGACCACTATATACAGTAGTTTTGGCATTTTCTCACACTGGCATTGGGGGTGTGTCTAGGGTATTAGTATGGGATCCAGTTTTTTTCAGTTGTTTTTAAGGTGTTTTTTAAGGTGCATTGGAGGTAAGACTTTTATACAAAACATGTTGGCCTGCTGCCCTTTTAATGGCATTATAAGGTAATGCACATTTAGGACTGAAATCAGTGCTTCTTTACTCATGTGGTGGTGGGGTCTTGAACGAAACTGTTTTTCAACCTGATTTCATGGGATCCTTGCAGGAAAAGCTGGATCACATCCCTGGATCAAGACGTTGCTAGGGACCATATGAGCAAGACAACCTCCACACATTTGTAGTACGTCTTCTGTTTCCGGCCTTGGGAGCATGACCTTTTTGGTATTCTGCAACACAGATTTTCACGTGGAAAGAATTGCATGTTTTTACCTCTGTCAGGCAGGGACAAAATCAGTATATATCATCCAAAAAGCATTGAACTTGACAAGTGTTGACATTGTTGCCTTTTACTGCCTGTAGTGCATTCGCATGTCTTCACAGATGGGAGTGATTGGTAACCTGAGAGGTGCCTAATGTGTCTTTTTCAATGGGAACAAATATGTGCACACACTACGGTAATATTGCAGTGTCATCCAGTCAGAGTAGAGGTGTGAAACTTTCCCCAGGGGATGTAAAAGAGACATCCATCATCTTAATCATTTTCTGTTTGTGCTGCTCTTCAACAGCGTGCCCCTTATGAGAACAAGTGCTTACAACATTACATGCACTTTCTCGAATGTAGCCTCACAGAGGTGGAACAATCAAATGCAGGTTTGTCTGCCCTTTCTGTCCCTATAATCCTAACGCAGCTTTACAAAGTCATGAGAAGCTACATTGGTGCATTTCTGGAACAAACAATGCAATTATTAGAATGTGCAGGGCATTTCATCCTTATTTAAACGTGTACCAGTAGCATATTGAACACAATGCAATTACAGTATAAGTGACCCAGCCATGTTGACTAACCTTTATACAGCATGGAATTAACCTTTACTTGAAACTTTGCAACAAACGCACACTGACACAGGTCTCCACTCAAACTCCACTCAAACTCAAAATGATTACATTATATATCAATTGATTTCTCATCATAGCTGAAGATATTTTAAGAGCCCAACACGTGAGCCCCAAAACATGATTTATTACCTTTTGATCTTCCAAAGGAAGGCAAGATATTTTAATGTGTGGAGTTTTAAATGTGAGCAAGTCTCCCTACTTTACATCCAAAAGACAACTTGCTAATTTCCCCCACCACCACGTTAAAAAAGGGGTTTTGGTTTTCTGGATTTGGCGAAAGAGTGCCACCCTCTGGTTCGCCAGTATCACTGATTTAAGAGGGGCCCCCATTTGTGAGTCAGAGAGGGAAAAGCGGTCTGTGTTACATCGTCTTTAAACTGTATGTTTTAAGTGGTTTGGTTCAGAAATTCTGATGGTGCACAAATTCTATGAAATGAAATGGCATTTTGCCCACATCTGTCCTCCACCATGTTAAATATAGCTGCAGAGGTTCTGGTTATAAATTGTTTAAAACTGTAAACACTTTTTATGTGAAGTTTTGGCTTTAGGCATTGAAGCAGCTACTATTGCAGTGCATAAAAGTGAAACAATAGTTGGACTAGAAAGGAAAAAAGTCCAACATACCCTACTCAGCTTTAATAGTTACTTCTATTCTGAACATATTGAACCCTTTGTGAAAGGACCAAAGTATCAGAACTGCATTAAGTCTCCTTAATCAAGTGTTTCTCTGATACAACACAGAAGGCCTGCTCGTTCTGGGTAGATGTCATAATGAGTGTGCTAATGTTTCTGAGAAATGCTGCACATGAAAAACATTGCAGCTGGGCATTAACGAGTTCCGTCTTTGAGTACAAAGGGAGTGGATGTATTTTCACCTTATTTTGCTGTCTTGCTCGTGTGGTTTCACGAGCCATTAAAGTGATAAAAATGAACGATGAGTAAAACACCTTCCTCAAAAGCAAGATAGATGACATAGCTCTCTGATAATGGCAAACTTATGTTCTAGTCAGCCTATTCAGCTATTATCAAGGAAGTTGTTGCTGGGATATACTACCCAATTACTTCACTTTAAAACTCTTGTCTGAGGAGAGAACAGAACATAGAACCTTGAAAAGTGTGAGTATCAAGGTTTCTGTTTTCTGTTTTGCTTACCTGCAATTCATAGTCAGACTTATTAGAAGTTATACCAACTGTGTATATCGTACAGTTTTATACTGTCTGAATATTTATATCTTTCTCAGTCTTATTCAATGTATTCTTATAAATATTTAGCTTTTTTCAATTTGCTATTCAACAGCCTATTAAAGTTTCTTCTTGGAAACTCTTCAAAGTGTCACTGTGTAATTGTAGATTTACAGTGGAAAATAGTTTGTATTAGACAGCCTGCTTCACAGGTCTGACACAATTGAAATGATTAACCCCGACAGAGAATAGTTGTACTGTGGCAAAAACGGAAGATAGAACAGACAAAAAATAATTATTTTCTTTCTTGTTGGCACTAAAGCAGATTCTCCTGCCCAAAGGTGGTATTTATACTGCGAATGGACAGAGAAACCATTGGAAATGTTGACAATTCCATTGCTTTCTTTTTGGGATCTGCACATATTTATGTGGCAGGGATCTTCACTTTTGCAAATGGGATATTTACTACCTGTAATGAGTCATCTGAGGTTTGTGCACTGCCTCGCGTACATGTTAAGCAATGTAACGTGTTCTTTGCTTTCAACTTCTGGGTGTATGAAAGAGGATGGTTTAGTGCAACTAAATTTAGCTGGCCTCTAGGAGCCCTGTCTGAGTCGACCGCCATGTCAGGATTGCTTGAATTGAAGGTTGGGCCACAGCTGTTTGGCAGTCTGGTGTGAACAAAGGCGTACCCTGATAGATTGTCTGTCTGGTCATTCTAATGGGCAGTCCGCACAGGTTATGCTCAGGGCACGGCAGGACACTGTCAGGGGGGAGTGTGTCGTGAAGGAGATTGCAGATGTTCCCTTCAGGCTTTTACAATATGCCTCTTATCATTATACCTCGCTTAACACTTCTGAGACAGGAAAGAAACCAAAGTCCATTTTTGCACCCAGGAGGCAGTCTGGGATGAAAGCTGTTCTGTCATGAATTATTAACCTGTTTTATTCCTTCTCTTTCGGTGGTCAATGGGAGGAGAGGGGTCTGTGTGTGGTAGTAATGGCTTTCCGTGATTGATATAAAAAGCAGGCCACAAACAGAAGAGCTGAAGTGTTGGATCAGGTGGATTTACAGGCAAGTCCAGCAAAGTAATGATGGGACTGAGCTCTTTTTTTTCTGACCATTATCATCCATCACTGACCCTTATCTGCTTTCCAGCTGCCACTAAGTACGACACCACAGACACGTGATGCCTAATGGCTCTTGATGTTCCCACAAATAAGTCATGCCTAGTTAGCATTTGTAAGTCCATGGAAAATACAACTTCTGTCGTTAATTTCTTGTTTGAAAGGGCAGACACTTTGTTTGACGTCTGTTGTACGTGTTGCGAAAGTTATAGTGATTCAATACAAATTGAACGGCTGACCTTAATCAGAGAAAGTAACAGGGTGATTTTCAGAGCTTTCTGCTTTACTCCTTGTTTGCTGAAATATTTAAAGATTTGTCTCTAGTGTAGTAATTATTCATTAAGGCTGATGGAGAGTTTTATTTATTTTTTTAAAAATGCTCCATATGCTACAATGGAGGAGAAACTACCAAAAGGGATACTGTAACTGTGTAAGTGTTATGGTAAATTTGAATCTAGCTGGATGTCCTCTGAAATGTGGCTCAAGACATAGCACTTTTGCAAAATTTGCTAAAGCTTAATCCCGAGAGGGTGTTTTAGCTTTCCAAACCATCTGTGCATGACCATTGAAATATATGAACATTTTTCTGTACAGTTGGATCAACCAATGAATACACCACTCACGGTGTTTCTGAGCCTCATTTAAGGATCTTGCAACCAGAATCGTACTGTATTTCCCTCCCCTCTGTTTAGCATTAAAAAATGAAAGCAAGCACTGGCTTACACAGGCAAAAAGAGGACTGCTGCTTTCTGGCCCGCCATCCCACTGTACCATGACTCATTGAAGTCTGATGTGTGAATAACTGCATGATCCAAGTTGCCTGAGGAGTTCAGACCACTCTGAGTTTTCCCCAGTGCCCTGGGTGTTAAAAGGGTCACGAACAGTCATCTGGCATAGAGTCCCTGTACAAAATTCCCAGGGCCTGTTTCACAAATGACTTCTGGGTGGCAAATTGAAATGAATTTTGTCATTAAGTCTTTATTGAAAACAAAACGGCCCCTTAATAATCACTTTTTAAAGCTCCGTTTAAAGTCTTTGAATGATTCAGCCAGTCCTGTCCAGTTCAGTGAAGTCAGAATGATCAACTGGGGTCTTGCAAGTTTTTCATGTTTTTGTTCCAAATGATGTGTGGAATAATTGAACAAATAAACTGATTGAGTTGTTTTGATGAAAAAAAAAATGTTCCACCTCTTCAGAAATTTTCGGACTTTTATGGGTTATTTCTCAAACTTGCCAGATAGTGGCTTTCACATCCCTGTGGTATCGTGTCACATAGTCCATTTCTCACTTTTACTGCAACATTGCCCCACACTAGAGGAGCACTCTACCCCTTTTCTTCATCTTAGCTTTTATAATTAGTGGCTTGTCTCTCTTCCTGTGGTTCAGCTAAGATCATGATTAAGCTTGCACTAGTTCCAGCTTGTTCATTGCTTCCCTGAATAATGCTGTTAATGGTGATGGTGAAGGTGCCCTTTGCCCTGTGTTTTATTACCTTTAGCACTGATACAGCCTGTTTTTCTTTTTCCTGAAGACATTTCCCTGAGCTGTCTCCAGCAGGCAAGGGATTAGTTAGACATGTTGTACTACACTCATATGTCCCAGGTGTCATTCCACATGGAAGAGAAATATCTGACTGCTCTTTAGCATTATGCATTTCTGAAGTGTTACTACGTTATCTAAATCTGCAAAAGAGCTTTATGAAGCTAGAGCTTTGTTCTGCTTTTGCAAGCTAATGCCTATGTAGTTACTACGGGTTTGGTAATATAGCCCGAATACTTTTCAACACACTGTAGGCTTGAGAATTGAGCTGCATGAATTGTATTTAGGCATTTATTGAGATTTGCTCAGATTCAAATTCTTTTTAAAACACTGGGTAATTCAGAGTGTGAAACTGTTCGCTGGCTTGTTTTGCTAGGCTCAATAATTTGTCATTACTTTATTGCCATCTGCAATTTTGTGTTGCACTAATGGTATCCCATTATCTCCTGAAATATTTCACTGGCATGATTTTCCATCCACTGTCTGTTGGAATTTTGTATGGACCGATTGTTCTTGGACTTTATCAGTAAAATGACTCATTGCCCACAAGCCTCTAAATATTGATCTTTTGGCACAGATTAAATTTTTAAAGTGTGTGAATTGGATAACATTTTGGCAATTGGATGATGTCTTAGATAAATTTTGAACTTGGTTTTATAACTGTTTTTGTATTGTTTCTGACTGAAGTGGGTTAGTACTTGATATTGTTGTTTAGATGCTGCCCTAAGCAAACCACTCCAAGTGTTTTTTTTACATATCCAGAAATAGTTTGTTGTACTGAATAACAACAAATACATTGGCATTAGTAATCAGTAAGTTAGAGAATTATGAGTGGGGAAAATACTAAAGATTATATGATATTATGGAAAATATTAAAATATTATGGATGAATAGCAGCTGTTGTCGCAGAATGTATTTTGAATTCCCATGTTCACTGCAAAATAATTTTTTGAAACTGTTGACTGATAGTTGATATACTTCTACAGTAATTTTGTGCAAGGTAAAAGACTAAATAGTTGAAGTTGTCATAATTCTTAAAAACTCTGGAGGTGTAAACATGATACAGGAAATGTCTTATAGAAGTTTTGGAGAAAGCCAGTTAGATTTTCCATAGCTAAAAATTATATAAACTGTGATGATGGAGCTATAAATTATATAATCTACAATTATAGATAGAAAGAATTACATCTGATTTTTCTCAGCTGACACTGAGGGAAAATGTGATTGAAGTCATATTTCTAAAGCAACTAATAAAAGTTATTTTTTGTTCATCAGTCTTTAAATAAAAGAATTATACCTAGATCATTTAAATGATTTAAATCTACATTTGAAGATTTGTGTGGCAACTGAGAACTTCATTATGTCATTTTCTTTAGAGGTAAAAACAGGTGTAAACTTTACCTTGTCATAATTGTTTTAGGATCCCGTCCCTTAATATCAACAACATAGGCAACATTTCACAAGAGAAAAAAACTAACATTCCCATCACAGCAATGTGTAAATTAAATCTTTGCTTCATTACTTCATTATTTGCTTCATAATATTAAACAAGTGGTTTCCCAGCTCATTTCCTCTCTGGGTTTGTACAATCTGATGAATTTTGAAATCCTTTGGGGTGATAAACGACAAAAGCAAGGAATGATTAATTAATTGGTGATTACTACACAAAATGATCCAGTCGTTCAGAAGAAGTTTTTCTTGGCAACCTTTATAATTGAGCAGAAAATCAAATGAAGCTAAACAACTAAACTAAATTGGCTTGCGATTTCAAAGATTTTGTAGTATTTAGAGAGAGTGTGAATATATTATTCAAGCGCATGAATAATCTTTCAAACCGATAAAGGTTTATTTATCCAGATCTAAACACCTTGATCTGTAACACGGTGAAATACTGCCATGCCTCTGTGTCCCTGTTCTGACTTGAAATGTCAAATGTAATTTTTGAAAGGGATAGCCAAATGACACTTAAAACATTACCAAACCTATAGCAACAGCAAATAAATCATAAAGCAAATGTACAGTGAAAATACAACACGTACAAACTACTCCTAAAAAGCTATTCCACAAGAAAGAGATCCTATAAAAAAGAAAAGGCATTTTTTTCTCTTGATATTCAATCTCCTTTTTTTTAGCCAACAAGAAACCTTATAAAGGAAGCAAAAATATTCCCTGAATTCATTAGACATTGCGGGATGTAGATCCGAAGAACAGGAGATATTGTACTGCACTAAAAATAAAAATTGTCAGCTGGCCAGCAGTCACAGGGGCAGTTAAGCATGGGAAATGAACAGGGCTAAATCTAATGAGTCCTGTGTGGTGTTTTGCTAGGTTTACACCCAAGAGACAAATTGTCCTTTCAGCAAGCAATTAAGAAGCTGCTGAATCAAACTCACAATTTGTTAAAGATACTTTTTTCCTCTCTCTACTTCTTTTGGAGCACGGTGCACTTAATTGGAGTTATAGATACAGTAAAGGAGCTGGGAAAATTAAATTTGCTAGACATCTCCCTTAGATCTACAGTACGTGTAGACATTTATACGCAAGATGAACACACTTTGCTTTTACAGGATATCATAGAAATATGTACACTGTCTTAAAGGTCTACAGTACAAAAAGTTTTATAACATGATTTTTAATAGAATGCTTTTATATTCTATTAAATCTATCTATTTCTGCTAAAAAGGTCCTGCTTTTAGAATGTGCTCATGGACATCTCACTGATGGATTGCACACCTTATGGCTTTACAGAAGAGCCTTTTCTGTCTAATGTGGGAGGATGTGGGCTTTTCTTTTGCACAACATTAGGTGTATTTTAAACAGACAACCCCTAATTAGAAGGGAGAATTTTCTTACAGTTTAATGGGGGTTGAATGGACCATTATTGCTACGGTATACTTTGGTTCTGTAATTAACGGGCAAAGGGCTTGCTTCAGTTGATGATTAGCCACATTCCAACCTGTCTGGCTGCAGAAGGCAGTGGAGCTTGTAAGAACTTGTGATTTGTTTTTTCAAATTGGAACCTATCTGTCTGAAAGTCTGTATGCAGTTCATTGCCATTTACGAATGAACCCACCCCAGTGATTTGGGTATGCGCTGTGAGTAATTAAGACCACATCTCTGTGAAGATTTTCCCTTTGACTTCATTAAAACTGTCTTGAGGAATCTGTTGATCAGCACTATTGGACTAGAGCATTTAATCCTCTCTTTCCTGCTTCATTCCTTTCAGATCTTGTCTTTTATTCAGTAACTAACAGCTTTCTGAAGGGAAGTCATGGCTTCATTTATGAGTTTTGCAGCTTTTGCACCTTATTAGTATATAGCTAAACTTTTTGGGAGGTAAATTTCCAATTGCAGCACATTCTCAGTAAAGTACTGAAAATCTTTCTTTTTCACAATGCACAGCATGTCAGAACACTATATAGAGCATGCATGTTATACATAGGGTTTCTAAATGGACAAACCATGTATAAAAAAGGGGTCAGTCAATATAGGAAAAAATAATAGTTGTAGGGAAAGATTTTTTTTTCTTGTTTCAAGTATCTAAAAGAAATTGAACATGATCTCGTTCTCAAGCTAGAAATGGTTGAAGACATTGATATCATTTAGGTAATTCAGGACTTAGAATCTGGTTAAAGTTATGATAAAGGTTTTTTGTTATTAAAATAATAAATATATGAGTATTTTTTCACTAAGCAATGATCAGTTACCAGATAAGCTGGTAAATGTTATGTGGTTAAAAAGTGCTGAAGTGCTAATACTCAAGTGGGTTATCTGCATTAGAAAATATTAACTCGTAATATAGGATATAAGAGAAAATGAACCATTTGGTTGTCTTATTAATTTGATGCTTATTAACTAGTAACTTCCTGCAGCCTCATTCAGACATTTTTTCAAATCCTGGAAAGTAGGTCTCATCAGCGTGGCTGGGTAGTTGGATTCAGATACTAATGAGTCTTTGAACTTTTGTGTGTGGAAATTCCTCATGTTTCCAGTTCTGTACAGCTCCATAGCTTGTTATTTCAAAAAGAGAAGAGGCGGCTGCAGAGCTTATATTGTAAGAGGCAAAGGAGAGTCAATAACAATTCAGAACAATTCATTGAGTCCAACTGTTTTTCAGTTTACTTTTCTTTGAAGTCTTTTCAATACAGCAAGAAAGTGGGATTCAAAACAAGTGTTCCAAATAAGAAATTACCAGTGGACTTTGTACACTTTTAATCTTACTTTACCCAACTTAAATTGTATTCTGCAGTATATATTCAGGTGTTCCTTTGGCTTCTTTGTAATGCTCACCTGCATCCCATAGATGGGAACACAAATGGATCAACATAAAGACCTAAATCCTTTTCAAAGTGATTTGTCTTTTTAAACCCTGTCAGTGAACCCCCCAGGCTTAATGCCTTGCTAACCATCAAAAAGCATTTCAGAAGGAATCTCCTTTGTTCTCTTAATTGGTTATCTGTGATTGTTTACTTTTAAGTAATGCTTTATGTTGGAGCAAATGAAATCCAATCTTCTCCCGAGTGTTGAGACCTGCACTTGTGATTAGTTTGTTTTCATGTTATTCAACATTATTATTATAAAACGTTTATAATAATCCCATCTGAATGCCATCAGTAGTCATGACATGTTTTGTTTACTTCAGCAATCCCAGAATGCTTCAGTTTCTGTATGATTTTAAAAAGGACAGAATGGAAAAAAAAACCATGCACTACACATAAATGTATGTGTGTGAATTGATAAAAGAACTAATTTAGCTTAGCCCCATCCCGGAGCTATCACTTTAAATGTAGTTGGAGTTACTTAAGTCCTTACCTTCAAACAAATTTAACAGAACCAGAAACCTTTCCTTTTAAAAATGACAGTTGACTTGAAACAGTACTCTTTAAACTGTGAAATGGGAAAAAAGGTAGATGGACTGATGGTAGCTCAAATACTGTACCTAGGGGAAGGAAACAGTTTGCTGTTATGTCTGAAATGTTAAGTTTGTAAATGTCAATGGAAATAGTATTTTTGAATAGGCTTGTTTCTGTCATCAAGAGAACAGAGGGTTATTTCACAATTAAATATATATTTAAAGTTGTACCTGTTTCCCTTTAGTGATGAGCCTGCATTAAAAGATGGTTAATGTTTGTTCAAAAGCCAATATAATAACTTAGTCAAAGATAATTTTCTTCCAAGGAAGTGAGATGAGAGGCTACAAATTAGCTTTGGTAACAAAGATGCTATAGAGTCCTTCACATGTTTTCGTCTTTGTGCAGTCTAGTGGCGTTCAGTGTTTCTAGTTGTATAGATCTTTTGTGTCCATCAGAGTGACAGATGCACCGAGACTTAAGATCATCAAAAGGTTCTTCAAACTGTCTCTGACAGGTATTTACCAGGTAACAGAAAAAAATGCTGTTTCTCCTTGTTAATCATTTAAGAGGATAGCTCTAGTAAGGACTTGAAACAAATCCAAGTATTGATGGAAACAAAAAGTACTCTAATTATAACTGAGACTGTGCCCTGCAGTTTTGTGCTTACAAAGGTGCATATTATCCCTTATATCATGGTTTTATTTGAAGAAATGATCAGTTAAGATTAAAATGTAATTTGAAGTAGACATAGCTTTTTCTTGTGGTACGCATTTGATATTTTTGTATCATTGTTTTCATCATGTTCATTGATTGTGATGAGAACTGGCATGTGTTGGACTTACCAAGTTTTAAAAAAAGACCATCAGTTTATAGGGTTAAGAGAATGAGTAATGTCTATAGTTGTGAGTCTTATTGTCTGTTGTGAAATCAAACAAGCAGAGACATCAGATTTTCCTCTTGACTGCCAATTTCCAATGATTCTACCTCAGCCTTCAAAGGTTTTGGCCAACATTGGAAGTAAGTCTGTTGCACTACTCATAAAAACCCAGATCTAAAAACAGTATCATAGATGAGGTCAGAACTGAAAGACTATACTGTAATATTGCCTTTCTTGACTGGAATATTACTGTACTTTGGGCAAAGGATTATTCTTAATCAAGCTTTTCTACACTTTAATATTTGACTGTATTATAAAATAGTAGTTATCCATTTCAAAATGCACTCTTGTATGAATGTATTAAAATGTCTCTAATGCATAAATGTTCTGTTGTCACAACTCTTCATAACTGAGTAATATTTTTTACTGGCATTCTAAAAACTTCAAATTCATCCAGATCAAGAAATCAAGTGTTTGCATAATTAAATACCTAGAACTCTTTCTTTAATTAGTGTTGATGAAAGTATAGCTGAATGCTGGTTTTGTGTTTGTTTTTGCATGCTTTTACTGGAATTCTAGACCGCCTTGGTTCAAAGATCCACCTGGTACTGTAATGCTAGCACAAAAAAAAATCTTAACTATGATTAATTCTGGGATGTGGTAGATTAATCAAAGAAATCTCTGCAAACAAGTGATCAGCTGCTAACTCCACCTAATTGGCAGTTCTCAAGATAAAAGGCATGCTTATGCATTAAGGAATATTTAGAAACACCCCTCTAGCAGAAGAAGGCCAGTGTCTCCTTAAGTGTTAGCACAAGTTGTCATCTGGTGAAGGAAAATACAGTTCAAGTGTGAATACATTAGAAAATACAGAGGCATAGACCATGCCTTACAATGAAGAGTTCTTCATTCTACTAGGTGCTTGGAGATGTGACACAGGGCAACACTGGTCATTAGCCTGTCATAGGCTAAAAGGCAGACAAATAAATCACACGTCCCACAGGTGTTTTCCTCATAGGTGGGCTCTGTGGAAATATTGGAAGGTGATCAGAGATGGGTTGGTCCTACCAAGGAAGGATAATTAAGATAAAGTAAAACGTTATTGACAGATACTGTATAGGTATATACATAAATATGATTAACTGCTTTAGGTACCAAGCACTATGTTTCTTCAAAACGTACAAATATAAATACATTAACTGCAGTACGAAATGTATGAATCCAGTTGTCTCAACAAAATGTCCAATGGAAAGATATTTTTTGATGCAGCTAATTTTTTTTCAACATTTTTATCCTTTTTTTCCCCCCTAGTAGGCCACTTAAAAGCAACTCTTTAAAGTTCCGGAAAGTTAAAGTTCCTTTTTGTGAAAGGGAAACTGTGCCACAAATGAGTTTTTAATAACTTCCAACATGAGGAGCTGTTCTCCACCTGAGAATATGTGTCCAAATATTTAAGAAGATGTCTAAAAGAAATGTTTTTTTTTTCTTTTCGGGGGACAGGGTGGGATATGTTGGAATGAAATAAGGGCTGTGGAAGGTCTGATTTCCATGTTATGAATAGATGGGCTCTGGCAGTCCCTGAAAGTTGTTTTGCATATAAATGGAGTCCGTAAATACCTCACTGTAATGATGAAATGTTCAGTGTCTCTGCAGAAAATAGTGTCTCTTTTCAGCTTCCAGTCTGCATTGACCAGACTGTGTGAACTGGCTGTTCTTTCTACCACTTCCTTGCCAATTAGTCAGGAGCGAGGAGAAGCAGGGGCATAGATGAGGGAAGCTGTTTTATTAGCTTGTCCTTGTTTTTGCATGACTGTATGTGGTGTGCATTTCATTGACCTTGTCCAGGGACTGTATGTGTGAATATTTAGTTTTAGAGTTTAAACTTGTTTTTCTGCCATACCTAATAATAACGTCCACGCAGCATTCAAGTGAGTGTGGGGTTTTTTATTTGATTCATTTCTTGAAAAGGATTATTTTTCTAAAGGTGTTTCTCATTTAATCTCTCTTTTATTTTATTTTTTGTTGCACATGGGGGTAGGCCTCTGGATTCATTACCAGATGGTAGTGCATCCCCAAGATCCCAAATGCATTTGAGTAAGGTGCCTCAGTACTGTTCCTCCAGTCAGCTCAGATATACATGAGTTTTGCTTAAGATGTTTCCCATACGTGCACAGTGAATTCTAAAAACTGCCTGATGATTATTCAATGCCAAGGGATTGTCTTCCTTTAACAACCAGTAGGTTCATAATGCCAGACAGAGAATGCCAACTTTAAAACCTGTTTGTAATTATAAAAGTCAGTGATAAGATGTGAAAATATTTTCTTTCAAGGCTCCTATAAACAGAAAGTGAACCAAAGGCCCTTTAGGTTAAAGCCACAGGTGTGTTGAAAGAGCAACAGTCTTTCCTCTGTAAGACTCAATTGTCATGCCTCATTTAAACTTCTCTTCAGATAGCAGAACTACATATTTGCGGCTGAGTAATTCTTAGTGGATATCTACTTATACTGTTATTTTTATATGACATTATTTCTGTAGTGATAGATGTTTCAGTACTGCATTTACTTCACCTTCTTATTTTTCTGTCTCATACATGTCTACACAAAAGCGTAGGATTTTAGTTTTAGGTGTACTCCACTCGCATTTTTGTACTGTACTATGCTCAGATTAATTAAAGATGACGAGGATATTTGTTATTTGCCTTGCGAACCAGACTGGTGTGCAAGGATCATGTCTCTGTAATCTGTTAATTGCTTTACTTTTTCCACAATAGTTTTAATCCTAAAACTAACATGGTCTGGTAACACTCTAATGCTTATATTTTTATAAGTCTTATAACTGTAGCAGTGCTTTTCACTTTCAGCAGGTGACAATTATTTTAATTTTCAAGGGCTCCAATAAATTGGGTGTAGTTAACAAAGTAGTTAATAAATTGGGTGCTGTTTTGCAGGTAAACAAAACCCTATATGTTGGAATTGCACAAATAAGAATAACTTCCTTTTGTTGTTCTTTTGTATGTTATATTTGTCATTAAGAGTTTCCTGAAGGATTGTAATTTAAATTTAACTTTATATAGCATTTGTTGGAAAGGTTACAATAGTGTTAAGGACTTAATTATCTCCAAACTGTACTTAACATCTCTGCTTGTGTTTCCTTTCAGATTCTGCTTGTGGGATATGTTTTAATTAATGTTCAGTGCTGGAAGTACAAGGGGTGAAATGCCTCTCTAACAGAACGTTAAAGACAAATGGTAAGAAACGCTTTCATCTCCTATGTCCATAGCACCTTCTTACCATGAATAATGGTTTTTGACACCAGTTGCAAAAACAGTGCAGAAAGAAAAAATATTTCTTCATAAGCACCATTATTGTATCAGTATATGTATATATGCCAATGTCAGAGGAGATGGAGGGGGCTCTAACATGAAAGGTGGATATTAGGCCTGTATGAATGTCTCCACCCACGTTTGATATCCCATTGCATTGTACATAAATAGGCTGGGTACAGTAGTTGTTCTTTTGCTTCACACACAACTGGAATGTGTTGCATTATTCCCCCTTCAGACTTTTGCTCCTGTAGACCATGAACTCATCATGAACATCTGACCACTCAATGCTCATTACTCTGTTTATTATTGGAACATTGCAGCACCGAGGTGAAAAGTAGAAGTTATGTCCCAAGCCAGGAAGTTACTAAAATGTGTTAAAAAGTCAGTGTAGTCTCCAAATGTCTGTGTTGAGTAAATTAACCCCCCCCCCCTTACCATTTATAAATACAGATAAAGATTTGGACTAATTTGTTTTCTTTATGAAAGTGATAATGTAAAAGTGTAAAATTAAAAATGGCTCCTAAGATCTGTGATTTAGTAATCGATCAGAAGAAAATTATAGATATTTATACTTAACATTTTTTAACTTTGTTGTTAAGCCGTTTTTAGTGCTACATTTGTTTGGAACAGACAGAATTAGTTTATGTATTACGTGATTTATCTTTTCAATTGTTTGAGTTCATTTTTTTGCTTGATCCTAAATGTTGGCACTTCGGTTAGCCAAAATGTAACTTAGACCTTTCCTTATCATTATTGTGATTGCCATTGGACTTTTTTAAAACCGTTCAGTGCCATTAGGCTGAAATGTGTTATTAAAGGGACTGAGAGCTGAAGCCCCGAATGGCTTGGATTTTGAAAACTAGTGGAAGTGATTGTGATCTCCTCACTCAACACTCATTGGCTATTGTTCCCTGTCCCCTGCCTGACCTTCAGTCCAGTATGGAATGAATGGTGTAACTGGTGTTTTTTAACAGTGTTGTTATGCTATTTATGTTTCCACAGTTTACTCAATATCATTTTATGATTTTCATGTTAACGCCAGAGAAAGCTCTAACATCGTTCTTTACACTGCTAGAAATGTTTAATTGCCAAACTGAGTTGCAGTGTTTCATCTGGAATCGCCTCTACTGAAATCGGATTTTCATTTCTTCCAGAATGTTCACCATGCCTCCTGGGATGGTCCTTTTTCCTGCCTTGCTGTTTGGGCTCTGGGGTCGCGTACTGAGTGGTTATGACATCTTCACCCGCAACGGTACCAAGTTCGAACATCTGGCCCTACATCCAGACTCCGCGATTGGCACAGTCTACGTCGGAGCCACAAACTACCTTTTCCAGTTGAGCTCTGACCTTCAGCTGAAAATGGAAGTAAAAACCGGCCCTGTGAAGGACAGCAAGGAGTGTCTGCCCCCTATAGACAAAGCTTGTACTCACGCTCGCCTGACCAATAACCACAACAAGCTGCTCTTGGTAAACCCCTACAGCGGAGAGCTCATCACCTGTGGCAGCGTCCATCAAGGCATCTGTGAAAAGCGGGGCTTGGATTCCATTGAGAATATCTTGTTTCGGACTGAGCGGCCGGTGGACACCCAGTACGTTGCCGCCAACGATCCCAATGTGACCACAGTCGGGATGGTGGCCAAATCTAGGGACCAACTTCCTGTCCTGTTTGTTGGGCGTGGCTATGCCAGCAGCCTGCCTCCTATCTCCACCCGCAACCTGGTGTCAAAGCCCATCTTCTCTTACGAGGACACGGCGAAGCTTGCCGTGGCCGGGCGGCTCTCGGAGTACGACCACCACTTCATCAAGGCCTTCTCCCATCGCTCGTCCGTCTACTTCCTCTTCTACCGCAGGGACCTCAAATCTCAGTCTAGGGAATACAAGACCTATGTTTCCCGGATTTGCCTGGATGACACTTCTTACTACTCCTACGTCGAGGTGCCTCTGGTGTGCAGGACGGCGGAGAAGAGGTACAATCTGCTGCAGGCAGCCCATCTGGGCCTGCCAGGCCTGCGCCTGGGTGCCAGACGCCAGGAGATGCTGGAGGAGGTGCTGGTTGGTGTCTTTTCCACCGGAGAGGCGAACACGGGGAAGACGGGCGAAGAGTCGGCGCTGTGCAAGTACACCCTGGATGAGATCAACCGCCAGATCAACAGCACGCGGGACCTGTGCTACACGCGGGATGGGCGCTCCGAGGGAGGTGGTGAGGCAGCATACATCGAGTATGAGGTCAAGTCCAACTGTGCAAACCTCCCCTTGGTGAGACATCCATCCATTTTAAATTGGCCTTGCTTGTTAGCTTTGTCCAACAGTCTTTGTGGTTGTGAGTTAAAGCTCATGTAGTAGGCTTCTTACAGGACATTTCATAGGGATTTCTTCCCCAGAGGTAAACTATCATATAGTAAATTTGCTCCTGCCATGATAGATTTGCGTCATATTACTTGATTAGCTACACTGTTTCAGATGTTTATTGCCTGCTTTGCTTTTAATGCACTCACAGCCTTATTTATTCTAGAGCTTAAGGTAGGGATTTTATAGCAACATTCACATTTTGCAACATTAACAATGTTGCATTTTAAAATAAAGGGTTAGGTACTGATTGGATCAAAAACAAATCTAGTTCCTCAGGACAGGAGTCAAGCTTCTAAAATCTATATACATTCTTTGTAATACAGTAAATGAAATGATACTTCTTTGCCTCTTTGTGTTTAGTAATAGTCTTTCCTATTTTTTCAGCCTGGTGGCTTAGGTTCACACTTCTTGCATTGGGAAGACAATTATTAATATCAGTGAATTGAGCAAAACAAAGCAGCTGTACACTGTATTCTCTGAAAATAGACAATCGGGGATACCATTTGCCTTTGGAGTTTTTTTAGCATCTCATTTTTAAGTTCTGGACTTTCTTTCTCTATTATCACTCCTGTAAAAGTAAAAAAAAAAAAACACTTGTTGGCTACCTATGGCAGCACTATAAGTAAAACTCTTATGTATTTAAAGTGTATATCCTGCTTTGCTTCTAATCTCACAGTGAACAAGTGAAGCATAGTGTATTTAATGAGGATAACAAAGAGATAAATGAGTCTAACTGCCATTACTTGAGAATTGTAAGGTATGTGACCCACATTTCAGGCGTGATTATAACATATAGAGATGTCAACAGTCAACTCTTTATTTTATATTGGGAGTTGATCAGGGAGTTGATCTCTCTCAACCTAGAAAGTTAATGAGAGTTTAACAGGAACTGACGGAAAAGAGAAGCAAACTACTTTGCAAAGCATTACGCTCTTTGTGGTTATCAACCAAAAAAAAACATATGTGGAACACATAAATATATCACATTTGCGCTTTAAAAAATGACATGATCCTCATTTGGAATTTAGGGTGTAGTTAACCTGAGCTGTACAAGTAAAATCTGCACTAATGGAAAGCCAGTTTATGTGCAAAGTTCATTGTTATAATCGGTGATGAATCACTGTTTAGCATTATATGGCTTGGGTAAAATTATACCAGCTAGATTCCTCTCATTAACTGCCCAGAAATAAAGAATTCCTAAATATGCCACATTTGTATTGCTATTCAGACGTTGAAAAACACCTTTTTTTGACCTGCAGAACACCCTAGACGCCTACCCCTGTGGCTCAGACCACACTCCCAGCCCAATGGCCAGCCGTGTAGCCGTAGAAACCATGGCAATCTGGGAGAACCCTAAAGCTCGTCTCACAGCTGTGGCAGTCAGTGTGATGGAGGATCACATCATTGTGTTTCTGGGGGATTCCAAGGGAAACTTGCATAAGGTAATCGTGTGATCTCAGCTTGGTTTTTTAAATGTTTCTTTTTGCGTTTGCTTAAGCATCTTGTGTTAAGAGACTTGCTTACTGCTAAATGGATAAAAATTTGAGAAATGCTATTCTACCTGGGACAGGTAAGTCAAATATAAGCAAGACATGAGGCCTTTCTGAGTGGATCACCTGGTAAAGTTCCTTGCCCGAGCTCAGATCGAGTTTTGTGATTACGGGTTCGAACCTGGGCCATGTCACTAGCTGACTGTGACTGGGAATCCCCAAGCAGGCTGAGTGCTGTCAAGGGTAGGGGATGATTTAGTCGGCTAGTGTTCTTTCCGCTGTCAGCGGCAGAATGACGCCTGTGGTCTCCTAGACATTTGCAAGGCAAGCAGTTCCTCATCAACAGGCGATGAGCCTTCAGTATGGGACTGGGGAGACTGTGGGGTGTTACAAGACAAGTGAGCGGGTTGGAAGAGTCTGCCAACACTTCCTCATTCTCCGCTGTGTGCGGTCAGGGGGTTCATAGTTAGGGCTGAGACTTGAAAAGCACATAATAGGCTGTCCAAAACTGGGTGGGTATAACAAAAATAACTGGCCATTCTATATTTGAAATATACAGTAAATGGGCAGGATATTTCTGTCATCTAACATTGTAATAATAGGTGTTGCTTATTCATGATCTTGTAGTCTCCTATTATTTTTTTTAGCTTCTGAAGGTTGTCATCTATAACAAGATGTAGTTCAAGTTCAAGATCTAGATCTAGTTCCTTCTTTCATTAAGAACAGCACAGGAGAGGCTACAACTTTGACTTATTTTTTACTTAGTTTATTCGTTCAAAATTCTCTGCCCAGAATTACATTTCTCTCTAATATTCTAGTCTTCAGTACACAAGCTCCTTGCTATTCCCTTTGTCAGTCTAATCGATTCTGGCTGAGGAAACGCACAAACTGTGCACATTTGCAAAACAATAAACCTATTATACGTCATTTATAATTTACATTTCACTGCAGATTGGAAACAGCTGGTAGTTACTTAAAGATTCTCTAATGGAGTTTGTCCCATTTCCAGGCTGATATGAACAGAAGTAAAAATATGAGTTCTTACACGGGGGCCTGACCTAATTGAATCAGATATAGAAGCAATATAAGTCAATTTATATTTATATTTTTTTATTTTTTGCTGAAGGTTAAGGCCCCTTTATAGTAGAAGGTTGCTTGGTTATGCCCCACCTCCAGATAGTGTAACATTACTTGATTCTATGGAAACTAGGATGAGCTCTGGGCTGAGGAGCCTCTAGGCTCTAGTGTGGACGTCACTTTTTTAATTTAGGTAAAACAGAATAGTTTTCCAGCATTAGGGTTTGAGTGGCATGCTTCTACTGGACAAGTGAAATTCTTTAGTATGTCACTTAGGCCATTAATAACCACACCTGTGACCTGTGGCTGAAGAGAAAACCTCAGTCAGTGAGCAAATAGTTCTGCTGTCTCCTGACCAGATTAAATGGCTTTTGCTGGCCATTCCTTAAGCTCCTATTTCATGATCTTGACACTTCTATAAGACTCTTGTTTTCTGATGTCTGCAATGGATGTAAAAAATGCTAGCATTATTTATTGATTTTAAAACTGCAATAAAGCCTACGCAATCGTATTTTTTACCTTTATTTCTGTTTGTGTGACTCAGGTAGTACATTTATTCTAAAGAAATTTGTCTTGGGACTTTGAGCCCCATGATCAAAATGAATGATGACATAGACTGGTGATAATTTCTTAGAAGAGCATCGATATGTGTTTTAGAATCCCATCAACCCAAGCAGACTGGCTTTTCAATGCATTTTCTATGTTTCTAAGTCAATGGAGCCTGTAACTACCCTTTGCTAAGGTCACAGAAAGTGGCACTTGTAACAATATCTGTCTTAGTTGTCTTAGTTAGGGCCTTTATACTAAACTTGGGAGGTGTGGGAAGCAGGAAATTACAGCACTGCCAGATGGGATTGGAGAGCGAGGGAGTGCAGACGGGGGGCGGGGGGGGTTCTATTAAAGTTAGACCTTGGACCTCACCCCCTTGAGAATTTTAGTTTGTCTGTGTAAGGTTTTCTTTAAGTGGGTGGAGGATGGGGTGTCGTGACCTTTGAATTAAAGAAAAACAAGTTGATGTCAACTAATCTGATCAAAATTCTTTCAATATTCCACATAGCCTCTTTTAAATTGTATCTTAAATTATCGTTTTGTGATGCTATAAAGGCAATTTTATATTTCAGTGACACATTTAAACATTCACTGGAAAAAATCATCTCCTGGCCTTTCATCTCTTGCCAAACAGCCTCATAGAAGTCATGATATGAATATTATTTTGCTACTGGGAACTTTGGGATGTCTTTGTGTGGCAAGTCATGAACATCTGTAATCTGCATCTGTAAATATACTATCAAGTTGCTCTAAGGACTCGCATTATGCAAAAGGCAATTGAGAAGCTCCACATATCCCAGTGGCAGTATAGCATACCTTTACCTTTACACATGAAATTTCAATATGTGAAATTAAATTACATTAGAATGGATGAGTAATGTTCTTTCATGTTCAGCAAAGAACAAAGTAAAAATGTTTCAATGTCATTATATCATGGCATTGTTTATACATTTATTAGCTAAATTTCACATTGTGCAATTCCAAAAAGCCATATTTTCTTCCTGCTCTCAGAAGTACATTAATACAGGAAAACTGGCCTCATATTGTACCCAGAGAAGCATTTGATTCCTGTGAGAAAATAGATTTTTCCTTTCTCTTTTGTCAAACATTCAATAACCGTTGTGCAACTTTTGAAATGGATGTAAAGTGTCACCTCCTCTGAAGTGGCGCCTCCAGTAATTGAACAGGAAATAAATAGTTTCAGATTTATAAAAATAATTCTAATTTGATTGCTTAAAATTATCGATCATAAATGGAAATATGAGGTTAACTTAATTTTCAGCTCAGTTTGTGTTTTAAGAAGAAATTAAACCCGAACTGGAGCATAAAAATAGTATTGATTTTTTTAAAAACCATGTCCTGTCAATAGAATTTGGGGAAAATGTCTGGTAACAGACTTAATAAGCCTTCTTTAACTATGGCTAAAGGTTTTGAGCATTGTCAAATCTTTCAGATGTGCAAACTAGGCTTGAAGAAAGTAACAAAGCATTTACACAAGCCAGAATGTGAAAGTTTGGATTACAGACAAACAATGAAAACAAGGAGGCAGACAAACCTACAGTACGTTGCAGAGTGAGTACAGCCATTACCCCCAGTAGCGACCGAAAGGAGCCCCATACCTTTCAACCTTTGTTTTATAAAACAAAAGAAGGTCTGAAAATGCACTTGACACACTCTTTTGTTAAGAGAAGGCTCTTGCACAACATGCTAGACCCCCAATAATAAACATCGAAGCCAACAAATTAAAAGCTGATCCCTGTGTTATTTATAAACACTAACCAAAAACCAGGGTTTTAAAATGAACCATTTTTTTTCAATTAAAATGAACAATAACCTAATAGAATTTTCATAACCACATGTCCCCTTACACTGACTTAAACTCTGCTGGTGTGGCTTTAGAAACCTTATTCAACTAAGATTAAATCTGACATGTTTGTACAGCAACAGGTTTCCAAATCAAATGTTATTTTTAAGCAAGGTCAGTCCAGAACAACATTCAGAGGGTATTTCATGGCAAGCAGCCATTCTGCTTGTTCTCATGGACTTGGGAATTCTCCTGAAGAATGCAGTTTGCATTGGTCTTTTGTAGTTCAGCAGATTGACAGGGCACAGCAGAACAAAAGGGCACAATTTGCACTAAACTTTGCCTCTCAGGGAAACACAGCATTTTCAGGGAGTGAAAATATATTTTTAAACATCTGTCTAGTACCGCACTGTTGCAGATATAAGTATGTTTACCTTGTTTATGTAATTCTCAAGGAAACGTTACATTTTCCGCTTCAATGAATGAGGTTTCATTCACAAATTGGATTTGCTTCACAGAACCCCATTCAGCTCTGAGTTTAGAGAAAATGTATCTGAAGAACATAAGGTACTGAAAGAAGACCTGCAGGCAAGTGGTGATAGCTTAGCCCACTATGCTCATTTTCTTGATGAGTGGCTGTGATTGATTCTTAAAGGATTATAGAGAGAGCCATGACTGTGTATTTCTAGACACGGCTTATGAAGGAGAATCCTTTGTTCAAATAAAGTCCTTTTATTTTTTTTTCAGGTGTTTCTGGACGCCTCTGGGAAAGCTGAGAAGTATGCCACAATAACTATCCAACCCAATGCCGTCATTGGCAGTGACCTGCTACTGGACCAATCACAGGAGTACCTGTACATCATGACCAATTCACTGGTCAGTAAAGCCACTGTTGTCTATGCAGTGTGGGGGTCTGTTATTGCAAACATGCATTGTGCTTCTATTCCCAAGAAGCTACACCTCATTGGAATGTACTGTCAGTCACCAAATGATATATTCCTTCTAACAATTTTTCCCCCTTATCGAAGTTTCATAATAACGATGGTATGAGCACTCAATGTTCTTTTAACCAAGTTATTGATGTATGCAAGTTATGTTACTAATTATTCAAATAAACAACAAATTGAGTTGGACGTGACTACTTCTTGGTGGACTTTGTTCATCTAAGACAGCGATTCCCATCATTGGGGTTGCAATTACACTTGGGGTCACAATAAGAAAAACAGCATGTTTGATATGTTGTTTGGGAGATTGAAACCCTAATCACAGACTGAGCTGCATGCTGAGCATAATTGTTTAGTTTATTGCTTATTGGTTTATTTTATACGTAGTATAGCACTGTTTTTTCTGACCCTGAACTTATTTTTAGTCTTCTGTACAGTATAGGCCTTGTCTATGCACCATTTTAGGTTTTCATAGAATTCCTAGATTCAGTTGTGGGCTTACATTGAGGTAGAGGTTGGCGTGCCCCAATCCATATTAAAACGCTTGTGCGATATATATTAACGTAACATTCTTTCAAAGAATTAAGAGTAGTGGATTGCATTACATTAAAAAGAAAGCAAAATTACTCACTTTAAATTTACAGGATACTAACTTTGAATTTGTTTTCTTCTTCACGTGCTTTTAGATAGAAAAGCGACCGGTTGCAGAATGCTCAAAATACCTCGACTGTGAATCATGTCTTTCTGCTAATGATCCCTACTGTGGCTGGTGTGTTCTAGAAGGAAAGTAAGTTTTTTTTTTCTCCTTCATGAATAAAATAAAAATGTTTTTCTTACCAGTGTCTGAATAGTAATGCAACTAGTGGCTTACTAATGACGAACATGGCCATCCAAGAATTAGTTGTTTTGCGAATGTTTGAGTTTTAAGTATAATACGTTTTGGCTTTACTCGCTTAGTTGAGTGGTAGCGTCCCGGCTGTAGGACGAGGATTACACCACCAAAAAGGAAACGCTGGGGACAGTTTGCCGAGAGGAGGGGAACTAGGGGCCAAATTGGACACGGGGAACAGAAGCATAAGAGAGCAGAGAGTAACAAGTGGTCCACATATTCAGAGTGAAAACGCGAGGCGAACGCAAAACAAGTTTTTTTTTTGTTCCGTCTTGTTCGGTTGTTCTCTTTAGCTCTGTCTTGTTTTCACTTTCTTGCTTGTTGTTGGAAGTGTGGTCCATGTATAAAACGAATGCCAGAAGAAATGAGCAGACCCAAGTAGCAGGTTTTTCTTTCGTTCTGTCTTGTATTCCCTTTACTGCCTGTTGTCTGAAACGCGGTCCACTTAACGAAAAGAAAAAAATGCGAGGCGAGTCTGAAACGAGAAACCATTTTTTCTTTCGTTCCGTCTTGTTTTCTCTTTCCTGCCTGTTTGAAGTACAATCCACAGAATGTATGCGAAAAATGCGAGAAGAGGTGTGCGCAAGAGCCTTATATATAGCGAAAGTCCGTAATGATTCCAATAATAAACAGCTGGGTGAGATTGGCTTGTCTGTCATCATCCCTCACGAACAACAGTTCAGAATGACCATTTACTGCTATAGTTTCAGTAAATCTATGTAATATCTCCTTTCCTTATTTTCTGTTGCCCACCCTCCATTCAATAAATGATTTCTTGTTCATGAATTTTAAACAGATTGTAAGAACGGTATTTCTCAAGAGTAGGCTTTCCAGCACTGTCTCAAATGCTTCATGAAGCAGTTTCTTAAAGGATCCAGATTCTAGATCTACCAAAATGCTCACTAGCCTGTCATCCCGGTAGCTCGTTTCAATTAGTTTTTTTCTTTTTTTAAGTAGCTGAACTAGGCACCTGGGTGCTTCCAAGGATAGCTGCATGTTGACAGTCTATGAAGAGTCAAATAACACTTAAACCGACTCCTTCCGCCTCTTGTTTCTCTGCGGCAGGTGTGAACGTCGGTCTGACTGCTTGAGGGCCGAAGTTCCTGGCCAGTGGCTCTGGAGCTACAGCCCAGATGAGCAGTGCCTGAGTGTCCAGTCCCTCACCCCATCCAACATCAGCCGTGAGGAAAAGAGAAGTGTACGGACTGGGGGGAATCAAACGGAAGATAATGGGATTGGGAGGTTGGGGAAGGTCGTATACCGAACTGGAGACTGAGCGGGAAGATTTCAGATTAGTAATTGGAGGTTGGGGAAGGGGAGATGTTCCTCTGAGCCATTCTTTCTCCTCTCTTACAAAATTAAATTTGTTACAGGACTGTGCTGTGTTTACAATGCAATCATTTAATAAATACCAAAGATGTTTATTTATTTTGGAAGCAAATGTCAAATAGCATTATCGCTAAAGTGAAGATGTTTCCCATAATTTATTTGAGGCTTTGTTCCAGCCTCCTGCATTCAAAGTTAGGACTTTAAGGTAAAATTGTATAAATATGGGAAGTCCCATAGACATACATGTGGTGTGCTTCCCTGACAGCATGAAATAAACCAGTCTTCACGCCCTCTCCCCAGATATTCCTGTCTATTCCACATCTGCCTGCCCTAGTTGAGGAGGAGTCTTATTCCTGCTTCTTCGAGGACAGCGAGAGCCCAGCCGTGCTCACTGAGACCGGCGTCACCTGCTCGTCCCCGGATGCCAACAAAGTGCCACCTGTGCGTCCGGGCGAAGGTGAGCTAAACCTGCGGGAAAGCAGGGCGACAGCAGGGGGCGTCTGGTTTTTCTAACTTGGCCTTTCTTTGTACATTACACACTCTACAGCCAGAGAGGACGCTTTTAATGGGAGAGGTTAATTGAGACAAACAAATGTGTGAGTGTGTATGTGTTTTCAGTTAAAAGCGGCCTTAGAGTAGCAAGGTACTCAAAACCATTGATTTGACCTGTGTGCAATATGATTTTTTGTGACCTATTTTTGGACACTCTATATAAATGACCAGCATTATCCTCCTGGCACTGATGTAAACCACAGCAGTAGAATCATCCCAGTCCGAGGGAGTCACAATGTTTATGGTATTGTTTCTGAAATATATTATTGATGTCAAAATATTTTATTTAGCTTTGGTCCGTACCTTCTCTTCTCTGCCCATGAATAAATTTCCCCTGTATTAGTTCGAGACATTACATGTACTTTTACAAGTAGTTATAACAAAAGCAGGGCTTTAGAGTTTTTTTTTTCTTTATTAAGAGGACAGATATTGTTGAAAGAATCTCAAGAATTTCAAATAAATATCTGAGTCTTTGAAAGCATAGACTGGATGACGTGCTCTGAAATTCCCTACTGCAAAGCATTTTTCCCATGAATCAAGTATAAGTCCAGACATTTAATTTGTTTGTGTAATTCTGCTATCATAAGCTCAGTACTTGAATTTTTCAGATGGTTTTCGCCTTTGTTGCCTGTTTCTCACAGCTGTTGAAACAATGGCAGTAAATATTAGGATGTGTGTTGAGGTCAGGTTACATAGAGGGCATTTAAAATGCAGTGGACACATAACACAAAAGTGTGTCTTTTTCATTTCTGTTTTTCAAACAGATGGCACTTATTTCCTTTTGGAAATTCATTCAGCGAAGCATACATTTCGCATCTGTTTCTTAGTTTAGTGATATCAAAATAAGGGTTAAATCTCTAAAAATGAATGCCTTAAGTGATAAGTGCTTTAAAGTTCTACACAAATATTTGGAAATTATTTGAAAATGAGGAGCACTGTAATGGATTTGCAGAAAACTGACTACACTAAAAGTCATAGAAAAACACCTCCAATATATTGCAATAAATTATACATCAAACAAGTTTTCCTTCATGAGGATATTATTTGAAATTCTCAAAGCATAAGCTACAGCAGCTTAAAATGTAGTTTTGCTTTTTATCCCATTTGAATAAGCCTAGGGCAAGATGCATCGTTTTATTGAGATTTTATCGTTAGGAGATTGGAAGTTGATTGCTTTCCTTTCCATGGGTGTCTACACAAATTTGCATTTTTATTTTGCGCATTTATTTTAAGACTTTCCAGAATTGTTTTTTTCCCATTGAGTTAATAATTCCCTGTTCATTATACAGGAGAATTATTTCGAGACAGGTTTAGTTCTGAATGGTAAGCCATAGCTTTCTACTTCCTCCTACTTAAATATCTGAGGAATTTAAATGGGCGAAGGTGTGGACAAGATAACGGAAAGTTTTTGCTAGAAGTCTTTAAAAAAAACAAACAGCCATCATTGTTAGAAAGCAAAGTAGGCACAAGGAGGGCATTTTCAAAACGCCTTTTCTTTAAAGCAGAAGGCAGATGTCTTTGAATGCGGACCTGGAAACTCATCTATGCTGTCTTTCCAGACTTTGTCATCGTCACTCTGTCCCTGCGATTCCTCAATGTCACAGTCACCACCACAAACTTCACCTTCTATGACTGCAGCGCTGTGAAGCAGCTGTCCAGGAATGTGCCGTGAGTTCTCTGTCTCGCTCATCTCCATCTGCATGTGGTAATGAGTGGCTTTTCTCACGTCCTTCACAGAAGGCCCCCGAAGCTCCAAGAAAGCTTCAACAGAAAGTGGGAATTCAGCTGCAGACTTTCTTTAATATATGCTAAAGGGGCGGAGTCTGTACCAGAGCCGCCACGGCTCATTGGGCCAGAGCTCATCCTGGTTTCCATAGCGTTAAGCAGATGAGAGGGCAGGTGACTCTAACCTTGGATGGACAAACCGTCGTCAGCATTATTGCCACGTTAAAGCTGAGCCTGCTTGAGTAATTAAGAACCCAATGAGCCATTTTCCCCCCTCTAATAAGTTCCATATGGAATATAGATCATGACTTGGGGGGCCCCACATGGTCTGTAGGTGCTAAGCGATTTATGCCTTTTCCCTCTGTAGATGTCAAGGCTGCGTCAGCAGTCGTTGGGGCTGTAACTGGTGTGTCCATCAGCACCTTTGCACCCACAAGCCCACCTGCGAGGAGGGAGTCATCATTTACAATGAGCACGTGAGTCACTCCTGCCTGTTGTCGGAACCATTGTAGTTGTTTTCAGAACTACTTCTCGTCGAGTTGAAGTCTGACGTTTTTGGATTGTTTAGTTTCGTGGAGATTTGTCCTCCGTGTGTGTCCTATATAATTTTCTACTGTTTTCCTTGCATGGCGTAGAAGCAAGTAAACATTGCTGTAAGGATTATGGAGTTAGTCATTGTGCCCTGCATATTTTGTGCAAACAGTAAGACTATATGTTACTTAATGTTCAGGACCGAAATTCTCCTAAGTGTTCTGAAGAGACAGATTATGAGAAAATACACTTTAAATTATTAACTTTTGAATCATTCATTTCAATCCTTTTTTCACTGCTGTTTTACCCTTCAGTGCTACCCCTATCTATCTCATTTCTACATCAGTGTTAAAAGCTTGATACTGTATTGAGGCTATGGAATTTCCTGCATCTTCCTATTGAACACACAATATTGCTTTCCTATAATTTGATTTTTGGAAGTAATTTCCTGCCTTTTGGAAATGCAGCAGATAGTATTAGATAACATTTTTGGAGTCAAGCCTTGAAGCGATGAGGTACTGTAGGTATTGCAATCATAACATCAGACATTGTACGTCAACAAAATATGATTCATAAGAGGTAAACAAGGAGATACTTTACATATTTTACAGCTACAAATGTTAAAATGTTTCCTTGAAAGAAGAGGCACATACAGGGTAGAATCAGATCAAGGGTGCCAACTTTCTGCGTGCCATAAATTAATGATACATAACACAAACACAGTAATCATTTTCCTTGTTTTTTTTAACATAATTCAAATAATGCAGACAAACTGCAACAAGTAACGTGCCTTAAATGCATGAAAGTTTAGGACATGATTTAGATTTAGCCCACCTGGTTTGTGGGGCAACAGCATATGTGGGAGTCCTAACAGCCCCTAAAAAGAGTTGTGCTTTTGTAGTGGAGGGGTAAAAGGGGCTCTAAGGCAAAGGACTGGCAGGAACTGGGGCTTTGTCCTTCTCCCTTACTGTACATTAATGAAATACATTTGGAAGAGTTTCTCAGATATTAGTTGAGAGCTAATTGAGTTTTTCATTTATGCTTGCCTGCTTTTCTATTATGGAAATGTTAGAAATTTGCTGTGGCTTTAACTGGACCAATTTTGCAAAAATGGTTTTCCTTAGACTATTAAACAGAAAGCAGTCACTCAAGACTGGGAAATATCCATTAAAATAAGTCATTAGTATTACACTTATTATAACACAGTATTATAAATACGATTATAGAATCCATAATTAAAACTATATTAGGGACTCATCCATAGTAGAGTAAGAGTCTAGGGGATAATCAGCATTGATTTAGAAAAGATAGGTTTTCCTTAACTAAATTGTTCTAATGTTTTGAATTCAAACAGCATAATATATGGTGCATTCAGACATTCAAATAACCTTTGGTGATGTTCCTAAAGTTACAGCCAGTAGGCATTCAGAGTAGTGCATGATAGAGAACTAGTTAATTGATTGGAAACAGAGGCAAGACAGTTTTAAGGTAGTGGTTATGTAATATGTGTGTAACATCATCAAATTGGACCTTACATTTTTATCGGTAATGTTTATCGTATAGTTAGAAGGAAGGCTTAGCAAATCCCGTAGAGGCAGCAAATGAAATTTAGAAATTTAGAAAATTCAGACTCAGTAAGCACCTGGAAGATGGCATTTAATATAGACATGCAGTTAGCAAAAATATGTACTTTATGTATAAAATGGGAAACTGAGTTTGAAGAAGCTACTTGTAAAAAAGACTTAAGTGGGTCGTTGAAAAACTGTTTCCATCTTCTAGACAACATGTGGAAGTGATGAAAAAGGCAAACAGTAGCAGGACTTTATCTAGAATGCTTTTCTGGATTCAGTCCAGGGAATTGTGATCGGATACATTCTTGTGCTTAAAGGAATGTTCTCCACGGACAAGCTAAAATAGCAAGCCCTTTTAGTGAACAGGGAAGATTGAAAAGACTTAAGACAAGTATTCAGAGTCTTCAAAGGCACTGGCAGAATGAACAGAATGGACTTTGTCAGGATTAGCAGTGAAACATGAAACAGAGGATGCAAGAGGGCTTTATGGCAAACTGCACTTTAAACGGATAGGAGACACATGTTTACACAGATAGTTTTGAAAGTCTAGAACAAGCTACTCAGCCCTGTTGGCAAAACTAATACTGGAGTTTCTTATTAACAGCTGGATGAGATCCTTGGATCAATTAGTTAACATCCAAACATGATCTCGGTGCTCTTGTGTAATAATGACTTTAATATTTATGATGTACTTTACATTTCAGGTGCTTCCTTATTGGTAATGACAATTTAAAGTACTATTTAATATAAATATAATTTCCATTTAAAGTTGCACTTTGTCATCTAGAACGTGAGAATGTGCGTTATCTTACAGAGTCCTACCCTTAGTCTGAAATGTTTTATACCCCCCTAACCCCAAGAACCAGTACCAATTTTTAATTTTGTTTTCTTTGGTTAATTTCTTTACTTGTTCCATTGTGTTTTCCAACCCCTATCCTTTAACCACCAGTTCAAACTTCCTACACCAGCACCACCAACAACCAAAGAGGCTGTTAAGGTAATAACGACCTTCCCAGCATCCACCTTGGCGCTTACATCTTTACCACCTACAACAGTGCCCACAACGGTTCCACTGACAACCACCATGACAACAACTGAGGTTACGACGACAACTACTGAAAAACCCACTACCACAACGGAGCCTACAACCATCCCCACAACCCCAGAAATAACCACCTTCCCTACAACCCTGCCTACCACCCACGTGTCAACTACAGCCTCGATTACCTCTTTGCCCACCACCGTTATTGAGAGCACCACACCACCTGTTAAAGTCACAACGCCTCTGAAGGAGGAGATGACAGAGGAGGAAGTTCTGGTCACTGTGGACTACGCCACTCCTTTAACATCAAGCTTACCAGAGATGACCTTCGTGACAGAAGCACCGACCACAATTCGGCTGATGGTTGCTGTGCAGCCAGTCGCCACAAGCCCCTTAACCACTCCAGTTCCGCCCACTGTCCCACCTACCACCGAGTCTGTGACAGACCCTCCCATCCTTGTGAGCAGCACAGAGCAGCTGGACAACTCCCAGTCTATAGCTGAACCTCCATTCATTCCTCTGCCCTCGGCAGTGACTCCACAGGGCTCTGATGACACCTTCTCCTTAGAAGTCCCTGCTGACTCAGACTCTGATTTTGAGCTCACCGTCACAGAATCGTCACCTACCACACTCTCTGGCAGTAAAGTGGACAGTGGCGTGGAGACGATGTACTGGCCAGAGACACTGGAGAATGACACAGCCACGTTTTCTGCCACCACTGTCCTGTCCGGAGATGGTGATGCTGAAAGCATTTCCCCAGCCTTTCCTCGCTTGCTGGACTCTGACACAGAGCTTGATTACCAGTATGAATCACCTGAGTTCTACCTGCAGGTGAGTGCAAGCCTCCTAGAAGTCAGGTCCAAACCTTGCCCCCAGTCTTTCCTACGATTTTTCCAAGATATGTGTCTCCTGTCTGTGTTTTCTGTGTTTCGTTATTATTTCATTGTCAATGTTTCTTATGACTGTAAGGAAAAATAAATCCTATTATTTCATATGTAAATGCACAGAAAGCTGCACAAAAGGTTTTTTTTTAAAAAAAAACCTTGGCCCATATATGGAAACATCAGGCTTAATTTGATTTTCTAACGCATAAACAAATCTGGTGATGCTGACTCAAAATCCAGTTGTACTGTTTTAATTAAATTGTTCTGCTGTAATGTGAATTCATCAGCACAACAACGTGGTTATTTTCTGCGACATTTTTGTTTCAGTTTGAATATTTTGAATAATGCAGGCACGTGTTCTTCAGTTATAGTCGTGATAATGAATATTTATTTCAGTCATTTATTGTTAACATATTTGGTTTTTGTTTTATTTTTAAAAAAAACCTCACCACATATTCTAAAGCCGCAACGAGCCAAATACTTTTTTTTTCCAACCAGAGTTGTGCAAAAGCAAAGTGTTTTTCAGTAGATTTTTGTTTACAAAAAAACATTTGTTTTCTTTACCACCTGAAGATTTTAGCTTCTTTCCAGGTGAGGATGTATTATTCCCTAATGAGTATAAAAACGAAAACTAGGTATCAAGCCTCCTTCTGTTATTGCTACTTCTATAATTGTTAAGCTTATCCCGTGGCAGCTACAGTGTACGTATGCTTATTCTTTAACAAACCATTATTATCAACAGGCTGGTGTTCCCCTGGGAGGAAACTCACTTGACTGTGATGTTGCCTTAGCATCTATTAAATAAATGGCACTGTGAGGTTTTGAAACCTTGCATAATGTCTGATACAAATACAATACTTAAGTAGGGACCTGCAAGGTTAGCACTGCCTAGTTCAGACATACTAATTGGAAGAAAAGTTAGATCAAGAGCTGCAAAGTCAGATCTTCGATTGGCTTTGACTCATCTTCTTTACACTGTGAAGCCATCAGCAGAGTGAGCATCAACCGGTTGAGAAATGCTGCTCTTGCTGGCAGTACTGCAAGTTTGCAGCATACCAGCAAAACACAGAGGTCATTCTTGGGTGGCCAGGTACAGACAGGTACAGTTCACCCTAGTTAACTGAAGCTTTCTTGTGGAATCCCACTTGCAGCTGGTGAAGTGTGAATTAGGAGAGCAAATCTGCATCCTGATTGAGTTTCTGTGTTGGTTGACACACTGGAGATCCCCTTTCTCCTGAGGTTATTCCCATTGAGGTATCTAGATCAGAATTCATACCTTAGTATTCATGCTTTGTAGATCTTATACATTTGTTTTGCTAAAATATGTTTATGGCCAAGAAAAGAGCTGACTTGAAATGAACCTTCAGTATATAATAAGTATATAAAGAATTTTACTTTTCTGTGTAATTCAAACTGGATGTGTGTGAAAGCACAACAGCAGTGTGGCCAGAACTGGGTATGGTAACAAGTCAAACAGTGGATGGCACCATGGTGTCAGTGTTATGCGTGCAGGCCCTCTCTGTGAGATGCCTGCGGGTGTCTAGATATAAATTTAGATATCTGTTAATTCTTTATAGTTATAAAGGTGTCCATAATTCTGGTTTAATTTATGAGCGACTTAATGTACTTGTTAATTTGTATTCAATGGATTTAAAGAGACAGTGCTCATTTATCAATGTTATTCCATCCTGAATAGCTGAGAATTAGAAAGTATTACTTGATATTCTGATTTGGATTACATCATAACTGTTTTGTGATCTATGGATAGATTTTCCAAACATACTGCTGTTTCAACAAAATGCAGTGGTGTAATTCATGTCTCACTGGAGCTGGAAAGGTGACAATGTTCTGGCTTGTTAAACTCCTGAATGCGGGGCTCCTGAGACTTTCATGACCTGCCATGCGAGACCATTTCATGAGTGCTGGTTTGAACACAGGGGGATGAGGGGTCGCAGGTGAGCTGGGGCCCTGCGGCCTGTCCGTGTGTGGAGATGATCCAGGGTTCGACGCTGGTGCCTGTGAATGTGGAGAGGAAGATCACGGTGGTGGGGAAGAACCTTAATCTCTTCCAGGTACTTGCCTTGTACTGAAGAACAGCAGGCAGTTTCATTCGTATCCCACTGCAGCCTCGCCCTATCAAAACGTGAACATTCTTCTTCCCTGCAAAACGCCGTGGGGTTATTCAGTTTGTCTGTAAATCTTCTGGGCTTGTAGCACAGCCTTCTGTTAATAATGAGGAGTATGTTTATCCTATAAAGTTATTCTGTTTCTGTGTAAGAAATGTTGACTTGTACAGTGATTTTGAAGGTACGCAGCTTCGAATTACCATCCTGGTCCAATAGTCTCCCCCAGCACTTGACAAAACAGAAGAGGTTTTAATTTCATCCTTTAGTATAACGGTATATCGATTCCTGTGAGGCAGCATTACAATAGAGTATAATCAGAATTGCCAGCTCTCAGATCTAGAACACTTTGGAATAGTGTTTAAAGTTGTCTTAATTACAGACAGAGTAAAGATAATTAGATTAAACAAATTTGATTTGTTGCCTTGCCGTTGATTATTAGGATTTAACCCACAGATCAGTATGTGGATCGGGGTTAGTTATCTGACACTTTTGTTTCAAAAGAAGACACATTTATTCACTTCAGAAACTGCTTTTGTTTTATCCAAGATAGTTCCACTAGTAGATTAGTTCTTACTTGTATCCTCTTGGTATATCCCATACACTCTAATTGATCTTTTTCTTCCAGTATATTTTAAAATACATTTAAACTAAACCAAAAGCATTGAATTCACACCCCTGGGCCTGAGTGACAGTGCTGTGGTTGTGTTGTTTTGCAGGATCAGGAGCTGGGGTATGAATGCGTGTTGATTATTGAAGGACGCACAGTTGTGGTGGACACATATGTTGAAACTGATGAGATGGACTCCTCAATATACTACATTACTTGCCAGCTGCATAAGGTAAGCCTAAGTCTGTTCTGTCTCCCTTTTTCATTGAGACCTTTTAATTGGTTCTTTGTAATGATTATTTTTAATACCAATTTTAGCAAGAAATCGAAAGCCGTCCCTTTCTGTTTGTTTCCATTCTTAATCTGTTTGCTAATGAGTGGCTGTTACTGTTTTCATAAAGCTGTTTTTTCTTCACGATTCTTGAGGAACAGTATTCAGAACACGTACTGTATTAGCTTCTTTTTATATCCAGATGCACCTTTTTTTCTCTCTTATTCCACTGATGTACTGTATACAATTACCATGCATATGAGATGCTTCTTAAGTAAAATGGGTTAGATAGACCCAGGAGACTTTTCTCCTTTGAGAATGTTTTAAACGGTCTTACATGAAAATGTTTTAAGTTCTTATGAGTACTGTTGATAATTTGCTCAGATTTGATTCCTTCATTATTGCAGTACTCCTACTCTGCCCTCCTGGAAGAATATAGAGCGATGGTCTCCATCAAAAGAAGAGACACTTTCCATGTGGACAGCTCTCAGGACCTCTATGGTGAATGGCTGTTTCGTTCATTACTTAAGTATCATTACTTAAGTAAGATGCAAAACAGATACTGTTTTGCATCTTCTCCAGCCTTGACCTTGAGATGTGTATAATGTGACATGGTGATACAACTGTAACTCGTGTACTGGGTGGCAGTAAAATATTGTATTTATGATTGCCCGCTCTGGTCATCTATGTCAGGATTAAGTAGATGTTACATATGTGCACTTGATAAAGGAAATCACTCAAGCACACTTGAATTGGACTTGAATTTAAATTCAGTTTAATTGTTGCCCAACTCCAAGAAAAAAAAAAACAACAACATACAATAAATGGATTCTGTGGACTCTAAAAGCCACACTAGGATTTTTAGCTTGTAAAAGGCTTACAAATACTTCCATACTTACTTTCCCTTATTTGGCCCACTGTAACTGTTTGTGTGCTGTCTTGCAGTGACTCTTTATAACTGCTCAGTGGGGCGTTCAGACTGCAGTCGGTGCCACACGGCCGACCACAAGTATGGCTGTGTGTGGTGTGGAGGCTCCCAGTCCAGCTGCCTCTACAGGGAATCCTGCACTGATGAGATAGAACAGACCTGCCCAGCTCCTGTCATTCATTTTGTGAGTCCTGCCTCACTGACTACAAGTGTATTTTATATTCCTGACCTTATTTACAGGGGAACTGCAGTCCCAGCTTCTCAGACCAGTTATTAAACCTCTGGTATAAAAATTAATTCATTGACGTTGACGTTAGCACAAATTGTGACGTGATGTGGCCCTTCCTGCTCACCAGTCACTGTAATGACTAATGCACTGAGATGTACAAGCGAGTAAGTACAGCTTGAGCAGCAGACATTTCACTGCAGAACTGCAGAGTTAACAAGTAAGTACTATTTGTCGTCACAAATCGAGAACAATATTTCTGTTGGATTAAAAAATGTATTCACAAGCCTGGTTGTCTACAATCACGACTTCACATCACCAGTTGTTTTCTTGCCTCTTTCTGAATCACAGAATATGGCGCTGCGCATACCTGAAAATTTAATCTATTTTGTAATGTAAATTGGAGGTTTTACAAGTTAGCATGTACATTTTACTTTTAATGTGTTTGAAATGCACTTATCAATGCTGATTCTTTCTAACCCCAAAATATAAAAATATCATTGCAGTTCCCCTTTAACAGCAGACTTTCTGCTGGTCCACTTTCTCAGAATGGAATTTGGTTAAAGTTCCCATATATATTCCCCATTTGAAAACCACCATCTAAATTGTGTTCCTTTAGATGCACTCCATTAATTGTTGGGTACTTACAATATTGAGGAACATGACCTACCCTAAAGCACAACACCATTTTGACTGTTTTCTTGTTTGGGAAAAAATAGAATTCTTGCTGCTGTGCTAATGTCTCAGCTGGAGAGCTGAATGATTATTTCCTCAAAGTGAGAGAAGCAAAGAGGTCTTTTTTCTACACAAAGCATAATGAGCTCCATTTAAAAGCAAAAGTACCTTTTAATTGCATGGAATTAGAACTGAAAAAACAATTAGAACACAAACAGTGTTCTTCACAGAGCTGTGGGACCAGAAGAAAGGATTACATTCTCAAGTAGGTTTTCTTTATGTGCATTCATAATTATTCAGAACATTCTCGTCAGGGTTCTGTCAACATGGCATGTACACCAAACTTTAATAAGCAAAGAAGCATAGATATAGTCTATCTGAACAGAACTATAATTAAGCAACTTAAGAAAAAAATGCTCTGGATTGTACTTCAGTGAAAACTTCATGCATATAGTTCTCATTCTGATATTTTGAAAATGCAGTCACAGAAACCACAGTTTAAGCAGTTATAATAATTTCTGAGAAATACATATAATAATTGACAACTGTACTAGTTGTGGTAGTATTATAGGTGTGTTCTTTTAATAAAGTACATCCGTTGCTCTACCAGCTCCAAGCTCTATAAGGCTAATCCTCCAAAATAAATATTAAGTACTCACGTCCCTCACAAATACTAAAGGACTCTTTTTTTCCAGATGCCTTTTAAACAGCAGTATAAACCTTTGCAAAAATGCAAAAATAGCTCTTTAAGAACTGGACTCTGATTTATCAGATAAATTCTTGTTATAAAATTAGTATTGGGGTGTTTGCTGAGCAGACTAGACAGCAGAATATTTGTTGCAAGATAGGTTATATACTTTTATAAATATTTGATGTGAACCTGTAATCACTATTAAAGTCAGTCATTTATTATCTATTTTATGAGTGTGTGTGTATGTAGAAGTGACTGGTGGTATTAATTGCCTTTGATTGATGACAACATTTGAGATGGAATAATAGTGTTTCTGTTTTGTACTTTACCAGTTGTTTTATGAAAGTGGCAGATGAACATAAATATATCGCAATTGCTTTATAGTGCTCTGCATTATGCTGACTATAGAGTTCAGCAAAATGGCAGCATTTTATCTCATTTATTGTAACTAACATGTTTTCTTGATCTTCCAGAGCATGTCTGGAGTACAATAATGTGTTCACTGCTAATATTAAATGTTCTTCCACACAGGGAAGAATGAGTTACAGTATTTAAGTTAATATTTTACAGCTTCCTAGTGCGGATTCAGGTCCATTCAGGGGGCAGTTTAAGGCCAAATCTTTGGATTATTTGGGAAAACTTATTTAAACTGATTGCACATGCTGCAGTTTTCAACATTCAAATGGTGTTATTCCCTTTTTAAAATATAATTAATTTATACCAGAATGATTTTTTTTTACATTTATATCCTTAATAATAATGTTCAAACGAAATAATGACTATAGTTTGCATGAGTGTGAAGGCTAAAATGCTTGTACATTTACTTGCTTCAATCGCAACAAAGCTGATTTCATCTTGAATTGTATGGTTTTTAAACTTCATCTTTAGGTTTTAGTATCATTACTTGAGCATAGGTTGAAATAATGAATGAATTAAACACATGCAAGTTTGGGTTACCATATTTTATTACAATCAGATAGTGTTGCTTATAGAGCAAATGGTGGAATTAAAGAAAATACCTTCACGTGTTGTTATAGGTGTTTAAATAGAATACCTCCAGTTCTTTCTGTCAGTAGTTACAATCCTGACCACTTTCTATTACAGTAAAATGCTAAGTCTATATTAACGTTTCAGTTGTTCTATTATGCAGTCTGCATGTAGGGAAGATTATATTCTCCCAGTATGGGTATACTCTTTAATTCATAGTAAATTTAGAAAAATCTTACATGTCTTTAGTGGCAATAACATAAAAATGGTTACAGATGTTACCATAGCTCTTTCACCACATCATTCTCAGTTCTATATTAGTGTCTTAGTGACCAAGTAATCTTATCCAGCCATTTCCTTAAGGATCCCAATGAGTCATCTAGTTTGTTTCAGACACTGGTGATGCTACATGGAGAAGTGCCTCCACTTTTCAGTACTTATTTCATTTTAATTTGAAAACATTGAAGGAGTCTAAGGGTTATTTTTTTCAGTATTTTTCAGGGTTATAGATTTACATGAAGTGCTAATCTTCTGTCATCAGGATTAAACTTTTACTTTGTGTATAACATTTATTTTTGTACTAGAAAACATGTGGATTTGCTTTGATTTTTTTTTCCAGGCTATCAGTGTCCTTTTTGGTAGCACAGCAGTAACAAATCTGGATCGATTCTTGGATTATTAAGTTATTAGTGGCCAAACAAGCAAGATGGAACAAATGCCCTCCTTTTGTATGTAACCTAATGTTGATGTCACACAGAAATCTTTGTATTTCTTAAGCATTTTTCTTGGATCATAGTTCCTTTCAGTTTGGAAGTTCTGTGATTTTAATTAACACTCAAATAGCAGTATGTAGTTATATTTGTAAGGATTTACAAAGTTACTTTTTTCTACAGATTGAACCTTTATCAGGACTGGTAGAAGGGGGAACAGCCATCACCATCTCAGGCTCCAATCTGGGACAGAAATCGGAGGACATTGAGCACAGTGTCACTGTGGCTGGGATTCCCTGCACTGTCGACAGCAGCAGATACGAGATCTCGTCCAGGTAAAAATGGGCAACACTGGGGCAGGCAATAACATAATTGTAGCCTGCAGATGTACAAGTCAAAGAAACAAAAATCTTGTTCCTATCTTGAATATTAGGTGAAGTGAAAAAAAATCAAAAACTCTGCCCCAGAACTTGAACTTCTTAGAAATGGCAGTAGAGTAAGTAACTGATACAGTTTGCCTGCCGGTTTAAAAATGACCAGTGTGAAAAGCTGTAAAATGAAATCTAAGTTGTGATTACATGCTGTTGAACAAGGTCAAGACACAGTGGACAAAACATGCTTTAAGGTCCTCCAGTCCTTTCAGAGTGCTACAATCTACAGCTTTTAAAGAGATGTGAAAAAGTCGGCACCATCATCATCCAGATGCTTCTAGCTGAGCTGTAAATAAAATACATGAGGTTTTGCAGGGTGTTTTCACAAAAGTAGAGACATGTTGCAACATTTCAAATTTCTGGTTTTGTGCAGAATCATATGCGTGACGACAGCCAGCACTGAGCCGAAGACTGGCCAGGTGTCAGTGGAGGTGAACGGAGGTGGTTATGGTACCTCCAGCCAGAAGTTCAGCTATCAGGTAAGGGAGGAGTCAGGACCCCAATGTGTCAGCTCTGGGCTTTCTTTAAAGCTCTGTTTCAGTACAGGCAAATACTGTAAGCGACTGCACACAGTGATGTCCAGAGGTCAATGCTAACAGGAAAAACAGTGTGTAATTAGTGTTTTACCCGTCTTCTTTCACATAACGTCACTCTTTGTATACAATCAAGATGACAAGAATAATAGTGCAAAGTATACAAAACTGTACAGTATATAGAAAATCATAGGAATTTTACAGAACACAGATTTTAGAAACATCTCTGCAGTAAGTAAAATATTTTTTTAAATGAAATTATTACTTAATTTAAAGCTTACCTTGCAGAATGCAGAACTTAATGCAATCTGTAGTCTTTCAATTTTGTTTTGTGTTATTTTATTTTAGGTCCTGCAAAAAATTCACAGCTAAGGAGATTATTAGGCTTTGATTTGATTAAACATATGTTTACAAAGTATCAGATAGAAAATGAAAAAAGAAGAGTTGTTTTTAATGACATAAAGTGAAAGTTTTCTGAACGTTGTATCTCTATGATACAAATGATCGAATCACACAGTCTTGCTAACAATAACAAAAATCTCACAACTTCTTAAATGTTGAGTGACATAGTCATCAGTGCCATTCACTGGTGTTCCTGAAGGTTTTTCAGAAACGTGTGGTGTATAATTGTCAATAAGCAAAGAACTGATACAGATCGAGTTACTAAGTCCAGGGTGAATTAAAAACCACAATAAAGGGTAACCTTTCAGGACCAGGAGTGAACACCAGAAACATAAATTATCCAACAATTACAGCTCCAAGTCAATGTAATGTAGTTGAAAATAATAAAAAAAGGAGAAAAGGGAGAGAAACACGTTAGAGAAAGAACAATCTCTTTCTCTGAACCATATAATACAGCTATGCTGTGCTCATCTCTTGAGTTAATCGTTACTGAAATGTGTATTTTTCCTCTCACAAAATGTTTATGTGCCATGTTTATAAAGTGAGTTCTGCTTTTAAGTCGGTTTAAAGTAATCACTTTTGTGCAGCCAATACTAGGAAAAAGGTGACTAAAGAAATATTGAGTGAAGCTTAATTATAAAGTGTAGTGCCGGTGACTCGTTTGTTTTTGCTGTCGGCTTCTGAACTCTAAATCTCCTTGATATCCAGGATCCAGTTCTGGAGCTGATATTCCCCCAGAGAGGTCCAAAAGCTGGTGGAACGTTCCTCACTCTAACTGGCCACAACCTGCGTACGGGGAGGCCTAACGAGATTGGCGTTTTCATTGGAGATATCCCCTGCCACATGTGAGTAATTCCTGAAAATATTTTTCCCAGGAACTTTTTAAGGATTTTTTGAGAATGTGCTTAGTCGGCAGACAATTCTGTTTCAGAAAATATCAAATAGTATCTGAACCTCAGCATCTGGCGATATTTTAAAATGCAAACTAGTTTATCTGTGGTTCATACTTGGTACTTCTGTCAGGCCTTGCAAGTCGGCACAAGATTTGGTTACCTGATTTGGCGCAGTTTTGTCAGAGGGTGTCATTCTGCAATAATTATTTTTAATTAAATTTTATTTTCAACAAAGTGAGAGACTGCTTCCAGCAGAGCAGCAGAAACTTTGGTCACTTTCTTCTCCCTTCTGTGGTGCAGCACATAGCAGATACTGCTAGCTTCCCACTGGTCAGGTGCTAGTGGATGGCAGGTCATTCTCCATTGCTTTCTTGGGACTGTGGCTAAGACAAGAACCGCCATCTTGTCTGGACCGGTCTCTCTCTTACATACATCTGCTCTGTGTGTGCACACATGGCCAACCAAAATAGTTGCCAGTCTTCTAGAAGGGAGGAGCACATATGTGGAAGATTGTCAAGATTCTGCTACCTTGATTTACAGTATAGAGAAATCAATTAATAGATGAATATAATGAAAGAAATCTAAAAAACCTTCATCTTCATGCATAAGTGCAAACCCTGACATAATTGTTAACTGATGGTGTGTTTCCAACAGTAACCTTTAGAAGATAAAATGAAGTGCTTACTGCACAATAAGGAAAAAATATTATTTCAGGGATACCTAGTTCTTTTGCATTCTGTATTTTCCAGACTCTCATCACATCTATTTTATCTTTTTTTTCCTGGCATTTTCTTTGGGTTACCACAGCTCCTCAGAGGTCCTGGATGATCGGATAGAGTGCCATACCGGACATAGTAACTTCACGGGAGAGCTGATTGTCGCTGTCCGCTATGGGAGCAATGAGCGTCAGCTGGAAGGCACCCTCTACCGCTACACAGAGAACCCCAACATTACTCAAGCTGCCCCAGCCAGGAGCTTTTTGAGGTACCTCTTCAGCGATGATGTTGGGAAAAGACCGGGTGCCTGTTTAATCGAGCTCTTCTGTATACAGCTCATCTGAGGGTCTATTTGAGAAGTCATTTTTTTTCCATCTCTCATTGGCAAACCGAATAAGAAATAAAGACAATTGAACTAATTAAAAGGGCTTGTGCATTGTGTGCCGTCAATATGAACCTAGAGCAGTTGTCAGTTTTCACAAATAACTTCTACCAGACATTTACCCTTTAGTATTACTCTTCTCTTCTCAGCGGAGGACGAATTATCCGGGTAACGGGACATAATCTGGATGTGGTGGAGAATCCCAAAATCCAGGTGACCGTGTCTCCTGTGCAACAGCGGAGGAGGAGGAGGAAACGGGCTGCGGGAATCCGAGACAGGTTGCTATGGCGACACCGGCGTATTGTACCCGAGCCAGAATGCCCTGGAGATGCTCTCTGCTCTGTGAAACAAGTGAGTGTACTTCAGATTCCTATAGATAATGTGAAGGAAGTGTCCTATAGATAATGCACAGAGACATTTATAATTCCCATGATCACAGGTATCCTGCTCCTGTACTGGCAGTGTTTTCCCCATTCCCCATTGTGTTGCAACACTTTGTTCCAAATAAGGATGATGTAATAAAACTATACAATACGTTAAAAGAGCACTAATTACTGCAGAACTGGTGACATCAAAGCACATTGCTTTTTTAAATCTTTTCGACTAAATCTTTAAACTTCAAAAGGAAAACATTGGCATTGAAAAGTTTCCATACTGCAACAATGGTGCTTCTTCTGAGGTGGCAGATGTGGCCCCACGTGGGTCAGGAGAAATTTAGCAGAGAGGGGTGGAAAGGAGAGGCTGCAGTGACTCTGTTTCATTCTGTTGCTCCCGCAGTACGTCGAGCAGTGCGAAGTCAACACCACCTCCTTAATCCTCTGCAAGACCCCGGCGATCGACCCCCCCTTGCGCAACGCTCATATAAAAATGGAGTTCCTCATGGACAATCTGTGCTTCAATTTCAATGAAGTCAGCCAAAGTGCCTTCTTCTATGAGTTGAACCCGATCCTCCAGAAGCTCAACAGGAACGACCCCAGCAAGCCCTACCGGTACAAGCCGGGCAGCATCATTTCTGTTGAGGTAGGCTGTGCTGTAGCGAGTCCTCGCCTCATCAAACATCCACTTTGACTTTGCTTTTTTTTTTACGGCACTGTTGAATTATACACCTGAAAGAAAAAGGACAAATTTCATCTAGAGTGGGTGTTACTCATACCTGGTCAAGGAGTAACTTTATAAAAAGACGTTGTTTTCAGCTCCTAAAAGATTACTGTATTGGCCATATACAATTTCTTGTATTAGGAATTTGTCTTTTCGCATACCCCAACTTGCTCTCCATGAGACACACAGACAGGGAGAGAAGCTTGGGGTCAGAGTGCAGGGTCAGCCATTTATACGGCGTCCCTGGAGCAGTTGGGGTTAAGGACCTTGGTCAGGGGCCCAACGGAGTAGGATTCCTCTGCCGGCTGCGGGATTTGAACTGGCAACACAGGAACAGATACTTAGCCACAGAGCCACCGTGTTAAGATTTCTTGATGTCAAGAATTGTTGGATTTTCGTTGTTGATCAGATAATTAGAACTGTGGAATTAGCAGGATTTTGGTGTAATAAAGACCTCATGATCCCCTTCCTTGGTTTTTCCCAAAGGGTGAGAATCTGGATCTGGCGATTTATAAGGAAGAGGTTATAGCCCTGATTGGAGAGGGCGTGTGCACTGTGAAGACCTTGACCAGGAACCATTTATACTGCGAGCCTCCTTCCCAGCAGCCTTCACCACTCCGCGGCAAAAAGAGGGAGGGGGCTGAATCTCTACCCGAGTTTGTGGTAAGTGGGTCTTTCCCCAGGCTCATCCTGGCTTGACCATCCCATCCAGACTACTACTGTTCCATTGTGCATCGTTATATATTCACTAGTAACTCAGACATTTTGAAAAATGGAATTGGTAATGTCCAGTTTGTGAAAGAATATGTGAGGTAGCATGAACACCTAGAGGAACAATTGCACTGATTATTTCCAGCCTACACGTCCTTATACTGTGTATCCATTTGAAAAGAGTAACAACCTAAGTACGCATTTTAATGTTTCATTCCTTACAGGTGCAGATGGGCAACCTGAATTTCTCTCTGGGAAAGGTGCAGTACGAAACTCTGAGCCAATCTACGTTCCCTCTAGAAGCCCAGATTGGTGTAGGAGTGGGAGCCTCCATTGTAGCACTCATAGTTCTTATTATCGTCCTGATATACAGGTTAGAATCCCCTTAAATCCTTAATACTCTTTTTTGTAAACTGTTAATGCTGTTGATTATTCTTGCAAAGTAACCTCCATCTGCAGGTGTAAAACTTGTCACCAATATTATTCACCATTTTTAATCCTAAAATTGTATTATGAGCTGTTTGTTTAAATGTATGGATTTTACTTTACCGTAAAGTTGCTACAGTTAAGATAAGGTGGTTTATATTTGTTTTGTACCTGTTGAAAGGATACTACTTTAAATCTTGTTGCGTCTTTCTAAAACATGAAAGCTATTGCCATCTTTTTTTGGTGTTATTGTATCACTACAATCTGTAGACTTCAAATGAAAGTGTTCTGCTAATTATCGGCAGCTCCAGACCCAAGCAGGTGGGTTTCATTGGTTCAGTTAAGCTGTAATTTAGCTACTTTCTCAGGTCTTGTGCGGATCTAAGGAGACAGAACTTGGATTTGTTGAGGTCACACATGATCTCAATGCACAGATTCAGGTGAAAGAGTTTCCTTCTGAAGATGTGAAGAATCTCTCTTTTGACAGGAGAAAGAGTAAACAAGCTCTGAGGGACTACAAGAAGGTTCAGATCCAACTGGAAAATCTGGAGACCAGTGTGCGGGATCGCTGCAAGAAGGAATTCACAGGTAAAAAAAAGGGTTATGCTTTTAAACGATATGTAAACTCTCTAACCTGTTCAACAACTTCTTTGTCCTCCTACAAAATTCAATCTAAAAGTAAAAAGTGATTTCCTAACTGAATTATCTCTTGCTAGGATGACCATATGAATCCATTTTCACTGAGGTGCTTTGGGACAAGAAAGGAATTTAAAGTTGCAATTTAAAAGATGTGAATTCTTTTTAGGGATTAAAAATCACTGCCCGTGTGCAGTAAAAAGTGCATCCCAAATTTATCAACACTATAGTTCTGTAAAGTCACTGTAGTGATTAATACTCCCCACATACCAAAATCCATCTATCCATCTGTAATGTTTTAGCACTTTACCAATTTATTACTTTTATCAGTGGAAAATGTCTCATTTTTTCAGACCAGGTTCCTGGTTTAAAACAGTGGTTTCTTCGTTTCTGTTTTTACCTATACAAGTGTTTGTTTTTTAAACAAATAGGGCAAAATAAGCCATGTTTTCTATGAATATGGCCCTCTTCGCGTCATTTTGAGAAAGAACATTCAGAAATGGGAAATTAAATTAGGATATTGTAGGTGTTTTACATTGTTCCTCTGTTCTGCTTTGCATCTACTTTGCTTTGAACTTCCACAATTTATCTGTATAAATGTACCACAAAATTACCAAATGTGCTCTGTGATTCGCATTTCTCTTTTTTTGACTACATTTGCTTATTTTTCTACTACTAAGGAAAGAAATGGAGAAATGTCACCAGCATTATTTCAAAAGCAAACAAACTAATCCTACCAGTTATGTCAGGTGATTTGACTTAAAAAGAGGTGTAAACCGATCCCTTCTTCCTCTCAGATCTCATGACAGAAATGATGGACATGTCCAGTGACCTGGTGGGCTCAGGAATACCTTTCCTGGACTACCGCATGTATGCCGAGCGGATCTTCTTCCCTGGCCACCGGGAATCTCCCCTTCACAGGGACCTGGATGTCCAGGAGTGTCGCAGGCAGACAGTAGAGCAGGGCTTGGTGCAGCTTTCCAACCTGCTCAACAGCAAGCTCTTCCTCACCAAGGTAACCAGTTCAACCATGTTCAGGCCACCAGAACCTTCAAGGTTTTAAATGTGCGTACACTGATGCTTTCATTGCTCTTCGTGGTGTCCTAAAACTAAAGATGGAGAGTGAAGACAAAATCTTTACCTTCCTTGATTATGTATAGATACTGGTAACACACTCAGCTATCTCTCACTTTTCTCTTACCATTCCTTCCTTCCCCCCATCCCCATCCTTCCAGTAGCGCCGTGGGTCCTGTGTCTAAGTGTTTTTTTTTCCTTAGCCATACAAGTCAGTACCGTACCTGTACCAGACCTCTTTCTCTTCAGTTTTATGCAACATTGTAGTCCTTCTCTGAAATTAATGGATTAAAAAAATCTAAAGACCCTCAGGCAAAGGTTTTTCCAGTTTCCCCAGATGGAGCAGGCACTGTTAGAAACTTCCCTTTCACCGTTTTACACGATTTGACAAAGGTGCAGTTTGATGTTTAGTCAGCGTTATAACTTCTTCGGCTGGCACATCCCTCTCCCCCCGTTCTGAAGTTCTGGATGGTTCCTTCACAGTTTATCCACACCCTGGAGAGTCAGCGCACCTTCTCTCCTCGAGATCGGGCCTATGTGGCATCTCTCCTCACCGTCTCGCTTCACGGCAAGCTTGAGTACTTCACAGACATTCTGAAGACCCTGCTCAATGACCTGGTGGAGCAGTATGTGGCCAAGAACCCCAAGCTCATGCTCAGAAGGTGAGGGTCACCCAGATGTGGGTCTGGGTCTTTAAAAGGAATCCTAAGGGGAAAAACTTGTAACAGCTTTTCATTGCATTTTTTGTTTTACTGCAGTTTTACTATCATGATATTTACTGCTGAGTATCTCAAATATAAAGCAGCTACATTACTACATTACATTACTGTGAGCCACTCTATCAGAATATTAGAGAAATATCTTCCTGTCCTGTAGTGATAATGGCCTAGAACATGTATTTAGAGATCTGTGAGGCACTAGCAGACTAGGCCTTCTCTTCAGTATGGTGCATTATGGGTAAGAAAACTAACTTTTTTTGTTCACATGCCTCTATGGCATTACTGTAGGCAGCAACAGACCTGGCTAATTTGTCAGTACAGACAGCCTCGGGGGTTGATACGAGAACACAATTAGGAAACAAAAGAACCTGCCGAGCTGCTCTTACTGTTGGCTGAGTGGTTCCATGCCTTCATGGATATCTGTGAAAATGTTGCTGTTTATTTTCCACTTGCATTGATGTCATATATGGGGTATTTTATAAATATTTGGGTAGTATGAAAAACGTGCAATTTTGAAAGTTGTAGTTGCCATTGTAAAACCATGGGTTAGTGCAGCAATTTTAAATGTTTATCTGCACTTACTGGTCATACATATTGTTATTCTTCCTATAGTTTCTATTAGTATTTTTGTAGTTACTGTGGATAAATGGTATACTCCTATATTTCAGGACGGAGACAGTGGTGGAGAAACTTCTGACGAACTGGATGTCCATCTGTCTGTATGCTTTCCTGAGGGTAAAAAATAATAACTCTTCTAACCAAACCAGCCCCATTTCAATCCGATGTTATATCTAAAGAAAATGTTTGTTTGCAGTCTGATTTGATGTTAAGCAGCCATGAGGAGTTTTTGCACTGTTGTCCAGGTGTAATCAAAGTAAACTGTCTCTATTCTCAGTCTGCTGCTTGTAAAAACTGTTTTAAAACTGCAAATTTAAGGAATGCCCCCAGTTTCAATGGGATTTTTTTCAGATGAGAGTCCAAACTGACCAAGCGCTCTGGGAATTACATAAAAATATGGAAAATAACATCAAAGTAATCAAGGAAAGAACATAAAAATGTATCATAAAATAACACATTTTCCCAGTAAGGCTTGTGCCAACCTGAAGCAGAGTGCAAGGCTGATCTACATTCTGGATGGGGATGCCAGGTCATCACAGGGCCATACATACGTTTTACGTTTCAAGTGCTTTTGAGGATTATTACTGGTCTCTCTCGATCCATTAAAGGCTCATAACAAGTCCAGGCCAGTTCTATCCAGAGAGATGATGGAGTGTTTATTCTAATCATTTAATTTTGTCATTATTTGCCATTTTCCTGCTCTATGATTCTAGGACTCAGCTGGGGAGTCTCTTTACATGCTGTTCAGGGCAATAAAGCACCAAGTAGACAAAGGACCAGTGGATGCTGTCACTGGCAAAGCCAAATACACCCTGAATGATAACCGGCTTCTCAGAGAGGATGTGGAGTACCGCACGTTGGTAAGGACTCTTAACATTTGGGTTTCGGAGTGCACTAGAGGGGTTTGACTAGCTTGGCGCTGCATTCATTTTTGAAAACATAATGGCACACATCATAGCCACTAGAGTGTTCACAGCGAATGCAGTTTTAAGCCACAATTAGCCCTTCAATTGAAATTAGTTATACATGCCCCCACTGTTGTTAGAATAGCAATGCTATGACCATAGACAAAAGTTTTCCTACCGTTAATTGTAACTCCAAATTAATGGAAACTTCTAACCAAAGAGGGTGAACCTAAACCATGTTTTTTTTTTTGCAGACCTTGAATGTCCTGATGCAGGGAGGAGGGAACGATGCCCAGCCTGTGCAATCCAAAGTCCTGGACTGCGACACCATCACTCAAGTCAAGGAGAAGATCCTGGATCAGGTGTACAAGGGGACTTCGTATTCCCACCGGCCACACACAGACTCCCTGGATCTGGGTGAGTTCCACAGATTGTGCTTGGTGCACACTCCCCCTATAAAGCACTTTGTTGTAAACAGCTGTTGCATTTCCCTTGAATCCCTGTGTTCTTTTTTTTTTCTTGTTTTGGTCCCAGAATGGAGGTCGGGGGTGGCAGGCCACCTGATCCTCTCGGATGAAGACCTGACTTCCGTCGTTCAGGGCAACTGGAAGCGTCTCAACACACTGCAGCACTACAAGGTGAGTGTGGTGGGGGATAGATGACTACATGGTGAGAAACTGAGGTATCCTCAGACCGGATCTACACAGACGAGTGCTGGAATAAGGACTTTTGATATTGATTTTTGTATTTGGTCAGTATCTCGTAGGTACAATATCACCTTGATTTATTTTGCCCTTAAACCTTTCATCTCCTGCAGGTTACCGATGGAGCAACTGTGGCACTCGTCCCACGGCACAGCAAACACATTCACCACGACAATCACGACTACATAGCGGGAGAGAGTGAGTACACTTCCCAGCGAAGTGACGGGGGATCAGGGGAGACTAGCTTTACCAAAATTGTGGTTCCTAAGCTGCGCAGCGTTTTTAAAAAAGCACGTGTAGCAGTGCCAACTTTACTACTTTTTCAATTTCCAGAATTCGGTAGACACTCAGAGGAACACATAGAAAGATAGGGAGCTCATGCACACACAAAAAAAGAGAAAGGAGGCTAATTAAACAGGTTTTTAAGATAAGCATCTGAAGTACGGCCAGTGTTTGGTCCTTTTTTACTCCCTTATTTAATCAGTACTGACATTTCAGAAAGTGTGCTATTGTATATACTTTTTCATATGTTTATTGTTTCCTTTCTCACTCTATATAGTTCTCATTTTTATGTAAAATAGTTTTTACTACCGCATACCTGCAGTTTAAACCAGTAATGTACTCCCTTGTGCACTTTCTGCTAATATGACATCTTTTATGACAGTCCATTTTTGCTTGGTTTCTGGAATCCAGGCATGGAGTAATCCATAAGTGGATACAACCAGGCTATATGGTGTAACCTATGTAATCCATAAGAAATAAAAGAATCTCAAACGAGAATCTTTATGAAATGGCGGTTATACCCTGCTGAGTTCCCTAATTATGGCCTTATTTTCCAATTTTTTCATTCCATCTGAGCGCTGAGTCTTTCTAATACTCTGATCGCCCCTCGTCCCCACACTAGCCACGCTGAGCGGATTGAGAATCTTAAATCGTCTGTGTGCTCTGATGCTCAGGCCCACCGGTTGTCTTCGCCACTGTTTTCAGAGACCCCGATGCTGGAGGACGCGGATGAGGGGGGGGTCAAACTGTGGCACCTGGTGAAGGCCAGCGAAGAGCCGGAACTGCCCAAACACCGGCGAGGCAGCCTGCGCGAGAGAGAGCGGGCCAAAGCCATCCCCGAGATCTACCTGACTCGCCTGCTGTCCATGAAGGTGTGCTTACCATAGCAAAACTGTTGACGGGGCAATAAAGTACTGAATCTTGAATCTACTCAATGTAGATTCCCGTGCAGCTCAGTAAAAACAACCAAAACAATACATTTTGCATTTACACAGTTCACATTAGTCAGACACTCAATCTTAGGCTCAAAGTTAAAAAAAAAAAATCAAAATCATTCTGTTCCACGTATATTTATATTCACTCCCAAATGATGCTTGACTCAGCTGAGATCTACATATTAAGGTGCCTAATGGCCTTTAGATAGGTGCTGTTTTGGAATCGAGTAGGACTATATTTGGTGCTTTGAAACCTCATAAGTTTAAAAATTGAGCTGGTGGAGTGGAAGGGGTCTGAGGACATCTTCTTAGCATTCGGTTTGATATGGCTGCCTGAAATCATGTCTGATGATTTTGGATGCTGTAAGGGAAGAATAGACCCTGTATTCCAATATTAAAGCATGTTAATCTTTCCCAGAGTGCGGACACTATGAGAATTCAGTACATGTGTATTTTGGTGGCTGATGGAAGGATGGACAGATGAAGCCACATATGACCCAATAACTTGAACGTTATAATCTAGGAAAGACGACATCGACTAGAGAGGAGAGTGTAATGGCCACAGATGCACAACACTTCAGGTGTGACAGTTTCAGGAACTCACTGGCTCTTGTCCACTTCTCAGGAAAAGAACTCATAATGTTCCTTTAAACCAAAAGATGTAGCAAACAGCACTTTTAATGTCTTTAGAATCTTGAAGAGAATAAGAGCTTAACAAAACTAAAAGAAGCTCAATAAAATCAGATATGACAGGAAAAATGCTTTACTGACAATAAGCTTTTAGACGATAACTGCAGCAAGTCCTTGAATACATGGATTGAGATCGTTCTGGACACAGCTGTTAGGATACTACTTTAGCCTGGTCTTAAGTATGGAAAAATTCAATTATTTAAAAGTAACGATGCATGAAACTTTCCATCAATTTTCCCTCAGTTTTTTATGCAACTCTTTTCTCTGTCCTCCTCAGGGAACGCTGCAGAAATTTGTGGATGACCTGTTCCAGGTCATTCTGAGCACGAGCCGCCCAGTTCCATTGGCTGTGAAGTACTTCTTCGATCTCCTTGATGAGCAGGCAGCCCATCATGGGATCTCAGACTCAGAAACCATACACATATGGAAAACCAACAGGTTCGAAGACTTTCGTTTCATTTGATTGTAATGACGCAAGTGTCAGGGCTTCTTATTTCTTGGCATTACAAACATTTTTAAAAGCATTTGCAAAAAAAGTTTTAAGATGTTTATTGTAAACTGGTTCTTAATTATCATTTCCTACACGCAAGGAAGATCTCTACTCATATTTGAATTAAAATCCTAGTTGAAGCCATTCTTGAATTGTGTAGAGTGACCTTACTGATGTTCCACGGTGCATCTGTACAGAAAGGACATATTTCTTTTTTGTTTCACAGTGCAAAAAAAAAAATCTATTACAAAATATTATCAGTGTGTAACTCATGAAAATTACTTTCAATTTGCCTAAGAATTCACCAGACTTTTTTTTTTCTCTTTTATTTTATACAGCTTGCCATTAAGGTTTTGGATCAACATCATCAAAAACCCACAGTTCATATTTGATGTGCAAGCTTCAGATAATGTGGACGCTGTGCTCTCAGTCATTGCCCAGACCTTCATGGACTCCTGCACTATAGCAGAACACAAACTAGGAAGGGTATGTGCGGGGAAGCTGTTGGCCCTTATAGGGGTAGGGATCACTAGAAAGATGCGGCTTTTCCCTAGTGGATTACTGCTGAATCCATAAACACTCAACAGATTGTTCATGGGCTGTATGGAATCTGTTTACCCTTTGTTAAGCATCTGCTGGACCTAGAAGGGTAAGTTGTTAGGGTCCAAAACCTGCAGAGGTCTGCACTGAGTTGTTTTGCATTAAAACTATTTTACAATGCAAAACAGGGGCGAGTGGAGAAAATCCAAAGCATTCTTCAAGGGTCTGTTTTTAAAAAGTGTGTGTATATATATTTTTTCTATATATATACTGTATCATTCTAGAAATCTTATGTTAGTAGACTGTCATTCTTACGCGATTATTTTGTTAATTAACATTCCCAGTTGTGTTCTAGATTAAGTGTATGAAATGAATTCATATCCCGCATGCTGTAACTAATGTTCTTTGTTTTAATCATCTTATTTTCAGGATTCTCCCATTAACAAGCTGTTGTATGCCAGAGACATCCCACGGTACAAACAGATGGTGGAAAGGTAAGGGTTCACTCAACTGCCCAGTTGAACAGTGAGCATTAATCTGGGCACTCAGCATGCTGTAGGTGGGGAGTTAATGAACAGTTAGTCTGGGGCTAATTGTGACACGTTGTGTTAGTGACAGATTCAGTGACTTATAGGAAAGTAACCATACCAATTTCATACGGCTGGGACATAGGTGTGGGATCCTGTTCTGGAGAGCAGTTCAGTAGGAATTGATAAAAGCATAATTTCTTTTGGACCTACAGTAAAAGAACATAAATATGAATTCAGTCATATTTTGGTTTTTTCCAGGGTCCATTGAAAATCAGGCCAATAGGGTAAAAGTGATTGTCTCATTGGCCTGGAACGCGGAAGAATGAGCCAGACTTCGTTTAGATTTCGGAATCCTCTTGACACAGAGATTCTGCAGCTTCATCTTACTTCAGATTTGTTTTCTTTCCAGGTACTATGCTGATATCAGACAAACAATCTCTGCAAGTGACCAGGAGATGAACTCGGCTTTAGCGGAGCTGTCCAGAGTATGTATAGTATTTATTTATAGCTTGTGACAATAGCACTCTATAGGGAGAAACATTAGCTTCTTAGCAATGTATTCAACCTAGTGCTTAGGCTAGTTCTGACAGCCTGAAAAGGGGTGTGGATGATTCTTTTTTGTGTCTCCATTTATGACTGCTATATACACATGATCTGAGCAGCAGAATATGCAAAATAATGATGGAAGTGAAGAAATATATAATTTTCACTCCTTTCATGAAATAAAGGGATCTTTGGGGTTTTTTTTTTGTATTCTACCGGTGTTCATCCTGTCTTACAGTTGAAACAACTGCACTAAACTCTTCTCTTTGGTCTTTCAGAATTACTCAGGTGAATTGAATTACCTTGTTGCCCTGCATGAACTATACAAGTACATCAACAAGTATTACGACCAGGTGAGCATTTCTCCAGGAGACTTTAGTTTTGACGAAGGAGAGACAGAAGTCTTTTTGTCTATGGCAAAAGATTAACAAAGGAGTGGATTTCTGCTGGTACCATAAATGCCTGTTCAGAGGTGCAGACAACACCCTCAGGGCACCATGTGTGTTAGTGTGAGGCATACAAATGAACTCCATTTGTTCTTTGAAGCCCAGGTGGCGGAGGGACAATGGCCTGGTTATGAGGAGGAGGTAGGCCAGCTGTGAGGGCTGTAACTGTGAGGTGACTTGGGGGTGGAAAACAATGAACATAATAAAAGAACTTGAACTGCTGTCTTTAAGGGGGGGGGATCTTTGGTTGATTCCTGATTAGAAACCTGAGCTGTTTCACTAAATGTCCAGGGAGCCGCTCACTAGCACTCTCTTCCCAGTCTGTAACTGCTTGGCGTTTGATCAAATGGTGCCGCAATCTTTTTTTTTTTTTCTACGCACTAACACGAAGATGCTCAAACGTATTGGTTTGAGGGGGATTCCGAATTCAAATCGGCCTGTTGATTATGTGTGGGAGCTGTCTGTTGGAGTCTGCAGGATAGGTGGTCGTCATCATTTGGGTTTTGGAGGAACTAGGCATTTAAGCTGAATAGATTATAACCCGAAGTGATCCATCCCAGACAGAAACACTTCCTGCTTAGCTTGGTCTGATGCTTCATGAAATTATAATGTAATATTGTCAAATCAACAGGCCTCAGACTCTATAAATCCACCTTTATTTCTTACTGCAGACCCTTGCCATCTTATGATGATGATGATGATAAGACTTTATTGATCCCGAGGGTTTTGAGAAATGATTTCACTTGTACACATGTTCCACTTTTGTAATGCTGCATTAACTACAAGTCTGCATTGTTTCTTCCCCTTAATGCTCTGCTGCTTCGTCGTACAATATTATTTTGCTCTTTTATTCATAGGATCCCAAAATCCTCATTGACACAGCAGGGAACATTAACTGTGGCAATTAATGTAGTTCCTACAGCACAGTCTCCTGTCCATTTCCAAGGGTTAAGCAAGAGATCACTAAATGTGGATTGTTACTCACAAAGAAGATGCACAAAGTAAATCTTGACTTATGTCTTTGTGCTGTTTTTCCACCATCTTAGATCATCACTGCACTAGAGGAGGACCCAACAGCCCAGAAAATGCAACTGGGATACCGGCTTCAGCAGATTGCAGCGGCTGTGGAAAACAAAGTCACTGACTTGTGATGGGAGTCAGGAAAGGGAAAAGACAGAGGAGCTGGAAAAGTCTGGATTTGTGTCGGTGGGACAGAGTCTCCTTTCTGTTATTGACTCTGCGACGGACTGGAGGAACTGAACAGCTCTCCTTGAAAACAGGAATGGGATCCTATTCCAATACAACATTTTCAGCACTACCAAGATGATAGAGTTCATTTTTTTTTTAATCCTCCACAATGAGAAACAGATTTGTTGAGGGACATCCTAGCGTTTACTGCCTCTTACCGTGTTTTAGCATTTTGCTAGAGTGGACAGATTAATACAAACTTGTCATCCCATTACTAGTGCACTTCCAACAAAATGGAAAACTGCAAGAACCCTACAGGACCGCAGCAAGGAAAACACTTCCCATCTCATAACCAGTAAGAATAAATCTTAAAGTCCTGAGGAAGCCTTCACTCATTATTAAGAATATTTGCTGGAGCGAGTACTGGCTGTGATTTATTTTTCGGAAGCTAGTCAAAATTAAAGCAATTACATAGGGATTTTGCCAATACCTGAGAATATTCCTTAATCAACATTAATAAAGCCTTTTCAATTGTTACTATTTTTTTAAAAGGACATATCTCTTTTATGACAGAATACTATTACATGGCTCGTTAAGTTCCATTGTTTCCTGTATAGCAGAAAACAATATGCCATAAAACAGGAATAAGAAAATAAATGTCAAAAAGTTGACGATTTAGGAAACTTTTACGCAAAAGAGTAGTAAATTGAAGGTAAGTTCGAAGAAGCACATTGCATTCTTATGCTTGGGTGCATTAAAGACTGTCCTGTGGTAGAAAATTTCCCAAACAAACATAACAGGATACAAGTTAAATTTTCATTTTTTCCCTCCATTTAACTTGATTCAGATGATTTGTATGTCTCTCCAAGTCTTTGGCTTGTGCTTTAAAATTAAAAAATTGCAGTTTGGAAAAATCACCTCTCCCATCAGTCACCCTCTCCTCCTCACAAACATTCAGTGTTTCACGGATCATCAATGCGGCCTCCAACCACTGGTCAATTCTGTTTGAAAATCAAAAACAAAACCCCAAACCGAAGGAAGCCTTGTGATTTAACTTGGTAACTTACATAACATTCCTCCTTTTTACTGTAAAATTGTTTCAGTACCTGACATAATTTCTACCTCCTCTAATGTTTTAAAAGATGCTATGCAGCATGAATAATGGAACCATAATCTAAACAGCTTTATCTTTTCATAACCATGTGTTTTCTGATTTATGGGGTCAGTGTTTTAAATTGGTTGCTGAAAGAATATTTTTCTTCAAAAAATGTTAGTGGGATCAAAATGTTCATTTTCAAGTACTGTACTCTTGACTTGTACCATAACAAACCTCTGACTCTCTTCTGCCAGAGAAAAGCTGCTTCTCTTTTCCGTCCAGATAAAAAGTCAGAAAGATGTTGAAAATGGTTGTGTTGAAACTAGCAAAGGAGCAAGAGGAGGTTAAATCCATGCCAAAAGACAGAAGAAAAAATATTTTGGCTGTGGATCTTTTCAAATTCTATTCTGTTTTACCTCTGTTCTGAATTGAGGATGTACAATTGCACAAATTTATAATTAGCACTAGATTTTCAATAGGTGTTTAAGTTTTCATTTAAATGCAGTTTACAGGTATGTTTTGGGAAATTAATAGTGTACTATAACACCATATCCTCAAAAATATTAACCTTTTAGATCTTACTTTCAAATACAACTAACTGATCGCTGCGCTTGCTAATGGGGAGGTGGAAACGGTCCATTGCATTTCTTGCGGTAGGAGCAATTAGTCTCTCCAGTCTGACATCTCATTTTTTCCACAGTTCATTAGACTAATCTCCACAGCAGTTCATCTGGCTTTTTGCTTTCTCTTGCATTTCCAACAAATAAGCACATTTAAAACGTCAGGCATTTGGCCTTTGAAATATCTATCATCCATGTCTGTAATTAGCATAGTACTCCTGTTATACCACTGAGTATTCTCCAATTAGTGTGGTCTCATAATTACTTCTTGTAGATTAATTTAACAATAATAAATACTTTTTCATACAACACGGCCTTATCTTAGGCTATTCTTTGAAACTTGCTAAAAGCAACTTTCACATGCAAAGGCACACAACACAGTACAACTCAGTATTAAAAGACGTGGTTTCATAAAAATGTAATGATCGCTAGTACTGGATTATCTAATGTTAACATAGATTAGTCTAGTCAAGTCTGATGCTACGACTGCCTGTGAGGCTACTTCTTGCAGTAATTGAAGGAATATTGGCTTATTCCTCAACTATTGCAACAAAACAGAAACAATTCTCAACACAAAGTGAGAACATGTTTGGAAATCATCCAAAAATGCTAGTCTTTTTCAGCTAGACCCGAATGATACCCTGCGATTACAGTATACATGTTCACATGCACAGAGAAGGTGGTGTTTTTCTTTGTGATTTTAGAACCTGCTCTGGTGGATATTTCAAGGTCATATTAAAAAGGTACTGAGCTGCTCCTTTTGCTGCATGTAAAATGAACAAATAACAGTAGAAAAGTAACCAAGGTATGTCGTTTAGTCATGTACAATGGCTTTAGGTACTCTTAGGTTTTCCTCTTAAAAGCTTTGGCATTTCCTGAAGTAAAAAATAAAAAAAATAAAATCTCCAAATTGAATGTAAACATTGGAGCCCAGAAATGAAACTGAATTATAGATGGCTAGCCAGACAGATGGGATTTCCTAGCTTTATAAAAAAATAAAAGCTTTTTCAGTCTGAAAAACACAAAAGACAAATTGTAGAATGTCTGATAAAAGGATATTTCATTTTCGTATTTTGACATTTGAATTCTCAATCTTGATTTGATTTGTTTTTAAGTAATAACCCCAAAAAACATACTTGTTTATTTCAATTAAATTATCCAATATAAATTTCACAGATATATATATTAGCATATTTTATCTGAACAGTGTTACCAATTCAGTGGATTTTAATTTATGAGTTTAATGGTTTATTGTTTATTCTACTGGTTATTGAACTAGATTTCTTGATCAGTTTTTAACGTTTAGTGGGGCCAATCAATACCAGTCACTAAAATAATTAAAAAACTGCTAAGTTATTTTTTAGTCGAGACTTCATAACAGCATACCTTCTTACTGCATACCTACTTTAAAAAAAAATAAGATGACAAATAGGTGGTTCCAACTGTGAACAGCAGGTGTCAGTACAGTAGGAGAATTTTAAAAGACTGCTACAATTCAGTCCACATGCTTAAAACTTCTCAGCATACTGGTTGCCATGTTTTATGTTTAATTGTGTCTGTATATGTGGTTAGAATGTTTGAGTATTTATTCTAAGTGTTAAGGTAAAATGTTTTGTGCGAAAGGAGTATTCCCCAAATATCCAAATATGAAATGAATATTCTGAAAGAAAAACAGATTCTTGTTCTGCATTTTGGACCTGTGTATGAGAGCTGAAAAAGGGGGTTCTGTATTAAAACGCTGTGATGATTGTCTGTTACAAATTGAAGAAAATTTGGATATTTGACTCTGAGAGAGGTGGAACTGAATTGCACAGGCTATCTTGAAATATGTTTGAAGTAACAGAAGGGGGGTGTGCAGGATTTTAATACTTATTTATTTCTACAGAATAGAGATGGTTATCAAAACATACTGAGAATAAGTACAAGTGGGTAACAGGAAGTATTTTTACAGAAAGGCTTAGGAAAGAATCCAGACTTTCAAGCATTCCAGTTAAAATGTCTTTGTTTGTTACAGCTGGAAGAGGTGTAAAATACAGGGTCAAATGTTACCAAAGGTTTATGAACCATTCTACAGTGTAAGCATTCATCTTTAAAAGCGCCACACTGGGCATTAGATTGTGTGTAAAATGTTTTTATGTGTAAAAAAGTTCATGCTAGAGGACAAGAGATTCTAATACAGTTTAGGAAAATTACTGTGTTTCCTATTTACGTCTTAGATGTAGAAAACAAGAATTTAACATTCCTGGTAAATGAGTATTTCTATAAAACCAATCTGCACAAGTATGTAATGGAGTGTATACTCGATGGCTAATCTATAATGTCAGTTGTGAAACTTTTAAAACAATCCGTACTCCCACTAAAATGTAAAGCGACTACCAGATGGTGAAAGGATTCACAACCGTTACAGGATAATTTTTTTTCCATGATTCATTTCTAAATCTTTTCAACATTTCCCGATATCGGTATTGCCATTTTCAAGTAGCAAATAAGACATCAAACCGCCCCCCCCCATAATTGAAATGTAATTTTAACACTGTTGCTGTAGTGATGGCATTTTTAAAATGCCCATTTTAGGTTGCAGCAAACTTAAAACATGCTGGAGGATTATAAAATACCTTTTTAAATGTGAAGCTGTATTGGTCTTTCGAGACCGTAAACCTTGCTGACCATGGTATTGCCTAATAAAATTGTGAAGAGTTGCATGGTGTTCTAAAGGTGGAAAATTAAGTGTACAGATTCCTGTATTTGTGCTTTAATGCATCTAGAAAGGTGCTTAGTGAACCAAGGCTCGCATCACTGAACTACCAAATCAGTTTAATAAATAATTCTGGACTGTAAAACGAGACACTAATTTACTCTAAAGAAAAGAACATTCTAGAACAGATCTAGTGCTAATTTTTCTCACCTTAACATATGAAAGACACTACTGAAATAAGGTCCCCTGGTGGGTGGAGGAATTTGGTGAGATACAGTGCTGTGGTAGTTTATCCTCAGAATAGTGATGTACTGATGAATGTTTTTGGTACTGATATTGTGTATTGCACTTCTCTTTTTTTTGATTGGATTCCTTCCTTTTTTGAATGCAGTGACCAAAAATATCAAACTTGTGACAAAGGTACATAGAATTAGATCTAAACATTAAACAACCATTCAAGTGTCCTGTGGAACGAGCAGAAAAATGTCTTCGTTTACATTTTAATGGATACATGAATTTTGCTTGTTACATTTCAGAAATTGGTTCTTTTAGTTGGCTAGTCTTCATTACCAAGGTGAGAAAAATGTCACTTCTGGTCTGTAAAACCCAAACATTACAGTACACATTCAACTAATGTAGAACTTGCCTTCCCAAGTACACAATTTCATTGTATTTTCCATGCTTTAGTGTAAAAATAATTTGAGGGGACACCTTAATGTTATTGGTAGACTGTAAAAATTTAATTGTGTAGAGCAGGCTCTGCAATGAGCACTGAAAACAGATTTTTTGTTTTGTTTTAAGGACAGTCTTGTTCTTTGTTAATATCATTGTAAATAATGATTTAATAAAGCAGACCTGTAGCTACCTAACCTGTTTAATAAAAAAGTGAATATTCCTGCAGGTGATGTGTAATAAACTATTCTGGAAATTAAACTTTCTTTTACATGAGTTCAGTGGATAATTATTGATTTTCCTGTAATGTCCTTGTTGTGAATTTAAATATAATATTTCTAGGTAATTGTACTGTTTTGGAAAACAGGTGAAAGATGGATGGTTGTTGTATAACAATGTAAAATGCAACTAAATGTAAAATCCTGAAGAGCACATAATTGTCATGGCAATGGGGAAGAAGGTATATTTGTTGCATGATTTGGAAGATAAAGAGTATAGTCTGAGTGGCTGTGAGAGGGTGAGAGATCATTTAAGTGTTAACATGTCCCTCAGGCATTCCACATTTCAATATGTCCATATGAATTATTTAAACTAGAATGATGGGGAGGGTAACCAGTCCCCAAGAACAGTCAGAATAGATGGTGGCCAGAGGCTGACATTACCTGGGAGTTTTGCTTGAGGCTCTGCGTTTATTATTCGTCTGCCCGGATTCTTGAGGAACAAACTGTGCCAGACTGCGCTCTCTGTGGCTGAGCCAGCGAATGTCTGACTTCATCGGCGAGGGCCTGGGTGGGGCCCAGAATGTGTACGCGTCTGCTGTGGTGAAATGAAAACACGCTGGTTTAAGGTGTGGTGAGGATGCCTAGAGATGAATTTGGACTAACCCTGCCCAGACCACACTGAAGTTTAAACAAGCAGCTGCAGCACAGAGCTAATACAGTGCAAGCAAAAGACTGAGCACAACACAGAGCAATCACAAACACACAAATCTGCAAGTCTGGTGATAGCCTGATACAGGCTGTTATTCCAAGGGATATGTATACTGCCAGCACATAAACATTTGGATGGGCTCTCATCACTTTATTAGTATTAAACATAAAATTTTCAGTAATACTAAAGCATGACTGAAAATTTGGAAAGGTGTGTTGTTCACTGCAGATTACTATTCCATTTGCAAAGGAAAAAAATCTTGTATAGGTCTCACAGAATTCGCAGGAAAAAATAAATTTTACAGGTTTTTCTGGTCACCCTCATGTTAAATTGAACATTTTCTTTTACGCTGTCCCTTTTCAACTATTTTGTTGTGCGTCATGGCTAACCAGAGACGACAGATTTAGCGAACACATTTAGAGTGACATTAAGAATAATATTCAGTTGTAATGTATTTTTTTTTGTAAACACAGTGGTATCTCCACCCATAAACAAAAGTCATATTATAAAATTAAAGAATATTGATGTCATAGGACAACACCCGTTGCTTTCACATAAAACCTTCAACTTCTTGAATCCGGATTCGAGCTGAACAATTCACAATTGGAAGTAACTTAAATTGCAACAAAAATTTCAAACCAGGTGTTGAGTCAGGAAATTCAGGTTGCGACTGGGTCAACTCAGGGAAGTTGTGGACTTCTGATCATAGACTGTCCCGCTTTGCTGTGCATAGTCAGAAATTTTATAGAGGTAAGTTTGCCAACAAACGAATGAACATACAGTTTTTCTCTCAAGATCTTGTTTCACTCCTCAGTCATCAAAGGAATTTCTCTCCTGAAAGAAAGGTTTGAATTGATATAATGATGTACTGGGTGGGTCACTGATGGTGTTGGAATAGTCTCTGTGGTGGTCAGTACGAGGAGCACCACTCCCATTAATTTCCAGACATTAAAAGGAGATGTGAGGAACAAGGAAATGGCCAACATTCCAATTGACACTTCCCCACATGTTCCAAGGAAAACTGCACGAAACAAACCCAAATGTGAAATTATTGCTTTCCCATGAAAGGTGCTCAAAAACCTTGGAGAAGCAGAGGCAATGAAAGAGGAGGAGGAGTGTGTGGTTCAAGTTATAAACCCCTAGAAAAAAGCTAAAATAACAGGAACATCGGGTTCACTTTTTTTGTGCCAAACAACAGTTACCTTCCCATTCCAGGTGTTCAGGAGGGTATAAAGTCATGCACAGGCTCCCTGAAAAAGCATTTAAAAGACTGGAAAATGCTTCAGTTCTGCTTTGGCTTTGTGATCCCATTTTGAACACAGTAGCATAAGAGACAGAGGCTCCTTACCTTTTGTAAATTCTTTGGCACCTCATTTTTTTTCCTTTCCTACAGATTTTTGATTCTTTCGTTCTCCAGCACAAGAGCTGCTATGAAGAGTCCACTGACATGGCCGTCTTTACTGTGGGCTACCGGCTTGTCACTGTGTCTCATCTGGGCTGTCAGTACGTCACAAGCTGCTCTTTACCATCATTCAGGTAGGAAGGAACTGCAGACCTGCAGTCTTCAAGCTGGCTCCATTTTACAGCTCAGTTGGTCTTAGACAGCTGACTTAGATATCACTAAACTTCTTAGATGTATTTCAGCAAAACGTTTCACATTCCTAGTTTCTTTAACGTTTGCTTTTTCAGAGCTTGCTTTGTAATGACTTACTAAGTATGAAAATGTATCCGTCTGTATTGCACTATAGCCAATGAAATGCCCTAATCCATGCAGGACGTGTGAAAACGATCAACTTGCTAGCCTATGGAAAAGGAGAGAGGTCAAGATGAATTCCCACAAAAGGAAACACGATGGTACTTCTTAGTAATAAAACGTCATCAGGTTACATTTCAAGCTGGGATTTGAGAATCTGCGATACAAAAGTAAAATGATCATTACAGGTGTAATAGTTGTTACTACATTATCTTTTTTTGCTAGAAGTGTTTTCTAAGAAAAATATGGTCAATACTGTGCAACTACATTGTTTTCAGGTTGACCAGATTTTGAGGAAGTCATACACAAGACGTAGAAACATGTTTGGTAATGTAAGAATAGTTTTAGCACAGCTCCTGATTTGTTTTGCTATGACCTAGGAAATACTCATAAAGCTGGGCTTTATATTTTTTTTAAACTGATTTCTTATAGTAGGTTAAATTGTCTTCCTTTCTCCCCACTCAATTCCATTACCCTCCATTTACATTCAAATTTGTCCCCCGCTTATTCAAAATTTTGAATTTATTGATAATAAACCACAGGAAAACCCACAAAATCCTCAGACGCAGGTTTTCTAGGTTTTCTGGTTTTCTGCTCAATGATGGGTGGCTGCCCTCTGGTGTCAAGGACAACGCATGACAATCACTGTGATTCTTGAAGCAGCCTGAAAGATTCTTGAGAGGAATAGAAAAGATCTGCAAAACCTGTATTAATCTACCAGGTATATTTAACATTTTATGCCACACTAGTTGGCCAAAGAGAGCTGCTCAATAATGTTAAACTTCAATTACAACAGAAAACCAGATGAAGCTCAATAGACAAGTTATTCTGGAGGTCAGTAAAAACAATGTTAATTATACTGTACTTCTATCACAGCTTGACAGAACCTTGAATTGCATTAGGTAATAGCACGACAATACCGTAAGCAGGTATATTTCTTTGAGTTTACCATGGTAAATTCAGATGGTAATTGTGAGCTTCAATTACTGTAGTTCTCTCCATTTTTGATTAAACTTTCACACTTGACTTACAATACCATAGTTTGTACTGTAAAGAATTAAAGAATGTGTGCAATTTGTCTCTTAGGAATGTTCACTTTAACAAGTCATGGGATCATAGTGATTTTATACTGTTAAAAAATAGTGCACTAATGTATGCTTTTTTGGTTTACATTTTGAAGAGCGTTAAGGCCAGATCTTTTTCTGCTTCTTTCACATTTCAGGCAAATGCAGGTACAAGGACAAACTTTTCAAACCAGGACAGACATTCTCCAGGGGATGTGACAAGTGTTACTGTCATGAAAAGGGATTCACTTGCTTCCAGTAAGTCTGGTATTGAGTACCCAGTCAAACACAGTATATCCACAGTATGCTCCAAGTTGTAAACTGAAATGCTTTAGAATACTGGCAATGCATTTGGCAGTCTTTGTTAAAAATGCCAGTACAAACCAATGATGGACCACCATATTACTACAATATATTGACAGAGCATGCAAAACAAAGTGAACAAGTTAGAAAGTGGGGTTTAAGAGACTTGTTCTGCAAGTGAAGGGTATGCAGCTTACCTATAACCTTACCCATACTCTGGCTTAATGGAGATCACTTAAAAAAAACCCTTATTTATGATGGTGTTTCTAAATGTTTCCACATTTGTGTGACTTTAAATACCCAATTAAGTTGTCTCCCTAATTCATTGACATTGTTATTTGCAGACCAATGATACCCACCTCCTGGCCAAACAAATGCCAGCGCATACGGGCAGAGTGTGGCTACCGGGTAGTCTACAGAAAAAACCCTGAGACCGAATGCAGACCTTACAGCTGGATTGGGTGAAGCTGTGCTGTTCTCACCAGGCTTACAAACAAACCTGTAGGTCTTTGAAGCCCAGTTTCCAGTACTGATCTCACAGAAAACTTTGATTTTACTTTTGAAGTTGACCAAGCAAGTAGAATTGTAATTATCGTAGCCGTTAGGACTCTGCTGCTCTTGGCAAGCAGCTGTATATTCTATTAATAAAGCAATTTGGGCTGTCCTTATATACAAGTATGATGTGTTGTTTTAAAGTTCAGCTGAGACTGTCCTAAACTGAACCTGAGATAATAGTGGGACTGCTATCATTTCTGTATGCAAAATAAGGTTACTGCATGTTGACAGCATGATGAGCATCTAGCATGACTTTTATAAGAACATCTGAATGTAACTGGCCTTATTAATTATAAGCATTCAACATGGTATTAAAAATATTTCCATACCTCAGACTTGAAATGGTTTGGTGTTCCACCCGAGAGACAACCGCTCGATAAAGCGGTTTTCTCTCTACAGTACACGCATTCCTGCTGGATTAGTAAAATGGTTTCATTGTGAGATAAGATCATAGCTAATTGCTAATTGATTTTACCACATTCTCAATGGAAGTGAAAATATGACAAAAATATACTTGAGTGCAATTTCTATGCTGCAGCAGTATACCTTATGGGGGAGATAAAAGCACTGGAATGGCCATATGAAACAATGTCCAAGTAAAACATAAAAGTTGCTGAACTGGAGATCAGTTAGACTGCAGAACTAATAATAAAAAGTATTGGTTTGCAGAGCTTAGTTGAAACAAGCAACATCAGGAAGAGAATTTGTGTCAATCTTCCTAACCTAAATATAAAGATTTTAATATCCAAACACCTAGAAGTAATGCACAGTAGCATGCAAATCTACAGAGGTAGTGTATGTTCCAGAGATTTGTGAAATCTGTAAGTGAAAATCCTGGAATACTGTCAAATAGATAAATTACTGGTAGTCTAATTTTATAGAGTACTTCCATATGCTGCACATGCAATCACTTGCAAATAGTACGAGAAAAAAAACAGGAGCACAGATGGTAATGCACAGGACTATTCAAAAACTGGTGCTGGTCATAAAATATTCATTTTTTCTCTTAATGAAATGGCTTGTGTGCCAGCACATGTACTGCAGGATTTTGTCCATCACTGCCTCTTGGGAAAACAGTCAATTATCACATTTTCAAACTATAACAAGACAGCAAAACCATAAACACTCTTCAAAGAAAAACTCTGCATTAAATTGTTTGACAAAACCAATCTTGATGTGCTCCGATAAATAGACCAACTGCTGCAAAGGTACAAAACATTCCAGTTCAGCAGCTCATTATTGGAATAACTGAACAATTTTAACAACTTTTCCATTATATTCAGGTGTATGCAGACACATTGGCTCTACAGGAAAGGGCTGGTTATGTTTGAAAGTTATGTCATTACATTATCAATAAAGACATTTCTTTTCTGGACAGTCCAAATTGTTATAGCTCTGTGTAAAAACTTAAAAATTCCAATTGAGCTCTTTATTTTGTTGACCAATCAACTGAACTAACAAGTCAATCTCAGGTTATTTATGCAATGCAATATTTAAAAAGCAAACTCCAAAATGGTCAGAAACTGAAAAAGAATTATTAAAAGCCAGTTACATAACAGAGCTCATCTGAAAACTCATGTGTGTGGGTCAGGGACTAGGGTTGGGAACATCTCACATCAGCATATGTGTTGGTTAGGCCTTAGTGCTGGTAACCCAAAAACCTTGAGAATTCTGAATTGCATCATGACACAATTGAGAAGAATAAAAATACAAAAACCCAGTAGAATTGTCATGTAATATTGTGAAATAATGCATCTTATGGTTTCAGTATTTCTGCATTAAAAAGTTACTAGAAAAAAATACCAAAACTGTCATTTTCAAAATATGATTGATTATCACCATGAGTATTTTATTATCAAAAATTATTACATATCTTCTTTTCTGGAAAGTCCAAATGGTTATAGCTCTGTGTAAAAACATGTTTTGACTTAAAAATGCAGTATCCTCTTTTAAAGTACTGTCTGTCAGGTACTACAATTGGAAAAAAACAAAAACAAAAAAAAAAGTCTGTCGATTCAGCGCAGTTTCCATTTCCTTCAGTTTTTAACCCTCAGAACGAAACTGGAAAAGGTGCTGGAAATTTAGTGTACTATATTTCTACCTACAGTATATAACACATTGATACATGTACACAATCATACATAATGGATTTAATTAAGGTGCTGGTATTTGGGTCACGGAGGTGTCTCAAAGTTGCTGAAATATTCCACCATGAGAACATTCATGTAACCAATAAGTACCCTTTTTCTACATCCATAGGAGATAGATGACCACATAACAAAAAGCCGAGGTGCTTGACTATATATATATATCATTCAGGCTAAATACAATAATCAAATATTAGCACCCATATTCTCTTTACCAATTAACAATTTCTGTACTGGTCATTCCTTTGTCAAAGAGGTAAAGAACAAACCCTCATTTGGATAAACCGTCATGATACCGAGTCAAATGGATTTGTCTTGTTGATCATGGGTGACAATTTTAGCATTTTCAATTGTCCCCAATACTCAGAGTACACCACTTTGGAATTTCCATGTACGCTGTTCAATCAAATGCCGAGGAATCTAATCTGTTCTGTTCGAAGCAGCACAAAAAAGAGGAGACAGCAGCTTTAATCCAAATAACCCTTTGCTTTTACATTGAACTGTGTAGGATGGCGTAGTTTGAGGTGGGGGGGGGGGGGGAGACAAAAGTTATTAATCTGAATTGCCAAAAACCTCCACATGAGAGGTTTCAAAAGAAACCTGTTCCCCCCCCTCTATCCACAATCATTTAAACATCTGGAAAGTTTGTAACAGTCACTATAAATTAAAAAAAAATCTATTTCCAATTAAAAAGATATTGAGGGACTCACAGCATGAATGTGTGGAAAAGATAAAAGTTTCACTGCAGCACCGTGGATTATAATGTTTGAACGAGTCATGTACTTTATAGCTAGCCTAGAATGGTTATAACTGAAATTAAAATTAGATAAATAAAAAAAATTCTAACTCCAGAATATTACAGTATAATTGTGTGAGAAAAAGCTGGCAATCATATGGAATGATCGTCTATAGGAGCTAATCTTCTCGTGCCGTCAAATTCCCCTGCATCTTTATAACCGATGATACAAATATATTTTTCTTTCAACTTTACATATAAAAACATTGTCTTTACTGCACGACTTGACTAATATTTTGGTTATAAACCAAATCATAGATACCTAACTGAAACTCCTTTGAGTTATTTCTGCTTTTTAAAGTACCTAAACAACAGGTACTTTCAATAACTTTGCATTATTTTTCTCTTTGTGCACTGTACATTTGTGGGAACAGAAGGATTTTATTTCAATTTGTATATGATCGTTTTCTTAATCCTTTGACATCATCAAGGCCCATGTGTACTAATGCCAAAAGGCTAAGTCTATGGGTCCTGGTTGCAATCCAGTCCTTGATCCTTGTTTATATTTCCCCAAAGACTCCACAGGTTAATTACATAATGTCTAATAGCTTCCCGACTGAGTCCTTACTCCGGATCCCTGGATTTGTTGGTGCTGGAATTGGTTGATGGTAGTCGTGCGTTGTTGGTAGTGCTGTGTTGGTAACACAGTCTGCCCAGAACTGCTAGGGCTTAAGGTTCGTAACCCAGACTGAGACAGTCTGGAGCTATGAGAAACTGAGGTTGGGTTAACTGAAGCAGCATTGGTGACTGTCAAAGCCACACCGGAATCTGTAGTAACAGTTTTAGAGTTGCCTTGGGATAACGGGGAGGCAGGAACTGCCATGGTCAGGCTATTATACAGGCCTGCCTTTAAAGGGCTCCCACTGAACGAATGCATGGTAATCCCAGAAAGATGTTGGCTGCTACTTGTATGCCGAGAATTTCCACTCAGGCTAGCCACAGACGAGTCCAAAGAGGAAGAGGAGGAGCTGACAGGGCTGGTGTAGGACGCAGACTGCTGGGGCACATCCTGGATTGTGGTCACTTGGGTCAGAGTGTGTGAAGACCTGTAGCCATGTCCAGGCGAAGGCAAGGAATGGCTGTAGGAGCTGCCGTGACCTCGGAATGGTGACATGTTCTGCTGGAGAAAAGCTGGCGTTTCAGCCTGGTGCCCATCAGAAGAAAGTGGCTGCAACTGCAGGATGCAAAGAACAAAAATAAGAATATTAAATGGTGGGCCTATAATGGCAAAAAGGAAATTAAAGTATGTTGTAATCCTTCAATAAGTATTTCTCTAACTAGATGCAAATGCCTCCATTAAAGAACAGCCTCACGGTCGTTAAACGGACACGTTACCTGGTGGCTGTATAGCGAGGGACTGTGACTGTATCTCTGAGGGCTGTGGATGGGGGATCCTTGAGAGCGGGAAACCGTCTGCATCTCAAAGCACTCGCCTTCATTGGGATCTACAAGAAAAACCCCAAATAAACCAGCGAAGTGAACCGACAGAACTCCTGCTCATGTTGACCACGATAATTAAAAACGGTGCCGCAGCTCCTACACAGGGAAGATTCTCACCGCAAATAAACCCACTTTAAAATTAAGTCATGTATTGCAAAACACCTGGATTTAGATGAACTGACACTTACAATGTGTTAGATTTAACACTTGAAAAGTGCGTGACAGCTAAATGGGTCTGCTTTATGATAATGGCTCTATCTAGAATATTTTATGACCTCTGAATAACCAGTGGTCTAACCTGAAGGCGCAAATGATATGAAATGTGAAACAGACAGTAGTAAAACTTTGAGAGTCAACAAAATATATATATATATGAACTGTCACAAGTTAAAGGTAAAAACCATGTAATGAATATAAATTACACTACAGCAATATTTTAAGAATTAAGAAATAAATTATCCAATTTTGACTGAATCGTGATTATATATTAAACATATTTTAAATCGAAGAGTATTCATAAATTCACCTAGAAGCTACAATTTTGAAATACCTACATGAACATAAAAATAGGATTCAAATTTCAAAATACATATTAATTCTGTTTTCTCGCACTAAAACATTTAAATTTCTACACCATAGTAATGTCTTTGTGATAGCCTCTTAGGGTAAAAAGAGGAAGAACTCAATTGTCTCAAGAGAGGTACTCCTAGCTTGATAAATGTGTTCTAACACTAAGTTGAAACAATGATTTTAATTACCACAGCGAGATGGGTGAGATCATACCATAATGAACCTCCTAGCAAGATATGGTCAGGGTGGTATGCCACACTAACCCTAAAAGATGCATACAAGTGCAGATAAAGAACACAACAAAGATATGAAATGCGTGACAGATGGCTGCAAGATTATAAGCAAAGTGGGAGAGAGAGCGACCGAGCGTTCGGCGTCAGCTTCGTTGCGAGCTCTTGCACACACCCGAGTCTTTGTCTCCCGAGCTGTACTCCGCTCGCTTCGGCGCCCGCTCCATCTTCATGCCTCGGAGGACCCTCTCCAGCACCCCGTGGCCCTCTCGCAGTCTCTCCACTAACGTGGGAACCATCCTGGCACAGGAGGCATCAGTGAGAGCAGTGCCACAAACCCACCCCCCCCACTTTGCTTCAAACCTCACGGGAGTTGGGAGCTGACCACCAGTTATTTTATCTGGCTGCCTGATTCACCCAAAAATTAAAATGTGAGCTTTTGAAATAGTTATGCAATACCAAAACATCACAATTGTAGGCTACATAGAACAAGTCATGCCTTTTTAGTTAATAACAAGCAAACTGCCAAAAGGGGAAGCTCAGTCCTATATGGGTCCCTTGCTTTTTGAACCAAGAATCCATTCAATAAACTGACAGCTCATTAACTATTCCAATAAATTGGCTTCCACAATTCGACTTGAAAATGTAATTAAAAACAGACAACATTTTCACTAAGCATCTGTTACTTTTACATAATTTCCAATCATGTGAACACATTTAGCCTCCTGAAAGAACCGTTCAATAGCAAGGAAGTAAAAGCTTTAAAAAGAAAAAACTGGACCATAGATTTAGTCTTGGGTATGCAAAGAAAACTCAGATTTGTCTTAGATGAAGTAAAGCCTGGTCTCAGCCTGCTCTTAATGACACCATTTCACCATTTTCTGGCTCTCTTACCAGTGGCTACCGATTGTGTCCTGGGTTTTGGCTTGCGAGTTGATGGGCTGGCCAGAGTTGGGATCAGGGGGGCTGATCTCCTCAATTTGGGGGATGGATGGGTGAACGGGGGAGGAAAAACTACTCTGAGGGGATACAGGAGTCCGCAAAACTGTCCTCTGGAGGCTGGGAGAGTCTGCATTGCTGCTACAAAGAGTGTTTGGTCTGGTCGGTGTGCCCACTGAATTTACGACCTCACTTGGGAAGCACTCCTTCACGCCTTGCTTCCGCTTTCTATATTCCAAGAGAGAGACCTTAAAGAAATAGAGGAAATGCACCATTTAGTACTGAAGCCCAAGGACTTGAATCTAAACAGGACAGTCCTATTATGCACTAGTAATGCTGAAAATATTGACAATGCACTGGTGGTATTTAAATTTCAAACGGAAATGTTTAAAAGTTTAAAAACAGAAATGCAGCCTTAAATATACTTCAGGCTAAGAATTCAACCTGAGGTGCATGTCAAGCAATAAGTACACTTCATAATGGACTTGCCTTCTTTTTCTGTGGTGGGTTATGAGGATGAGGGGGTGTCCCACTGTCAGGGTAACCATATTGTCTGTCTCCATAAGGTGACATCGAATCTTGACCTGGTTCAGACAGGAGGCACTGGCTTGTCCGACCAAAAAATGATTCTCCAGGCGAGAAACTCCCTTCTGATAGTGACTGTCTCCTGTCGCCGGCACAGCCCCTGCCTATTCCCTCTGTGAGGTTTCCTGATCCCAGATTAGCATTCAGTGGTGAACAGGCATATATGAGATTAAACTCCGTTCTCAGGGCTTGCTCTCTTGTCTGTGTCTGGCTATCCAGACTCCTGCCACCAAACACTGCATCAGACACCCCACTCAGAAGGCCAGGAGCACCCAGGGGATCCTGTACAGGAGCAAACTCCTCAGATCCTCCTGTGGCTGGGAGCACAGGGCTCTCCAGACTGGTAGAAAGGGAAAGCTCAGGATAAACAACCCGGGATGGATCAAAATCTGCTCGCAGGCAAGGCTGAAAAACAAAACAGATATTGTCAAACCTCCTGACACCTCATGGGTTTCCATTACTTAATATGTTAAACTGTGTTATGCAAGACAACTAGCTGGTAGCAAAAATGTTGTCTCTAGGAATTCAGTGAAAATAAACTAAACTGCAAAGTTCAGTGTTTCTCTTATGCTAATTTCTTTAAACGGTTATTTTTGAGGAACATTTGCTATATGTAGAGGGGAAAAAAGCAAGCTTTGCACAGCAAATATATTAGTGGCATCAACATTTCCATGCTTTATATTAGCAATTAAATTTACTGTATTTGTATATAAAAATAATGTATAAAATCAGCAAAATCGAAAACAAATACTCCAATAAATTTTATATTAAACATAGATACCACAGAAAATAGCATCTAGTACGCCTTATTCCGGTAGTAAACAGAATAAGCATCTTTTGAATTGCCAGAAAACAGCAATGACCTTAAGGAAACGTGTGTACAATTCAATGTTGGAAACTGAGTATTAGAAGCAAAAACTGTTTGAATTTTGTATTACTATTTCTATGTTACATGTATTCAGTATGTCCACAGAGCCTCTTCAAGTGCTTCATATTGAAAGATATGAAATGTGTAAAAAAAGATGATGTAACTGTACCGAAAGAGAAATAACTGTAAAACACAAGCACTGACCAAGCTAAACAGATAAACCCATCTTAAAGTATTCCTTCTTCAAACAATCCTTATTTTCATAACCAAATTTTCAGTATAAAAATTAGTACATTTGAATCAGAATGGCACATGCAGATTAATTTTCTGCAGACACTGAAAACCCAGTAGCTTGAAAAGAAGGACTTTAAATAAATATGCAGGACCTTTGATGTTTGCAGCAAAAATACATTCTCCTTTTCTCAACTAAAAATGAATAATCTATTAATTCAGTTTAAATCCATCAGAAAATAATTTCGATTATCGTAAATCTGCCCAAATCTGTGATTTTTGTGATTTTTTAACACCTATAATATTTATTTAACATGCTCTGAAACAAAATATACAGCAGCAGAACTATAAACACCCTAAAAGTCAATAAGAGCTGTTACCAGTTCTACTGAATTGCTTATAATACTGAAATTGCAGAACTTGCACATGTATTGCAATTTGTGAGCAAGTGACGCAAATGCTTGCATGAATGCTAAATAATTAAGGCTCCACTACAAATGTAATCACACAAAATCTAAGATGCAAGGTTTCGGGGGAATTCAGAATTTGTGCTCTGCCTTCTCAAAACCAGGTTCCCTAATGTTAAGCTTACTTTTTAGAGTCTCACAAACATACCCTTGCAGGGGGTAAAACCAGAGTATCCTACCAGCATTGTTTTTCAGAATGCCTGTGCTGGATTAAAACACAACACAGATTTAACAGGTAGACCTAACAGAAGAAACACTGGACTAAGGGAGCCTGGTTTTAGAACAGCAGGTAGCACTCTATTGAGAAAACGTTCAAGTCTGCTGTTCTTGATGCTCATGGACCCTCCCCCCCCCCAACACACAGTGTTGTACCTTAGCTCAGCGATGAAATGTGAATTTATCCATGCATAGATGTGTAACAGAAGTAAAGAAAACCATGCACTATGAAAAGACAAATAACAAGCCCCCAAAATTATCTGCTTTCTTGATTACCCCCTCCCAACTGCCTTACTACATTTATTTTCCTGTGGTTCTAAGCAAGATGCTGCGATAACTACCTCTGGTGACAGGGACTCGGGCCTATGCGCAGGGGAACTCTCAGGGGAGGATATGTTCTAGAGAAGGGAAAAGCAACTTGTTATTTTTTTAAAATAAAAAGTCAAGGCAGCAAATAAAAGCAAAAAAAAGGAAGATAATGCCACAGCTTTTGAAAGCAAAACGAAAATTATTTGGTTAGAAATCACTTTTTGAACATGGAAATAAAGCAAAGCTTAATACCTATTTAGTGATTCAAAGGCACATAGAAAAGCCAGTGGAAATACCACAGACTTAAAATTCAGAAAATATAGCACATAAATTGTTTTTGCATCGGTTCTTAATTTTAACAATCAATTTTAATAAACCTAAGACTTTTATGGCTTGGAATGTAAAAAGTAGTTCAATATTTTAATTGGCAAATTAAAATTGGATACAAACTACATTTTTGTATTGCTTATTAACCAAATTCTCCAAAGCCGTGGCATAATGTTAAGCAAATATTTAAAAAGTAGATAAAAAAGAAAATTTAAAGTTGTTTAAAGTAATTGCATTTTTAAAGGCGTAAAACAATGATAATGCATATAATGAAAATAAATATGATAATCTAATCTGATATGAAATTAAACAATGGGCATTCTCCCCCAGTATGTATTTCAGAGTATTAATATAAAGCTACCCCCCCACTAAACTAACAAAATATTACAAACACAGCCTTTTCGATCTTGTTTTTGTTTTAACATCTCATATCAATCCAATCTTAAGGAAAATAACTGCAATTAGATTAAAGGGCCCATAAAACTGACTTCAGCTGAAAAGCAAGTTTTCAATGATTCAGCATGAAAATTAAACTGAAACTGGCGAACAAAAAAGTCATAAGCAGTATAAATTATAATATAATTACAAATTAAAATGTAATAAAGCAGGATGTGCTGGTAAGTGTCAGTCTGGTAATTAAAAAAACATCAATTTAAGATTTGCATCTTTAATATACTGTATAAATTGTAATGCAGAGCTACCCAGACAAGAATCTTCTGTTTAGATCTGTCTTGGCATTTCTGTCCACAAAATGGTCAAGTTTTAGAATTCTTTCCCCACCTTTTGCACATCAAAATGAGAAGGATAATTGCACTTATTGGAAGTATATTTTTTAAATTCCAGAGCAAAATTACTTCTGAAGCTTATTAAAAAGATATGGCAGAAGTGTGGTGTACACTGAAGGATTCATCACCTGAATAAACGTTTAAATCCAGTCTCTTTGTACATGAAGCTTAATAACGATTAATATGCTAGGGAAGAATAAAAAAATAAAACTAAAAGAACTGTATTTCCCTACTACAGATCCCTATTTGTGGTCATGAAGGTACATCTTTTTGCATGTGTAACTGAACTCCATTATTCCTACAACTAATACTTCTAGTGCACCATTACATCTAATACAAAATAAACTCTGCCACCTGATAAATATTCCCCAGATACATATCAAGTTAAACATTAATCCCACCTCCCCCTGAATACCGCTGTTAGTAATTGCCTGACAACACCTGGCTGCTTTAATTACCTCAAACTGTAATGGGGTATTACAGCGACTAGCAGAATGGGAGTGAAGGGGAGAGTATGGGAGACTGTATCCATTGCGCCTCTCTTCTTCATCCAACATGAGAGCGCAGGATGCAGCCAGCAGAGGGCTCATGGTGTCCGAGGAGGGCGGGGGTGGGGTGATTGGTGACAGCGGCTGGAGCAGGTCTGCGGCGTTCACCTCTGGGGTAAACTTGGATTTCCGTTTCTTAAAGGGGGCTGACAGTTCTTAAGAACGTAAAAAAAAACAAAAGAATATTTTACACTCCTCAGGGAAATAAAAATAAGGAATATGCATGTGAGAAAACATTCAAATAGTTTACTATTGTATTAACACTAAAACAATGATGCAGAGCCAAGAAGTATTCCCTGCCATGACGCACAGTATCCAACTAGGCTTTCCTCTGAACAAAAAGGCTTTCACAATGGGCAAGTTTAAAGAGCATGATACAAAAACTGAAACTAAAAACAGATGGTAGAAAGCTATGAGAATCCCTTGAGCAGGGTAGGCCACTAAAAAGTTTGCTAATGCTTCCAAAAAGGAAAAAAATAGTAATCCTGTTGCCTATTATTCTAAAAAAAAGAACAAGATGTAATTGCAGAAGGTTTAAACACTATTAAGCCTCACATACCTGTGTCACCCGAGTTGGAACTGTTACTGCTGATGCTACTACTTTGGTGTGAGGAGTTTGATTCTGTCCCGTTCTCTGCATTCTTTGAAGACATGCCTTCATCCAAAGCTTGCTTGATCCAACGCTATAAAATTTTAATTTGTCATCATAATATACATTTTAATCATCTAAGCAGACATTGTGGCACAGTTTATGCTCAAAATATCTTAAATCATTGTTCCATTTTCACACAATTCTATGACATTTAAAAATAAATGAAGATGGACATGCAAATGCACAGCATGGTGATGCAGTGGTTAGTATTGGTGCCTCACAGCATTGGGGCCCTGGGTTCAATTGCAGACTGATAGGTTAATTGGTTTCTGGGAAAACCAGCCCCGGTGTGAGTGTGTGCATGCTTGCAAAGTAAATCTTAATAGATGAATGGAAAATCAGATCTCTGTTGAACATTTCAAGTTCCTCAGATCAAATCAATATGCTACCATAGGTATTACACAAGTGCAAAACCAAATAAATAAAATAAAAACATATTAGAGGCCACATTGATACCATTATTTATTAATATAATAACATATTATAACTGTGTGTCACAGAATGTTCCTAACTCAAATTTTTCTCACATTTCCTTCCAAACATTTAAGACTGGGGAAAAGTTTTGTAGATAACAGTTACAAAACAAGAAACTCAAGTTTTTAATGGGAGGGTTCTATTTACTATTTTCTAAATAGGGTGCTCCAGATTAAGATGCAGTTAACACAAGGATAAAACTGCACACAGAAATAGGAGTTCCTAACTAAATCTTACACCCCTCAAGTTTTGTTCACTCTGTTCACCCCCACTTTTAACCATCCTGCCACTGGAGAAGACAGAATACAGTCTATATTTGCCACCAAGATGCACCAGCATGAAATCTCACCCCATGCAGCTGAATGAGGCCTGTCCAAACTTTTTTCCCCTGTGTGTAGCCTCTATTCACCTGATTCATCATCATAAGCAGGATGCACTGCTCATCATCACAGAGCAGTAATGTGTAATGGTAATCATTTACAGATGTGCTGCACAAAAACTGGTTTTAACAGGTTTAGACACTCCGCTCAAGGGACTCACCTTTTTAAAGGAGCCGTAAGTGCCATCCACGATAACAGGACGCCTGCGTCTCTCGGGAGTGAATGGTGAGCCGAAACGAATGTAGTGTTTGGGGGTAGTGCAGATGAGAGGTGAGTGGGTGAGACCAGGAAGCATGTTCAAAGTAGTGGCCAGCACTGTCGGGTCTGTGGTAATCCGCAGAGGTCGGTCAATTGGACATTCAGGCTTCTCCATTACCTTATCATTTAGCCATTCAGTAACCAGGTACTGCAAAAAAGGAGGACATCAAATATAATTTTTATTTCTGTGAACTTAGGAAAAAAGGCAAGCAATTTGTGTGCTCGCTTCTTCACGGTCATCCTGCATTCAAAAACTAATTCTGTGAGTCAGAAGCAGGAAACGCAGGAAAGGCTAAATTATGAGATGCTGATATTGGAATATTCATGCTAGAAAGTATTATGTGTAAGACCAAGAAAAGTATTGTTTTCTCAATTTGTTTTCAAAATGGTTAAAAAAAAACCTAAATTATAGTGACTACATGCCGGAAAAAAAGGCAAACTAAGTGCAAAGGAAAAAAAATCAAGCCCAAATCAGAAAGAGACATGCAAACACATTTTACCTTTTTAGTCTTAGGATAGCGCAGGTTTCCTTTGTTTCCCAGCGCTCCAGAAGCTGCACCTCCTGTTCCGTCTGAATCTGGGGGCTGACCACTTGTCAAAACCCCCTCGGCGGCCCCAGGTTCAGCCCCAGGACCCCCAGGAATGCCCTCCTCTGACACCCCCTGGCTATGCTCCGCTGCCTGCTGTGCCAGGGCCTGGCGCTGGCGCCGGGCACGCTGGGAAGAACTGGAGCGGTAACGGGACATGCGGCTCTTGGGCCTCGGCTTCGAGGTTTTGGCTGGAGCTGGCTTGGCAGGAGCCTTTTCCACTACGGGAGTTGTTTCCTGGGGAGGGAAAAGAAACACAAGGAGTAAAAGCAGGTGTTACCTCAACTTATCCATCCATTCGTTTCCCCAATCGCTTCTTCCAATTCAGGGTCACAGGGGAGCCGGAACCTTAGCCAGCAAGGAACAGCCAGCACGGGACACCAGTCCATTACAGGGCAGACACACAGACAAGCACACACTCAAACCAGGGCCAACTGTCTCGGAAGCAAAACTGGGGAAAAAACCGGAGCATCCAGAGGAACTTTGGGTGAGCATACAAATTACAAGCAGATAGCACCCAAGGTCTGGAATTGAATCCAGAGCAAGCAATGCTAACCACTGCCTCACCGTGCCACCCTCCTAAACGTCAACTCCCTTAACTTTTCTGCATTTGGTCATTTGTTATGCATCTACGCTTTGTTTTGATTAACACTACAATGACTACAATGTAACACAAATAATGAATGTATTTTGTAGCATAGCTGATGTTCGTGAAATCTTTAAAGAGATGTACTATGTCCAAAATGTAGTTGCGATGACAGTCACTAAAATTAGAATCACTGTGGAGAGGTACATTTTTTTCCTTAAATTACTTGTTTGAAAAATAAGCTGCATCCTCTTATGAGAATACCTACCAGAAAGTGACTGTCAATGCAAAAAATTTAGAATCACACCTTGCGCTTATTGTATCTTGGGTCACAGGAGTCAACCCAGTCGGCACACATGGGGAGAAAGAGGAAGTGTAGGCAGCCTCTTTTGACCTGTCCACCTTTGAGCTTTTAACACATCATAGGCTATGCATCCCCATGCAAAGGTGTGATCCTCAGTAACTGCACAACAGGCACCAAGGAACTCTCTAGGTTTGCTGAGCTGAGAGAACCCTTTCCGGCTAATCCCACCCCTTAACCTGGTGGCACTCAGCCAATTATGATCAAATACTTAAAAATCAGATATTTTGTGGGATGTGCAGAAGCATTCATTAATGTTCAGAAGCACAACAATAACAGAAGAGAGCGGGCACTCACCATGTTGTAGGAGGAACGGCGTGTGCTGACTCCAACCCCACTGTTCTGGGGGGGCTGTGTCCCACCTGAAGGGATGCTGGTATCCTCGGACTCAAGGGTTTCCAGTTTAGGCTCCTCAGCCACTGGTATGACTGGACTGGAAGTTGCACCAGAAGCAGTGAGGCACCTGTCCTGGCTCTGAATATTCCTTTTTCTCCTTTTCTCTAAATTCTCAAAAACATGCATGATTGCCTCTGCCTTCCGGTCTTCACGCGACTGAAATCACAGAGAAAATGCAAAACAGGGCTTTTGAAACAGCAGGAAAGGATAATTAGCAGGAGTCATGAACACTTATAAGATTTAAGAAAGGCTTAGAATTGAGAGGAGGACTTTTGGGTCATCTAGATTGTTTCTAACTGCTAACTGATCTGAGGATCTTTCAGGTGTTCCTTAAAAGACTCCAGTCAGAAATGAAAAGAAAATGTGCTACAAACTACATAAATCTAAGTAAATATGGAAATTCCTGTTCGGCTCATGTGTTAACAGTCCCATTTCAGACTATAATTTAAATAACTATAATGTTGCAGAGTTAACACTTAGGTGTGCCTGAAAATCTTGCAAAATTGGGAAAAGTGGTTGGGTTTAGGGGAATTACAGATTAATTTAGCAAGTGCTGCCAGGGTACCGTGAATAACTGGTTTTACTATTCAAGTGTTTTGTTGTACCCCCTTTTATGTTATAAGGCTCTATTCTCATCAATTGTGGCCTCTTTGCATTCAACTAGCTTCAACTCACTTCACTAAAGAAGTATTATCAATTATATTACAGCATATGAGAGATCGGCAGTTTTTGCTTAACACGCTGTCTCAGATGTATGTATAATTTTATTTATTGATTCCACAAAATAATATGTAGATTACTCTGAAATCTAAGGTATACGTCTCAGATCAAATGTGTATATTTATGTTTTTACTCTCAACAAACCTCTGTGTCACTTGTTCCAGTAATGGTGCCCTGGGGATCTTTGGAATCGTTTGGGTCCTCTGGCTGCTGGTTACTGTTTTCGTCCGACATGCTCCCCTGGTTTCCCACCTCAAGCTCTTTTCGCCGGGCTTTCCTGCGCCTGGTCTCTGCCCCCACCTGGGCGGGCACTGGGGGGAGGGGTGGGGGAGGAAGCAACTCCATTGGGCTCAAGTTGTGTTTCTGCACTGGGCAGTTCTGGTTCCCTTTGTGGCAGGCACAATCCACTTTATAATTACTGCATTCAAAAAAATTAAACTTTTGTCAATTCAAATTTTAAAGAGTTCATAAAACAATACTACGTAATGATAAAAAATAATGCATGGAAAGGGTAAGTTATATATTCTTGTCCTGGAGCTAATACAACCAAATCATGTGAACAAGTGAAATTTTAAGGTAAAATTAAATACAGAGATCCATAAATGGTAAAGAACGTTCCGCCTTTCAAAAGATTCTCTCTAATAATGTTTGCCTAAACCAAATACTGTCAACATTGTTTTGCCCTCCTCTATTCTTCTTCTTTACCTTTGAGCAGCGTCTGACACCGTTGCGGACACCACCATCTCTCTCTGTCCTTGAATACTCTGGTATTGCTCTGGCCTGGACCTTTTCCTCTCGCTCTGATTGTTCCAGATCTCACAGTGTGGCTCTCTCCACCTCTCTCTACAGGTGTTTCCAATGGATTAGTGTCTGGACCTTTTCTTGTATCTCTCTCTGCACTGGTTCTTTAAGATACTCGATTATTTTCTCATAAGTGGTAAATGTCCAACCAATTATATACCAATGGTGGACTGATCTTCCTCTCATTTCCCTTGCTGTTAGTCAAATCTGGGGGCGGTGCAGTGGCTCTGTGGCTAAGGATCTGCGCCTGTGGCTGGAAGGTTGCCTGTTTGTATCCCGCGGCCGGCAGAGGAATCCTATACTCCTACTATAAATGGCTGACCCTGCACTCTGACCCCAGGCTTCTCTCCCTGTCTCTGTGTCTGTGTGTCTTAGAGCAAGTTGGGGGTATGCCAAAAAAGACAAATTCCTAATACAAGAAATTGTATATGGCCAATAAAGTGATCTTATCTTATCTGACATTTCTTCAGGGACATCTACTGTCATTGCCTCTGGAGCAATCCAAACTCAATCCAAAAATGACTTCCTCTACTTCCCCTTTTCTTCCACCCCACTGATGCCACACCTCTCCCACGTGTAGCATAACCTCATGACACACCCCATGGCAAGGATACATCCTTTCCTAATAACCTACTCTCCTGAAGGCCTAGTTCAGGCCCTTAAACTTTCTAGACTGGATCAGAGGAACATTTTGCTGGCATCTGTGTATCAGTAATTAGCTCTTTCAAAATCTCTGCAGACTACCTTATAATCTCTCCATCACGTTTGTGCCATGCACCTTTAAAATAACTCACTATCTCTATACACATCTAACTCAAGATATAACCTGCCAAACTCTCCTCTAAGATACCCTATTCCACTCACTTATCTCCCTTTCCTTCATATCCTCTTCACTTGTCACCTAGAGTTACCTTCCTCTCAACCTTCTGCACCTTGCAAGTGTTCTCCTCCCATACCTCCTCACTTCTGAACCAGCTATCTGTGGACATCAGGACTGCAACATCACCTCTTTATGTCACCTTGGATTTAGCATGAGCTAAATCATTATACTAGGTCATGATTCTACCATGGTGGCCTTAAGGAGAACAAACAAATGGTAATGGCTACTGAACTATAAACATAATGTCGTCTGAGCATTTTAACAAAAAAGGACATGGCAGCTGATCTTTGTATTTGTGGCACACAAACATATAAAATAGACTTTGATCTGGGGATACAGTAATTGTTTTTAATAATTAAAGTGTTCCGTTCTCCTTCCACCAATTTGCACTTAACACCAGCACTGTTTTGTTTTATTTGTTAAACCATGAAATCTGAAAAACTGGGATTAATATTTTTTAATATTAATTAAAAACCACCTTTCAATCTCCTCTGTTTTGCTTATAACAAGTGTTATCTCACTGAGAAGTACTCTAGTTTGAGGATGTAATACAGAGCTTAGAACAAATTGGAAGGTTGGAAAATTGAAAATATTTTTATCACAATGCAAATATACATCAGCACTTTCATCTATCAGAATTATGATGAATCTAGGCTGTTCAGCATGACCTAGGAAGTACACTTGTTAGAATAGCAATGGTTACTCACCAGCTGTTAAATTCATAGTCAAAGCCAATGGTTACTTCGGAATCTTTTGAAATGTGATTGACAGCATAAATACACAAGTGGATCATCCCATCAGCTATCATGTGTCGAACCTTTGAAAAAGTTACAAGTCAGTTTCAGGAAGTTAAAAATTTGAAAATGTGACACTGAAAGTGCTACTTAACAGCAATGAAACACTTTGCATGAAAACATTTTAATACAGATTTTTCTTGTATGTTTCTTCTCAGAGTAGCAAAAATCAAGACAATGTGCCAAAATGCTCAAAAATATTGATTTTGTTAGATTAGAGACTCCAAAATATAGTCAAAACATTTTAAGTTTAAATCCTGCATGCATACACTCAATGCTTGACTTTGTTGTTTGATTATTGGTAATAAGGTAATGGGTATGGTTCTTGTCAGTTCCTCTTCATTTACTTTACATTAGTACAGACTTGATTTTACACCAATCAGAAATGAATTCAGTCACTTCCACACTTACCTCTGCATTTGGAGTGCAAGACCTCCTTATAAACCTTGCATCATTGCCAAACGTTCGGGCATCCACACACATATCGACCTCATTAAATTTAGAATAGAACAGCACGAAAGGGTAAGGTCTGAAAGAAACAAACCATCAACCTGATAGGTCTTCCTTTCTGTAACTAAAATGTAGTAAAATAAAATATCGAAGCTTCCGATAGATCGCAAAATAATGGAAGACAGTCTACCTAGATCACATGATAAAGGATCCAGACAGCTCTTGGAACAGACCTACCCACCAGTACAAATACGCACAGTCCAGTGAGATATGTCAACATCTGGAATTTTTAATACGCTGTATAGTTTATTTTAAAGCATGCAGAAAACCAGGCGCAATGACAATATCCAAGTGAATAAATCATGAAAAAATGCCAAACACTTGCTCTGAAAAACATTCTCATAAACACAAAATATTATAGGTGGCTTACTTTTTAAAGAAGTGCCCGTTAACTTCAAACTGTTGCTTAAGCATGACCTTCCCTCTGTACTCTATGATTAGGGTGTCTGGAACAAGGTCCCGAGCAGCTCGCAGGATCTTGCGATGCTTCTGCACTCGAGTCACCCTTCCGAGCTGTAACTGAACACAAAACATGAAAACCAAAGGAGCTGCATTATCTTTTAGACAAAGGGAAGTCTAGACAATAATACATAGTAATCTAGAAAATAATATCAGTATCTCCAGTAACAGTAATTTTCTATTAGAAGGGGCATCTATGTCTAGTGTTTAAATGGGGATAAAAACAAAAATCCTGGCAAACATAATGCATTGTTATATTAAGAAAATGCAGCTGTTGATTCTTTAGAACTGGGGAGAAAGCACAATCTCAGTCAAACATGAAAATGATCTCCCCTGTATGTTTAAGTTTTAATAAATTGGTTTTCCTGGACTCACCTGCATCTGAGATCCAATTACAGTGTTGTTACAAGCCAGCTCAGTTTTGTTAATGGTGTCCATTGCTGCTGCTTTGCCCACAGAGTCTTTGCTGGTTATGCGGTGCAGCTCAAGCAAGTTCTGAATATCAGCACTGTACTGGTTAGAGAAGGCCTCTTCGTACTGGTCTGTCCATAGCCGGATCCGTGTCTCCCAGCCCTCTGTGGTATTCTCGTCCAAAGTATTTGCCTCAGTTGTAGAATTCTACTCACAAAACACAAGGAAAAACATTAGAATGTACAACTTAAAACTAAAAAGATAAAGATCCTCCTGAAAGTTTATTAGTAATAGTATTCCATCCTATTCAAATCAGGTCTCTTTAAGAGATTTCCTGGATGCAACATTCCAAGTGTACAATCCATACCTTCATCCTCATGGATTTTCTAGAGCCCTCTCGGAAAGCCTTGAAAGAAAAAGACAAATTTCAGTTAGCCTTAGAAATTAGCGGGGCATTATTCAGGTATTAGAAAAAGTCAATTCCACTCTGAACGTAGTAATAAAAGGTGTTTAGACTAGGCAGCCTCATTCAGGTATATTAAAATCAAAGCAGGCTCTAAAGCCAGAGCATTCCTTATTTCTTCTTTCCACATTTCAGCATCCAATTCACTTCCACTTGGTCCTTCATTTTACATTTGTTCATGATGGTAAAAAAAATGTTCTTTGGCAATTTATGGTGGGGTCAGTCTTTATTTTAAAACATCCCACCCAGACAGACCTGGGTTGTAGAGGAATATCAAGGAACGTTACCTTAATTTTTTTTGCTTTAGGCGCGCTGCGAACTTTCTCTGTGCTTTTCTTCCTCTTTTTGGGTTTGGTTCTCTTTACGCGATTGACGGTGAGGGTAATGCTGGTTGGAGTGTGCTGAGTGGCAGTGTAAGACACTGTCGCTGGAGACACCTCCTCATCCCCGCTCTCTGTGGCACTGCTTTCTCCACCTTGGCAAACACAGAAGGCGACATTTAAATATTTCCATCCAAATTTCACTTGGATTTCCTTTGTTGTAAAATGGTGTATGAAAGGGCTACATTTTTTTACAGAAACTACTTTCCATAATTGTATTGAGGGTTCCCAAGGTTTCTCAGCACTGTACGTAAAATGAAATCCCATAACCCTAAGTTTAAAATGAGATAAGGGGATAAAATCAGACATTATCATACACACTAAGAAGCTTAATTTCTACTTTCCAACTCAAAGCCTAAGTCAAATAAACAAAAAGAAGCTGTGCAGTGCTAAACTCATTTGTCCTTACCAGATTCATTCTCTTGTTTTCTGCGCTGAACGTTGACACCTTTCCTCCGGTCCAAGCCCCTACAATCATGGTTAAAACTAGAAAATTAACAGGTACTGTACTTCTCACAGGAAAGGACTTCAGATTTTAGTTTAAGCCGACATTAAATTGCACTGAATTTAAAAATAACTCCAGCTACACAGATCGATAGGAGTAGACCATCACTTATAGCTTTCTCACCACAGAATGTTGTATATAAAGGCAAGGCACAAACCTCTTGATGAGGCATGCTTCCAACTTAGGACTTGATTAATTCCTGCAGGACTGTTCCTGTCTTTTCTCGGATAAAGACTGGGATGCAACATTGCCAAGAAAATCTCAAAACAGGAAACCTTAAGCTTGGCAAGAAACCATTAGCACACTTTATGGCTAATTTGAAAAACAAACTATTTAAGGTACAGTAGATACTATCTCTCCATTAAAAAAAAAACTGTGGCCATATACAAAGACCTGTCACAAAACACTGGAGTGGAGTTTATATTTTAATCAAACTATTATTAACTGGTGATAAAAGGTCTACAGACTAGAATGTTTCATAAGTGCTCTTTGACTGTCTCTTGCCTGCAGGTAGACCGTGGGTTGGTCACGTCAGCACATAAAACCACAAGTTTTTCTATTCTCCTGCATTTTTCAAAAAGTCCCACGACATGCTTCACTTTAACTTCAAGTTCTGATTACCTTTGACATCTTACAAAAGCACGTGCAGAAATGCTCGTTACAAGACGCCTTCACAATGTATTTTAAATATCACATATACTCCAAGTGAGTCATGTCTTCATGATAAGTCTTCAACAAATTAAGTATATGAAATAATTAAATGCATAATTATTGCATTCTTTACACAATCATAAAAGTTTAATGGGGGTTTTATATTGTAATCCCCCCTTAATGCTAATGACGTACCTGTAATTAAATTATTGTAAAAATCAGATGTAATATTATTTTTTAGATTTGAGGAAATTGCACATTCTTCCTGAAACCCAACATGCGCAGACCCATGACACGACAAAGCCTGCTGCATAATCAGTGGTTAGAGAGGCAGAACAGCCTACCTGCAGTTTTCACATTTGATAAGAAAGCCATCCTGAGTCAGGCTGCAGTGACACCAGTTGGATGCATTCTCCTCGTCGGAGGAGCTGTCACTGTCAGCCGAGTTGTCCTCGTACCGGGAGCGCACCCCATTGAGCTCCACCCGAGGAATGATGGTCTGTGTAGGTGGGGACGCTGGTGGAGTTGGAGGAGGGGGTGCACCATAGTTGTGATCCTGACAAAACAGAACATGAGCGTGGGACATCTTCCAGACAATGCGGCCATGCGAAATAGGATCAAAAATGAGGAAGAACCTAACACTTAATGAATTTTAAAACCTAAGGTAGCTAGCAAATTCTATGCACACAAAGAAAAGACTGGAATCCAATTTGTATGCAAATGCATTATTACCATACAGAAAACACTGCACTGGCAGGTTTTTCACCCGGTATGCAATGTAAAATAACTCTGCCCCTATGCCATCACTTCCTATACGTATAAATCTTTTATTCAGGTTTTCTAAAATCTAGGAATTCAATAACACGCTAAAGATAAAGTGATTTTTTTCTGTGAGGAAGCTAGCACAGTTATTTTCTAGGTAACTAGAATCTCAATTACATAGCTTGAATTTGGATTCCCAAGGCCAACAAATCCTGTTACAGAAGAAGTAGGTGTTTCTCAGCAGTGTAGTTACAAAACCATAAGCAAGCTGAAACTGAATCGCAACAAGTGTAGTATCTCAAATGGCAGAGATGTGATAAGAATAGGCAGCTCATTCTCTCATTGCTTTAGCTTTGGTTTATAATCTCATTAACTATGAAGGTCTTACTCACAGCATAGGGTAATCCCCGGTACCCATGATTCTGAGCGTTCCCACAGCTGTGATTGGAATAGTTATTCTTCTCATTGACAGCAGGGCTTGCTTCCACTGACTCAGGGCTGCATGAACAACCATGTAATAGTCAGAACTTTGAAATATATGAAATTCTAATTTCACCAATGCCTGGTTTATTAATTCAACAATGCATTCAACTATAATTTTCCTAAAACAAGACCATTACTGTCAATAGCACAGGAGATTCAAGTTTTCAGAGAGGTTTTAACCTGTAGAAAGTTAAACCACCTAGTTTTCATATAATTTGCATTTTCTTTTCTTTCAAAAAATCATCACTAGCAATAAGTAAGAAAAAGTGGCCAAATTTTTAAATAATGTGAGGCTGTTCTACATTGTGCAACGCCATTCCTGGTACCCCAAAGTGTCTGTTGGATTTCATTCCACTTCAGTTCTTAATGAGCTAATTGAGCTAATTAGCTTATCTGGAACAATTTAAGCCTTTTCAAAGGTCCAAACACATTGATTTAAAGGAAACATGAAGTCCTGCTGCATTGGTGCCCAGAAGGACTGGAGTTACGTATCCATACTCAGTATTTTTTCACTATATTCCATTATCAAAGGGCAAATAAATACCTAATAAATGTGGGAAAGCAATTAAAAAGGCAAACAGAAAGCTATGATCTCTTCACAATTGAAGATTAAAATAGTACAATGTACTACGATGATGCTGATGCTCTGGAACCAGTCTAAAGAACAACAAGCAGATTGCACTGGTTTCAAAGGAATGACCTATACCAAAAGTCTAAAAGATCTATTCAAAACCAAGTATTTCTTGAGAATCAACAGTGAAACACCAACCAGGGCTCACGAATGGAAGCTAAGGGGAAGTGTGTTGAAACCAAAGGACAACAGACAAGTCACGATACAGTAAGGGCTGTGGAAGAAGCTGCCCAGCCATGCTATCGAAGCCAAAACCCTGACTTCTTTCAAGAAACCGCTGGATGAGCTCCTTGGATCAATTAAAAACTAGAAATCAAACACGTTTCACCCTCTCTTCCTTTCTCCACTGCCAACAACCCTGGTGTTACCACTGAACCTTGCCTTTCCCCACTCGCAAAGTAAAGGTCTGCTCCAACGTGCTCCTGTTGACATCTAAAGAACATCCTGGCTAAATTTCCCATTGGCCCTTACCAATCGTGGCCTCCTAATAATCCCCATCTCTGAATTGGCTTCATCACTCTTTTCTCCTCCCCACTAATAGCTGATGTGTGGTGAGCGTTCTGGCGCACTATGGCTGCCGTCGCATCATCCAGGTGGGGCTGCACATTGGTGGGGGTGGAGGGGAGTCACCATTACCTGTAAAGCGCTTTGAGTAGAGTGTCCAGAAAAGCACTATATAAGTGTAAGCAATTATTATTATTAATTATACACCCGAAGAAGGCTCCACAGCTGAAGTGTTGTTTCTTTTCTTCTCTTTTCAGCATGGAATAAACCTTTACTTGCTATTTTGCATCTAAAGAACATTTACAAGACCTCTCTTCAACACAGCTCCCAGACGAAGCCCTTAGTCACTCAATGCTGGATTTACTGACAGATCTAGCCTCCACTCATCCAGAAGGATCAGCTAAATAAATATGAACATGGACAATAACAGCAATATGAATAATAATTGAGATATAATATTTTCTTTGGAATACAGCTTTCAATCTTGTTAAAGATATGTCGCAGATCAATGCTAGTTAGCCTTGATAGCAACCTGTACACAGATTTATTCTCATAAAATGCAACAGTAAGTCAATAACTAACCAAACACGCCACAGCAGGTAAAGCTACACTCCAGCTACAATTTATTCTGCATTATCATTTTTAACATTTTCTTTAGAATCTTATATTAGGACTCTTATATCATTTGCTAGAATTACCAGTACAGGATATCATCAGAAATATGTCTTCCAGAATTAGAAACTTGAAAATCAAGATGCTGAATTCATAATGCAAGAACAGGAAACTAAAAATACAATTATTGATCCAACACTCCTGCCTAAATACAAGAGCAGAGGCAGCTGCATGATTTTGACTGCTTACAAAATGATTTTGTTCCAGTCATATTTACGATAAATTCATACAGTAATTCCCAACATTCCATAAAATTTTCACCTTCATTAGTTTAATACGATAGTAAAGGAGAACTTAGTATAGAGCTGACAAGCAATTTAGTCTGAATTGTTGAAACTACACAGATTTAGTTGAGTTCTCATGCTTACAAGCAAGAGGTACAGAAAGGTCTACTCAAACAATAGTATGCATCGATACCAAACTAATTAACATTATGTAAAAAATAAAAGACAATAAAAAGCCATTTAAATTCACAACTGCATCACATACTCTTATTAAAACATTTTTTAAATCTATATATTTTAGTAAGATATTTGTGCATCTTTTATTTTACAATAAACTGGGATTTTTTTAAGAACACTAATATTTTAGCTTCCTAAATATTTGTTTCATTCAAGCAAAAGGAATTAAGCATGATGCATACCAAGGCATTCCACTAGATGGCGTTAGATAATGTTTTTAATGTCTACAAGAGCTACATTACTTGATACCCATGAAAACATTAGATGTTGGAAGTAATTATTTGTTTTATTTTTGGTTTATAACATTGTACGTTGCACTATACATTAAGAAACTGATTAAACACCAAATCCACTGTTCGTTATTACAGAAAAGTACATGGCCTCTAAATCTCACCTCACACCTACACTGGATAGCCCAAAGGTTTGTATTTTGGCAGCAAACTAGCAGTGTAACTTTAAACTGTTGACTTCCTGCATGTTGTAAATGACAATCCTTCTAACATTATAAAGGTAGGAGATGTCTTTTCATCACTATGCACATCAGGCTCTTCAATCCAGACACCACCAGGTCTGAAATGGAGCACTAACACCAACAGACACCAACAGACTGAAAACAGGATTCCAAGAAGGGCCACAAACAGTTGGCCAAGTCTTGCCACCACTGGGATGGTTTGAAGTTAGCCTGTGTTTCCTTGGCTTTTTTAAAAGTTGCTTGCTGCAAAACAGTGCCTCACTGCAGTTCTGTGTGCCTGTAGTATTATTAATCAGGACAGTCATCTGTCTGATGCCTTAGCTCTGCTGCTGGATCTGTGAGCTCGTCATGTCAGAAGAAATAGCACGGACAGAAATTCAATTTTAACTCCTAAAAACTTTAAGAATAACGCAACATCAATAAGGTCATCAACTTGGGAAACAAGACAAAACATTCTTAGAAAAAACAATGAAAAATGTTCCAGTATTCAGCTCATATCTGATATTTTAAACTAACCAATTTAACAAGCTCTGTCTTTGCACCATACTAACAATATGAAAACGCCAGAACAACTGTACAGACCTTTTGAAAACAAGGCCCCAAGCAATCATCATACAGGAACTATATTTCATTTAAATCTCGATAGGTTCTTGCAACACAAGCTAAATAAAATGTCACAAAGAATTCCTGTACTACTCATCCACAAAGGAAACATGAGCTTCACATTTGTTTGACTATTAACACTTATGATTTTATTATTCATCAATATAGTCAGGATGCCATAAAATATGGTTTACTAGACATTTAGCTTTTCAGATTTTACAATTAAAAAAAAATATATAAAAGTCTAATTTTCTTCAGTGTACCTAAAGGTAAACCCTCTTCAGGCCCAATCATGAAACTGACTACAATGTACAATGATGTACTGAAACGCTTACTGACATTTCATGACCAAAATTAGAAAAAAAATGCATCAAATAAAACTGCAGCAGCTCTCATCTTGCAATTAACCCTTTACCAATACTGTCCATTTTAGGCGGTATCTGATGTTAAACATTTTATAGGAAGAATTCCATAATGCGAATAACGAGCGCCCTGTATAAAGGTAAAACGTGTTTTTACTTGGCAGATTCCAGCCCTAAAGGAAAACTGGCTCAGTGCATCTAGTCACAATAAGGTGGTGAGACAATTTTTAGAAAAAAATATTTTTTGTTTTGTGGAACATGAATTATGGTAAAACCCCTGCAATTCTCCTGGATTTGCCCACCTTAATCATTAAGCGTTAATGATTCTTCCCACATGACAAACCCACAAAAAATAGAACCTATAATCCATGGCTGTATTCCATCTGATACATTTCATGAAAACATTACAAGGACTTGCTTTGTCCCATTTCACCTGGGATTTTCATGTGCCATGCGAGATGAGTGGAGATGCACCACGTTTCATTATACAGGGAAGGAGCTGTGAATGCAGCAGTACTTTCTGACATCCCATCCACTTAACAGGGGTATCCCTCACAATGCGAGTCTGAGAAGCGATGCTAAGTACTCACTCTGATCCAGCAGCCATGTCTGAGTAGGACGTATCTGGTGTAGTGACTCCCAGAGGGATTACTATGCTCATGACGTCCAGCACAGCGGTGAGGGGGGGGGAAGGGGGAGGGGGAGGGGGGAAGGGGAGGGGAGGGGATCACGGGGTCCAAATTGCAGCAACACACCACTCCAGGGGCGGGGAGCCGTAGTGCCGCAACCAGTACCTCACGGACATGAGGAAACCTGGAAAAACACCAAAAGGAAGCCGTCACATACCTGGAAAGATCCTAACGCAACAAAGCATTATAAAGGTGTATTCGGTATATTAGTAACAGAGGTGCAATGCCGGGACTGAGGGTATCTAGTTACTGGCTGCAGGGGAAAGGTATCCCACTAGCAGACAAGAAATCAAAACACATTCAGGCCTGGAATTAGGAAGAACATCTCACAAGGATTAGCATATGGAACAGAACTTCTGTAAGGTGGTTCTGAACGCTTTTTCAATAGGTATTTTAAAAAAATCCTGATGAAGCTCTTGAATGAATTGCAGGTTGCAAGGTCTAAAATTCATTTACACATGTAGATGATAGAAATACTATTAGTAACCACATTCAAGACCACCAACGGGGGCACCACGTGCAGTTAAACAGCTTTAGACAACATGGCCCATACGTTCAGGACACTGCAATACTGTTTTACGCTCAATTGGACTTTTGTAGAGGACAATGGTACTTTAGATCTTATAAGCACATACTTCTCTATCACAGCAGTGCGTAATTTTGTTATGATCATGAAAGTGAATCCTCAGATAAAAGGGGTCATGCATATATTTTACTACACATTTTCTTAGTTACCACACAAGTCTTCAATACATATATACTGCAGATGAACAGGTGTAACACCAATGAGGATCAATGCTAAGAATATCTTTGTGACAATCATAAATCTATACAAACAATCAAAATTGATTACTGTTTGAAGTGACATGCCAACTGGCTACAGTTGCCCACTACAGACACACAACTTAACTCTTATATAAATCTGTAAATATAAACAGTAATTGATTGAACACATATTAAAAGAAAATAATAAATAAGAGTTTGCCTGGAGTATGCTGATTTAGTTTTATTTATTAAGAAAAAAATTAAATGCTCACCATTTAATAATGGTGTCTCTTTTTAGCAGTGCTGTCTGTGATCAGACTTGCAGAATGATTTACAAGACTCGGGAGTGAGCATTATTAATGCACTGCACAGCTCTGTGCTACAGCCGTGACTGTGCCTGGAGCTCCATGCCGAAATGTCAGTTAGGACGCTCTGCGGTTGTTCCCAAATCAATACACAACTAGATTAGCAGCGCTGCTCTCAGTCAGTGCTGATGATATCCAACCTGCCCCCTTGCCTCGTTTGTTCCAGTGGACGGTGCGATTTATCACAGTGCGCAGACATCACTCACAGGAAAAATCCTCTTGATAACACATTGATCAAACCCCCTTTGCCCACGAGCAAAAAAAAAAATGCATCCAAGCTTTTATTACCACAGCTCTGCTCAATTAGCTGGAAAATTTAATTATAATAGCCCCTGGTTTCAGTAAACATCAGAAATACATAAAAATAGAAATCGCATCAGCAGGTGCTGAGCTTCCAACCTGCAGCTTTATAATTGGTTGAGCTGTGAGCTTCAGAAGCAAAAACTGTCTTAGCGTGTTTGTCATAAACATGGCGGGGGCAGACTGTGAGCTCACGGCTTGTTTCACAGTGGTGTCCTTTTAAGCAGTGCAGTCTTTAAGCAAATTTCCAAAATGATTTACAAGAACTCAACTTCAAATCCTGCACATTTTTTTCCATGACATTTTATCGAATGCAGCTCTGCCAAAGAAGCAGCACTTAATACAGGGCTGCCTTATCCATTTACAGAAGAGGTTTAGAAATACCAGTTGGCATGAAAGCAAAAATGTCCAAATAAACTTAAACCAAGTATCAGTGCATAAGGCTATTGGGTGTTTCTGTGGGTGCATTAACTTGCTAAATGTACACAGCTCCTCACTCATGAAAACGGATTTTTAAGTACTTTATAAAACCCCCACTTTGCGTATGCTCCCTGATGCAGCATTTTGGCCATCAAATTCTGAACAGAGGAGTTTCCAAAGAAGGCCCCTCACCCCGCAGCCTGAATAACAGGTTCAAATTACCAGCAGACATAGCCTGCCTTTTCAATTCAGGAGTAAGAGGCCATTTTAAGGAGGGCTCAGAAAAAATGTGTGCCAAGCTATATGTAGTTCTAGTACTGTAGTGCTGGCATGTAATAAATAATTTGATTCCTTTTAATCTTTAAATTATTCATATCCTCAATGCTCTCAGGAGACAATGTACCCTGCACAAAGACCTCTGAAAGAGGACAAGACATCAGGCTGCATGAAAGACTGTATAACTCAGTAGTAACAGGCAGGCCAGACACACAGAAATCCCATATTCTTCACATTTAAAGAAATTCACACCAACAGCTTAAAACCAAGGACAATAAACTGGTACCCAACATGGGGGGGGGGGGGGAGACACTGCTTGGCTTTGTCACTGATGCAGATAAAGCATGTCATATGGGTACTGACTGATGAGCACTTTGGAAAACAGGGGGAAAGATGCGTGATATAAGAGGGTCAAATTACCAAGGAGCAGCTGGGTTTCAGCCGAGCATAATTTTAAATATACAGCTCTTAATTTTCTGGACAATAGAAAAGGTTCAACCTGTGACAAGTCCACACATCAAATTGCTTGAGGAAAAAAACAAAACTAGATCAGAACACTTGTACTGCAAAGTAAATATAAAAGTACAGATAACTGCGGATCTGAAATTGCATCAATAACGTTCGGACTGAATCAAACTATATATTACTTAAATAAGCAGTATTTACTCATTACAAACTACACAGGTCAAAATTAACTGATTAGTTTTCAATCCAAAGCATCTAAACATTTTAGGTACATGATCAAAGTTAAAAAGAGAAGGGAGGTGCATTTACTAAACAAATTAGTACTGCGCTCATCAAAAAGAGGCAATTCAGCAGCTGAATGACCTCACAACCTCAACCCTAATCACACATGCAGCAAACTCCTTATAGCAGTTGCACATGTAAATGACATTTGACAATAACCTCGCCCTTGCATTGCATGATGTGTTGTCAAGGGAAACGCAAACCTCCGTGGCATTTATGTTCTACAGCATTTCAACGGAAAGATGCTGAAAACAATCGTTACATCTTCATCGAAAATCCTAAGCAAAGGAGATAAATCCTCATCCAAGCACCAGATAGTGGGGAATATGTGGCATAACTCGGCATGCAGAGGAAAGCAAATGAAGGTATTCTCATTAAACTGAAAAGTGATGGATGTTAAGCTGATACTGCAGAAAGGCTTCAGGTCTGCCTCGGAAATCATTCCCAGTGCATTACAGATAAAAGCACATGATCGAAATAGTGGATCCCCATCTGCTGCCTTGGAACTGTGGGGGTCAGCAGGTCAAAGATGTAATGGAGGTCCTAAGCAAAAAAGTAGGCATGCAGTACCACTCCCAACCACAAATGGAATCTAAGCATTACCGAGAACTATTGAACGCTGAGGTAAATAAGAGCACGATTTAACCAAGTTTCATTGGTAGTTGCAAATGCATTAACAACACATTGATTAAATTAAAAAATGTATGCAGAGAGAACACCAACTTACTGAAACAACACGGAAACAATTTTTGCTTGCCAAATGTTTCTGGTTTATTGATACATGCATACATGTTTCTAGTATTAAAAAAACAATTTTAAAAAACCACTGATTGCTTGATCTACGAAGGCACCAATGTCAATGTCTCCCCAGGCAACATCTATGCCTCTTACCAGGTAAAAATTTGCATAAAACTATGTTTTAAAGAATAGAGCTTTACTTAGGGATCCAGGTTCTTTCTCCTCGTGAATGGCAGCGCTCATCACATTTACCCAAAAGAGGGACCATGTCAATTTGGACTTTATGTGACTAATCTTGCATGACAATGCAAGTCCCTATGAATCAACCAACAACCTCTTTCAGAACAAAAAGGCTGACAGTCATGGTCACTTATGAACCCTGTTCTTTTTATTGCAATATGTACTGCATTTGTTCTGATACATCACCTGCTGATATATACTGTTAAAAGCTTTACAGAAATATTATTTAAGGACATTTCCTCTTCTGTGATGGACACCATTTACAGGGTGTACCCCACATTGTACTCATTGCTTGCCCAGAACAGGTGCTGGCTCCCCCATAACCAGAAAGGCAGAATTTCTAGGCAGAGAAAGATTACTAACAGCAGATGGGATTTCAGTCCATCTTACTCATTTAACTGCAGCAAACTGCTAGAGCTCATCCTGCTGTTTTCTGAAGGACCCAGAACAGCTTTCACATCATCTTGGTAGGCTGCTCAATAACCATGTCTCTATGTAAATGCTGAACTTCGCTGTATTTTTCACTGAACTAGATTCTGTATTACCTATGAAGTCGTGGTGTAGGCTAACAATCAATCTTGCTTATTCATGACATATAAGTCTATCACTCAGATTAAGTTATCCATGCCTGATGATTTTGCTAACTGAAACAAACCAATAAATGTCACTGTTTTCCTGTAGTGTCATATCTTTTAATATAATTACTATTAATCTTTTGGGTGAAATCAGTGGTGCAAAGCAGAGTTGAAAACAGTATGTACCTTCGTGTACTCCCTTTGTCTGTGCTCATCACCACTGGAACAATGATAAAATAAATGGAAGCATTTCTCTGTCCTGTGTCACACATTTGCTATTCAAAATGTTTGCATGTAACCTGCAATTAATGACAAAGCCAATTCACTGTGTACCAACATTTCTATAGTTCGGAACACCTTAAGCCATTTGCAACCAACATACCACAAAAATGTTCCAATTTCCTTGTCTTCTGCAAATTTGTACTAGTCTGACTCGCTGATTAACACTAAAACAACAATACGAACTCTTTATGTACGAGTCTGATAGCCTTCCCTCAAGATGAGGTTTGTTTTACATTAACTATATAACCAGATATTTTATCAAAAGAATTGAAAGATTTTTCCAAACCATTTTTCTCAAAAGTCTGACATTTATGTTGACGAATGTTAGACAGAAAGCAATGCAAAACCAATGCCATTCTCTGTGATTTACACTAATTCACAGAGAACATTTGGCATCAGGAGCAAAGGGCTGAAATTTAGTATTAAACTAAATAGTGTACACCATCTGACGCAAACTGAAGACGGAATTGAAATAAAACTAACAGAGGAGAGCGCATGCCAGTGTGGGTGGATAAAAAGAGTATGAATCCCTAGAGCTTGTGCTGTTGTGCCTTGCTGCATAGAACTAGTCTTTCCTGCAGCCTCTGAATGATGCAACATTTATAAAAGAGTTCCTTCATGTAAAGTATCTTGTAAGTAGGCTATACAAAAGCTACAGTACTAAACGAATATCCCATACTAATGCAGGCAATGTATCAGAAACACAAAGCACAGGATTGATACTTGTGACTAAACCACTGAATTTAAACTAAAAAATGTTTTAGGATCAAAGAGGGAGCATAAAACATTTCTGCTGCGGACTGCAGTCTTACAGCACACGGTCACAAAAAACAGCTTCTCCTACAGTTAGCCAACTGTGCCAAAAAATTTTTTTACAGGCCAACACATTGTGAAAAAAATGACTGAAGATCTGTTGCATGCACCTACTTTGCAAAATTCCCTATAAATAAAGGCATTTTCACTGCTGTTAAGTTTGGTAAAAGAAATAAACACGCGCTTCATAAAGTAAAAAGACCTAGTTACGTGTGCAGCTCCATATCTATTATCATTTTTATTATTATTATTATTATTATTATCATTTGATCATATTAATGCACAGTCAGCACATATTTTAATGAAGGACTTTCCATTTCATAATTGAAGGCTGTAGAGATGTTTTAGATTAAAGATTAATTTCACAGACCTTCTTGATATTTTTCCATATGCTAAAAACAGTTACTGTGCTGTATTTTAGCTAAGATTATCAATGTAAGAGTCTATTTCTGATTTTGGGGGCCTCAGTATTTAATGTATTGGGGCCTGCCACTTACAATTGAAAAATAAGTTTTTGTGTGAATAAAAAAAACTGCAAACAATTTGAAACTTTGAAAAAAATTCAATGACTTTGTTTTACAAATAATAGCCGGACAATGTTATAAAAGTTCATTTCTTCCAAAAACAGAACTATGTTCAGGAAATATTTAAACAGAAAATTTCAGTCTCCTTCAAAATCAGAATATGGGACAGTGTCACAGTGAAATGCATTCTGTGGAGCCCTTTGTCACATGCTCTTACTCTCCAGTGAGCTAATTGTAGGATTCAGGAACTAAATGGCAGAACAAAGGTCAACTGTTGCAGCAGATCAACCTGTTTTCTTTACATGACATTCTGAGGAAAGGTAGACTTGGCTTTCCTGTCACCGGGTTCTACAGTAACTTCTGTGAAACTAAAAGATACATGCTCACTAAAATAATCCTTAAGATTTCTTGTTGAATATACCCAATCTGTTTCCTCCTTTTTTCAAAACACTTGTAGAATATTTGCACCAAACCTAAACTGGAAAAGATTACTATCGACTTTGACAACACTTACTTTCACAGGCAGACTGTCACGAAAGGTTTGAATCGGGATCTGTATCAGAGCGAGGAACAGACGTTAATTCCATATTGAGTAATATGAAAAGACATCGTTGAGCCTTTCCAACAAATTTACTTATAAAAACATTAATTCTAACATTTGTTACCTCTGACAAACACTTTACCTAAATAAAACGCTTGTATTTAAGAATATTGATGGTAGGGGTATTGTTTTTCTTACTATAAATCTAATTTAAAAAGATTTGGAAGATCACCTCTGCATTTACTTTTAAGAACAGAAGAAAAATAAACTAAAACCACATCCATTTATGGTCTATTATGAAATGTACTTTTTTTTTAAAATATCTTTAAATCTTTAGACTGTGTTCTGTAGCTTATAAACCTAGAGATCCCGCATACTTCATTATTTATCGAGTATACAGCTCTTAGAGCTTGATGCAAAAGAAAATGCTAATAACTGATTTTTCCTAAAATGCTAAAATATCATTTTATTGCTTTGAAGGTTTTACACCTGTAGAAGAGGGCTTCTCTTTAAGTCCCCTCACCCCAGGGAAGGCGCACACCTGTTCCTAAGAGGACTCTTGCCCGTCCACACCTCTTTTCCGATTCCTTTAAGAAACATCTTCCTGCAGCATAATATGGACTCTTGCAATACAAATACACAGCACAGAAACATCTTAAGTTTACTGGAGCCAACTTACAGTCGTTCTTCGAATACGCAAGCAGCATAGACCACAGCATCACCATCACCATCACCAGCTGGGCTGTTTTAACCCCTCTGTGCAAAACCAGCTCAGCAGCATAGAGGAGCTGCGATGAGAAAACCCCCACAGGAAGAAAATGGAAGCAAGCACATGAGCCGATCTGTACATCCACAAAAGTGAAGCAACGCCATTCTCCAGGACAAACAAGAGGAAATGTTCATCGCAGAGTTTCATTTCATTATTTCAAGGACAAGACTGATTATAAATAATATGCATAAACGTTAACTAGGGGCTCCTAGGAGCTAACACAGTACATGTACAATCAACAAGTTCGTACTCTTAAGAGAAAATGTTAAATAAGATGTGGAAGGAGCTTACAAGCAAGATACAGTTCAAAGATTCAGAAAAAACAGCTAATCTGGTTTGGTCTGATTAAGGTTCACAAAGTACACTGCCACATCTATTACATTTTCAAACTGCTTTTGTGCACAATGTAGACTTAAAAAATAATGTTAGCTGGACCTCCTCTGCAGCAAGGCTGTCTTATTTCTGATTGTAACAATGGGAACTAAGTTGCATTACATTAAAACAAAAATCAAAGGTAATAACATATCAAACCCTGACATACACTTGACATATTACTGTGTAATATGTGTAAAATGTCTTAAACTGTGGAAAATGTCTTAGTTTTTCTGCTTTAAATATGGACGCATAATGCTAGGGGTCTGGCAAAAGTCACTCCAAGAGAAAATTCAACCGGTTTCAAGGAGAAACAACACCTGTTTCGCGTTAATTTAACCTGGGGAATGAGGGGGATGGATGTGCTGCAGGATTTTTCCCACTCACCAGCCTTGCCCGGTGTCATCCTGTTTGCTAAGCCCTGTGCGCGCAGAACTGTGGAAAAAAGGCTTGATTTCAGAATCCAACCAAGATGCCTGTGATCGAGCAGCACATGACAATTACAAGCAACATTAGTGGTTAGGCCTGATGGCCAACAGCAGGGACACCACAGCACTCTCTCAGTACCGAGAGAAACATCCAGGGAAAATATAAAAAGTATAATTAAATTAAGGTGAAACACCAATGCATACAATGTACAGTCATTAAAATGCAACAATAACATCTATTATCAGTGACCTCCTTATCAGAATAAAAATATTGTATTTTCTTGAAAAAGCCTGAAGGGCTGGTTCCATTTGAACATGTTTTTTCATGCTGTTTATTGCCTTTCTTCTCCCTTGCATTTTTCCTCACCCTAACAACTACCTGCAAACACATGGCAGTCTCAACTTGGTTCACTGCAAACACCCAAAGCGCCCAAAACATCTCTGGGAAATGCATGCCCAGAGACCCAAAGGTGAAACAGAGAAGACCTTGATTTGAAAACTGCAAACAGGAAATTCTCGTCACCTACGAAGTGTCAGGTTACATCCATGCTAGATGTCAGATCGGTTCTAACTCCGAGCACTTCTACAGCAAAGAGCTTGTGTAAAAACAAAAGGCAGCAAACACTCAAACAGTGCAGGTCTAATATTCTTGTGATTTTGTTTTTCATTTGTGTGGTTATCTTTAACTGTCTTGCTATTAAATTAAGATTTAGCTATTCAGGTACTAATCACTTAAAGTAGTAGAGCTCAGTACTCAATCTCTGCACACTGAATGTATTCCTTGTTCAGTGATTTCTTTACCCAGTCAGACATACAGGCTGGCAGATAAAACTCCCCCTGTGGAAATCTGAGGTGAATTAGCACACAATGGGTAATATATCGAACATCCTTAAATGTAAATGCTGAGTTTGTTTCATCCGATTGAAGTACATGGAACTCTCCCCTTTACTGCTTTATACTCCTGCAGGCTTCTGGTAAACTATGATCCCATTTTTTAAAACAGTAGACTCCTTAAGATCCCATTTTTTGGGATCTTAAAAAAGTCACAGAGCGGTGGCCCTGTAGCTAAGGATCTGCGCCTGTGGCTGGAAGGTTGCCGGTTCAAATCCCGCAGCCGGCAAAGGAATCCTGCTCCATCGAGCCCCTGAGCAAGGCCCTTAATCCCAACTGCTCCAGAGGCGCTGTACAATGGCAGACCCTGCGCTCTGACCCCAAGCTTCTCTCCCTGTCTGTGTGTCTCATGGAGAGCAAGCTGGGGTATGCAAAAAGACGAATTCCTAATGCAAGAAATTGTAAAGGGTTAATAAAGTAATGTTATTATTATTATTTTTAAGACAGTGAACTCCTGATTTCTCACAACACCTGATTAATGGCTAAAGTTTGATGGTTATTCAGCATTGAAAATGTCATGATTCTTAACCATTAATTTAATTTTGGAAAAAGGTTTCACTGGAATTTAAAAAAAATGAATCTGTTTGGGTAAATGGACGAGATGAGTGATGCTCTCCTCTGCAGCACGCTCCACGTACAGCAGCAATTATCTTGTGGCTACAATAAGAAATGAAGCAGTATTTTACTCTTTTGAACTTTCCTCAGACTGCTGACCAACAGATTCTTTTCTGGTCAGTATATGTCTGCATATGTGCATATTTAAGCAATGGTGATGGTACACGTTTTCTTTTCAGCTACACAAAGAACTAGCTTACTTCAGGTACCTGAATTAGAAGTCGGAAAGCTCATCTTCAATGGTTAGCCCACATTTCATGTACTTTTGAATACATGTAATTTTGTTTTATGACTATTTGAAATACTGAGTGAACTTTGATTCTAATCGACAAACACACATTAATTAAGTGCAATGAGCAAGTGAATGAATATACTAGTAAATTATTTAGCATCTGGGCAACACGACTGGTAGCAGGTAGCCCCAGCAGAAACACTTATCAACTGAATAACTTTTTTCATTATAAATACGAAGCAGGAAAAGTACATTCTTAAAAAAATTAAGTGTTGTTTTCTTATAAAGTCTCGAATGGCAACATCTACATTATACACGTCTGTAACTGTGTTGTAAAAATAATTAAATAACAGCTGTACAAAAACTGAGATGAGATGCAACACAAAAATGGGGCTGTTTTCGGCCACACACTAGTGAAGTAGTCCCCTCCCCCTCCTTGTCTGTGTACTTTGCTGGAACTCTCTTATTCTGATGGAACAGTGCCAGTTCACTGCTCCACACACATTGTATTCTTCACAAACATCTTTAATGGTTCAGAGACTATATAGGCAAGATTTTGGTTTAAAAAAAGGCAAAAGGTTAGCAGCATGATAATTAAAAAGCCTGGACACAGCTTACAGCAGTGTGACCTATAATGGTATCCAATTCTAAAAGCCCCTGAAGAATTTTCAAAACGTGAAGATCTTCGCTTTTTTCTCAAAGTTTTCTGTCTCGCTCTATCCTGTGATGTAATCACATGACAAACAGACCTTTCCTGGTCTGAGCATTCTTCAAGAGTTTCAAAAGCAAAGAGGCCTAGAGAGGGGTGAAAACCTTTTATGATCTCTTAAAGCACACTAGTTACAAAACCAAACACAACTACATAACACAATTACATTGGTTAACACAAAACTGGTAAAGAAAAAGGTAACAAAAGGCAGTATTTGCATTCATGTCTTAACATAACATTTTAAAATTAAAAGTAAAACTACTACAATGTCAGAATTCTAGGTTCCAAAAAGCAGAATCATAGCTTTAGCTATTATTTTATAAATTGTGCCTTGTAATAAAAAACAGGAAAGAATATTGCATTTCAGTAAATGAAAGAGTAATGTATCAAGATTTAAAATTGCCCGATTTGATGTTTAAGCCTTTAATTGAACACAGAAGGAGTAATTGTTCTTTCTGTTTTTTGGGGATCTAAAATTTTGAAACAAATGACAGCACATGACAGTCTTACAAAGCATAAGCACATTCATTTGCTTCCATAAAAACAACAGCAAGTGGTACTGTGACAGATTTTATGTTAAGAAATTGGAATTACAGCTATTGTTCAATCATTCGATAAGGGAACAGACCTCCTTGTCAGCAGTAACAAAACCTACACCACTACTAGCAGTTATAGACGTAGAATATGGAGCAAAAAAACGTGCAAAACTAGCAATCAACTGCAGACTGCATGTTTATCATGCTATTTTAACACTTGCTGAGCCTTACGTGCAGTAATCAAGTTAGATGATCTGATAATTAAGTTCTATTAAGAAATTAATGTTGAAATTTTACAGAAAATTCATTAACTTGCAGTCTGAAGTTATAATCACCAACAACAGAAAATTATACATACCAAACATTTTTGCTTAAACGTATATTAGATAGGGAATTGTCTGAGAATAAATTACATTGTGCGCGTCTACATAATAGTGAGAAGGGGGCAAATTTCCAGAAGTTAAAAAGAACCAAACTGTAGCTAATAAAAGATGTCTGTACAGTCTAATAATTTTGATCCCATCGACTCACACTGTATAACAGAATCATATTCTTGCCACAGCTTATTACATTGTAAACAACTAATTTACAGTGCCAAGCTATTTAAAAATTGGCAACTCGTGTGAAGCTGACATCTATGAACTAGACAAATAAAAGCAAAAGATCCGAATCACAGAAGAGTGGCAATATTTTGCACACACATTTACATAAAAGTAAAAAGATAACAGAATGTTGTAGTTTAAAATGAAACTCATTTTAAACTCAGAAATTATAAAAGAGAAACTAATGCAGTAAAGGGTTTTTGTCCATATGTAACAGTCTTCGAATGTGGGACAGTTCTAATCTTTATATTCTCTTACCTTGTTTATAGCAGGGATTAACCACAAAAGCAAATGTGAAAATAGTACTGTTGCAGTTTTATGCAACGATCTTTTGCTAATACACGTGCTTCAATCTTTGAGAATGCACCTTTAACAAAAAATAGGTGTTAGACAACTGAAAGGTCTGAATATCCAGTATCAGTGTCATTATCATACATTTCTAAAATTATATCTTAACAGATCAGTGAAATGATGCGTCCAAAGGAAACTGCTGTCTTGAGTGCACCATTTTGGCTCCAATTTCTCACAAGTCACATGAAGACAAAGGTCCTGGTTGAAGCCAGTACGGTCTCAGTTTCACTCAGTGAAACCAAAAGCCAGGGAATCAATGTTCAACTTTGTTACTAAGTAGAGTAAAGGTGAAACAAATTTGGAAACGTTCTGTGTCAAGTGTGACTTATCTAGTCACGATTCACAAAAGGAATTTCCGTGTTCAGCTGGTTCCAACGCAAACCTTAGGAAAGATCCCAATAACTAAAGGTATCTTAACCAGAGAGGCTGAAGATGGGTGAATTTATCTACGTACTACATCGAAAGCGTATGAAGATCATGAGAAACAAATTTTAATGATCATAAAAAAAAAACACAGGCAAGATTTGTATACTTAACAGTAATAATGCCTCTCTTTTTCAATAAGACAAATTTTAAAGATTCAAACTTAGGTTGAATAAGAAAAGCCTGACCAAAGCTCGCTATATGCAGACATCTTGCTTCTTGTCTATATCCTGCATCGCGTTCAAATCTCACTACATCCCTTAACACCAGAGGAGCATTCTCAGCTGTGCCGAAAAGGACTGGAGTTCTTGTTTGTTACAGAAGTGATTTAATGCTTTTGAAATGGTAAAACCTATCCATAGATGGAATAATTATTGTAAACCCTTATTTTACTGAAGTGAATTGTGAAAAATCCACACATACAATCAAGGCTTCCTTTACATACACATTTGTGTTTCAAAGAAAGACAAAAGAACAGTCTCATTTGAAAAAGAATGAGAGATCCTATAACATATGGGAATGGCTGACTGCTTCTGGGCGCTCAAGAGATAAGCCAGGCCAGAGCTGCATTCAAAGGCTGCTATTGTACCCATTTGTAATGCTGCAGCATTAAAAATACATTTAAATTTAAAGCTTTATTTCTACCATTTCTGTTACAGTGCCATCCACAAATGGTGCTATTTGCTCCATTCTACATTTTATATTCAATTCTTCGAGTTCATCACTATAAATAATCCTTAAGAAAAATGTATCGTAGAAGTACTGAATCTTTTCTATGCCACTTTCCATAAACCCTAAAAATCCAAAGAAAATGTTGAATTGTTTTATACAATCCCAGACTTCCAACCATTCTTTTTTTTTTTTACAAACTCCGGTTTATTCAAAGAAAGAAGCTGTTTTAGTATTTAACCATTTCCCACCAAGAATTACGCATCTAATGCAGTCTCCTGTAGAAATCAAGAAGCATTTGTGAAGAATCCTAACCCATAAAAGACACACAAATCATACAAGGTAGGAAACTGAACTTTAGGAGGATAGAATATTTTAGCAGTTAAAAAAGAAGAATCACACACAGGAACAATGAGACAGAGGACTAATCAGTAGCTGACTCACTGGATGTGTGGAAACAGGGGCAAACTAACTCAAACAAGAAGCAGTGAATGAAGCATGTCAGTGCCTTGAGTTCCTCATTTAAAGGAAATCCGTGATTTGACTGCAGTAAATTAAAAATCACTTAGGCTACAAGCAAACAAAATTAAAGAAAACATTATGTATGCAGGAAGTATAAAACAATTCTGAGAGGTTATCAGACAAAGCTCTACGACTAGGTAAAAGCCTACAATTGCAGTGTCACGTATAATATATTAAATCATTACAAAGTTTATACAGCAGAGCAGCAAACATTGCTGGTTAAGAATCAACCATCACAAATGACCTCTGACACAGAACTTCTCAATACAACCATCTGGCATTTTAGTATTTTCCCATGGCTCCAGTTGCTATTTCTACCAAATCGTTAACAAAAAAATAGATCAGCTCTCAATAAAAAACATTAGAGGAATTAGGCCTATTTCAACTGACTAAACAAAACAGCAACAACATTCACAAACAAGGGTTGATCTAAAGTGACACATTAATGACAGCCCTTATTTTTTTCCTGTGATATTGAAATTCAATATCAGAGAATGGCTGAGCACTAGAGAATGGATTTCCCATTGTGAGAAAACCTCAGACCCTAGGAATCAGCCCCTGAAACACGAAAGGGCTTTCTATCCCAGATTTGTAATGGTGAAAACCCAAGAGAAAGTGGTCAAACACAAAGGTTAGCAACCTAACTATATACCTAAGGATAATATGGAACTAAGTACATGCCCGTTAGGGTCTTGTTTACTAATGGGTAAGGATATCAAAGCAAAAAACTGAAGTGGAAACTTGGAAAATCAGTCAGGACTTGCAGGGTTGAAAAGGAAATGAACAATTTAATATTGAAAGGTATATTCAAATATTGAATAAACTAATTTGGAAAACTGCCAACATCCATAAAATGACTCAAGGGTGGCTTTAATTAGTAACCCACTTCCGAACTGGTGCATATCCCTTTCAGCTTTTAAAAAAAAAAAGACTTTAAATGATGCTAGATACCCTATATACCCTGTGAACTCTTACAAACATCCGGCAGCGAATGGCCCTGTGGGTGGAAACAATAGCACACTGACTTATGGCTCACACACGACAAACTAAAACCAAGCTGCCCAACTTGGACTGCACCCGCTTGAAACAGTACAAGAGACGTAATGGAGGACACCCAGGCTCTGTAGAATTCATGCAAATAGCTCAAGATTGAGGTCTGGAGGCATAAAAACTTGCTTTTGCGTTTCCCCACAGATGGAGCACGAAACTACTTCACCGTAAAATACTAATGTGTCATCTTTGGTGTTGGGAAATTCTGTAATACACTAGTTTTTTTTTTTCTTTCGATCGCTGTGCCCCGAATGAACAGTTGTTCAAACCTGCCTGTCAGCGCCTTCAAAAAAAGACTCAATTAAATTCAGCGGCCTTCGACGTCGAGCGTTGAGCAGGCAGATAAGCCCCTCCTGGTCGTTAAGCAAAACAGAAAACGTATTTTAAAAAAAACGGTGTGCGGATGCAACTCTCGCAAAACTTTTTTTTAAAACTTTCTTTTTTTTTTTTCGGTAGAGCAGGGGGGGGGCATGCGTATTTAAGGGGGACAGTCCGGCGTGGTTGGGCACATTTCCTCCCTTACAAGTCATCACAGCTTAGGGCACAAATGAACAAGCATTGTGATCTCTGTCCTTGTAGGCTGGAAAGTCTCGGCTAGATCCTGTTGGCTCTGCAGTGCTGCTTGCAGGCCTGACCTCCCTCTCTCTCTCTCTCATTTCATCTTACTTGTTGTTGAAATAAAAATGGAGGCTAAAAATGGAAACAGGAGCTCTTCACAAATACCACCCATTCTCCCTGGCGCTACTGAGGTGGGGGAGAAGGAGAAAATCATATCGCCCAGCGTTCAGGAGTCTTTAACAGCAATTCAACTAAATGCATTCAAGAAAATAAAAACAGGGGCTGACGGGCAGCCTGAGGAGCTATAAAGACATTCTGCTTCTATTAAAAGACGTTGTCAAAAACAGGGAACTGGGTTAACTTGGACACAACGAAAATAGAAAACAAAAGTAGAATTTCAACACCATTTTATCTCGTACCAGATTAGCAGGTATGCATATTTCAGAATCGAACAGGAAGCGTGATTGGCCGGAGCTAACACGCTAAATCCTATCCCAAAAAAAGTGAACGTTATTTATTGATGACTCTCAAATTTCTTAAATACTACCTGATTTTACCCAGCCCAGCAATTCACATGGTCAAATGTCTGAACGCCAGATGACTCGAAGTGCAGTACAAACCCTAAAAGTAGCTAACTCAATTCAATCTTCGCTAGTTTCAGCTATAATTTCACCTCATTTAACATTGTTGTGCATTTGAAATCCTTCCTTTCCTCACTATAACATGTATTCAATATCCATGTTGATGCTGATGAACAACCAAATTTTATATTTCTAACAATTAGAAATCACTGCCTATGCAATATCAACGACGTTTAGATTGTTTAAATAAACTCCACATCTGCGATACAATTTCAAAAATAAAATTGAAAGGAGCATTGTTTACATTGAAACACTGCATAGCACGAAGCCCAAAACCAAAAATAACTGTCCCTCACAGCCTAGCAAATATTCTGCAAATGTTTAAAACATTTATACACTCAAATAAACATCTTGCAACGCCCTTTAAGCATGAAAGATGTAATCTTTCATGTGGACTACCATCACATAAACCTCAGATTTAAAAACCTCAAGATCCAGCTAAATCTGACAAAAATCGTTCAAATATAGTCAGACTTACCTATAAAGGCCTCTTCACCCCAGTTCAAATCGAGAACCCGCTGATTTTGTCCTTTGATCTAGAAATATTCCAACATCAAGGCAAATCTAACAACAAGGCCCTTAAAACCACCGCGGCGTTTCCTGCACTCAGTACCCGGGAAGGTGGCTCCTTTTTCCCGGGTAGCTGACAGCCTTCTCAGTAGCCCTTGCACAGGGGGGAAAAGTTTTATTCCCTGTTCTATCGCAGCCCAAGCACCTCCGTGGGTTGTCTACAATCAATTCCTGGTGTTTAAATCCGTTTATAATAGTGTTTTTAGTATTTATAACCGGTGTTTATGAAGGGAGATGTACTGCTCTATGTAGAGTTAAGGCTCTGATTCTCTCTCAGCTCCTCAACATTCGCAGTGCCGCCCATCCCCCTCCTAACCGGCATCAACCGCGGGAGCCAGCGAAACTGACACACAACCAAAACACGGGGATTCCCAGCCGTCGACGCAGGGGCTCAACGGTGGGCGGCCTTGCGATCCCTCTCTTGTTTGTGATTGGAGGAACGGGTGTCTTTCAAGACAGTTAACTGGAACGGAAAAAGCCTACTGGAACAAAACAGCGCCGATACTCCCGTTATTTCTTCCAAAGGGGGAAGGGAAGCCCTCTTGAAGGGGGTGGTGAGGTTTAGCCGCGGCTTGTTGTCGCTCACACGCTAGTGCCCGGTGCGGTGTACACAGACGGACCTGCGAGAGCTGCGGAGGGAAGTGGCGCAGTGTTGGATTTTGAAAGTGGATGAGCCGAGAAAAACAAAATGAATGTTAAGTTATAAACGCGGTGGACTTTTATGTTCTTTTGGGGAGGGGGGGTATCTGTGTTGGTTCGGTTAGGGTTTGTGTTTAGCTTTGTGTTAATTTTACACTTTAAACAACGTACCCTACGGTAAAAGGAAAGCCCCAAGTTGCTCAGCTGGCAAAGCCGTAAAGCGCAACCGCCTAGAACCTATTAAATTTTGAACTCGGTGCCCTTAGCAACACTGGTTGTCAGGCGCCCCGTTCCAGGAGCCTCACTAGCAGAAGGTGGGGGAGCCCCGCCTATGCTTTCATCTGATTGGAGCATGAGGTGTCGATTTAGTGGGAACCGAGAACAGGGATTGGAGGTGGAGCTCGAAACTGACTGGCCGTTAGGGGCTGTCTCACGCCGGCGAGTTATCTGCGCTTGTTTACGAGTTACAGCTCTCACTTAACTGGAGAAAGCTGTGAAAAGGATATCAGTGGTGGCCAAAAAAAAAAATGGATATTTTTACGGGCAGATGACCAACAAGAGAGAAGAATAAAAAAAATATATATATTTGAAAATCATTTCGGTGATTTGTTCTTTTTCTTCCCCCCTCTTGACACTGGATATGGGTTCGGTTCGAAAGACGGTCCTTTTTTTCTGTGTAGATAGGAACGTATGGGTCTTACTCGATGGAACAAGGTTTAACGGAAACGCTCACCACGATGTCGTGCGCCGAATGACTGGTGCGGCCTGACATGAATGGAGAAAGCTAATGCCGTGTTGCTATTGGCTGGCTGTCCTTCGGTCGGAAGACGTGCCGCGAAAGCTGATTGGGTAGTTTGTCATGGTACGTCAGTTGTTGGGTGGTGGGGGGGACATTAAAGTTACAGAGTCTCGACTGTCAATTTTACGGACGTTAAAAATTTAGTCGTAATTAATTATATGCCAAAAAACGCGTTATCGTGTTCTACACGCGATATACGGGTTTAATACTTAACCGCTTAAATTCTTTCTGATTATTTTTAATCACCTTTGCTACCGGATCAAAAAGGGGAAAAATGTCGCAGATTCGCTGTTCTGGTTTTACGTAATGGGGTTACAGAACCGGTCAAATGATGTTTTCTTGATTTAGAAGAAGTGTCTCAAAAGATCAAACTGAGAAATCAATGTTACAAATCTCGTTGAAAAAGAAAGGTAGGCTTTGAGGTCAGTACATCTTCATGAACGCGTTCCGTTTTAAAAAAAGTGCAGTTAAGTTATTTATAACGAAGAGCTTGAGTAATCTTGCGTTTGGTTTATGTGCCTTTTTAGAAAATAATCGAGTATTTGTACAGGGCAGTGGTGGTTTGGGGGAAACCGTGCCTTTCAAGGAAGTAAAAAAATAGCTTCCGTCTGATCCTGTCCGAAAGTGACTCCTAATGTAGAAGACCGTGCGATTTGGCTGATCCCAAATGCAGTTGTACGATTTATCCTTTGAAACGTGTAGAACGCACAAATGCTACAGCTTCCATAAAACAAAAGTTTTTTTTTTCCTTTGCGATCTGTTAAAGACGGGTTATGATAATGATAATAACACCGGAATATAATAGCTATTTATAAAGTCTCCGCCTGAACTACGGGGTTTCCTAAGGTTTCAAGCAGGGGCAAAGAGGGGGAAGGGCAGATAATTCTATTTCGATGCCGTCATCGTTATAGGCCTTTTTTCGCCTGGTGAATTGCGTGCGTGATAAGGGGCAGTGATCCATGTATTCAGAAAGGGTAGGTTAGGACATCCAGCGTGGCAGAGACATGCAAGCAGGCACGTAAAACTGCGCAGTCTCCCCCCCCCCCCACACACACACTTTGTGTACGAGGGTTTCGCATTGCGATAAGTTAGACGGACGTGGTTTTTAAGGAAGGCAAAGCTTTTCCTTTCTGAAAACACAGCAGCTAGTTTTTTTTTCCCCTCGTTGTAGACATAAACAGAAGAACTCGGCAAAATGCGAAATTTGACGAATATGACGGAAAACGTATCGGAGCTTTTCGAGAAGTGATACGTGCAGATAATTCACTTTTTCGCCATTTGAGCGTCATTACAGGTCTGTCCTGTCACGCCGATAAGTCTCGTTTAATTTTAGAATTACCCCAGCAACTCCTACCACAGTGACGCATAGACTGAAGACAATGTTTATGGTATTAAAACTACAGACCCTCAGTTAAATGTAATACATGTAGAAATGACGTTAGACGAGTACTGGGCGGGATAAAAACAGGGACGTTTAGTCTTGCCTAATTCGGAGGGTAAACTCGGTACCACAGACATTGTCATGCAATGTACAAAGAGGCTAAACGTTCTTTATTTCAAGCCCTTCAATATTCGTCTAATGTCCTGTATGAACAGTGTGTATTTAATCAAAGACTTGTTTGTGCTACGCTCATTCATAACACTTGTCCGTGAAGAACGTGTTCACGAAAAAGCAGCCCGAGCTAAACTAATGAAAGCACAATCGCACGGACATTATGTAGTTAAAATATGCGTTTGTTGCTTTTTTTGGAAAGGAATTCAACTAGGCAAGTATCTGCTTTCCCGTCCTCTCTGCAGAAGGAACAGTCTGAGATGTAACGCAGCCCAGGAATAACCTTTGTCCCGCAGACTAGGTGGAACACATGACTAATCTCTGCTTTCTATGGACCCTTTCCTCGTATCCCAGCAACTGAACCAAATCGAGGCTACAACCACAATACGTCCATTGTGCAGTTGTTAACAAGCTACATACCGGCAGTCTAACAAGCTTCAGTGGGAAACCGGTGGAATTTGGAATCTCCCCCCCCCCCCCCCTTCCAATTCGGGAATAGAATATGATGTAATTGTAACAGTGATAAATTCTTTATTTTCATTGGCAAGCGAGTTAGTGTGCTTCAAAAAGAAAAATGAACACGAGTACCACGTTCCTCCATTTCAGGTACTGCGACTACATGGGAATTTATGGGAATAAATGCCATTGTTTATACATATCCTGAATTCTTGCATGATCTTTAAAATATTTTTTTCTATTGCACGGAATTTGAAGGTGGGTATTTTATCTAGAAATAAACTAAGCCGTAGAACTCAACAAATCTGATCAAGCTGAATATGACACACAGGCCCCGTGTTGCTAAAAGTATATGAATATACTTCCATTGTTTGGAGTCAAAGTAATTAACATTAGGAAGTATGCTTTTTTTCCCAAATTTGAGTACATACATGCATTGCAAACCTTTTTGATTCTGACTACTGTTTCCCTTCTGGCACAACTTTACATACCCTAAAATACAATTAATAACAGCATTAGTAGACATTTCCACCAGGAAGCATAATTGTTCCACCTGAAAGGAAAATCACATTGCTTTAGGAAAGGTGTCAGTCCTTATTTAACATGACATATTAAGATGAAACACGGAGGAGGTGCCCAAGTACAATGTAAGTGATATACAGTAGACTTTTCACTTGCAGTCTAATCTCCTATCAGACAAACAGCTGAGTGATCTTCAATAGGGTACTGACTATGTAGTGTTTTGGTGGGCATGAGAGTGATAAAGCACTTTTGACAGCTTGATTATAGTGTGGTCAGCTCTGGGTTTTGTCAGTCACAAATGCAGGATAAAAGATTTACCTCTGATAACTCGGGGACAAATATATCAGAGCTTGCTGAACTTGCAAAACGTCTGAGGCAGGAAGGATACTGTTTTACACTAGGTATCAAAATTCATTGTATAGCTTTGGTAACAGGGTTTGTGTTAGAATTTTAAACAAGTAAAACAATGAAAATGACCAGTGTTAAGAGAACACTGGTGTAGTCTACAGTAATGGAAATCACCGACAGAGTATGACAATAGTTCATACTATGTAGTGCAACTCATAGCACTCAATGCCGACCAGATAATTATGTACATTTCAGTTCTGCAAAATTAACCTCCTATAATTCAGTGTAATTCCCTGGAAGTGGTGTTTCCCGGATAATATTGCATACGAGTTAAGGACAGCCGACAGATGTTTAATAGAGTTTCTGGTGAGTGTCCAGTATGTGGCAGTTCTTGGTGATGGCCTGAATTTTTGTCATGAAGTGTGATTTTGGGCACTGGACAGTCACAGATGGTGATCGGCACAGGAACTAATTCAGGCCCCAAACAATAGGATTCATAAAGATGGTTCTGTGCATAAGCTAAAAGATTTAAAAAAATAAGCTGGGGGAAATGTTGACCTCAGTCACAATAACCAAGTATTCTTTGCAAGCGTGGACATTATTTTTTTTTTACCTGTTCCTCTTTCCTTGTGTAGGACTATATATACACATATTCTTACATATTTAAAAAGATTGATGTGTCCTTCAAATTGCCTGTGACACATTTAAATACACTTGGATGTTGCTTTACATTCTAAAACTCTTATTGGCAAAAAGCATTAAATTCCTCAAGGTATTAGCAACCTGACTATTGGTGGGATTTTTTCACATTATAATTTAAATCACCTGTTAAAAAACATGTTCTCTTAGAGAATAGGCACTCTGCCCAGTGTTGCCCACAAGGCCTTTAGGCTTTTATCTTTAAAATTCAGCTATTTCTATAGTGAACATGTTAATGTGATGAAGTTACCTGCAAAACCTGCTGAACTGTGGTCTTTAAGGACTGAGGGTGTGCACCACTGTATCACGAGTAAAATATTTTTAAAATAATGGTTTCTAAAAGCCTTTACAGGCTATGATCTGGATTGTTTTTTTATTAAAAATCTGCAATAAATGTAATGTACACTACTGTTGTCATTTTGACAAAGAAACACAATAGAAGTTAATCAGCCAAAAAGATACAGAGATTTATTTTGATATGGTGGCTAATAGTGAATACAAGCAGTAATTTTGTTGAGCAATTATGTTTTATGTATGGTTGCATCTTCAATCTTAAAAACTCATTTGGAGGGGGACAAAAAAATAAAATGTTTCAATTTTTTAGGGCACAATATGGAAATATTCAAGGTAGAATAATTAAACAGTCTTCTTCAGGGCAGACATACTCAAGCTCTCACTACAGACCCTAAACTAAAAATGTCTTCTGAATAGTCGCAAATCCTCCAGTAATTATCAGAATGATATATTGCAGTGCATGCTTCAATGATACATACAAAAGCAAGGAACAAATAATACATGTGCTTCCCATAAAAAATACATATCGTCACTTTTCTCTCACTTGCTTCCTCCAGTAATGCCACTTAAAATGAAAAGAGCTAATAACTGTATCAGACTTCAAATTTATGGGAAAGACCTATCAAAATATGCTTTCAGAACAGAGTTACACAGATCATGTTAAATTGCTTTTTGTACAAAAGAAACCTTCCACCTTTGGCAAGCATAACTACAGCACAAAGTATTTAATAGCAATAAATGAAAGTGTTCAAGGTTGCTTCTTTTACATAAGGCTTGGAGCCTAACAGTTATTACCGAAAGACAGGTTTGTTCTCAACGTGTAACTTACACTACCTGCAGTGCATCGCCTCTTTTTTAAAATTGTTTTCACTTTTTATTATAATTAAGACTAGTGCAGTTTGAGAGTCTTGCCTCCCTCAATGTGGGGCCTGTGACATTGCTTTGGAGACACCTGTTGAACAGACATATGTATTAATGTAAAATGTAGTGATCCTTCATAAGTGCTACCCTAAAAGAAAATAATGTAAACGAAAAACAGATATTTGAAATTGTGTAATAGCATTATAATAGCAGGTGCTAAGAACGGAGTAGAACGTAGAACGCATTCAACACAAACCAACACATGCTTTTCAAATCTCGTTTTTGTATTGGACAGGGTGCACTGCTTCCACCACCTGCACAGTTACAAATGTTTGTGGAATAAAAGTGTGCATACTTCTGGATCCGTGTCACAGGTTACCCTTGGTCCTGCAAATTATACCAACTATATAAAGTACATAAATAAGTCCAAAGTCACTACGCAATCTTGGAGTTCACAGACATTTCTGTGCAAAACTTTGTGGCAAAGGCAAAAAGAGATCAAATCAGATTTCAGACTGCCGAAGGCTTCCAAGCAAGTCCCTTCTTGCTTTCTTCAACAGTGTGCATAAATTGTGAGTAAACTAGAATGATGCCCCTAAAGGCTGACAGTTTTTACCACACATTTTTTTGAAGAACATACGTTAACAGTACAAGGCACTGTTGTTAGATAGGGGATGACCATCTCCAGGTGTAAACAGTGTCTACTGACGACCGACTGCAGATAGGGAAATTATCACAGTAACTGCTGCGGGTCTAATCAGAAGCAGCTTTGGCTTTTCGTGCAGTCTAGCAAGTTTCAATTCAATGGATACAGCAGTTCCAAAGACCAACTTAGCCTGAGAAGTGAGAAACAAAAAGGCGGTCAGGTACTCATCTTTGTTTCTGCAAGAAAGACAGTGCATCTGTTGTTAATTAAATGTTAGTGTTGTGGGCCACATAAGTAAAGAAAAAGGTTGGAGCTAATTGGCCAAATAGGTTCTGAGCAGGAACAGTCTGTATGACATGTTGTGTTATTCAGAAAAGTTTATGACCAGATACAGGTGTAAGTTATCATAGTCATTTTTCAAGTGCAAATAAAAAGGCACCTTGTTCAGCAAATCTGCAAAGTTCCAATTCAGTCGGTACAGCAGTAGAGATGGCAAAGAAGCTCTGGAATATGAGGGTCAAGTTGATATCTTGTTTGACACAGGACCTCAGTTTTTAATCAATGTAATGGCTTGTATCTCTCACCATACCTATTATGAAGCAAGTCTTCGAGCACAAGCAGTTTCAAATGTGTGTAAAAAAAGATGGCCTCTCAAGACTTCCAGTACTTGGAAGCCTAAAAATCTGATCTGGGATATAACCCAATCTGCCCCCTGGTAGAATAATGTCTAATATGAGCTCATAAGCATGCACATTTAAATTCCACAACCATTTGTGTTTGGGAGTTACAAGCAAAGTGCATACAATAACTTATCCTGTATTTATACATTAGCATAACATGAAACTGCATCAGGGTGGATTGCAGAGATTGTGAGGATTGCATTGCACAGAAAACATGAAAGCCATATTAATTAAATACATTTTTCAGTTTACAGTATTCCATAAAGACTTCATACATGTAGAAACAGAGGGCAAGGTGGTCCCCTTTTAATTACATCAATTAAATATTTGTTTGCCTAATGCTGGGATAACTACCGCCATTCAACAACTACCAGTTTACAAAGGTCAGTCCGTTTTTTCTACAGGTTTTAGAGAACATTTGGGTGACAAAAGGTAGGAAGGTATGTTATGGTTCCTTGTCATTCAGCTATTCTCTGCTCTGGGTCTCACTTTTTCAAAGTTCATGAACACATACAGCCTGGTTCAGAAACCAGCTTTCACCTGGACTGAGCGGCTTCTCTCTTTTAACTCCAGTCAGTGGCTCGGAAAGTGAATAGAAAAAAAAATGGCTGTAGTTACACTCCGCATGCCGAGACACTCCTGCTGAAACTTAATACTGCCCTCTGCTGGTCGCCTAGCGACACTGGCTCTGCACTAGACCCCCTGCCTTTCAGAGCAGCTTCAGATTTCCAGTTACATTGTTAACCACTTCCTCTTCACCAATAACTGCCAAGACGGTTCGGGATCCAGACTCCACCTAGACAGAAAAAAGAAAAAAGGCCTCTTTTCACAGATATGAACTACTTACGTGTGTTCTATACATTTCCAGACGCAACGTTACAAAGTTAAAACGTTAACTGTTTTTGTTGCAGATTGACTTAGAGAGACTAATGGCTGAACTAACATTAAAGTGTGCTTTTTACAAAAGGACCGCTGTTTTCTCATCCAAAAGACAAAGCAAAAGGAGGTTCCATATTCAAGGTTATACATAGGAAGTAGTTCAGGTAGGTAGTTGTGTCAGCATGCGTAGGCTGCAAAAGAACAAGTTAAAGGTTTATTCCATGCTGAAAAGAGAAGAAAAGAAACACAACACACCCAAAGAAGGCTCCACAGCCAAAACATGTTTCCTTTCTTTTCTTTTCAGCATGGAATAAACCTTTTATCTTGTTCCTATACATAGGAAGGCTGAGTTTTTACTGGGAAAATTTTAAAAATTTGATGTGCATGTAAAATACTAACATTTGCAATGCTAACACGTAGGAGAATATCTAGAATTTTTAAATTACTCTTATATAGTGCAAAGAAATTTCTATAAGAAGGAGCTGTGAGGGACCAGAACAAAATATCCAGCCATGTCTTTAAAGAGGAGTTCCACTGACTCTTCTGTAGCCATCGGGCCATCCTGGGTCAAGATGAAGACATATATGGCTTTCACACTCTCCACTCTAAATCATAGCATGCACTTCCATTACCTACAGTAGGAGAGGTCTCAAACAGGGCAAGGATATGACTCACTGTTAAAACTGTGCCAACTGGGGTCATTCTTACACAATACTTGGACACCCTAGCCAGCTCAAGCCCACCCGAGCCTGCTGATACTGTGCCAGTCACACGCAGAATCCGAGTTATGATAAGCTGAAATCACAGCTTAGACACTAGCGAGCACACAGGTCAACTAATGTTCCAAAAGACAGCCTCTTCTGCTTGGACAACTGAAGAGCCCCACTTGAACCTTCCCAGCATCTCCTCCCTTACCCACCTGAGTCCTGCCAGCATCCTGCACCAGGTAAGTGGGTAGGCTGAGGCTCATGGCAAGGGCTTGGAGCTCCAGCAGGTGGGCCATATTACTCCCCTGGAGCACCACTTTCTTGGCTCTGTACAAAACAATTGTTTTGGATGTTTAATGCACAGGCAAGTAAAAAAAAATAAGATGGCGATTGATATACACAACCTTTGGTTTTGCTGCAATTTCTGTTTTACTTATGTTTTCTATTAACATACAAAGGTAACCAGAAAAAAAAAACAAGAGTTGCCAGTCATCTCAAAACCTAAAGTATTACAAATATAAATGAGTATAAAGTCTGTTATGTATCATTCTTTTGCATCTTTACAGATGCGTAAAATCATTCTCATTAGGTTCTAGAAATAATCCACCTCTCCCGGTATCTCTCAAAAACATCCTTCTGGAGTCTTAACTGAAAGGTTAAGTTTTCCATTTCATAAATCTCTGAAACAATAACAATCCAATTTTCTTTGGCTGGGGGGGGGGGTCTCTTCGTAACCATTTACGCGTTATACCTTTCTTACTTGCTGCCAAGAATACTTTTAGAAAGTGTTTATCTCTTCCTACAACCTCGTCGGGCACATTACCTAGATACAGAACTGAACAAGACTTTGGAATTTCTAAACATAATATATCCTGAATCTGAGACCACACTTCTTCCCAATAACACTGAATTCTTTAACATGGACAAAATATATGGGAATGTCCTGCCTCTCTGTGACCACAATCTCTCCATCATGGTTGTGGCAAACCAAGCCGAGACGATTTTATTTTTGGGGTTATGAAGAATCAAGTTAAATTCCTCCAGCAAAATTCCGGCCATTTTTTTTGAGTTCGTGGAAGTGCACTGTGTTGTACACATATTCTCCCATTCCTCGTTAGTGAAGGCAATATTTAGTTCTTCTTCCCATTTTGTCTCAATATAATACTGTTTCTTTTCTAGAACTCATTATACCCTGATGCAGTGTTCGTACTGTGGTTTTGCTGCAATTTCAATCTGGGTGATTAGCGTTGCTTGGAAAGAAGTGAAAGCTGTGAGAGGAAAGGGACATGGGGAGGCAGGTACAAGCCTGACTGCATCCACCTGGGAGCACTGACAACCTGAATAAGAAAAATCTTCAATTCTCTTACTTTAGGGATTCCAAGTGGAAATGAACACAAAAGGATGCTCATTATTTAGACTGCTGCCTGGGAGTTATTAAGCAAGCTGACTTAAAATGGTGCTTCAGGCTATGGCAGACTTAGCCAGACAGAGCAACAGAGGAGAAACTGCTAAAAAAAACTGAAATAATGCAAATGTCTGAAGAAATCACAGCAGGTTAGAAGCCCAATGTTAGAATTCCAAGGGGCAACATAACATCCGCTGAGGATAGTGTGTGAAGTAGCCTCTAGCCACAGGAAAGAGCCAAGTTACAGGCAAAACTCTGGGCACCTAACCAATAAAGAGAAGGAGGAGCTGAAGGCAGGTGCTGCAATGGACAGCCAAAATACAAGATCATCCCCTCCCAGTGAGGTGTCCTGGCTGTAGCCTGACTGCACACAGACGGAGTATGACACTCTCCCTGTGGATCAGCTGACAGACCCCTGCCGTTCAGCCAAGTCGGACTTTGAAGCTGCCATAGTGCCATCGAACCGTGAGCTTTGGCATCTATCTCGAGTGAGGAACTGCTATGAAGCTGACTTTTGCCTTTGCGTATACAATAGACAAGTTACAGAGATGATGAACTCATGATTGACGTGTTATACCCGTTGTCACAAGGAGTACTAACAGCAGTGCACATAAAGTGAGATTTAAAAGCCAACTTGGTAAGCTCAGAGTTCGGAAAAGTACAATTCCCATGACATCTTTTCTCCTTTTATGGTGCATTCAAGCTTTTAAAATACAGACTCCAAGCCAATAAGTACATATTCTATGTAGTTTTGGGGGTATTCTTAAGTTAAGAGTTTAATTAAGACAGTTTTTAAGAAAAGTCTTGAAGAAAGTCTTAAAGAAACTTCTCATTTGTTTGACAAAAGAGGCACAGAAATGTCTACAAGCCTCTGGTGAAGATGTTTAATGGAGGATACCAAGACGTCCATAAGCTTGTTTTGAAATTGAAACCATTCAAAGTGACCCCCCACCCCATGGGAAAAGCGGATCAGTTGTCTTATTATAGGCAAACTCTGGGTCATCCAGGCGATCTCTGGGAAGAGAGCACAGGCATACACTGCTCTTACCCAGCCTGATCCCACTTCCATGCCATCTCTCTCCAGCTGTTCTTTTCCTGCAAGGCCTGGTACAGTCCAACAGCAGCATGGCCAACCTGGGCAGCAACCTGGGCAGCAAAAGGGGCAGAAAGTACCAACGCAGTCACAGGATGAGAGACGGGTCAAATGGCTTCCTTATGGGATAAGTCTGAACAGTAATAGCTACATGAGTTAGCATTGTTCTAAACATGTTTTCAGCTCACAATGTCCAAAGAACTCACAAATATGGCACAATGAGGTTCAACCACCTTAGAAACATCAGTAGAGTTGACAGAGTGTTCAAATGAAAGTGTGTCTATTCAGGAAAAATGTGGAGAGGAGTCAAAGCTTCACACTGTGTTATTAGCCTTTCTCCATTTTTTTACAATTATTATCTTGCAACACCTCAGTGTCTAAGATGTTTCTTCATGAATATCAGCACTGCTTTCATATTGCACACGAGAGGGCTTTCTTTGATGATACCCTGTCCTGCACTCTTTGCACTTAGTGCACAAAATCCTTTATTATAAAAAGTTAAAATGTAATAAAGTAAGTGCCTCAGAAAAAGGAAGAATTTACTTATCATAAGTACAAGATATACGAGAAACAAGAAAAGTAGAATCTCGGCAATGCTTTAGGAGAGCCCTGGTCATAAGAGTGAATATCTGCTTTCTAAATGACAAAAACAGGTGGGAATTACATCATTTAAAAAAAGAAACCCCTATAGCCGTTGTTCATATAGCGAGAGATTACTGTATGTGTACTCACTCTTTTGGAATGGCATATATACATTTTAAAGCACTGTGATGGTGAAACACATACTTATAGTAAACAGGATTTGAGATGAGTCTAACAAAGTACCACATATGGCTACAACAGTTCAAGCTGCTTTGAGTTTTCACCGTGGTATAAGAAGAATTAAAGACACCGCTCTCTCTTGAAGCTTCTGTTTCAAATTTACCATGCCGTGTGCCAGGAGATCCAGATGGGATTACCCCAGTGAATGACTGACCTTTCCTACTCCCATTGACAGCTCCATGTTCACAACAAACACCATCTTAAATGATAGATCTTCGTCTCCTTCCTCCTGTACGTCATTTAAACAAGAAATTAGATATAAATCAGCGACCTTTTCTAAAACGTTATTGACCAAAAACACTTGTGTTTGATGTTTCAAGTACCATTGAGAGATACATAATAATCAGGAACAAATGTAGTAAAAATCTTATTTAATTTATTTACAGTTATGTTCATAAATTTGCGATTGTAGATTAAGATAAATTGTTAGCATCTGCAATATTAAATGTTCACTTTTCTTTATCTAAACCTATTTCGCATACATTCAGACTGGCAGACTAACCAAACAGCAAAAGTTATAATACTTGATTATAACTGAATCAAGTATTACAACTTTTGATTACAATATTTGACTGAGGCTAAGTATTGATGAGATAAATAATTCAGAGACAATAATTAATCGATCAGAGGTAATTAACCTACAAGAGGACATTTACTTGTGCCCATTCACTCTCACTATATACCTTAATAAAATGGTCACTTGTGTACTACATATTTACCAAAAACCCAGCGACAGGACAGACTAATCTTTCCAGTGACCTCTAGTGGCAGCTCCATGTCATAACATGTCTTGTCTGCCCGAGTCGCACCTCCATCCACAACATTTTCCATCTATATATTTTCTAAATGCTTCTTCTAATTCAGGGTTGTGGAGGAGCCGGAGTCTCTTCTGGCAAGCAATGGGCAGAAAGCAAGGTACACCGTAGACGAGACGCCTACCCATCTTAGGCCAGACAGACTCACACCAAGGCCAATTTTCCCAGAAGCCCATTAAACTAAGCGTATGTTTTAGGACTCCACTGGGAGACAAATTGACTGGGTCTGGAACTGGCCCCAGGGCCCCAGCGCTCCTAGATAGCAACGCTAACCACTGCGCTATCATGCTGCCCCAGATCATTTTTGTAGGATTCAAGTCCACCAATTGTGAGAGCTAGCTCAAAACTTTTAAGCCTTTTGCCTTTTTAGAAATCCTACTGACTGGACACTATGCCTCATTGAATTCAGGCACATTCAAAATCATTTGAGACATTGATGAACTACTTCAGCCCTCATCTCATACATACTGTAGTACAGAAGACTGGAATCTGCTTGTACTAAAAAGAAAAACAGGAAGGAATATTACCTCGTTCTCAAGCTTGTTAAAATAGTACATGGCTGCCTCTTCTGCTGACACATTCCTAGTGTGTAGAAGTGCCTGGGGAAAAAAAAAAGTCAGATCATTTTTTAAGAATTTTGAATCAGCAATAAATATTCAGTTCAGCTTGCTGAGAAAGATTCAAAAAGATTTAGTCCAATGAATCAGTCCTAGTGAGGCCCACACCCACCCACTTCTTCACTTCACACTGAGAGCCCCATAGAGCCCCCAGCAGAATTCTACCTAGATCAAACAAGAAGAGGCCATTTGGCCAGATATAGTTATCATGAACTGGAACAGAGACACAATTACTCCCTGACAACACTGCACACTCACACTCTCCGGAAGCCACAGGGCTGTCAGTACAAGGCAAGCCTAACTAACCCTGACATCATGTGCTGCAGTAGCTCTGAAATGGACATCTTCAATCATCTGACAGTAAAGAAAAAAACATCTGTGCTGCAAAATTCATTACAGATATAAATCAGGCAGTTCCTGCTTCAATAAATTTGTAGTCTACACACAACAGGAGTAAGATGCAGTGAACACAGAAACAACTAAAAACAAACAATGCAATGCAGTGCTTCTCCATATTTTTCTATCTCATCCTTGTTTTCAATTCAGCAAAACCATACTCCCCAAATCTGGGGTCCCAAATAAAAGCCAGCTTTACGAGCTGAGTCTTACATCCGTACAGTGGTATGTGAAAACGGGCTCCTCTCACCTGCTTTGCAGCTTCTTCTGGGATGTCCAGCTCTCTCAGCTGCTGCAGGTAGACAGGATTCACCTCCTGGGACCCCAGGTCGGGGGCGGTCTGCTCCGATTGCTCCATGGCCTGTTTCTTTACACAGCGCGTAGCATCAGCATCACATCCCTTTAAATACCCGCTAACGCAATTTAGGGTCACAGTGGCCTGGAGTCTATCCCAGGGTGCATTGGGCGCAAGGCGGGATACACCACAGACGCCCAGTTCACAGACACGGATGAACACGCACACACTAGGGCCAGTTTTCCCTGAAGTCAATTAACTTACCAGTATGTTTCTGGACTGTGGGAGGAAACCCATACAAACACAGGGAGTACATGCAAACTCCATGCAGATAGCAGCCTAGGAACTGAATCCAGAGCCCCAACGCTGAGGGACAGCAGTGCGAACCACTGCACAACCGTGCTGACTCAGCAGGTCTCAAAAACCCCTTTTTTCTTTTACTGACGCTTCTCCATCATCAAGGATGTATTTTTCAAACCCACGCTGAACACTCGGTGCCTTGCTTCAGTTCACAAAAGGCCCAGCAGTTTCTGTGAAGACTCGTCATGTTCCTGTGGGTCTTCTCCAAGTGCTGCCGTTTCCACCCACAATCCCAAGACATGAGGTCAAAGTTCACTGGCTTCTCTGTATCCTCCCCGTCTGCATGCTTTGTAAGTGAAGGTGTGTGTGTTGGCTGTGTGTGTCTGGATTTCCCACTAAGAGGTTGCTGAAAATGCATGGAACCTTGCAGATTACTTACAATCCAAAGCCAAATCAACTCTCCTGTCCCTCTCCTATTTTCACTAGGCCAAGTGTTGTGTCTGGGAAAACAAGACCTGCACTGCTCTTAGTAGTCGACTGATCTATTCCACCTTTTAAAGGTTGCAGACTATCATATAACCCCACAACAGGTGCTGGATATCCATTTCCTTGGTTGTTACCTTATTTTATCTGACTGTTGTACTGAAGGACAGGACGGTAGCACAGTGGTTACCACTCCTGCCTAGCACTGGAGCCCTGGATTTAATTTCGGATTTGGAGTGCTATCTGCGTGGAGTTTGTATGTTCTCCCCACCTTCTTATGGGTTTTCGGCTGTTCCAGTTCCCTCCCACAGTCCAAAAACATACTGTTAGGTTAACTGGCTCTGGGAAATTTGGCCCTAGGTGTGAGAGCGTGCGTGTTTGTGTCTGTCTGCCCTGCGATGGACTGGCGTCCCGTCCAGGGTGTACCCTGCCTTGCGCCTGTTGCTTGCTGGAATAGGCTCTGGTTCCCCTGAGGCCCTAAATTGTTAGAAAATGAATGGATGTTGTACTGAAAAGTGTCACTTTAATCACTAAGAAATAGACGACCGTTTAATGCTTCATTTGGATAATTGTTGTTGAAACTGTAAGGTGAGAAAAACTCCTGCTATTTTATCTTCAGAATGGGTACTACAACCCTTGAATCCTAATCAAATCTTTTTTTTCCCTACAAGGGCCAGAACTGGTATATGTAATACAGCTTGATTAGTTGTAATTTAAGGCACATAAGTAGGGATTTAAAGTACACAACTTCCAGTCCTTACTGTATTTGAGATGTCGTGGGTGACATTTTGAAGGACTCGATCTCAGCCAGGAACCGTCAAAAGGAACTTCAATTATGGTTAGAAACATTACTCATATTTCTGACAATTATTTCAGTAACGTTTTATGATGCCAGGAGAGTGGCCTCTGGAACATTGACCCAGTTTACACAGAATGAATCCATTATATTCTATATAGTTCAACGGGTCACAAAATGGTAACGAAAATTTTGTATATCTTTAGGCCCTGTTATTTTTAAAGGTTGCGCATTTATGTGAACATACATGCAAATCTATTTTCAACGGAAAAGTGGACATTTATAATAACTTAATCAAAATCCATCACATTATATTTTTTTCTATCATATCCAGCAGTAACACCTAGTGCTTTAGTACAATGTTTTTTCCCCCCTTTTTTCATCTCTGCTGGAACAATGTTACAAAATCAACCGGAGAAAACAATTACGATGGGCACGGTCACTGGTCAATAGTGAAACGTTTTAATTTTATTCCTCCGGAGAACCACTGACCAAACCACCCAAGGACACTTATATTGCAATTGTTGTAAAATAATCTGGAGCAAAAGACGTCTTGTTGAGCGCTATTTGTGATCTGCTCAGCTGTTAAAAATGCGTGACTCTAAACAGCGTAATTTCAGCATATAGTTCATTTAAAGACAATTTCAATCGCCATAATACCACAGCTACCGTTTTTTTTATGCGCATTATCTAACAGGCAACGAAACACGATCCTACCTGCAGATTTTGTCACCTTTAATTAAATGAATGATCAAAACCGCATTATAAACTATTTCTACTAAGGAGTAATGGAGTCCGCAGAGCTAAAATCTGCAGATAGTGGCGTTTCCATTTTTTTCCCCGTCAGGGCAAGACAGCGATTTGCTTCGGATAACTGAATATGAGACTGTAAATAACTGCTATGTTATCATGCATTAGGGGTGACGTCAATGGCATGCATTCTATGAAACCTTCCATAAATTAAGAATTAAAAGAGCCACTCCTACCAACCTGTGCGGCGTACGGTGCCTTTTCTGTACTGGGCTTGAAAGGTGAAACCGCAACGTATTTTAACTATGTGAAAAATCCAGAAAGAAAGGAATAACGCTGTCTCATTAAGTTGTACCTCAGACCATCTTCTGTTTTTTTTCTTCCTTTGGAGGATAATCAATATCTCGCCACCCAGAAGAATGAACTCGCGTGGGACGCGATTTTCGACTTCAGTAGCATCCGGCTCCGGCAGTAAATTACACCCGGGTTAGAAAATGAGTCTGTGTCTTTTTTGTACCAGTACATCCAGTGTTCCGATTTGCTAACTCAGGAATGAATACTTTACAACGCAGTTGAGGGCAGGGGAAGTGACGCTGGTGTGAACAAATTATACGTTTTAGAGAAAGATGAGACAGGAATATGCGAATGCAAATACCTTGTATCTCTGAGACCCTAGCCGAATACCAAACAATATTCTGTCTCACTATACTGCTTGATGCCAGTTTTCAAAACGGATTGTTGTTTATCATGTGGCAAGTACGCACCTAGAAAAATTAAAGTAACGTCTTATGCAATTTTTTACGAAGACAAAACATTCCTGGTGTTTAAGTAAATAAGTAGGAGCATTTGAACAGTTAACTCTAAAACGCATTAGACAGAATTTTAAACTGAAAATCATAGTTTTTATTATGCTCCATTGATTCAAATGTACAATTTTACATTAGTTTAATATAAAATGTATACATTCCTTGTCAAGACTTATTTGTCCATTAACCACAGCCACAAAAATATCCATGTAACAACCACAGCAATAAAATGGAGGACAAAGTAAATAGACCTCAGAACAGAAATAATTTAAAACACTTAAAACAACAAGTCAGAAACAACACAACCATTAAGAGCACATAGAAATAGCATATGAAACCAAGGAGTGTTCCAGTAGACAACAGAAACATCATATTATATGTTCTGTGCCATCCCCAAATCATAACTGCTATGAAACATATACAAGCATACCAAAACATGATACCTGCTTTTAAACACTAAACCTGATCTTCTTTTGTTCAGGAGCAATGTATTTAAAAAATAACAGAAAAAAATCTTCAACAGATAAATCTGAACGTTTTAAAAACACCTTTAGTTCTGTAAGGCAGGTGTTGAAAATCCCAATCTTGGAAAGCCTCTGCCCGTTTCATCTCATAAATCACCCTAAAAAGTGAGTTTTTAAAGTTTGGAACACCTGTAAGTTATTAATCAAATAAGGTCATGGTTTGCTCAATGAAGAGAGCACCGGTTCCTCAGGACTAAGGTATATTCATATTGTCAGATGATCTTAAATCACTAATTTAATACTTCTCCTGTTTAATTAATCACAAATGCTTCCAAATCTTTGGGAACTGCTTTTTTAATGGGTACGACTAGGTTGTAGGTTATTTGCCAAAATTGAATTGAGGCTTTCCGAGACCGGGGTTGGAGTCTTATGCTGTAAGGCTTCAAGTAGTTCAGACATGTGCTTAAAGGCTCTCCCAATGTGATTTTATTTAGCACCAAGTAAAATTGCCTTTTTATATTCCACTCCAAACGTGTTTTGTCATTTTTATGTGCCCTGAGTAACTATATGAAACAATGCCATTATGTTTCAAGTTTTTGATTAGCAAAGGGATGTCCAGCCCTGGTCCTGGAGGAATTAGCAGGCATTCTAGGTCTATTGAAAGCACCAGCAACTGAAGAGCAGGGACAAGTTATCAAATTGGTCTGAGTAAACCAATAATGAGCTGATTTACATTGTTAAAAGCTGAGTTAGAACGAAAACCTGTAGACACACTGGCTCTCCAGGATCAGATCTGTGAATCAGCAGAAACTGTCCCTTAGGAAACAGGACCATATACAGTATAGTTTAAAGAACATTTTTAACTGTTTGCCTTTTTGTAACTAATTATTACTAGGACTTCATAATACCTCTTGTCAACAGTATTGTGTTTCCCCAGCCTCTTCTACACCTGTGTTTATCGCATGTTTCTCTACTGCTGCTTTCTGTGCCGAGCATTTTGAGTGATTTGGGCTGTTAGTCAAGCCCTTTTGGGATTTTTAGTAAGTCAGTTTTAATTAAATCTTTAATTAACTGAACATTTTTTTGTGTAAAATAGCTTAAATATTTTTAACCCATTTTTAACCTTTTTTTCCAGTCTTAGAGTTTCTCTTATCAGCCTTGTCTTAGTTTATATCCACGGTAGCCTCTTTCACAGTTTTATAACCAAATAAATAGAACCTCACAATCTCGTGCTTTGTAAAAAATGTACCGTTCTACTGATTTTAATTCAACTGTTTTTACTCTGTACTCATATCCATCTTTACGACCATTTCTGTAGACTTCTCTGCAATGTATACTGTATCTAGTATGACTAGATGAGCATACTGATTTCAATTTCTATCCTAAAATCCATTCGAATTTATGTTTAAATATGTCTCAGTTACACATTGCCATATATTTAAAAATAAACAGAAATACCCTCCTCTTTCAACACATGCCTCAATATATTTTCCATGTTTCGTATTGCCGTATTTGTACAGTATATCTATTTCCCCAACTGTCCCACTGTATTGACGTGTAGATTCTATGAAGGTCAGCACAGTTTCCCAGGTTTAGGATGCGAGCCAAGGGTGTCTCAGGCACTGGACTGCCGTGGCTCTTTGCTCTGGGCTGAACGCCAACATGCAGAGCAGAAAATCTGCAAACAGGGCAGCTTCCTTCAGGCCTAAGTGGTATTTCTCTACCAGGACCTCATATATCCCCCAAGGCCGCAGCACTTGAATTCGCCGGAGATCACCTGGGACACAAAGCAGAACAAGGTAAATCACACTGTCTGTGCCAATAGCTGCCTCTCCAGCAGGGGGTCATGTTCACGCCAGCTGAGCTGTTGCCTGTGTAAGCGAACCAACAATCGCCTTATGATTTTCATGATTTGGAGCCCCTGACAGAAGCCAGCCATAAAACTCAAACGAGTCTCCTTGGTTAGGATTCGAGACCTCAGGTGTAAACCAAGACACACAGAAACTGATTTAGTTTCTCCCAGTATTTTTGCAAGTAAGCAAGTGAAAATCAAAAGATACAGAATTTGTGCTACTGCTGAGTATTACTCAAAGAGTTTAAATTACATTAAATAACGCAAAACAATTGCCTACCGAAAAGATTTATTCAGGCCTAATTTACTAGCTATAATTGATGTGTTTATTACGTGCAGTTAAAAAAAGTAACTAAAATGTAAGTTTACCTTTTAGAATAATGATGGTATAAGGATAGACTATGGACTATGGATGGTCCAGTTTTAGAGTTTTATGCATTTTGATGAGTGTACAGTGTCCTATCTGACCTTTTTGCACCATTTTATTTTCCCATTTAGCTCCTGTTGCCTTACCTTTATAGGTAAAATATTCCCTGGAGTATTTGCCAGACAGGGCTACCCGTGCTGGGATTTTTCCCAGGAGTTCTATGATATGAGCAAGGTGATCTGCAAGCAAGAGGAAGACAAAGAGAAAACAATGCCAAGGAATCTCCCACTCTCCAGTTTCTAATACAGCACATCTGTCAGTGCTTCTCTGTTTACCTTCCTCCATTGAGTATGTTTTCCCAGCTCGTGGTTCAAACAAGGAGTCCCCAGTCACCAGCTCAAAAGCCTGTAATCATAGTCACTTGGTGAAATAGTTGTTCTCAAAAACACTGCACATTGACAAGTGCCAGCGATTTATCTCGGCACCGAGTCTGAGTAACACTGTGTGCACCGTAAAATAACAGCAGGTAACAAGTGATATAGCGACAAAGGCAGCGAACAGGCACAGAGCTAGATTGAGCTGGCAGATGACGGGGAAGGTGAAAATGTAGGCTGCAGGAGATCCAAGCAAGAGCTCAGAAGTGGTTCTCTCCAGGTGGCACGACAGAGCCTATGAGAGAAGAGCAGGTCATTCTTACCATACAGGCTGTGCTCCAGATGTCCGCAGGAGGACCGTAGTCAGAGCCAATCAAAACTTCCAGCGAGCGATACTGCCGAGTCTGGATTTTATCGGAAAAATGCTTGTACTGGACATTTAAGGAAAAAGAAATGAGTACTAATTAGGAGGGATTAATAAAGTATAGCTTGACTTAACCATATCTCATGAAGTGTAGGTAATACACATGACTCCTGTCATGTTTTATAATAAGAGCATTGGAAAGGTTTTGAATGAGAGGAGGTCTTTTGGCTCTTTCAAGTTGTTTTGGTAGCTAATTGATTGCAGCACGTGAAACATTTCAGAAATTCAGCAGCAGGGCTCGGTAATGTGTTTAAATTAATATCCCTTATCTTTTTGTGTCTCTAATTTTTAGTCCTAAACGCTCCCACTCTTAATTTGCTCTTGAGATTTCAACTACCATTTTCACAACTGAACTTCAAGTTGCCACACCTTAGAGGACTTATGATATTTCAATTACTTTTTTTCCAGTCTTATTTCTTCATCCAACTATCCATCCATATTCTAAGTGCTTTATCCAGTACAGTTTCATGGAGCAACTGGAGCCCCCATCCCCTATCCCAGCAAGCAGCTGGGAGGATAGGAAGGATACACCCTGGATGGGTTGTCTGAGATCACAGGGCACATAGCATTTTTTTTACTTATATGGAAAGGTTTGAGCCCTGACTATTTTCATTCATCAGTCATGTTTTTTATTAGAAGAAAAATAGCACATACCACCCAGCAGGAGCTACCCAGATCTGCAATTTTTACTTTTATCTCTTCAGCTGTTACAGACTTCGGGTCAGACTGCAGGTTGTCACAGTGGTCCACATCTGGGGAAGAAGGAGGTAAACAGCTCAGGAAGTACAGAAACTCTCCATGTCACTGACAAGGATTTGCGTTTTTGTCTCACTGGTGGAAGAGGAAGAGGGTCACTGAGATTTGGAATACAGAGCAGATGAAGGATTCCACCATTAATCATTACTCCTGAAAATAATGAAAATTATTTCTCAAATGCTCATTTTCATAACTAAGTGAAAATAAAAAAAAGGAAGGGGAAAGGTTTAGGATCCCCTGTCATTTCACTAAATTCTGTATCCGTAGTGCACATTGGAAGCTATAATCTATAGATCCCTTTTTCAGATGCCAGCAATGACAATTTTGTTTGTGAGCTCTCAGAGATGGCATACTATTGGCAGAGCACCACCAAATTATTATAAAAGGCATTGGGTTGGTGCTCAAGTGTCACTCTGTCAAGCAAAATAAGATTCATAAATTAGATTCGTACTATATGAAACTGGTATTTTTGTGATGCATGCTAGATCCTTCTTCAAGCAACATTTTGTTGTGCATTAAATTTTATTTTGTACCCTTTCACGTAAACATGTTGACTGCAATGAAACTTATATTTTCATTTATTATGGTCACTCTTATTTTTAAAAGGAGATGCCATTTAGCGTAGAGAAAGAACCATTTACATTGTAAGGATGTGATATCCTCACATCCTCCATTTCTGAACTATCTTTGTGGAGATATTTTCTCCCCACATGGAAAGTGATACATGCTGGCCCCTCCCACGGACACATACAAACTGTACTGAAGCAGATCTGTTCAGTCCCTACTGTATTTAACACTGGTTTGGGAAACCTCGGTTTCCTGGTAGTCACTGCCACTACATTGATGTTACAATATTTCAAAGACAAGCAGCTACAGTACTACTATACCTGCTTGGTCCATTCTCTTGTATTCATGTAACTTGTATTGTACAGCTCCCTCTCCTGACTGCTTTGTGCACTGCTCACCTATGCACAGCAGAATATTCTCTGGCTTGATGTCAGTGTGGATGATTTTACACTGGGTATGGAGGTAATCCAGTCCTTGAAGAACCTTCAAGGAAGACAGGTTAAATTTCAGTAGACTGAAATTTAAAATAACCTAACATTTAAAATGACCCAATTACACATATGTTTGTCGTGATCAATCCTTGTCAATCCAAAAAAACAAAGGTAAATCGACATTTTTTTTTCTCCAAGAGATCTGTTTGTGCTTCTTTTACTAGTTCTGTTATATCTAACATGAATAATTCTTATGTAGCAAAAGAAAAATATAATCTTTTAAAGTTAAAATAGCTTCAAAATAATTAAATATCTTAACATGTCCCCTGGAATACCTGTTCAATTAAGTTCAATCTAATAAGTACACCTTTTATTATTGCCTACCATTTTTTACACTCAGTAAAAATGAAATTTTTCTGATGACATATTTATATTTATTTCTTTTTCTACCTCCAGTTAGGTCTTGCCTATGGGCTGTCAGCCTGGGTGTGTGGATTTCAGGATTGAAGGATAATGAATGCTTGTTTTGAGCTCTTAAACAATTTATGATTTTAAATAGCCTGTAAGGTTAAAAAAATCAGAGTTTCTTTTTAAGATTTAAGCAAAAGAAAAATAAATTGTTAAATTATGCCAGTTGAAAGGGGTGTACTGTAAGCTTAATGAAAAGGAAACCTCCAAGCATTTTGTTGATGGACTGACAGATTTGTAATGGTCATAATATTCACCCTTTCATTTCTCACCTGTCGAATGATAGATTTCACCCATGACAATGGAAGACCAAGAGAAGTGTAGTCCATCATCCAGCTGTGGAGGTTCTGCCCCAGTAATTCAAATACCAGGCACATGTCTGACCTTTTCAGTTAAGGGCATTTTTGGAAACGGGGCTGTAGTCAGATTATCTATTGGCTAAACATCTCAGGTTTGCCAAATGTCTTAAAATAAATTCACAACTTGAAAAAATGGTTAAAAGAGTTAAAAGTTCTATCCAACTAGTCTATCACCCTTATCTCATTTTATTCCATGGAATAGACTTCCCTGGTTCTACAGCAGAGATACTACTGAATCCGAAGACACAAGGTTTTAAATCAAGGACACCAATATCTCCAAAACTGTAGCAGTGAAGTAGATAGATAGATAGATAGATACTTTATTGATCCCGTGAGGGAAATTGCAGTGCAACAGCAGCTTAACACACACAACACAGCCACAGTGTAACGAATTATATAATAATAGTATAATACATACAATACAATACAAGAGTTACTCACAGTCCGGACGCACAAGAACAAACTAGAACAGAACAGTACACAGAAAATCGTATCACACTCATATCACACATATGAATATAAATATAGATGTAACTATAGATATAAATATAAATGTATTGCACAGGTCCCTGGCATATATTGCACAAAAAGTGGTTGTAAACGGGAAAAAGAAAAAGAAAAAGAAAGAGAACAGATGTAGCAGTAGATGTGTAGATGCGTTTAGTCCAGAAACAGGTCACTGTCGATGTTGCCTCTGCCAAGACGCAAGGTGGATGCGTTGTACAGTCTTATGGCAGACGGCAAGAATGACCTCCTGTAGCGCTCCCTGTCGCACCGTGGATGAATCAGTCTATTGCGGAACGTGCTCTTCATTCCTGCCAGCCTGTCAAAGAGGGGATGGGAGAAGTTGTCCATGATGGCCTCTAGTTTGGACCTCATTCTCCTCTCAGCCACTACCTCCAAGGAGTCCAGGTCAAACCCAATGACAGAGCTTGCTCTCCTGATGAGCTTGTTCAGCCTTTTGGAATCTACTGCTCTAATCCCAGAGCCCCAGCACACCACTGCGTAGAAAATGGTACTCGCTACCACCGACTGATAGAACATGTGTAGCATCTTACTACACACATTGAAGGACCTGAGCCTCCTCAAGAAGTAGAGTCGGCTCTGTCCCTTCTTATAGATGGCCTCGATGTTCTTAGACCATTCCAGTCTATCGTCGATGTGCACTCCCAGGTACTTGTACGAGTCCACCATCTCCACGCCACTCCCATGGATGTAGACAGGAGTAGGTTTGACCTTTTTCCTCCTGAAATCTACCACCAGTTCCTTTGTCTTCGTCACATTCAGTTCCAAGTGGTTCACCCCACACCACTCCACAAAGCTGCTGACCAGTCCTCTGTACTCCTCCTCCTGCTCACCCTTGATACATCCCACAATTGCAGAGTCATCTGAGAACTTCTGCAGGTGGCATGACTTTGAGTTGTACTTAAAGTCCGAAGTATAGAGGGTGAAGAGGAATGGAGAAAGAACTGTCCCTTGAGGTGCCCCTGTGTTACTCACTACCTGTTCAGACACACAGTTCTGAAGTCTCACAGACTGTGGTCTGCCTGTCAGGTAGTCAGTGATCCACGAGGTCGTGGAGGCATCGACTTGCATCTCCTCCAGCTTCCTCCTTAGAAGTAAGGGCTGGATGGTATTGAAGGCACTGGAGAAGTCGAAAAACATGATCCTTACAGTGTTGCCAGCCCTGTCCAGGTGTGAGTAGGCCCTTTGCAGCATGTAGATGATCGCATCCTCCACACCAACACTGGGCTGGTAGGCAAACTGTAGGGTGTCCAGTGATGAGCTGACCAGGGGTCTCAGGTGGGATAAGACCAGCCTCTCCAGTGTCTTCATGATGTGAGAAGTCAGTGCAACTGGTCTGTAGTCGTTGAGGACAGAGGGGCGCCCTTTCTTTGGTACCGGGACCAGGCATGATGTCTTCCAGAGCACCGGGACTCTTTCCAAGCGCAGGCTCAGGTTGAACAGTCGCTGGAGCACTCCGCTCAGCTGATCAGCACAGGCCCTCAGAACTCTGGGGCAGATGTTATCTGGTCCTGTGGCCTTACCCTCGTGCAGCCTCTTCAGCTCCTTCTTCACCTGGTCAGCTGTGATGGTCAGCCTGGCCTGGGGGATGGTGCTCATACTGCTTTCAGTGCTGCAGGTGTTAATGGCGGAGGTGTTGGAGAGTGGCAGCTGTGGGGGATGGGTGGGTGAGTAGCCGTCGGGGGTTGTGGCTGTAGGCGGCCATGTTTGTGGGGGGATGGAGGAGGTATTGGGCAGTCGCAGCTGTGAAGGGTTAGGGAGCGTGTGGCAGTGGGGGGATGGGTGTTGCACCACAGAGGACCCAGAATCAAACCTGTTAAAGAACTGGTTCAACTCGTTGGCCATCTCCAGGTTCCCTTCTGTTGCACCCCCAGCCTGTTTGAAGCCAGTGATCTCTCTCATGCTGCTCCATACATCTCTCACCCTATTCCTTTGCAGCTTGTCCTCTATCTTCTTTCTGTATGCGTCCTTGCTCTCTCTTAACTTCTGCTTTAGCTCCCTCTGTACACGCTTGACCTCTTCCTTATCTCCCCTCCTAAAGGCTCTCTTCTAAAGTACAACCTAACCTACTCCCAAAAATTTACAACAAACAAAATGGCCATCCTAAATGTATTCATTTTTTCTGTATTCCATTTTCTTTCTATATTTCAACAACGCCTTTTAGACATTTTTTAGAAAACATTTATTCAATGTAGCAAACCATGAACCTTGCAATACTCTTCTTCATATAGGTGTGTTCTCAGAGCTGTTGGCCAATGGTAGTACTGGTCATCATAATTCTCCTTCATAATTAAAGGATACGGATTCCGTTTTTCCCCACAAGTCTGAAGTCATCCAGCAGCTCAACAATGCATTCACCGTAGGGATGCTTCTTCATGGAGCCACAAGTCTGAGAACACAAAAGAAATGCAATAAAATTAGAACACAAGCAAAATTAAATACACTAAAGTGGTGTTTGTTTTTATTTTAACTAAATTCGGTTTAACTGGCATCCTGCCCAGTGTGTTATCCTTGTGCCTGTTGCCTGCCTGGATATGCTCTGGCTCCCCTGCTGCCCTGGATGGGATGGAGAGTTCAGAAAATGATAAATTTAGAATATTATTATACAGTATACTGCCAACTGTGTGGGCTGTGAACTTGCAGTATTACCAGTAAGAACCCCATTAAGTCCATTGTTTAATTACTAATTATTGCTGTACTATAGGCTTGTGGTGTGAAGATACTGTATAACCTGGCAGAGCAGGTGCATCGCCTTCATCTCTGCAATACTCAGACTATCGTTGTAACCTAAATTGATTAGCAAGCACTGGTTCAAACTTAAGATACAAAAAATAGGATCGGTGAAACTTAAGTTGACAAATGAAAAAAGAACGGCTTACACATCGCAACAACGCCAGCTCGTCCTGCGCGGCTTGTGTGAAATTGGCTCCGCTCTTTGACACTTTCACAGCCACAACTCTCTTCTTACTGAGAGAAAATTCAGCATAATGATTGCACAATTCACTGTGTAAAAAGCCTTTATAAAATAATAACACGTTTCAGTGGAACCGCAGTAGAAGTTCAGTAAGGTTATTCCGTGGCAAATCAATTTGGCTGTTTCATTCCATTACAAAATGTTTATTTTGTTACTTTTGTAATACCAGAAAGGATCTATGAAAAAATAAAGATATCATATTCATTTCTAAAATTGTATTTTTTAAATTTCCTCTTAATTTAGTCGACAATTTCTTCTCCGATATTTTTGTGCCTATTTCATTTGTCCCTGAATATGAGACGGTCTTCTTATCTGGTCGATTTTTTGGGGTACTATTCAACAATCTCCAAGCCTATCATGATGTGTCAATGCGGAGCACAAAACACCTGCAGACTGATGACATACTGTAGGTCCAGGCAGAGCCACACAGTGGAAAAGTAGCCCCATCCGAGTTTCCTCAGCACTTGGTATCTTCTGTTAAAAGTGTCCCCTATCTTCACGGGATGGTAACCTCCTACAGAGAAAAGAGGAACACAAAGGAATTAAACTCCAGAAGGGAAATCAATCATGTGGAAGGAAAGTCAAATTCTATAGAGACCAATGGAATCCAACAGCTGTCCATGCCAATGTATGGTTGTGTAGCCAGTTCCTGATAACTGACTGGCCTCCCCACAAGCAAGCTTAAAGCCAAGATGAGGGAATTGAAAGGAAAACGTGTTCCATCCGAGCTAATCTATTGTAAGTAGATGCCTCCTCAGAAGATCCATTAAGCAAATGGGATTATGCTGTTAAACAGTATCAACAGCTGAAAGTAGCTCAGAAAAGCTGCTGACCTGTCAGATGCCAATTTCAAATGCTCTCCCCGACGGACGTTTTTCTATGGAGAGGTGTCAAGAAAACCTGGCTATCAGAATGCATATCTAGAATTTCCCTTTTTACAAGTGGGTCGCTAGTTACGTTTAATTCAGGCCTACAAAGTTCTGAAGTGGCCTGCGAGCCTGCAGCAATATCAGCTGAGAGCCATGTCAGTCCTCACTGTTTTACTCTTCTGATTTGCTACAGGAGCTGTAAGGAGAGAAGATGGGGTTGATCATATTCTACAAATGCGCTTACAGCTATTCTTCTTTGTTTCTTAACTAGTACGACTAAGAAATATGTGATTCCAGGTAGTCAAAAAGGCTTAGTCAAAACAACCATATTTTAAAGATAAAAAGGAAATATACTGCACTGGTGTCCTTGCACAAGAAGAATCACCTCCCCAACTTACACACTCCGACAGCTGCGTCTCTTGGTGGAAATTTTGAAAATGAAGACTTTTTATCACCTAGGTACAGTACTATGAGAAGCTACGCAATTTTACTTGTCTCTTTCTTCAAGCTGAAACGCCTATGACATACCATAACAATATTCACTGGGATCTTCTTGCTTCTTGGTTTCAGCTGTTTCTAGGTCCAGCAGCTTCTCAATGTAATTCCAACTGTGTGACACATTTAGATTGGCTGGCACTGAAGAAACTGGATGTCTGCAAAAAGGTGCATTGTTATTAGAATGAATGATTAATTACATGGAAATTTAATCTTTGTAATCAAAAGCCTTTGATTCTGTGGTTATGGACCAATTATGAATTATTCATGTAACTGCTTTACCATAGTATTAATCTTCATGACACTCACCTGAAAAGATTGTGAATCAATTGCAAAAAGCACCATGCAAAAGAAGTCAAGATTGTGGTCTGGTATATATGCAGGGTTAATTTACTGACCATTACTGATCACAGAAGTTAAAGGTCACTTCTGTGTCACAGAGGTGGTACATTGCTGTGGGTTGGCTGTTTTAACACCCTTATTTCTTACAGCCAACGAGGCAAGACAAAATGGGACTTCAGGACCTTGCTCAGGACTTGGTGCTCAGGTGTAGCAGTTACACAGTCATACAGGATATTGCTTGTGGTCTTGTAATTTGTTTCTTCTGAGGCTGGTGGGTATCTCCGCAGGCTTTCCTAATATTTATTTTAAAAATAGTGACCTTTTCTTCCTATAAAAATATCCCAAAATGTGATACAGAGAAAGAACAGACTTAGTCAAGATAAAAGGAGTTAAATAAGCATAATCACTTATAGAAATGTCATGGAAAAGATGGAAGTGGCAACCTTTGATCCAGTTAATCTGATATCATGAATATAGAGACACATCACACGCTCTACCATCCTGTTGTTGCTGTGTGCAGTTCAGTCATTCTTTTTCATTATTTTCAATATGAATGATATGTATTATGTGGTGTCCAGATACAGAAGCATCTGCACACAGCACACACTGTAGCTCCCCTGTCCCTGGACTGTACAGAGTGACCTGAGCCGTTTGCAACTTTTTATCCTGGATTAGAATACTGGCTGAAAGAGCTGCATCTGCAAATCTAAAACTGTACTATGCACTGCCTTCCAAGAACACACATGTCAATATTAGAATGTTACATGCACTAAATATATGAATTTATACTGTTCACAAATGTTTTGAAATGACTGTCTTTTCCCAATTGTTCTTGCACTCAAAATCATTACTCTTTTTGAAAACAGTCAAAGCATTTGATCAGATTTACTGGTACATCAAAGCAACTAGAACAGAACCATGCTTTTTGAGAATTAAACACTCCTGCAGAGCACTGCACACATAAATGTAGTGTTATACCTGTATAAGGTTCTGCCTGCAATAAAAACCAACAGTGAAGCCAATTGAAAGGACTTCAATTCAGTATCCAGACTGCGAACTGTAACCAAGCAAGTTGTTGCACAGTTAAACAGGATATGGGAAATGTGCAAATTGAGTCACCTTGAAGTCAGAAGCTAAAAGTACTTTTAATCTCAGAAGTAACCTTCTCAATCAACATTAGGAGTATGTTTGGGTTTTTTTCTTTGGAAAACATGGGAGAGGGGTGCCAGGAAACAATGTAGACAAAGATGACTCCAACACCAAAAAAGAAAAATTATGACCCTAATAGACATTGATATGAGATACCATCTGGCAATGCCATATTCTGACACTTCATTTGCATTCCAGAGCATTTTATTGCATAAACACAGCAAAATGCTTTTATCCAGCAGTAAATCTAGTTATGACATGCCAGTTAAGATTTTTTTTAAAGTAAAAACATTACTTGCTAAAAACAATCCCAAAGAATTGAAGTGACAAATATCAGAAGGTGTAGTTAAACCACTTCTCATAGGAACTAGTTAGAAACACACTGTGTGTCTGGTTGCTTGGCGACAGGAGCAAAATGATCTGAAACAGAAGCAATCCTTTAAAAATAAAACTCCGACCTTAAGAGAACCATAAGGAGTTGAAAAGTATGGCATGATCAGTTTTACAACAATTTTTGTTGCGTGATTTTTTTACCCATTTCAAGCATGGGTTATCCCCACCTAATGACCCAACTTGGTATTTGTTTTCTGACTGCAATGCTTGAAAGAGTTAAACAAGACACCCAAAGCTGCATTCCTGATATTACCAGGGCCTGAGCTTTTTGGAAGCTGTACAAAAACTAAAAGCCCTAAATCATTGGCCTCAGCTTCGAAGTCACATACCACTCTAGCGCTGCAGAAGCACTGCACCTAAAGACTTTACGAAGGGATTGCAAGCTCATTAAGTCCGTGTTCTCAGACATACTCACGGGTTCAGAGACACTTGCAGTTGTGTTGAAGCCTGAGGCTGAAAGCATTGCATGTCTACTAATCTTCTCTTTCTGCTTCTGGAAGTATTCTCCACACTGACTTCGGCTAGTCAGCCTTGTGGGTGCTGTCAGGAAAAGCAATGGGGGCAGGACCAGACTGGGATATCCTCTGCTTTAACTCTGTCCTAAATAATGAGAGGATATTTGAGAGAGGAAGGACAGCTGATCTGGATTGGTTTACTCATGGTGTTGGGGATTTAGAGAGCATTAACCCTTTCTGCCTAATGGCATGGATTCATTTCAAACTCTAAGTATGTAAAGCTATGAAGTCTAGTGTCAAAACAGTTTTGCTGCATACACATAAACCTGTATCTAAATATCCCTATTTCTGAGACGGGATAGGATTTCTGGCTTGAACTTTTGGAGTCAACAGTGCGACAAGTCTGTGTAATGGACATCAAACTTAATGATGTAATGTAATGAGTTGTAATAAAGTAGAGAGTGTAATGAGAAAAAATTGTAATACAGACTTGATAAAAGGTAACCAAATCTAAACACAATATTTTAAACAAGAACCTACTGTTTTATTACATTTTTAATCTTGATTCCCTTGATTTAAATTCAGCATTTGGTACTTTGGAGGAAAGTATTCTATTGGCCTTTTTGTAATCATTTTCCAGTAGAGACAACAAGCCATCAATAAAGACATCTAAATATTTTTCAAAGGTTGCTTCTCAAATTAGCTATACTAACCATGACTAGTGTTTTAGAGACCAGAACACCCATTAAATAATACTGTACATTTTAGTAAGCTTTACAATCTATGTTATTTAGAGGCACAAGAGATAATCAATGCCAGAAATAAGACAAATTAAAGTTTCTGGTTAACAGCAATTGGTGAGCTTAATGTCATTTTGTACATAAGAACAAGGCAGCAAGGGTGCCATTAAATTTCCATGCCCTCTATCAGGAATGTAAACCGGCTGGGAAGGAATGAATCAAGGCCAGGCATCACACTTCACAGCAGCCCAAGAATGCAGCCTGTTAAAAATATCGCCACCCGATCTGTTAAGGCTGCCCTCATCCACGATTGTTATAATTCGCTCTTGTCAACACTCCGCTGGCACAGTGTTCAGTAGACACATATCGAAGGAAAAGCAAATGTCCTCATCAACCCCTTGATGAGGCTGAGGATAGGATGCAATACCTAACAGTTGAACCACGACACAATTCCTGGATTTCATCGGATACCAATGCGCTTACTTCAACACACCAAGATCACACTAGGAGGAAATGACAGCTCGTTTTTTAAAAAAATGCCTTGATGGTGTACTTTGACACATAGACGTTGAAAAAAGCCTTTCTAATAAAAGCAGGCCATTCTCAGAGATTCGTAGCTTCTGAATCTGTGGCCAGCCAAGCTGAGGTTCAGAGAATGGAAACAATTCTAAAGGCACTGGCTCTATTCATAGGGGAAGGCTGTGCGGGTAGGTCCCAGCAGCAAATGGCCAGTATTTGGCTCTGAGAGGGAATTTGCAACCATGAGTGTAGGATCGCTTCTCTATCAGCAAAATAACATTTCCACAGCTATGTGAGTGCACCAGGTAAACAGAAACCTGCCTATGAATACGAAAATAATTAATCATTTATAAGATGCCTTCATCCAAAGTATCTTATAGAGGATAAGCAGTAAAAGAATGCAATTAAAAACTGCTGTTTCTCTGGGTTACCCTAATGAAGGTTTACCACTGTTACCCTGTTCTTTACCTAATTTCACTGTTTTCAAGTTCTTATTCTAAACATTTACTTTGCATTGGTTTCTTAGAGTTTAAATTGTCCTTTGCATAATTCCGTGTGCTTCATCATGAAAACTTTACTTAGCTTTTCTTTTATCATGGTGAGGCACTTCTATGTTTTATAGTATTATTTACATTTTAGCTTTAACTGGAAGCCTCCTTAACAATCCTGTTCATTATCCCTCACCAACTAGACTCATTTGAGAACTGCCTTAATATAAATCATTAATATAAATCACAAAAATGTGCTCTCTGATCTTCCTATAGATGCTCTTAACAGTCTTTTGTTCATTAGACAGACAAATACTTAATGGGAAAAAAACATGCTAGAATGTTTCCAAAACTTAATTTTTGAAGCCGATTGTCATGAAGAACACGAAGAAAACAGTTTGAAACTGCAATGAAAATACATTTGACAAATATAAGCAACAAGGGAATTAATTTTAAGGGAGATCTTACAAAACAGTGTTTAGAAAACATAAACAACTTTGAGTCATTATGTTCAGCTTTGGAAATGAAATCACAATTTAGTAGAAAGGTTGCCAGCATTTTATTGAAAAGTTGAAGATTTCTTAGTCATAGTTATATCTTAATATTATTTTTCAGCTCATTTATACAGTATAAAAAGTTTACACCTTTAAAAGCTGGAGAGATCAGATGTACCTCTTGTTTTGAATGAAGTAATCCTTTGGGGATTTGTGGCACAGCAGACTATGGCATAAAATGGCATAAAAGCAGCCTGTCAGATGTTATGAAACTGCAACTTCGTGAGTGTGTCTGAAGTTGACAGGTACGGTATTCCCAACTTGTAAAATTCACCTTTGGAGGAGGAAAACAACTAGGATGACTAGTCAAAAAAATCATTTGCACAAAAAAAGGCTAATAAATATGGAAAGTCTGACGTTTTAGAAATAATACAAAAGGCCTTGTTCTTTTTACTTGCATGATATATAATATCAAAGATACTTAGATAACATAAGTTTTCACTGTGAGACATGGGAGGTGGTGGTACGTTATGCTAAAAAAAAGATACACGACCAAATTTAGCTGAACCAAAAATTCTGTCTTTATCTGATGAAATTAGCCTGAAATTTATGACGTCATTCAAACAGAACTAAAAGCACTGAAGGAATCAACCAAAACAATGGCTTCCAGTGTTAACTAGAATTTTACTCTTTTTTCTTCCTTAAAAAGGAAAAAATTGAGGCTTTTGATGTCTTGCAAGGCTGAAAAGTTGACCTTGATGTCCTTTTATTAACCCGGTCACAGTTCCAGTCAGTAATTTGAGAATTCTTTCTCGTTGTTTACTGCAAATGCAAGATTATGTGCAAATTCATGAGAAAATGGGAAAAAAAGAAAGTAAACTGAAGGACAGAATGCAAAGCAAGACTGTGCTTTAAAAAAGAATAAAAAAGAGAAGAAAAAAACGAATGTGCACAATCAAAAAGCAAAGTAAAGTGCCTGGCTCTTTACAGAGAGCAGGCAAAAAAGGAAGGAAAATAATAAAAGGTTGATCTAGAATTTGCTGATGAATTCACACACAATCCAGAAACATCAGTACCTTGTCACTTTTGGAATATTTGCTGGCAAATACTACAGAAGAGAAATTGTCCCCTATTTGTTCCTTCCTGGTAACATGAAGGACAAATATATCTTGGATGCTGTGCATCTTATTTTTGGCTCTGACGTCATTTGTATTTTGTTTGGTCTCAAGAGGGAGGCTCCTCCTAACACTTGCATCAGCTGTTATTGAGCAAAACCATGTCTCCTGACTCCTCACCCAAGTTTTTTTTTTTGCTTTTTCAATCATGTGAACAGTCCCAATGTGACTCTCTGTCATATAACATGCTGCAATTTCTTTCCCAGACTGTCACTCTAGCTGTGGACTGAACCCACATTGAATATCAACAATTAAAAAAATCAAATATTGTAAGACAAAAAACATTTAATCAATGGATCCAGTGTTCTGGGATTTACATTTTCTAATGACCCATCTGAGAAAGTGATAGAAAGGTTACAGCTTCTGAGACTATTCGGGCATTTAAGGTTTCAGGGTTTTTAGTAAGACCACAGCAGCTCTGTTCCTAAGTGACTCTTTATTAGTGTGTTGTGCCTTTTAATACCAAACCAACAATGAGCTTTCAACAGTCCTGATTCATAAATACTTTCATGTGATAGTCAGGTAAACCCAGTTTAACAATTCTAGACAAAAACCACCATTTAAATATTTGATTTCCAGAAAAATAGTAAAAATGAATCTCTCCATTATCTAACTGCTATGTCCAACACAGGGTCACAGGAGAGCTGGAGCCTATAACAGCAAGCATTTGGGCACCCTGGACTGTTGCTGGGCACACACAGACATAACACCCACAAGCTCACACCAGTGTCAATTGTCCCAGAACCCAACTAACTTAATACTATGTCTTTGGACTGTGTGAGGAATCTGGAGCACATGGCAGAAGCACATGTAAACTTGGAGAGAAGATACAGCCCCCAAAAAGTTAGCACTCCAGGTCAAAAATTGAACTTAGGGATCCAGCGCTGCAAGACAGCAATGCTAATCACTGAGCCACCATGTCACCGCAATTTTACTTTTTGAAAAATGCAAAAAAGAGCCAGCTCAGATATTTCTACAAGCTATTAACCTGCTGAATGTTCCAGGATTTTTAAAAATTGTCCCCCATTTTTACTGGCTGGAAAAGGTGTGCCACTACAGAAGAAATCCTTTTTTTCGCTACATTTAAAAGCAATGTCTTAACCTTAGACTTTCAGTGGTACTTATGAGGAGTGTTTTGTATGTGGGTTTGTCACCTGTCAGAATGAGCCATTTCCGAAAATTGGTAATATACTTAAATACAAAATAAAATTAGAACTTGCAATGGCATCAGTAAGTCACTGAAGAAGGAGAACAGATGAAATACTGTAGCTCCTTTGGGATTTAATTAAATGTAGGAACTCACACCTGCTTTCAGCTTTAATATGACGCTGTACTCAATTTTCAAAAACAAACAATCAAGGAATCAGTATAAATGTTTGGATGGCAATAAGCATAAATGGATTTCTCAGCTGACAATATCAAAACCTTAAGCTAAAATGCTGTTTCCTCTGGAGCTGCACCACTAATGTGTTCTAAAAGCAGAATCAAATTGATAAGAGATAGAACAGCAAACATGCTTTAGATCTGGGAAGAAAAATATATGCAAAACACATAGATTTATCTTCTGCTGCTCAAAGTACACAGAACATCTTTGTCATCTCAGACAAACAAAACATTAACACCTCTGAAATGATGAGAAGTTTATATAAAAATCAGTTTATGGTAAGACTATAATTTGAGCAAATAAATTATACTTAAATAATAAGGTACAATCCTGAAGACAACAGGACATTAAATGTGTATCTTTTTATGTTTCAAAACAATTTCTGAAGTGAATATCATTGAAAACACTAGCTATGGGTGTGTCTAGCTGGGGGTGTGTCCATTAAGCATAACACCTCCCATGTTGTTAGTATTTCCATGTTCTATGACATGATGGTAGGCTCTTATTGAATGATAGGGCAGAGAGCAATGTTTTATATAGGCCTGTATAAAAAGCATGATGTATGTATGATGATTACATAGCAGCATTTGATCATTTTAAATATGTATATGGACAAGATAAATGAGTCCATGATAAATGAGATTATCGGACAATTAAGAAGACAATAAATATATCATTCCGACATAATGAATGATATATATTTTGTAATGTTTTGGAACCTTCCCTCAGATGGTCAGCAAGACTGTTCCTGTGACTGAATATGGTAACTGGGTGTTCAATACAAAATGTTACATACAGTAGTGCTCAGTAGTACTCTGCTTAACTCGATAATGTTCACACAGGACTTGAGAAGATTAAAAAGTCTATCTTACATTCAGTTTCATACCACACACCATACATCTTTAAACCACAGGTGATGAAGACTACCATTTACTTTGGGTTAATGAGTGTTTATTAAAAAGAAAACAACAAGCAAAAAATATTTAGCATCTAATTACTCAAATAGTTTGGTATAGGATGATGATAACTGAGACTTTCCCCATCCATAACATTGTCAATAGATTTGCTTACAACATACACTTCATCCTAGCTTACTGAGAAAACCAGCAACACATCAGAGTCAGGTCAATGAGCTGGTTTGATTCGTTTTGTAAACAGTCTGTCGAGCATCTAACTGACACCACATCATAAACAGAGCGGAGAGCTTGGTGCCACAGCTTAGCTCAAATCAGCACTACTCGTATACAGTATTTGTCTCTTCACATTTATAGCTCCTTTATTAAAGCCTGATTTTGTTGCATCTCTGAATTTAAGCCAGGCAGTGCCTTGTTGGCAGGAGGAATCTATGGAAAATCAGGTAAGGACAAGCGATTCCAAACAATTAGCTTTTTGGAAGAGAAATTTGAACTAAACGCTAATGCTAAGGTCGAAGCTAAAATACACACTCATTCTTTCTTCATTTATACTATCTGAACTAACCCATCTAATTTAACTGGCTAAGCTTAACCTTAACATTCTTGTTTGCCCCTGTTGGATTAGCTGTAAAAAGGATTAGGTGTAAAAGTGCTGTTGTTGTGCTCACATGGCACTACAGTTCAGTGGTGGATGAAGCAAACTCCTTCCTACCTATAAAGCACTTCATTCATAGTGAAAACCTTGATATAAATCAGAGACATAACCAGAATAAAAAATGATCAACATTATTGGGAAATGGGGATAGCTTAGCAAGGAAAAGACCACAAGTGAGGCATTTTCAATATGGTGTTCCTTCCATGACAGACACCTGCCACTCTCCTGTGTTTTGTTTCCTGGTCATATTTCCAGCAGGAGTGAATGCTGTCTTTATCAAGGGTTCAGTCCGCTAGGAATCCCTTCTCCAATTAACACCCTTCATTTGGTGTTCTAGGTATTCCTGCTTGAGGGGAGTCCTGAAGCTGCAGATCCTTGAACATCAAGTACTCCTTGAGACATAAGGGGATGTCGAAGGTGTGGAGGGCTGTGATCCTGCTGGGGCCCAGAGCATCTCGGATCCCCTTGCGACAAATGTGCTTCAGGGAGCGGGGCTCCTTCTGGTAGCTCTCGATCCAGGAAATCAGGGCCATCTTGGAGGCCAGCTGTTTAGGAGCCTCCCCTGTTTTCTTCACAAGGAGAAGAAGTCACACACAGTTCAGTGAATTCTCTTGGCTCAACGCTACCAAGAACAAATAGGCTGCTTAACCTTATCAGTTGCCCTTTGTGCACACAGAACAAATCAACGGTCAGAGGTTTTCAAAGTCTGAGCCACACCAATTGTTTTAATTCTGATCAAATGATATGCTTTTTAGAAACGTTAAAGATCTAACTGCAGCAGCAATCTTCTAAAATGTGGAGTAAATGTGGTCCATAATATATTCAAATTTTGGTTAGACAGTGGGCTACATCTCTTAATCAAGTAGGAAAACACCTTGAAGATGTTTCAATCTGCAAAAAAGCTGTAGCAACTGAACTGATTAACAATTGAAAAATGTGAACAGATATCATACTTGATTTGCCTACTGCTCTCAAATAGCCATTATGTAATAAAACAATTATTATTATATATTTGTTTGTCTTTAGTCATGGTGACAAAAGGTTTCCAGCTTAATTATATATGAGAATGTTAGAAATGTACAGTACACAATAAGACTAGTTTAAATTGTGCAATAATGACTTATCAATCTATGAAATCAATAAACTGACCCAAGGCCTACAATACTACTACAATAACAATAGTATTTAAAAAAAACATGTTTTTGTGGAGATTATGAGATTTCATACTGAAAGACGTTTTAAAACAACCAACATATAAAGGATCCCACTGACAAAAATACCCATTTAAAACTGACCCAAACTCAAATGTAAACTGATGCCTGATTGAGGTTTTCCTCTGTATGGGTGCAAATAAACTCTGGTAAGCAAAATGCAGCCTTCATGGTACAGGCTAGAACTTGCATTTAGCAGGACGTCTGTAATTTCGGTTAGACCATGAGCCAAAATCAGACATCGCTAGATTCAACCCATACCTACTCATTGGCCTTCTAATATTTTAAATATCTGTTATTAAAAACACAACTCTTGGCATTCATTAAGAAGAACACAATGATTTTTTCCCCCACCTTGTTCTTGTAGGTGATTTTAGCCCCTGCTTTTACGAGTAGCTGGATGCATTCAATCTGCCCGCTGCAGGCAGCCAGGTACATAGGAGTCACGCCCCAGATATCTGGAAGATCGACATCTGCACCATGCTGAAGAGAACACAGGAACAGCTGATATACAGTCTCAAGTTGATATACTCATCTCAAATTGTTTCCATAAACATTTATTACCTCTTCAAATACTAATCTCAGGCCCAGTCACTGCAATAGACACAGCTACAATGGAAGAGAATTTGTGGCTTATATTTGTCACCGAATACCTTTAGAGTAGAGTAGTTTATTACCATATGTACGTGTACATTGGAATTCAAATTCATAAACATTGGAAGTCAGAAGTGCAGAGGAGCATTGAGTTCTGAGGCATTGTGCATTTAGCTGTTTATGACACACGATGCCATATTTTTGAAGCTGTTCCTAAGCCTAGTGGCACCACCTAATAACACAACCTTGAAATCCTCCCAGATGACAAGTTTCAATTCATCATGAACGAGGATCAACAAACCTACGTAATACTACATCGAAGTTCAAATTTCAGGTCAAACATCTGAAGTTCTTTTCTTTGTTAGAGTGCTTTGACTGTACAAAAACAGCTGTGCTGTGAATGTTTGTAATTGAGTTTCCTTTGATGCTTTTGCTTTGTCTCTTCTGATCTACAGTATGTGGTGCTTATTCTAAGCACAAAGCAAATATTTTAACGAGTGATCTTCGTAAAACAAAGCAATAGAAACATGATGTTTTAGATCGTTAGCCTTTTACTGATTGTAAGGGCAGCAGTGCATTATCTCTACATATACATAAAAAGTTCAAGAGGATTAAGGTGAGGAACCCCTATTTTGGGGAAAAAAGATGAGTGAAAAGAAAGAAAAACATCTCGTTTCTAACCCGCCAAACAGATATAAAAAATGTATCCATCTGGCAGATCAAGGTTGATCCAGGAAATGGATCTACCTTATACCAGGTTCACCCACCTGTATCAGCAACAGGGCACACTCTGGGAACAAGCCTACAGCAGCGTGAAGTGGGGTACTACCATGCTTGCACTGACTGTTCACGTTTGCCCCATGTTTTAGCAGAAGCATCAAGGAAGACTTCTGCCCCTTGTATGCAGCCCAATACAGAGGCGTCTTCCCATAGTAATCCTTCTGGTCCACCTGCTCTTTTCCTGAAGGAACACAAACCACAGTCAGAGAAGACCACAACAGAGCCTATTCTAGGGCTCTTCATTTTAAGAATTAAATTATTGTCTTCTTGTACAGCAAATAGGGGAGTTTTGCAAAATGTACTGTTAGGGACTCCCATGTACTAGTCCAAGTTTATAAGAGACCTGCCTCCAGTACACATCCAGCTGAGCAATTTAGAAAATATGTGTTGGGCCCACTGGTCTCACTGTTAGGATATCAGAAAGCAATCTGTGTTTCAGACAGGTGTCCCCATGAGCTGACCAGCTGTCCCCCTGGTCTTGCCTGCAGCATGCAGAGACACTCCAAAGCTGGATCTGACTGACCAGTTGAGTGAGATGTTAAGCCAGGACAGCCATAACACACTGAATGCAAGCTATAATCTTGAAAGATAGTGTGTTAGGCTGACATGAATTTGTTAACTTGTATGTCTTTGAAAAAATGTAAAGAAAGATAACAAGCATAGTAATTAAAAAATAGGAACCTGTAATGTTGTATAATGCTACACTCTTCGGATTGTAGAATACACCTGAATTACAGCAGTAATTGTGTAGATATCCTTGAAGGGAAAACCTTTCTGATCGACTTACTGTACCTGATGTGAGAAGAAGAGTACGCAGTTTTTCCACATTTCCACGGCTGGCCTCATAGTGGACGTCTGTCCACTTGTAATTATAGTTGGGTGCAGTCTGGTAGCGGCGGGCCTGCTGCGTGGTGGACGGCGGTTTTACACACCGGATGTCCGTTCTTGATAAGGAACTGATGTAGAAACCCATTGCGTTCACCTAGCACCACGGAACTTGCACTTCAGTATCATCTACCTGCAAGAGCAAACTGTGTAATGAGTGGTTTTTACTCCTGCCGCTGGTCCATGTGTGCAGTACAATATTTCCAGCATTTGATAACTCTGCAACTGTTTCCCCCAGAAATACTCCCTCTTGATGTATTATTTCCAAGAGCTTCGCAAAAGTGAACTGTTAACTCTGTCGCTAATCATAAAGAAGATTAAGCGACGAATAAGATCAAATTTACAATTTGCATTCATGCATTTTAAAAAAAAATTACATTCGACATTTTATTTCGAGAACGGTATAACCGCGCAGTCCTCAGCGGACAGCTACAATCAACAGAACCGGCCTTCTGTGTTGTTTCTAAAGAACACGACATTTATTACATGAATAGTTAAATGCACTTCTGTTGCCTACTACTTCTGTTCTCATTTTAATCGCTGCATTTTGATGTATTCCGTAATTTGAACTTTAATCCCTTCTTAAGCAATGTTATCGATACATATTTGCTTTACCTAGGAAAGCATTAATTATTGTGCTGAATCCATTTTTTCAAAAAAGAGCGTTCACGCTACGAATAACCTAACAATGCAATATTAGGTTAAATTCCGAAAATCAAAATGATTTCTCCAGTAACACAAAAAAAATAAAAAAACACCATGATACCGAGTTCATAAAAAATGTAAAGAAACATCATTGAATACACATGATCTTCTCTATACATTTTTATTACTGTAACGCAATGAATATATTTGCTGAACCATATTAAATAGAATGCAACAAATATTACTTACCTGTTTGTCATATATTTCCATTAGTACGTGTCGCTTGATACCTAAATGATGTAATATTTTAACAGCTAGTCAGCAGTGTCAAAAACAACATACTGTTCTCCTTTCACCTCCAAAATCACTTATTTTGATTTATAATATCACCATTTGGTTCTGAAAAAGGGTTACAGTTACGTTTTCTGTCAAGACTCCTTCTTTTTTGCAACCGTTATTACGAAGTATTAACAAATTAAAGAAACAGAGGCCATCTGAATTCAAGGCAGTGCTCTATTTATTTGGACATCATGTGCTTCTGCTGCTTTTGTTTTAAAGCATCGTATCGTATGTAGTTGTCTGTGGCCTACCGAGCGGAAATACTGTTGGTTTTAACCATGTCCAACAAAAAACCCAAATTGTGATAATCGAGATTACTAAGGTTTATTAAAAGGTTGATAAAATCGCCGTTGTCGTATCCTGAAGCCTCTCTTGCTCTGTCCAAGGTCCTGGAACTCGCAAGCTATCGCGCCTGCGCGCACAACACTAACCTTACTAAGCCTTATGAGCACTTTCGTTTTGAAGGGAAAATGCAACAGGAATATACATAGTAAACACAGAACTTTTCGATTTTTTTAGAATTCGACATTCCTTTAATGTCACAGATACATTCAGTCAAGTTTGCCTTTGCATGTTTGCCTTTGCCTTGCGACAGTTGTTTAGTGTTTAATTCTGATTTCTCGAGAGATCTTGACTTTTTAAATTCTCAGAAGTATTGAATGCGACTTGGCTGTAGAGAAGTACCCTTCCATGCTTTGAAATTCGAAGAACGTAAAGGGAAAAAGAACAACACAAGGAGCTCTTAGTATAAAAAATGTTTTCCCAAAACTAATGCTAATTTAATTATGTAAATGATCTTCAGATATCTACTGTAATTCTAGTAGCAAACAATAACATTGCAAACATTTATTAACTCGCATGCAAATTTTGCCCTGCATCAGAAATGCAAAAGACTCTTCAGAATCGAGATAAATGCCCACAACATGTGTTACTTTCATAATATAAACCTCATAATTACATATTAGAATCACAGCTTCAAATATTAAGAAACTGTTGTCTTTCAAAACGGAAACACTTTAAAATTAGTTTTTAATCACCTTTTTCTTCACACCTCCAATTATTATTAAAGCGATGTTCAAGAGTCTAGCCCGTCTTCCTTTAGGCAAGACACATTGCTCGAGTATTTACTGTACACTCACAACAAAAAACCCTTTGTAAGTTTTCCAAAATATCCTTTTCACAATAATTTTTTTTTCTCCTGTGGAACGAATCCAATATAATCTTCCAGGTGACTTGTGGGAAGGCATTCTTTAGGATCATTACACAAATTTAAAAAGAACTGGTAGCCAAAATCCGGCAGCAGTCGGATTAGGGGTTAGGTACGGGAGTCTGGCTGCCAGGTCGAATGTTTGGGAGAGTCCTCAAATATACACATACTGTATGCTTAATCAGGTACCTGGATGGTTTTCTTTAAATATATATGCATAATACTCCATTATTACTGATCGTGTTGATCTTCCCTTAAATGCGCTATATTATATTCTCCTCTGGGATTCCCAATATAGCAGCAGAGGAAAGAGGTAATCAATATATACAGCACCATTGAATTTCACATGATTGTTATTTGACCAGAATGCATCATACCTGGTTTACTGACTTGTAGATGTCCTTAAGCAAAACTGTAAACACTCGAAAATGTTTTTGTCACTGTTTAAGATGAAGAACAAACATTTCTGCTGAAGAAGCCTCCAGCGTAAATCTGCTTGTTTGCATACACATACCTCTCATTAAACTAGGGACTGCAGCAAACAGCTCTGCTTAAAAGCCAAACCAAGCAAATTCATTTTGCTTGGCCTAAGGAGGAATTTGGAAAATGCTGCCAAAGTGAGTTCTCTTCAGGTTTCTTTGATAATTAGTGGCAATAGGTTTAACAAAGCAGAAGGAGGTAGGGAGAGTGAGAGGACTTAGGAACATCAAACACAGAAAATAGAAACTGGTAGCAGCATGCATTTTTCTTTGTGACATTATAAAAGCTGGAGCAAACATCAGTGCCACATCAGATGGGTGACTGCAGAGTGATCGACATAGAAATTCAGCTTCATACTGGTCAAACTGCAAAATGTTACACGTAATGTCCCTAAACAGATTTTCAGCTTAATTACTGATGTAAACAAAAAAAGAAAAGATTTTTATACTCCAAAAATGAACTACCCGAGCAGATTATTTTCTGCCTGTGCTCGTCATACACTGTCTTTAACACCAGAGGGCAAACTCATTGAAGAGATCAGAAAAGCAGAAACCTGTGTCTGCAGACTTAGTAGGTGAGTCTTGATACAGTTTGTATAAATTACAAAGTAATAAATAGAACATACAATTTAAAGGACATTGTTGAGGAAGTAAGTCTAGTAACATAATCGCATATTGCATATTTTAGGCTATTTACTAGAAATAAACAAAATGTGTTGTTTGGGCAATTGAAGGTCTCTATAGGCTTGGTACATTAGACTGCATGAGCAGAAAGCCCTGTTGTCTTAAAACTTACTGTTGATAAAGGGCACAGTGTAGGATAGTTGTTAAACCTTTTGGTAACTGGCAGGACACAGGTTCGAGTCCCTATCACAGCCACTGCTGTTGCACCCCTGAGAGAGGTGCTTTACCCCAGTTGTCCCAGTCCACCCAGCTTTATAACTGGGGACATTGCTGGCAGGTGATCCCTGTGATTAACTAGCATTCCATCCTGGTGTGGAGGGAGTCAGATGATCTCTAGTTCTCTTAACAATACAGAAACCAGCACGAACATCAGTGATTGTGATGTGGGCTGTACCTCTTTTTTGACTGTTGTCAAAACACTTGATTTGTATGTACGGTATTTCTGTTATGATTTCTTATGCATTTTGCTTTTTGGTTGAACACTGAAGACAGCTGGTCAAATCAAGTTTGCTATACCAGACAACAGCCTTTACGTGCGCTGTGTAAGAAAGACTTGAGCCATACAATATGGGATTATCCTAATAAGAATATCATAGTCAATAAACTGATGGATACTACATTGAGAACTTGCACTTAGCTTTCATTGCAGTTTAATTATGCCCAATACATGATTGTACTTGCAGTTATGTGGTTCAAATCCTATAACATTCTTGATGCAGTTGTTGCAATGATTTGGAAAATTGTTAAAAAGATAATTCAATAATCTACCTCCTGAGTTTTCTTTTCCAAAAGTGCAAAACATCATATTGTGAGTTTGAAACAGGCACTTGTTCTGTGTTCTCAGTCAGCAATGATGAAAATGGATACATACTGTACTTGTTCAATGTCCATTTTAATGATGGTAAAACTCTTTGTTAAAGAGTTAAATGCATTAGAAAATATACAACTGAATTTCCAATGTCTCATTGTTATTACTATTCATAGGCTGTTACATCCTCTCTTCTAGTAGCTCTTAAAGGCAATATAGCAAGCATTAAGCCTTTTTCAGACACAAACTATCAAGCTGATAAGATCCAAAATAAGCCTCCTGAGTTCCTGAGTGGCCTTTTAGTGGATGAACCCAGGCTGATGAGTATCAAGTGGCACCAGTTGAAGCTCAATTTGTAATCTGATCTAATGCATTAAGCATTTTACATTAACTTTATTGGATTTCCAGCAGGTTAACTATAGGATTTTCTTTTCTAGTGAGCAGCTATCAGATGTAGATAGTTATTCCCTGCCAAATGTTTTTGAAGTGTTCAGTGACAGCTGACAAAACTCTCTGGTGTCCCAACCTCTGCTTTACCCATTTCTAATTTCATAATACAATGAAAACAGAAACCAAATCTGAAACGTGTTTTCTTTCTTCTCTTTTCAGCATGGAATAAACCTATTACTTGTTCCTTTGCAGCCTACGCATGCTGACGCAGCTACCCACCTGAACTACATGATCCTCATCTACTGGACATCACAAAGTATTCTGGGTATTACAAAGGTGTCATTTGTCTGACCCAGTTAAAAAAGTTTCTGATGTCACTGCAATTGAATGACTTCTGTGATGTCACTGCAGTTCAATATATTTTATTATTAAAATTGCACTTATTTCACAACATAACCTCCCTAGTAAAAACGTATCTATGCAGAGAAGAATTCTTGAAAACTTTTAAGGTGCTGTATTCTTCTATAAACCCATCTCAGGTTTCTGCAATTGGCTCAATGTTCTGTGGTCATTCTTCTGTGCATTTGAGTATCCTGCATCAATTGCATCTGAATGTAAAAATAAAAAAAACCCAAACTGTATTTTGTTCCTCTGTTACAGAAGTTTGATAGATGTGCCACTATGTTTTAACCTAAATCTAAGGCATATTCTTTACAAAATAATTTTCTGCACCTATAATATTACAGATTTCAAGAAATTGAAATCTATGCTCATTGTGCGCTTAACTATAACAAAACTTAGAAAACAATATATCTGGAATATTTACTGCAGGGCTAGAGTGTGTTAGAGATTTCAACTGAAGGTGACATCACCTATATGAATGCATTCTCCATTGCAGGTAAACCAGTCTTTTGGTATATCAGAGTTTGCACTGTCTAGGCAGTACAGTTGCATCGTGCATGCTGGGAGACTGCTCTCTGTTGTAGTAGAATTACTATCAGGAGTAGAGCTTTGCTCATTACATTTGTAATCTCAAGTTTATTTTCGCAAATGAATCAATGTACAGGCAAAGGTTTGTCTTTTTGACAATTCCCTGTGATTCTACATGATTCTTTTTCGTTGTTTCAAGTTTATTTATTCAGTTTCTGAATATGACTTATGGTGTATCCTTGGGAAGATTTTCTCTGCTTTGCCACCAGTAGTACAGGCAATTTCATATATATCTCCTTTTGTCCGCATGTTTGAGACTGGTAGAGAGATCCTATGATTTCTACCAGATCTCCCTTTCCTTCACAAATACCTTCTGTGATAAGCTGCTTGAAAATGCAAGAGGTAGTTTTGAGATTTAGAGAGAATACGATTCACTGCAGATTAGATGGATATAGTAGCTCTGACCTGGGCAATACCCAGCAATGATGGATTTGCCTTGGACTAATTGATAAAAATCTTATATCATCAATACTCACTCTTGATCCTGGAGCCACAGCCCGGCAAGCTTTGTAGTGGGCTAAACATTCTCATTAGCTAAAGACTTGGCATCAGTGGAAATTTGTATGAATGAAGTCAACAAATGATTCAATAAAGTCATTAAGGAGTCAGGTGGAATGAAAATAAAACTTTTTGTAGCTGGCCAGGATAAGAAAGGAGTATCACCAGACAAGGTCTTTACAGAAATGACCGTAAGTAAGACAGGGAGCTAAAAGAGCTTATTGAAAATTATATATGGAACATTGTTTATTAAGTTACTGTACACATAGCGATTTTCAAAAACACATTCAGGTTTAGAGGGCTTCTCATTCTATTTGTAAATTAATTCTATTAATCAGAACTCCTGGCCCTATACACTTGACAGGAATAGGGGAAAGGTATATACAGCAGAATAACCTTTTCTTTATATTTCTAGTAAAAGTTCACCAACAATAGTAGAAATACACAATTCATTTTTAAATTCATTTGACTCAGTTTTATTAACTTAAACCCATTTAGCTCGGGTGCATTAGAACAAACTTTTTTATTGTTTTAAAGGACATTCTATATGAACCTCATTCATTTTTCTAGAGATGTTCAGTAATTGAACTAATTTAACTAAAGCGATTTTCAGGGTATGTCACTTTTATTCCTAAGCTTTTTGGGCCTAACAATCCTGCAAATAGACTCCCTTGTAACAGTACTAAATGTGCTGTTTGCTATTATACCAATGTTTTTCCCTAAGAAAAGCAATTTGTTTTAATTTAAAATTCCTGTTTTATATTAGGGACAATAAAAGCCATTTATCGTATGATTTTAAGCGTGCAAAGCCTTCATCAATGTGATTATGGAAAATGGTTTAATTGAAACACTGACTTCAGTGTTCTTTTATTTTCACTTCCATTCCTTTTCGAATGCTTGTTTTTTGTCTCTGTGACTGGCTACAACAAGTTAAGTTTCAGTTTTATTTTACTTTTAAAATACAGCATGTATTTGATGTGAATAAAGATGTATGTCACATTTGACCTTTTGGTGGTACACTCATATAAACATTCCCACTTCAAAGCAATAAAAGAAATACAGCAAACTGACATAAAAACATTTAAACATGAATATTTTACATATAGATAGTACAGAAAAAAATAAAAAATCCACAGATACCAGTTGTGTTCATCAAATTCATTTGGCACAGTTTTAAAAACAGCATATTGACATTTGGCAACACTTAAATTAAAGAAAAGAAGAAATAAGGATCTCTCAAGATGGGACAATAAATGTGGTTGCTTCTGGAGTATAGTGATCTGCAACTTTGCAAGACGTAGCAGAGACCCTTGGAAACAGAAATGTTTTAGACCTAATATTTCACAGAGACAACTTCTTTGTAAAAATGCACTGCAAGGACAGTTTTATAGACGTTCAGAAGTATTTTTTTATACTGGCATAGTTTTTTTTCCCCCTTTTGGCACTTACTGTTAGACTTCAACTGTAGTCCTTTGGCAAAAAAAAAAAACAGAATTCTGAAGCAAGTATTGGTCTCTTTCAGTGCATGAATTTGTATGAAATTGTATTTTAAAAAATGTAGACTGGGTTTGAGAAAAATCTTTAATGGTTTAGGGAAATGTGCTCATTAATCCGCTTGGGTGACATTTAAATTATTTATAATATGCATTTCTATAATCTCCTGTGGCAGACCCTTTACCTAATGCTTCTTGGTGGTAAGATCTGAGGGTCTAAGAATAGCTGGATTTTATTGGCACACAAAGATTGGTATAAAATAATCAGTTGAATGAACATGCTGGGAGAATGTGCACATGTCTCAAGTCGATTGGGGTGCGTCAACACATCCATAACGCCAACAGAGTTTTCAGTTTTGCTTTTGAAAAACAAACCCATGTGATTACATGGTTGCGGTGCTCCTAAAATGAGTCATCAGCTGTCTGACAAAAGAGTAAAAGCTTACTTCAACTCCATCTAGATAGTGACACATCATCTGGGAAGTGGGAAGGATTCAGACACAAATTTGAAGTACTATATTTTCTGCACCTGTTAGGTGCCTGGTATTGACTGAATGTATGTTCTTAAACACCAAAGGACTTTCACTTTGTCTGTTTGTGTTCTTTTCACTTGAGGTGGTTGTGCAGTGAAGCTTATTACAACTACAAATGTGCATTCCTCTTCTGACAAGTCTACTTCTCTGCTAATGAATCATTATTATTGCTTTTTTGTTAAAAAAATTCTATTTAACTTTTTAAGATTTTCGAGATCTGAAGTTACATCCAAATTGTGGAACTCATCTCCTGTTATTTTATACAATAAATAAACGAATGAGTGAATAACCATTTGTGTGGTGAAATCCTAATTGATCCTGTGATTAAAAGGAATACTGGAGAACGCACAATATGGCAAATTCAGGGACTTCATCTTATTTCAGACTTCATTTGCCTGTTCAGGCATCCTGATACAACACACTAGAGAATGCAACATTTGGCAAATGACATATCATTAGAAAAAAGCAAATTCAGTCAATATTGCATAATAAATTGACCTTTAGCATTTAATTCTGCAGATCGACGTCTGTCCAATTTTGTAATTGTAGGACTCATGAGAGGGGGGTGGGGTGATGTTCAGGAGGATTTGTGCAATTTGGCCTTGGCATCAGTCAAAGTCCCTTCCATAGTTATCAACTGGAAGATTTGAATGCAATCAGCCCAGAATAATTGGTTATCGGTTAACCAGTTGATTGCTTTTCTTTGTGAACCGTAAGCTGGAGAAAATGAAGCCGTTTTGCCATGTGTGTGTAGAGGTGTAGCTCGTGCACCTCTTCCCCAGATGGGATTTGATTGTCATCTCTCAGGTATCTCCCAGCCAGAGACTCACTGCCCACACAACAAAATAAACTCACTGAAGATGTGTCAGGCACCCCAGCATGTTTGGAATACTTTTCAAGCTCCAGAGAGTTATGCCACCATAACAGGCTCATAACACACAAAATGAGCCCTGTTGCACAAGCAACCTGGAACAACGTTGTTTTATTCTCTTTATTGATGAATTTGCTAAGGAATAGTCATGCTGTACATATATATATGTACAGCAACAATCATTAAAATATTCCAATATGTGGTTTCTGAAAGATATGCCCAAAAATTTTGATTCTGTGAACAGTCACTTTCACATAGGGTGGCTTGAGGGTAATTTCCTTGGCAATGAGGAATCTGCAGAATGGAAGTGGCTGACATTAAATGTATCTCAGAAGCCCTGGGCAGCCTTCAACCTTCACCCTCCCTCACATATTATACATATGGTCTCTACCCTGAGAGAACAGTGGAGGAGAACCTTATCAGCCCCTTGGCAGGGAACGTGTCTCCTATTATTACTGGCCTTGCACTACAGTTCACCTTTCCTACATAGTGCATTACGAACAGAGGCTTTATATCAGCAGGATCACAAGATTGCAGTTCTCTACTGACGCTGGTTTGGCAGGCTTCATTTTTTAATTTAGTCAATACACTGAATGTCTTGTTTAAAAAGGCTCTAGATAAAGGGCAGTAGTCCGTTATCTCCAATAGTATGTTTGCAGACTCGTGCTGAAATAAATACAAAAAAGAATGATTTGTAAATTCAAAAATAAAAGCCAACATCTAATATAATAAAGAAATTCCAGCTTTATTCTCCCTGCGTACTCTTTGCATTTCTCTGAGTATTCTGTGTCCGTTCGTCCCACTTTGTGCCCTATTCCATGGGGATTGGCTCCTCATTGCCTCAACCTCAACCCCTATCAATAATTAGTGTCTTTCTGGTGATGGATGGATGTTTGTGTATTCTGTAGGGGCTCCTTTTTCTGTGGACTGGTTAAATAAACAGTTTTGTAGTACCGTGTATTGTTATGGGAAACATTTTGAATAATTGTTTTGAACAATTAGAATAATTTTCCAGTTAATGTGGAAAAATGTGTGAATATGGACCTAATATATACATTTAACAAGATGCAAATACTTCTGTGAGTCACCTCATGTCTATCACAGATTTCACCACAACAACGTGATAGGCTGTCTTCTCGGGAAATTATCATTGTAATTTGTTGAAAATCCCTGCACTCAAGAAGCAACAGATTTTTAAAAACAGTCACACCGAGTGATGTGTCCCACAACATTTTGTTCATTTGGACAGACAGCTGAATCTTCAGTTTAAGAATTATAACCCAGAGAACCTTACACTAGTTGATGGTACAAATCAATTCAATAAACAACTTAAACAATTCGTTCCTAAAAGCAATCCGTACAAGCCCTGTTTTTGTGGCCTTATGGAGAAAACCCTTCTCCTGTTTATTCAAACATATGAGGAAAAAGTCATTTTTTTTACTCAGATCCTTGGGGAATATCATGATCTGAGGGTTGTGCTTTTGTATAACCCAAGCAGCACCCTCACCAATGAGCTGTTTGTAAGGTTTCACAGAATGCAGAAGGAAGATTCAGCAAAAAAATGAAGATTTTATCCGAAGGGGTGGGTCACTCTTTTTTGGGGGGAAATCAAGGAAGAAAATTCCAATGCAAGCACAAAACCTGAACCCCCCAAAAACAGCAGAGAAATAAACATAACTGACTGCCTCTCTTTGTTGTCTTCAAAATGTCTTCAGCTTGGAGTCTTGATATACAGTAGGTTTGGGTGTTATGTGAAGAATGTTTTGCACTACCTATTATACTGTACAACTCTCAGTCCTTCTGAAGTCAAGTGTCCACTCAAAAGTGTAATGGCTGAGAAACAAGTAGTAATTGCAGACATGAATGTCTCTTTGAAGTAACTATGGGAAACATCGGTTTGCATTTACAGGTTCTCACTAATGATAATTGATAGGAGGAGATACAAATCTTCTCGGGTAAACAGTAAGTTGAAGCTTCATGATACATGACTTTTCTATGTACATAACTTCTTCACAGGTCCTCTCTTGCCCTCCTGGTTGTAACATGATGTGCCCCCCACAGCGTCCTCCATCAACTCCTCTTCCTCATTGATATGCTACAGCTCAAGTCAACAGTAGCCCCTAGACCTGCAATGTGTAAAAACGACTCGAGATTGAGTAGGGATTTGGGAGAAAAAGCACCATTTAGAGGAGTTTACCTTCTTAAGAGGCAGCTTGGCATGCATTTCATGATTCATTTTGCCTTTAGATGGGCAGAGGACCAGCAACCCAGGGCAGGATTTCAAGTGGTAGCTACCAGGAAAGCACTCCTGTGAGGTACGAACCTTATTGTTCATGAAAGAACAACCACTCATCAAGAGTAGCTTGACAGCACTGGAGTGTGACATTGATAACATATCCACACTGGCATTATAGTAATGATGAGAATGAAAATTTAAGTCTTTCATAGGAGCTGGAGGTGGGTAAGTGAGGATTTAATGACTGTGTTATATGGCCCAAGGTAGGTAGCCCACAATCTGAATCCAGCCAAATCCTATAAAACTAAACCATTTCTTTAGAAGAAAACAAAACAAAATACTTCAACCAAAATTGTTTCGTTATCTGAGGAATATATTCGGTGACTATGGAGAAAAAACAATAATGTCATTTCGTCTGGGCTTAACACTAAAGTTAAGGCAGTGTTTTTAAACTTGCTTACAAAAGCGAAAATTGGGAATATACTCTTGCTGATATTATTTTTCACGTTTAAATTCTGCTGCGGAATAGCAGTCCCATATCTACACAGGGAATCCATTAGAGATAGACCCTGAACTTTGAAGCACACAAGTCAAAAGCAATACAAGAAAACACCGTGAATAATGTATTTTGTAAAACCTATTGCTAATGTTTGGAGCACTGCATAAACATTTCAGTTGTGAACTGATTTATTTGTAGTCAATAAATTCAATGTTCATTTGTCTCCAATGATTTTTTTATGATCGTACATAACACATATTTCAGTATAACAATGAGTTCAGGCCCAAATTTAAACACGTAATAAGACTTTGTGTACTTCATGGTACGTTTGTACAAGTCCGATATAAATTGCATAAAATATTCACTGCTCACCATCACATAAAAAGACAGAAGAAATTCTTCTGCCATTTTCAGAAAATAACACAGATTTGTAAGATTTGCTTGAGAGCATGTCAGAGAATATGGTTTCTGCTTGACTGCTTGCAATATTTTTCATCATTGCCAGCTACAAATGGTCTGTCTTCCAGTACTCACTGGAAATTACATCCTACTTTGACACAAGCTCCTCATTGTGAATAACACCAACCACTGAGGTGAGAGCTGGAATAAATACATTGTTCTAAACTTCCCTCACCTATGAGCTGTATGGATCCATAAAGAGCTTAAATCATTACAGGTATGATCAAGAAAAAATCTTGCCTTTTGTTTTTCATGCATTTTTCAAAGTCATCTTACATCCTAGTGCATGAGAGTGGACTTTGGCAGCAGCAAGGAACAGTGTTGATTAATGTCTCTCATGTGAAAATGACTCCTGCATCAGAATCCTTGTAAAAGCTCATGCCTCTTAGCTCAATCTTGTATTTTGCTGCCTGCAAGCTGACTTGTTTGCAATTGTTTAGAGATGTTATGGTACCTTAGGCAATGAGGTTCATAATACATTAATTCAGATATCTAAATTTAAAACAATAAAATGAATATTTTCATGAAGTACTATTAGGGTCTTTGTTTAAGTTTCTAAAACAGCTTATCCACTGGAATAATCAGTAATTGTCAAAATATGGCATTATAGCTACATTATTCCAGTAATCTTTGAAAACAATGCAAAAAATGACAAGGGTCAATAACTTGCAAAGGAACCGGTAAAGGTTTAATCCATGCTGAAAATAAACGAGACAACGTTTCGGCTATGGAGCCTTCTTCAGATGTGTCACCCTATCACACAGCTGAAATGTTGTGCCTCTTTTCTTTTCTTATCAGCATGGAATAAACTTTTACCTCTTCCTTTGAAGCCTATGCATGCTGATGCAGCTACCTACTTGAACTGAGTCAATAGGTCTGTTTTTTTTGCAACTGCTAACTAAGAGGCATATCAGAGATACCTATGAGCAGGAAATTTGAATAGTCCACGAAACCTTGTTAGAAGGTTTAGAAGATTCTGGCTTTATTTATTTAACATATTTTTGAATGTATAGACTTCAAGACAAAATGTTTCCAGGATGCACCTTAAAAATTCATTTGGTGCTCCATGTAACATGTTATAATGCAAATGATGTCTGAAATATGGTGAAAAGATTATTGACTGCACAAATATACAGTGTGGGTCAGAGATATACATAAAGCTAATTGAGAACAGGCTGTCTTTGCAATATTTAAAACAATACCTCTTATTTTTTTAGGAGGATGCTAAGCCCAATGGAAGCTAAACTGCTCAGTAATTTCAATGAATGCATAGGGGAGAAGTTTTGAAAATGCACTACCACTGACAATGTTAACAGCCAGTGCATCTACACAAATGACAAGTGACATCCAGGGCGAGCAGCACTTAGACATTATTACTCTCAGGACCGGCATAGGCTTAGTGCTCTGTCTGCAAGATCAGATCTCTCTTGTAAAAACTATTTGCAGCATGCAGGGCTTTTCTGCCAAATGGTAGAATACATGTATAAAAAGAGCCTTTATTGTTAAAAGGCTTAAGCCATCATCTCCATCCTCCCCCCCCAAAAAAAAACAATAGGTAAGCTGAGTTGTTAGATCCTGTTATTCAGGTAAGTACCCTGAACTGATGTAATTGTAATTAAGCAGAACCTAAGCTGGTTAATATAGTTCTAATATATTAACTGCCTCCTGAGAATTCTGGAGCACACATTCTATAAAAAGGTCAATGACGTCTTGACTTGAAATAATAATAAAAAAACAAAAAACACTTGAAAAGCCTGGTCTGGATCACTTGGCCTCACCACACTGGTAAATTGCCAAGGGGCAGGAGGAGGGGGCATTTAGAGTTTTCAGTTCTTACCCTGTTTCTTGAGAAGATTTACAACAACTTTTTTTTCTTCAGTAAATCTGAAAGCAAATCGATTTACAAGTACAAATAGGAAACTTTAATATCTGTCTTAATAAAAGAACAGAGTCTCATAAACTACACTGTGCTGTACAAAATATTTTTTTTCTTCCAAGTAGCACCTGAGTGCCCGTGAAGTGTCTTTTGCTTTGTGTGAACATTATAGTTACACGACTAATAAGGTTCAGTTTGAAGCTGTAAATTAAATCTGAAAAATAAATAAATATCAGAGAACACTGCTGTTGCAAGGAAGCATTTTTTCCCAGAGGTGTTGATTTTGTAAAGCTGAAGTGGATGTTCCAACACATGATATTTTGTTTCTTTTTTTTTTCATTCCAGTTCTATTATACAAACTGCATAAAGCATGGAATCCAAGCTGAGGTTCGATGTTTTAATCCTGAAGAGACGAGACGAGGGGAAAAAAGCACAGAGATGAACGGTGGAAGAAGAGATGAAGAGGGACCTGTTCAGTGAAACTGATGTACTCCAAACCGTGGGTCTCTGCAGTCCTGGACCTCAATCTGACAAGACAGGAGAAAGAAGAAACATAAGAGTGATCAAGAGCTTAAAACGAAACTTTTAAAACAAGCTTTTAATCCTTTTTCCATTTGATCCATTTCCTCACTTCTGCAAGACTGAAACAAGTTGCGATCCTTTATTTTTTTTTTAGAAAATGGAGTTGGGGAAGTACAGTACCAGTGGGAATGAAGCCTAGAGTCCATCACGTGTTACAGAATTACAAGCTGACAACATTATTTATCACTTTGGCCAACATCTTTATCCAGAATGAATTTACTATTCATAAAAATGCAGTACAAGCAACAGTACAAACTAAATGTGGTGGATTCGAATGCAACATATTTGATCTTGAACACACAGCAGAATAGCAAATTCATCAAAAATATATTTAAATACTGTACTGTGTGCATGTGCGATATACAGAATAAAGTACATATATTAGGCATATACTTTAAATGCAATGTTCCAATGTTCAATACATACAGTAACAACAGATCCCATGCAGTGCATGTATTGGTACATAACTAAGGATATAACCTGAGTACAAAACAAGTTTGCACATAGTCCTCAAACATGGTTAGACAAGTATCCCACCATGATGCATAGCACTAAATACAACAATAGTAGAAAAATTTTGTATCAATCTAATGTGTCCTAGACATCACAGCTTTCTGCACTTCACTGTCAAATGCATTTCATATGTTGGACAAGGAACTGAAGATCTGAAAAACAGTGGCTTCAAGGTCACGGCTGTAGGGGTGTTGTCAAGGACTTCCCACCAATAAAGCCATAAAACTCTTAAAAGCAGCTGGCAGTGTGTGGGCTGTTGTTATCTTGTTATCAGGATGAGCAGGATGGTGGCTTAATGCATCAACCTAGGCCAGTTTCTTATGATTGGCCACCTGCAAGTAGTCCAGTACGTGACAATGATGTTCAGTGCTTGACCATGTTTACACGATGCCACCAATCTGTACACCAATACCCGGTATTTCCATGGACAGGTAGCACACGCCCGTGAGCTCTTGATGAAACACACATTTTACAGGGCTCCAACGATTCAAATACACTAGGGCAGGCGGTTTTCAACACAAGATTTTTGTGCAGTATTTCTTTAAAGACCCGAATATAATTGTACTTGCGATACTTGTGTTGCTGTCTGTGATGCACAGCTATTAAATTAAGTGGAGGATTGCACCTTAAAAATGTTAAAAAAGACAGAAGGTTAAAGCAGGAAATATAGCCAATGGTCTTGGTTTTTACATACTGTGGCTCAGCCCTGCACAGGAAATCTTGTAGAAATTGATTATTGAACCATTTGGGTCTGTATTGGGACATCTCATTTTTTGTTACAAATCTCCAATGATGCACTGTTGAATGACCTGAACTGTAGTGACGTCATGTGTGAGCATTATATAATTAGAGCAGAATGGAACAGCTGTCAGCATGGTGAAGACTATTTTAAGGTCGTGCTACTAGGTTTTCCATCTTGGGCAGGAAAGTAAAAATAGAGGGGAAACATCTATATGCAGGCAATAAATAATTGCTGGCATGCTTTTAGCTTCCCTCCCCCCAACAAACAAAAGAGAAAACATATCTGGCTAAATTTAGTACATATACAAATACAGACTGTAAAGAAAAAGTGTGTGTGTACAATGTTAAATGTGAGCCTCCACTGGATTTACAATAGTGTTAATTTTTCATGCTACAATCAAAACCGAATAGAAATATCTATGTTTATACATTAATGTGTTTATTTTACAGAAAGATAAATGGCTATTTCTTTCTGTGTATAACAGGAATTCTACTCTAAGGAAGATATGGCATGACCTGATTTTATTAATTATTGATGTCTGAAGGAACATTGTACTAACGTTGCTCATGCATTTTAAGACTAACTGGATTAAGAATAACCAGGTGTTCAAAGCTGTCACTGAAAGCAGATTTCGGCACTTTTTTTAATTCCTCTCGATGGAGGTTGAGAAAAACAGGGGGCTAAGGGAAAAAAGGCAGTCAATGAAATACATTTTGTTCCAATAGAAAACTAGACAATTACACCCTGACAAAAAGCGACACACCTTGTAAGTGGCATCACAAAATCAGTAGGATTATCCAGGTCGAATACGCAAATAAAGACCTTACGAATGACTGGTTTCTGTGACTGCAGGTGTAGGGAATTGGTTTGGTTCTCTTCATGTTCATCGAGCAATGATGAAAGCAATTTCAGGCTTCCCAAAACATTCAGGAACTGTATTTGGGAAAGCACAAAAACAGCACTGGTGATATGATTTGAGGGCTACCTATATTGCACTGATAAAGATATAGCCCCTGAGTTATAATAGGGAAACTCAGGAAAAGAGTGAATGTTACACTCAAGCACTCCCATACGAATTTAGGATTTTTCTCAAATGGCTGCATTTACATTTAGAAGAGCCAATGAAAATTAAATTTGTCTAGATAAAATATCTTTAAGAATTGAGATGTGCAGATATGTCTGCAGCGAACAAAAGAATTTGTCTGAAAGTAAAGCTCCTATGAATATATTTACCATCTGTTTCTGATAAGCAGATTTAGCACAAACGAGCACCATATGGTATTAAAGAAGTTTGTTTTGGCTACAACGTATTAACACTTTTTTTTTGCTTGTTCTCCAGTTATGAAACCTAAGCATTTCAGGGTAAAATGGGTCTTTTAATAATCTTCTTGTATCACTGTTAGACATGCTATGTCATGTTTTCTATGACAGAAAATTAGTTCCAGGCATTACTGGTTTGAAAATGTTATGTCATCAGTCAGTGCTGGGATTCCCCAGGCAGTAGTGCACAATTGGCAGATCACTGCCAGACTAGGGAGACTGTCATCCAGGATCTTCTTGGCTCTCAATGAGCCAGTGACTCCTGTGACTTGCTGGGCAGTTGCACGCTTTCAGTGAGTAAGAGACACAGCATTCATCCAATACCCTCTAGTTCTTCTGTAAACACTGAGGAGCCTGCGATCTTCAAAAGATGAGTAACTTTGATGGGCAGTTTTGTCAAAATTGCATATCTGCGGGTACTCATTCTCAAGATGCAAGACTGTAGTATATACTGCTGGGAATTCCAGATTTTGGAATTATGGAATTCAAATGAACATTTTTTTTCTCTGTTTAGGAAAAAAAAACATGTTTTAAGGCTTTAGCAAAACATCTTTTTCAAAACAGGATATAAAGTAACATGCAAAGAGTTTGATGTAACTTTTTTTTCAAATACTGACAAAGTAAGAAAAGCTAAATTAAGTCTGATGACAGACTGACAGATTGTTCATTGTACAATTCTGCACACATTTCTGATAATCCGAACATGACTCCAGAATTCTTTAAGATTTTTAAAATGTCATGCTCCACAATCAAATCTTTGCTTTACTGATATCAGAAAAACCACAAGGCTCCCTCTAACTGCTATGGTTATCAACATATAATAAAATTCAGCTCTACATTTTGTCACTTTCTCAAAGCAATATGTTACAGTCTGCACTACAAAACCTAATACAAACTTACTACTCATTTTGGCTTTATTAAATGTATATATTCTTTAGTTAACAACAAAGGTCTTTCTAAAGTTTTACTCAATTTATTTATTTCCAGAAGTTATTTTGAGGTCTTATAGATGATGTTTTAAAGGGCAATTGGATCTATGTACAGCAATTATATAGACAATAAATGAATCTAGATATGATCGAAGTGCTCACAGTTGTAGTTAATAAAATAATTACTCCAAAAAAGACAAATTTGACTGGAGTGAAAACTTCAAGACCCGTGTTTCCTCCAACAACTGAAATACTCTCTTTCAATGAAGTGAACTGGGGCTTTTAGTACAGTTTAGATTCCTGTGGCACTTTGTTTACTGAACTAACATCCAATGCACATAAACAGATGCACAGATTACAAATGGATTGATATCTGAGCCTTTTAAAATTTACTGGTACTAGACATGATTACAATCCAAACAAGGTCACTGTGGTATGAAATCAGTTTATATGCAGATGACATCTTATTCTGTCTCTGGCAACCAGACATTTCACTGCCATCAAAGTTGTATATCACTTGCAGAACCATTCCAAGTACAAAATTAACTGTCCAGATGAGAACAGATGAGATGCAGTACAAATTAAATTTAGTCTATTTGATATTTTATCTGGGCCCGTTTCAAAGACAGGCAAGCTGCTGATCTTTTCACCCTTTTCACCCTCCTGTAGAACAACCATCAGTGCTTACCTTTCATTCAACCAAATAAGAGCAAACAGCTTTCAATAACTCTAGTTTACAGTGTCTTGAAAACACACAAAACCGATATACAACTAAAAATCTTTGTACCATCTCCTCTACCGTGTCAAGGAGACCTCTACTACAAAGTGACATTACGATATATAGCTAACACCGCAGTCAATCAGGAAGTACAATATGTCTTTAAAAAGTAGTGTGAATCTAGTGTTTCCCTTTGTGTTCCATCTGGTTTTTCTGTTTTTTTTTCCCTGTAGAAAAGTCTATTTCTAACAATCTGTCATTCAACAGTGGTGTGTTGATACCCTTATTATTACAATACACATCAGAATACAGTCTGAGGCATTGCAATATGGGCATGCACAGGGTTAGATTTTTTGCTTTTGCTTGCATGCACTTCTTTCAGGAGAAATTAATAATTTCTGCAGAAATCTGAGTAGAAATTATGCTTAAACTTATGCATCAGTAACCATCTACATGTCTGTGAAAAAAGTGTTCACTCTGTACAGAAGCACCCGAGAAACTCTGGAGCACATTATGAGGATGTTGTTATTGTATATACTATAAAGTATATAGTTTATATGCTATTATATCATATGTAGTAAGGTATATAAAGTATAAGCACAAACAACAATATATAAGAACAACAGAAGGGCACGCTGTATACAAGAAAGGCTATAACAGCACATGCATCCTATATAATTGCTACCTGAAAGGTATTAGATGTATTAGATAAACAATCTTCTTTTAACATTGAGAATATAAGTTTAAGCTATTTCTGCCAACAACTTGTACATACATGTTTGACAAATACATATATTGACAGCAGAAAGAATAGGAAAAACTACTAAAGTTGTAACATAAATACAATACATAATAATGAAGAGGCACTAGAATAGGTATTTTCAGGAGATATATATTTAAATATTTTTGTTTCTTTTTCTGGGATTCTTTAAATAAAAGAGACACTGTATTTTATGCATTTTACAGGGCATTTATAGTTGCGCTGACATTGTATCTCTCAGCTACATCTTCTTGGTAAATGTATGTTCTCCATATAATTTCTTTCCCTCAAACCATTTTTCTTACTCCAAAAAGGGCAGGATTAGCTAAAACTTTCCTGTATCTCTTACTGTCTCGACATCCCTCTGTACCTGTTGTCGAAGTGCTACATACAAGGGCACTGCATTCTGGAAGTTCAGCTGTCTTGCCAGTTTTAGAAGCAGGCAAAACCTTTAATTCAATTGAAAATAACATAAAAACTACTCCAGCAATATTAGAAACTCTGAAATAAACCAGTCAGTCTCGGTGAAATAGTCTCATATACTGTATATACATCCCGTGCGTGCAGTACAGAGAAATTACATTGAATGTATCTTTAAAATAAATGTGAGAATTTGTTGGAAGTTTGCTGGTGTCATGAAAAAAGCAAAGGAAAATCTAACACACCAGATAAATTACACTGATTAGAGTCAGCGTGCCCCTGACTTGTCAAAGTGTCGATAGTTCAGCACATAGAGATTTTGCGCCTTATTGCAGAGAGCATCTGGAACTCCCAAGCGGAGAGTTATTAAATGAAGTATGACCAGAGAAAAACACCAACACTACATCACTGGGACAGCAAAACCCCTGTACAAGCCAACACTTCATTAAGATACCAAAGTGCTTTTCCAAAGGTGGACTTAGCAGTGACAATTAGAGTGTCTGAGCAGTCGTTTGTTCGATCTGAAGGTGGTTTCATAGTCTTGGATTATTGCATGGACAGCATTTGTTGCCACAAATTTTCAGATCTATACTTTTCAATTTATTTCTTACCATAAGGCTAGAAATGTCAGCACTTCGAGACTTTCCTAATAGGAAAAGAAGTAGGCTTTGCACTTTTTTTCCCTGGAGCTTTCAGTGATTTGGTTGAAAATAGAGACAACTTTAAATACTGTTTACAGGCTTAAAGGTGCAAATAAATGAGAGTGACCTTTCTGTCCTGCTTGGTAGTATCATGAGCCACCTTGGTTGAGGTGAGCTGTTACACTTGGCCATTCAGTTGCAATCTTTTAAACTACAATATTTTTAGGCTTCCCCTCCTTCATAGTGTTTATTAATGCAGATTCTAATGCTGGTAGTTCTCCAATGCCAGCTGTCTGTAAATGAAAATCATGTGAATTGGTCTAGTCAGAAAAAGCTTTAGAGAGCAATACAGCTTTTTTGCAATATGCATAGTCTGCAAGTGTCACATGTCTAGAAGCCCTATAAAAACATTAAAAACATTTCTATTAAACTGCTGGTAGAAACTTTCCAGATTCCCTTGACATCCCAGGCTACTCCAAAATTTTGCAGTTTCCAAAGGAGGGTTTCAAGTAGATCCTATACTTGGGGTGTTTATCTCCAAAACATTCAGCAATAGCTATGGGACTAAACAAAACCTGAATGGCCTCCTCTCTTCCCTGGCCTTTCTGATGTCCTGAGCCAGAATTACAAGGCTTTTGAAACACTGAATAATGACGTTACCATGTTAGTAGATCAAAATCCACTAAAATGCACGATTATGTACTGTACATGAAATTAAACTGTGCATTGGAAACTGTCCACTCTCTTCAAAGCAGAAGGTGTTTTCCCAAGAAGGTACCTAGAGCTGATTTCTGTTATTTCTGAGAGGACGCTAGTTTGCGCTAAAAATATTAGGAATGAACAGGAACAAAAGGGACCCATTTCAATGAAGGATTTCTGTGTTTGAAAGTTTCCAAAATAATATTTTAGAAAGGCAAACTTTAAGACATTCTACTTTGTAAAAACTTTGTCAAGTCAACACATCAGAGCTTTCTGGATCACAAGGAGGTCTAATTGAGTCTGTGCAGGTACTGTCTGTCTTGTAAGCTACCCTGAATTATAAGTGAGCAGAGCAATTACGCAGCAATTTTAAATGTATTCTGAAAATATTTCTTGTACTTCGTTTTGAAAAAAAAAAACCTTTGAATATCTGGCAAAGTGTACTTTGCCCAGTGACAGATTAACATTAACAATGGATATGAAAAAAGATATATTGTTTGCTGCAAGCTCCTGAAAAACAAACATGATGTTCACAATACTGTATTCAGCAAAAGGACAGGTGATGTTGTTTGTGATTCTGACATTTTCTTTTTACATATATTTTATTCCTTTAAACCAGTCTTGCCTGGAGAATCTTTAATATGACAAGCTTCCACCTCTTGTTTTCAAAAATGCCCCCCAGGAGGAGAAGAGACTAAAAAAAGACTGTGTAACTGCAGTAAGAGCCCAGCTCATATGACCGGATGCATTTAGCTCAAGAACAGTTGGTGATGACATGTAAATATTGAACATGACATCACATTAGCCAAAGCGATCACACACAAACGTAGTAAACCACACAGTAATAGAGCTGGACAAGAAAGGTAATGCATTGTCAGGACACTGCCACACAACTGCTGTACAACAACGACGCACTACACATCACACCCAATATTGTGAACTTACCCGTGAAACTGCCAAATCTGCAAAGATAGAATAGAAATTACATTTTTAGTTCTGCGGTAACAAATGGATTTTTTAGGACTAGAGAAGTAACCATGGACTGTATTCATGAATTATTTCTCTTTAATTTCTTCTGAAGTCTTTTTGCACTGTACATTTTAAGGAATCAGGTATATCAGCATGTATTGTGGTTTAGGGCAACAACAAATACCAGCTATTTTCCAGAGAGTGACTATATAGTCTACCTGAAGGTTTCACGACAACAGTAGGTTTCCAAAATGTGATTAACATCACTGTGTTTGCACACATCAGCCACAGTCTGTCGTGAAAACTTGTTTTGCTGTTTTCACAAAAGCATTTAGGAAAAGGTGATGTAGATCAATGGTGACTGATCGTTTCTGAGGATTTTCATTAGAAATTTTCAGAATTTTGAGAGACTGAGAGAGCCTGAATTAATATATTGGATACACTGTGAGGCCAGTGGCTATTCAAACTATGAACAGCTTTTCTTCCATATCTTTCCAACTTTGGAAAATTCATTGTAGACACTGCTGATGTATTTTAAGGAATCCCTGAGCAAGAGGAGACATTTGATTTGGTTTCTGAAGTATTTTTCTGTTCTCTTGGAAGTTTTTGGGTGGTTATAAGGCGTACATATTAATTTGTGAAATAATCTACAGCAATAAATATTCTGGAGAGCCCTTATTAACAAGGAATTATAGTATAAGCATTGCTGTAGCCCAGATAATTACTCATCGTCAATGTTTGAAAGCAAAAAATGATATAGGGAATCCATATACATAGGTACATCTATTGGTATATCAAATACTATACATATTAGCACGTAAATCTCATAGACTTACTTTTCTTTCCCCTGACAGAACTCGCAAAATAATTAAGGTCTCCAGCATTTCATTACAGGAGATTACACGAGAGTAAAAAAAAGACTCCTGCAAAAGGAGGGAAAATCCATTCTTTGTGGATGCCTTTCCTCAGATGTAGGTTCAGAAGAATTGTGTTTTTAATCCTATTGCGTATTGAACCTAGTAAACATGGAAAACTGTGAGGCTGTTGGCAGAATGACAGAAGCAAAGCCCTCAAAACTCTTTAGAGTCTGTAATATTTGTCCTTTCATTTGAAATCTCAGACAAAAGGTCATATAATTAGCGTGGCAGTCATCTCACCTCATACTGAAATAGGTAAAATGTCTTATTACTAGTAGTGGTAGTGGGCATGATTTCACAGGGTGAACAGTAACGTAATGCAACTGTAAGTTTACATTCTTTGATTTATTTTAACTACATTTAACATACTGTTAGTATGAAACTTCCACTGCAATTCACTGTGCAGGCACTGTGTTCCTCTCCAGTCTTAATTCCCTGCATCATTACTCAATCATTAAGGTATAACTGATTAGAGACCTGGCTTGCTTGTGAACAGATAAGAAAGCACAATACAAAAAATGTTATGTGAAACAGTATGATTTCTAAATGATTGCAAGTATCATTTGTTCATAATGGCATATAAGTTATATCCATTGGACATGCTTTGCACACTGATTCATCCTAGCAGGCATTACTCCAAAGAGTAACACCAACAGTGAATCTGGATTGTAGAGTTTACCCCCACTTTATTGTCCACAAAGTGCTGGTATAATTTTACACTAGTACCTCTTTAAAAATTATTTTTTCTTAGATTTTCCTTAAAGGGCACTGCAGTGATACAGTTTGCAAATGTTCACTGTCAGTACAGTTAGATCTAAATAACAGAAAACAAATACTGAACATGTATTTTGCTTATATTGACATTAAAAAATAATGTATGATCCAAAGTAGCTTAATATTTAACTGGAGAAGGTGACACTCAAATATTGTGGATCTCCTTTAAAACAGTAAATTGAGAAATATAACTTTAGCTACTTAATTTTGCAGAAAGTGGATTAGAGTTTAAGTTTATTTCATGAATATATAAGATTATTAGTCAATTTAATAAGATTAATTAACAGATTCTAACAGTTAAGGCCATGATATATTTTGACTTTCATTCATTGCTACCTTTTAAGCTGCATCAGACAGATTTCCACTACAAACTATAACAAACTCTAAAAGGATTTTATCTCAGTGATTGACCTGCAAGGAATATGAATTTGTACAGGTAGTGTGCACAGAGGTGGTGGTTTAACATTTGATTGTGTTGGCTATATTTTTCCATACAACAGAAAATAAATGTCATAATCGATTATATGGAATAAGAATGGAATGGTGATGTACATGTACTCATTCTTGCTTTCTTTGCTGATGGTGCAAAACTTACATAAAGACCAAAAATCTAGATTCAACTTTAATTTCGTTTTACTTTCCTTTGTGACCACCAGAGGGCATTATTTTAATCACTTAAAATAGTGATCCTGTAGTCTCTGCAAACAAATACTATTCTTCAACAATGGTTAAGATCACAGGTTTAATTGAAGCACACCACACATACTGTACGTTATACAGTAGACTGAGCACAACTTGTAGGGGAAAGCAATGTCAACATTTTACCTTAAATTTTAGAGAGACAAGAAATGCAATATTAAAACTTCCACAAAAAATGTTACAGGAAGGTTTTTTTTTTATAACATAATTTGTACTTCTTAATCAGAAGTTCAAAATAACGAATCTGTACTTTGTTAAAGAGAGGCTCTTTCATTCTTATGCTCGTACACACTTTATTGCATTTAAATCTGAAAGCATAGCTTGAATGTCTCACCTAATACTGCTGAGAAAACAAGAAACTGCTGCATAATAAAGGCTGCATGCAGGTCACCTTTACTGACGAAAATCTGAGGGAAGCCCCTTGCTTAAAGCACTGCAGTATCCCACATTTGATTTCAACACAAAAAAAACAGAGCTATGTCCAGATCGCTAACCACTGCTCCACATTTATTGACAGCACTACACTATATGTGCAAGGAAGGGATGATAAAAGAAATGACATTCAGCATTATGTAAAGAGCATGCTAATTCTTGGGTGAGCCACTTTATTCCCAGGAATAAGAACATCCATCTCTCCATTTTATGTTTAGCCTGATTTTTAACTGAAATTGCTATGTGAATTTAAGATTTATATATGCATGCTGCTGATTCTTATAATTACAAGACTGTGCTGCAGAAAGTAAGGGTGCCATTCATTACAACATACTGCAAAAGAGAAAAAGTGAGCTTTAAGTACACATCAGTGGAAACTTTACACATGTTTAATAATAATAATAATAATAATTGCTTACACTTATTTTCTGGATACTCCACTCAAAGCGCTTCACAGGTAATGGGGACTCCCCTCCACCACCACCAATGTGCATCATCATGCAAAAACTTGTTTTTTATGAGACAAGTATTTTTAATATTTATGTAAATTAGAAGAAAATACAACAAAACATACAACTCCAGACAACTGTGACAGATTTACTGTACAATAAGAGAGTCCAATGTTCTTAATATTGTGTAATGTGATTTGCAGTGTTGTAGGTGCAAATACAAAACTAGTACAATCAGACCATGATAACTGAAATGTTCTCTTTAGCATTATACTTACTTGCATTTCCCAATTTTTGGCAAACAGGGGTATTAATGTCAGAAGAGTAATGAAGAATATAAAATAAGACTGTCATTCATTTTACAGTTGAGCATTTTGTCATTAATGTGCGGAGCATTTTAAAAGAGCTAGGTACTGTATATAATATTATTTTTAATATCAAGTATCTGTATATTTGTACAGGTTTCTGAAGCATTTTAAAAAACATATATCAAGATATTGGATAAAATATTTTCTCCCCGTAATCCCTGTTGGACTTGGAATTCATGAGCTACTGTATGTTCATAAAGAGCTGAGTTCTTCAATATCTTTGATGACATCATTCCAGCATATCAGGATGTCATAAACGATGCATCTGCAGGGGTTATAGGTGACCTGTGCAGATTAATATTTTAACATTTTTATAAGACAATAATGATTCTAACAGATTTTATTATGTGCAGGACACATGTAAGCCTTACACTCTGCCTCAGTCCATAACTATATACAGTAGAATACGTGCAGTCTTCATTTCAACCACATACAAAACACCAATACAGGAGACAAATAGGACAAAATTAGAAATGGCCAGCTCTTCTCGTGCTATGTGGAGACAACACAGCTTTTTTTAACGCAATGTCAATTTAGGGAAGACCAGGAAGAAATGTGTTTTGAAGAGGAGCACGCAATTTGTTAAACTGAGTTGTGTTAATTGCTTTCCTAGTGGTTTTTATTTGAACAGATTGCCTGCTTGACTTGTAAAAATGAGACTGATTCAAGTGTTTAGAAAATTATGATTGATAATTAGTATCTTATATACTGCTTTTTGGTCCTCCAAGACAAGGGTTTGTTACTTTTGCTTAAACCATATGACTAATAACAACACTGAAGCATCGACAAATGCAATATTCATACATAGATGGTACAATTCAGTCCGAGCACCTCTGCCTAAAATTAGGGCTTTCATAAATAAAGCTACTGCAAATATCTGCTCAAGCAAATCAAATAAACGCAACTCTAACCCTCTTCCAAAAAGGAGTTTATACAGTAAAATGGTTCACGCTTATGTATATAGCATAAACTGCAAATTAAACAAATAAATGAAATGAAATACAAGTGGAAAAAAATGCACAAACATTTTTGTGACACAGGTGCTGCAGAGTGAGGAAGGCTCAGGGGAGACAAGGCCTCTCATCCTTTGGAATCTGATGGGTAACCATGGAAACCTCCCCACTAAAATGGAGAAAAAAAGTGTGAAGAAACTGTTTTAGGCAGGTCAAGGATCCTGTGATTGCATGTTATCTTACAAAATGGATCGATCCAATTAGCAGGGAACCCAATCTAATCAAAGGTGCTGTGACAGATTCTGAATATGTCTTCTTGACTGACTTAAAATGTGTTTACTTTGTAGTTTCCTTATTCCAACTATACCAGATCATACCTGCAATTCATACTTTATTCGAATGTGTATTATAAGCATTTTCAAAAGCACCAGGACCTAATTTGTAGACCTCACCTATACGCCAGTTATTTTATTATTAAACATTTGCCTGTTTATCAGTGATTTATTATGCAAACTCATTTGCTAAAGATCTGCTTCTCTCACTGTTAAGGGGAGTTTTGTAAAGAACGTTCAAAGGTTCCTACCAGGAAGCAAAGCTCAAACATTCATTGGAGAAGACTTATTTAAAAATATTTATTTTATGCCCCATTTTTCTGTTTCAGCTTTGGATACTATTTCTAAAGCCTCTTTTTCCAGAATACATAGATCATGTTAAATAAATTGTACTAGCCAAGAAAGCAAAGAGTAAACCACACAGAATGCATACATCAGCAATGTAAACTTATAGAGAAGAAGACAAAGCCTATGAACTACACCTTTTAAGGTTCATAATTGTGGGCACCCATAAGAAATTGTACCATGGTATACAGTATAAGTACCATGGTACTTCTACCATGATACATGTACTATGGTACTGTCAAGAATACCAGGGTACCATACCATAGTACTGGTATCATAAATGTACCATGGTACAATTTCTTATGGGCATCAGAGGTGTGAATCTAATCTCGTGGAGAGCTGCAGTGTATTAGTGTCTGTTCACACAGGACTGTGAATCGCCACACTAAAAGATGACCTCAGAATTACAAACTGCCCGCCTCTTTTCCTCACTTGAAATTTCCTTCGTATTTTCCGGATTTTTTTAATCATATGACCTCAAGTAAAATTTCCAAATCAGATGCTGTGATGATGTACACTTTGGCCATATCTGCGTTACTTTACCCCTGATGATAAAAATTAATATGGAAATCTGTACAAGCCGAGAAAATAAATTCCTACTTGACCACCAAATATTTCAGAATATTTGGTTCATTTCTTGCACATCTCTTACAAAAGAACCTCATATTTCATTCTTTAGTTCCCCAGTACTATAAATGGATAATGTCAATGCTCCTTTTAAGCTACTTAAATGTTTCATGCACCTCGTGCTCAGAAGTATATGCCCTTTAAATTGTCCGTAGTAATAAGCTTGAAACATTTTAAAATATATCTACTTGAAGAAATTAAGGATACGTTTTTTAAAATAGTAAAAATTCTACACTTGGTCACAAATCCTCACTTTTCAGCCACTGATATGTGTGTTTTGAGAACATATCTGCAAAAAAGCAATAAATATTAGTAGCTGACAACTCAGATGTCTTTCTGTCACTGAGTCTGGAGCACACCAGCCTGCTTATTTAGGGGCTAATTAAAAGCACTGGAACATCTTGCTGAAGGGCTAATTGGCAGTTTGCTTGTTAAGGGTTCCAGGGCTGAATATAGTCAAGGGAGCAGCAATCAGCCAGTTTTTTAAACTGGGCAAGGAGAAATAAGGTTCCTCTTTCAAGACAGCATGAAACCAAAGGTTGTGTAGGTGCTGGAGAGAATGCATTAAATGCATGATATGTCGAAGCCCCCGAGACTGTTTCTTCTTGTAGTTAATTTAAGGCTTTTTTACTGGAGCTGGAGCTGTAGTGGAGGGGTGTTAAATTCTATTGTTGAGATATGTTCTGCCTGAATTGGATAGCTTCAGCATTTTTGACAAGCACACATTCTCGGTCAAACCAATCATATATTTATTAAAACATGTAACAATCTCGCAGGACTCCACTTCCTTTTTTGAAAACGGAGTTCTAATAAAAAATGTGGAATATGAAAACAAAAGGTTAAAACATCACAAAAACCCAGGAAGAAAAAAAACAACCCAAAACAACCAAAAAGCAGAAATGGCTAAATCAGCAGAACTGTTCAATAAGTCGGACCAAAAAGCGCATCATTGCTTTGCGGGATATGCCAAAGGCATCTAAAGTTCAATTTCAAAACAATGTGTCTAGTCCAATCATAGAGAATTCGGTGTGCCAGATATCCAGATCTTCTGAGGCGGATGTGACAGAACGTCCTATGTCACAAGGAAACCATATAGACAAGATAACATATTGGAATGCAGCTTTAGAATAAAAGAGAATAAAGCCAGCATTTGTCATTATGTCCACAAAGTATTACAATTTCCGAATTACGAATAAGGTGGGTATCCTACAGTAAGTCTTCAGTTGTAAAATACCTTGAAAATAAGTTCAGAAGTAAAATTGAAGAGCTATGTTTCCCTTGTCATATGACGATTAATTTGTGTTCCAAGAAGATTACGCTCAATTCTATGTACAGTAAGTAACGACTGACTTTGTTGAGCTCTTTTATAATAAGGGGTTCTGACAGAACAACGCTCTTTAAGAATTGACATCTCTAGCTATGCCCTTAATAGACATTATAAACATGCTACAGCATCATTTAATGCTACACACTCATTACACTGCATTGGAACTGAAGTAAGATGTGAAGACGGGGTTAATTTTAAGTCCTTTCTGCATTAAGATTAGACTTCTAAGGCTGGAGTTTATGGCAGGAAGGGGGTTAACTGATAAGGATTCCAGATGGGAGCTAGGAGAGCTAGGGAACCCCTGGAGACTAATCCCATTTGGCCAAAAAGCTGTAAACTGGTCAAACACGTGACCTCCCCCCTTTACCATAATAACGGATGACGAATCAGAACAGTAAGGAAGGACTATATAAGCCTAAAGTTTGTACCGGCACTTTGAACAATACTTCGGTTTTGTTGTTTCTTGCGGGAAACAAGACTTCGGCTTTAATGTTCCTTGCGTGCAATAAACTCATCTGTTTAACTTCATCTCGGGATCCAGAACCTTATTCTTTCTGTTACAACAGAACCCAGTAGGCATTAGGACCAATCACAATTCTGAAGAAGTCTGCACAGCCTTCCACCATTCCACCTTTATGGACTTCCTCATGCTTCATCACCCACTCCAAGACCTAGTTATCTACTGTACTGCAGGTATTCCCACCTTCCTGGGATCTCAGTGCAAATAAATGGGACAGTCAGGCACTCAGTTATTTCACTCCTGAATTATGTATATGTATCTCCATTCTTATGGAGACTCGACTCAATTAAAAAGCTTACTAATATTTTGCAGTTTTATTTGACTTCAATTGTACATTCATTTTAAGCAGCATTATAATAAACATTAATTATTAGCTCCATGCTTTTGCCTTGAACTGAAATAATTTTGAAGTGCATTTTGTTTATTTGAAACCATCACTAATTCATGAATACTGATACTGTCTGCAGCTCGAAATTTAATATTTTGCATGTTTAAATTTAACTGTAGAGCATTTCTACTAGACCTCCAACAGCAGAAAAAAAATGTATTAATATTAAAACCATGGATTCAGGAAGGGAAGCATCAATGTTTGTGAAAGTTATTTTTTGTCCTTCTTACAAGGGACTATATATACATACAAGGGTTAGTGTGTGTGTATATACAGTATATAATTATGTTGATACATTATAGTTACCTGTAAAAACTGTTTCAAAGAACACAGAAGCATATAAACATGGAAGTATTTACTTAGGATAAGAAGGTACTGTAATTATATAGGCATAGTAATTATTTTAAACATCATTTTGAGCTTTACACAGATGCACACCATACAGTTAATAGCCCCAAAGGGGAAAGGAAAGTATTCGTATCCTGTAGTGAAACACTTGAGTGATGGAAAGGCCTGTGATCCACAAAACAGAGTAATGGGAGTACACACCCACAGTGAAGCACTTTTTTATGATCGTAGTTTATGAAACACAGTCACCTTAAATTTATTGCAGTCAGCAATGTGTGAATATAACTCTCTGTAACAGGAAAATAAATCTGCAAGGAGAACACTTTGAGTTCTAATAATAGGCTGAAAGGGGAAATTCTGCAGCATACAAAGAACTGGAAGACAGCAGACTTAAAAAAAACGTGTACTGTATCTTACTCTTGATCTTGATGCAGATTATTAATGTAAGGGTTAACCATAGTGACTAATGTTTCTTTAACAACTGAAGGTCAAGAAGTGTCAAATGACTCAGCATTGTGTTATTTTTAGAGCTTCACGAAGATGCGTTAACAGAAACACAACTTGCAGCCACCAGAGACCAGCCCCCAATATGTGACCTCAGTCAGCATATACAGTAATTGCTCAAAGTAGGAATTAAAGATTTTTCCCCAATTTATAATTGTATACTTTCATTTCACAGCTTCTAACATCATTCTTTTATGTTCAATCTGACAGAAACCCATAATAATTTAAACCTGAATACTGCGATAGCGGTGACTGTTTATAACCTTAAGAAGCGCTTGAGTATATTTCATTTTCCCTGGGTGGTGGAATCACCACATTCCTGGTGTCCTGACACAAACACGATTAGAACATAAAAACACACATCGAGGGACCAAGCATATACTTAGAGGAGGCCACTGGACCTGTTTTGTCATTTTGAAATACTGTACATTTTTGAATGAAGAGCCTCTGTTATATTACAATCCTAGATGTGGTAAAGTAGCTTGTTCTGCATATCTTTGCTCAGCAAAAAGCTTCCATTATTTTAAAAACATATTGCTTTCCCTCTACTCTGGCCCTGGTCTGTGTGATTACATTGCAGTGCAATACAAAGTCATAAAGTAAGCTTGCTATAAAACACAACATTTTTGAAGAGATGTGTGTGTTTTTTTTAATAAAGCTGATCATGATTCTAAATGTGTGCCAGGTAAAAATGAGTACTGTTCATAATGGAACACAACTTTATTTATATGGCAGCTTTTAAAATGCCTGCCATGAAAAAGGAATGTGTTCTAAACCAGAATGCACAATGAAGCATGCATCTTAATAAACATGTAACGCTTTCAGGTTAGAAATTTAGAATAGGCATTCTTTTTTTACATGAACAAAAGTTATAATGTATTTACTACATCTTTTAAAGTTCTTAGAATTTATTTTATGTCGAATGTTGCAGGATCATCTATTCCCAAGCACATTTCATATTCAAAGAATTGAAAATGGTTTAGTTTTAAACATACAGTACAGCACCAAATAGCAATCTAAGTGAAAGGATTTGTCAATGTAAAATAATCCTCATCTTTATGACTATCAGGTGTGTTTCAACAGCAAAAAATAAAGTGAAACAAAAAAACTTATGCGAAGCATGATTTCAAAATAACCTAAAACCCAGAGAACAGCTGATCATCATTATATATTCCACAGCTGAAGATAAGAGTATAACCATTGAAATAAAAGCTATAAGCAGTTTGGATTCATTGCCTATTCAGTCATCTTGAACCTGGAGAGAAGTGGAGTTGAGAGGATTCCATTGGAGCAACTCTTGCAGAGATAATATAGTGGATCATATTGGACACTTAGCTGAGTCTGTCAAGAACAATTAGATAAAGTCACCACTTAGCATTGATTATGTTGATGCATCAGTGGGTTTGCATCCTGTTCAACCAACAGTTGGACCGCTGGAGTCATTCTTATTGATCCTTTACCAATACGACATGATATCATTTCACCCAGTTGCCTGACTCTGCCAAAATTACTCTTCCACCTAGAAGCCACAGCATGCCCTACCTTTGTTGTCAGCCTTCAGCTCCTCCTGCAACAGGTCATTTTGCCTGTTGCCCAAAACAAAAGCGAGGAAGGAGAGGATGAGAGCATCCAGAATGCCGATGATCGCCAGGATATATGCCCAGCGCACAGAGCAGTTTCCCAGGGTGTATTTGCCAGTCTCTTCCCCACACATGTCCCTCACCACCTCCGAGTCCCAACCATCAGGGAAAATCATACAGCCCAAGACTAGGCAGACAGCTGTGGAGACAAAGAGATTAGAACAGGATCAGAAAAGCACAAAACACTGTAACGTTCTAGTACTGGAGAAGCATGACAAAACTGTACATTTTAGATATTGGAAACATTACTAATGATCATGATAAAGATGATAGTGAGAATATACAGTATGACAGTTTAACTAAACTAAAAGCAGTGGGGTCTCATAGAACTAGTTTCACAAATGAAGGTGCCAGACTAAAGTTAATCAAATTAAGGAATATTGAGGTGAATCTTTCAATAGTTGACTTAAAAAAAACTGTTCAGCAATGTTAATTTGTTTCTATTTTCTGATTTGTTGTTCACAAAGAAGCACCATTATCGATTTTTCTTTCCTGTACCCATTTTGCATATACACTGGTCTGTAAAGCATTTTAGAAAAAATAACCTGAAACAAAAGGGGCTTTAAACTCTTCTCTTACCTATAAAATAGTAATGATCATGTCTATTTTTTTATTTTTCTGCAAAATTAGCAAGTTCTTTCTCACGTGTTTAAGATATTAGAAGATACTGATTCACCCATTAAAGTGAAGCTGGTTCAACACATTTCTGGTCACATACAGTATCTACCAGTGCCGTTCCTCAGTGTTAGCTATCACATTGCCTTCATCACAGCATCAATCAGATGGAGACCCAGCTGCTTCCTATGGTCTATTTGAAGGACACACTGGTTTCTATTTGTCACTTTTATTTCTGTCATTTTTGACTGCCCGGACAAAGAGAAGAAACACAAACAAGCGGTATCCCTTCACTTGATAAAAATGCAAAGAACCCTTCCCACAGCCACACAGAAAATGACAAGCCAACGGTAAATCAAAATACAAAAGGTAAAAATCCTTTAGGACCAAACAAATGATTTACCTGCTGTTTCTTAGTGAGCAGCAAACAAAAACTTGAAGAGCATGTGGTTGTGTTCCACAGGGGTCTAAAATACTCTTAGTCTAATCCCATCCCATTGTCTAGTAGGTCTGAGGCTCAGATGAAGGCAGTGGTGTGAGGGATTAAATTGCGGATTCTACTTCTTCTACCAGTTTTCTGTGATTCAGTGACCACTGAAGGGGATGGGAGTCTATCTGAGTCCCACTCCTGAAACTAGCCGCACATTACCTGTGGAGTTCTAGAGTCCTAGTCATCTTTCAGTCAATATTTTTACCTATGAGTTTACTGTGATGTGAAAATGTTATTAGAGAAGTTCTTCGCTTAGGTAAAAAGGAAATTAAAAAATGTAGAGCATGATAATGGTCGAATTATTGATGAGAATTCCTACAAGTCTAATATGCTTTAAGTATTTTATAATATAGCCTCATGAAAAATTCACCTACAGCATTAAGTTCTGAACTCTCAAGCAAAAATCACTTACAGCCCACACAGACAACAATAGATCAATTATAGAAACCTTTTTTAGCAACAGAAATGACTTGTGGGAGTCTGCAACAAGCTATCTTGCCATGTTGGTGCTAATAACCTTGCGTCTTTCATGAAATGTTTGGATGAGAGCCTTGGTTCAATTAGGTACTGAAATCCAAATTAGCTTGATGAGTCAAACAGCTTCTAATTGTTAGCAACTGTTTTTACATTCTTTTTATGTCCTTATGTTCAACAACATCCACATCCCAATTATGCTGGAAAGTAAGTTAATAACTTACTCATGCAAGGTACGTTCCCACTTCATTTGGTAAAATGTATTTGCTAAATGTGGACAAACATTTCTAATTATGTCTTGATTAGGATTGGTGTTTGGAGAATGGGTCAGATTGTATTGATTTGATTGTTTCAGGTTGCAGGGCATTATGAACTAAATGTAATTCAGTATATAACGACAACTTCACAGATAAAATGTAATCAGTTGTTGTGCTCAATATAACCGAACAGTAATGAAATTTCCAAAGGATCCCCAGGCTGATAAATAAATCTCTGTCTGACAGCTTCAGTTGTCAGTGTTGAAGAAGTCTCCACCCCCCCCGAGAAGAAAAGCCTTTTGCCACATGATGAATAAAAAGCCACCTGAACAAGTTGTGCTGTGGTGTCACTTGCAATATATAGTGACAGCATGACAAAGACACACAATCCCCATTACAGCATAACAACAAACTCAGTTAGTGTTATAGCAAGGTATAGTGCTTGCTCAGCTTCCTGGCTATTATCTTGAAAGTACTGCACACAAAAATTCCCAATGGATTTTGAGTTTCATGGTTTCAATCACTCTAAGTAAGTAAACAAAAAGGTGAATCATTTGTCATTGCAGATCAACGAGACATTGGAAACGAAACCATTAAAGAGATCACTTGCTGTCTAGAAGTTCTGTGTAAAAAGCTTCTCAAAAGATTTGTAAGAGGTAATTGTGAGAAACTGTGCATAAGAAACTTATGTTCACAGGGCTCTACAGGCCTTTTAGGAAATCATTACTGATTTTACATCGCCATCCCCAAAACAGGGAAATGATTCTATTTTGTTCAAAACACCCAACAAGTGTTTTAAAAATGCCAGTTTTTCCATTTTCCTTTCTTCATTGCAATACTAGAATTTTTCGTCATGCACATGCTACAGTACAGTATTACAGAAAGACAGAATGGGCACACTGTCTTTGAGCAGAAAATTGCTGCTTCCCCCACCCTTTGCCCTGTATATACAGGGGTTCCAATGTAGTGATTGAGGCTCTGGGCTTCTAATGGGAAGTTCACACATTCGAATATCAGGTGGGGACACTGCTTCTCTACCTTTGACTCAGATATTTTACTCTTATCCCTCTAACAAACCTAGTCTTATGAATGGTTACCAAATACAGTATGCACATGAAAAACAGAAGCCTAAGACAAGGAAGATTAAGTAGAAACGACAAAGAAGAAGATTAAGAAAAAACGACAAAGAAGACAACAAAGTCTGCTTCCCTCAATTTCAAAGTCTTGGTACCATTAAGTCCCTAATTTCCAGTTGCATTTCAGATGGAGCAAGCAATATGACAATGAAGTAATGAAGAAAAATATTTCATCTGATTTTGAGGAAAAAAAGAAAGCTTGATAATATAACTGCAAATCGATGCTTTTCATTTACAAGCAGAATGCAAACACTTGTGGGTAGAAAGTGAAGAAATGACAGAAAGTATATTAACAGAAAGTATATTCATGACAGAGAACCTAAAAATAAATGACAGGTCTGGCATACAAATACTGACTACTCTTTATGGGGAAGGAGCCAAGTGATTTTCAACAAACTATAAATGTACAACTTTCTTGTTACATTCCATTCCAACAGCATATACACAAGTCTTAATTTTAAGTAGAAAAAGGAACTGATGAAAATGGCCAGTGGGATGCTTTTGGAGCTTTAGAACAGTGTATCTATAGGCAGGAAAGCTGTACTAGCTCTCTTCATCTAGAATTCTATCCCATGGGTCCAATTAAACTGCCATTATGCTTTCACACCCTAAGTGCACATTTATGTTCAGGTTATGTTAAACAATCATATAGAATGCATGGCAAATATTCCTTTTCTTCATCTCCATTTGATCTTAATCTGGTAGAAAAAATGGTTTGATGTATTTTGTAGAACTTTAAAATCCAGAATGTTTGCAATACTGGGTAAAAGTATCTGTATCTGTCTTAAAAACTACTACATTGAAACAAAAATGTTTGGCAAGCACAGTGAAAAGACAGACACAGAACAGCTTCGTACGGTCTCACTTTAAGCAGATGAACAATATTAATAGCAGAAAGAGAACGAGGGGAAAAATCATGCCTGCGCTTTATAAATGCCGGAAAGCTCATTATTATTCCACTGCTGACTGAGAAAATGAGTAATGATTTTTATCTCAAGGTAGGCTCTTTGATCTTCCCCTCAAACGAAAGCCGAAGCTTCGGTGTGGCGAAGGTTGATTAATTATTGATAATGAATGTGGCTCTGTGAAAAGGGAGGTGGGAGGGAGAGGGGCCTGGCTCACACATCACAGCCCCTGTACATTGGCCCCATCAGGTGTTTTAAATGCTGCAGTTCTTCAGCAGTGCCTCTGGTCTAGCCAACATGCCCCACAGATGCTCAGTGTACTAGAGCTGTGAGCAAGATCAGACAGAAGAGGCCAAACACAACAATCTCCCTTTGTAAGTGGTCATAGAAAGGCTTTGATAATTAATCAGTGAGCCCTCTATTGACCTAGAAATCTTAATGAGGCCTGTTTAATGTTTGTTTATCCTTTACAATATGTTGTGCAATCTTTTCTGTGTGAAATCCTTTCAAGGATTCTTTTTTGAAAAACACAAACAAACCTGTAAACCAACACTATTTCTTCACAATTGTGGTCTGAATTTGAACCAGCTTGGCTATTCTGCCACTACCTTCATGCCAACACAAGAGGATGGCTTTCCTCGAGCCTGCACAATTCGATTCATACTATTCTGACACACTTTGAAAATCCTAGTTCATACAGAAGGGTTAATGTAGCCAGCAGCAATGTCACCCTGCAACTCACAACTACCAACCCACTGAAGCTCAGCAGGTGTGAGCCCGGTCAGTACCGGGATGGGAGACCTCCTGGGAAAAACTAAGGTTGCTGCTGGAAGAGGTGTTAGTGGGACCAGCAGGGGGTGCTCACCCTGCAGTCTATGTGGATGCTAATGCCCCACTAAAGTGACAGGAACACTGTACTGTAAAAAAGGTGCTGTACTTCTGATGTAAAACTGAGGTCCTGACTCTCTGTGGTCCTTAAAAATCCCAGGGCATCTCTTGAAAAGAGTAGGGGTGTAACCCCAGTGTCCTGGCCAAATTTCCCATTGGTCTTTACCAATCATGGCCTCCTCATAAAACCCATCTATGAACTGATAGCTGGTGTGTGGTGAGTGTTCTGGTGCTCTCTAGCTGCTGTTTCATCATCCAGGTGAATGGTGCACATTGGTGGTAGTGGAGGGGAGTCCCTATTACCTGTAAGTTGCTTTGAGTGGAATGTCCAGAAAAGCCCTAGATAAGTGTAAGGAATTATTATTATTATTAATGTAACATGGCTCTTTTGTTGTCATCTTGTTACATGTGTTGCAGTGGTTGGTGCTTGTTGGGCCTTATAATTGATCTTTGGGCTCGCTGGGTTTGCTCACCAGCATGTGTGCTCTGCAGGCTTAGGGGGCTAGATGATGCCTGAGAGACATTGTATTCCAAATGCATACAAACCTCACATGTAACGTAAGCAAAGACTGGAGGAGTGATGCGCCTCACAAGTGTAAGCACACGAGAAGTAAATTATTTCTCTGTACACTACTATCTCTCTGTACATACTGTACAGCAGAAATGCTTGAATCCTAGAAATGCTTGAGGTCCAAACAGAATCAGATTTTAGGTTTTGTAATAATACTCTATGCTCTCTATACTGCACATATAAGAAACCCAATTAAGCCATAATACATAATGGACATACAAGCAAAGCATGACTGATGAAGAAATATTCTGTAAATACAATAGGAAGAGCTCCTACATGAAGATATTATCAAGCATTGAATTTACTGTCTGATTTAATGGCTTGATGGGGTGAGATCCTTAAGCATGATAAAATCTGTAAACAATGTCAGATACAACCCTTTTCATATGAAAAGAGAACGTTTCCATGTAAGGTGATTTAAAAAGAGAACATGGCTGCTTCTGTGCAAACAAAAAAAGTAACATCCACCGTGATCTACTTATAGGAAACATTTGGGACTGCAGCATCATGTGCCAGCTACCACACAGACAACATCTTGTTGCCGTAGTAACTGGAAGATTAAAAAAAGAAGTGCAAGGGTGAATACATTTTGTATTCTAAATCAGCCTTAATAGTAACTGAGAATCTCTGTAGTCTGCTAAAAACACCAAGGCAGAGACAACACTGACTGGTGTGAGTCTGGTCAGTACCTGGATGGGAGACCTCCTGGGAAAAACTAAGGTTGCTGCTGGACGTGGTGTTAGTGGGGCCAGCAGGGGGCGCTCACCCTGCAGTCTGTGTAGGTTCCAATGCCCCAGTATAGTGATCGGGACACTATACTGTAAAAAAGGTGCCGTCCTTCGGATGAGACGTAAAACAGAGGTCCTGACTGTCTGTGGTCAATAAAAACCCCAGGGGGTTTCTCAAAAAGAGTAGGGGGTGTAACCCCAGTGTACTGGCCAAATTTCCCATCGGCCCTTACCAATCATGGCCTCCTAATAATCCCCATCTATGAATTGGCTATCACTCTGTTCTACTCCCTACTAATAACTGATGTGTGGTGAGCATTCTGGCGCACTATGGCTGCTGCCACATCATCCAGGTGGATGCTGCACATTGGTGGTGGTGGAGGGGAGTCCCCATTACCTGTAAAGCCCTTTGAGTAGAGTGTCCAGGAAAGCGCTATATAAGTGTAAGGAATTATTCATTATTATTATTGGTGGAAACCACCAAATGGAATGCCTAAGTATAGATCATTGCAACTTTTGTCTGGCTCTGAATAGAAAGCATGACCTATGGTCTAGCCATTGACTGGGTATAAAACTGTGCTGACATGACTTGCTTTCTTAAGCAATCATACACCGTATCTTGATGACTTTTGATTTGCTGCAATTTAATTTGTCGTTCAGAGCGTGTCTGCCATGGACTGCAGACATATTCACAGGACGTTGGGCAAGCAGATGAGCTCCTGCTCGGTGGTCTCCATTATGATTATATCAGGCCTCATTTCCCACTGCATGTAATATGTTTTATCCCTGCAACCTCATAACCTACACTAGTTCTCAAAGGCACTTAGTCCACTGCAATCACAGTGGTCAGTGCCACAGTTGACTACAGAAACAATTTGCCAAAGAGCTGACAAACACATTATTCAAAATGGAAGCCATTTAGAACTGTTCATGTAACTGAAAGATCTCATCTATATTTTGTGGTTTTGTGTTGTGTTTTTAGCTCTTACAGCCCCTTTCATGGCCACATAGCCAATTACTTAATGTGGCTGTCATAAACCCTAATCAAATCGTAAATTCATTATGGCAAGATTATGGCCTTGTTGGCATTTAGCAGTCAGGATGTTCTGTTACATGGGCTACATGTCTGTTTGTTCTCTCTAGTCCCAATTATCTCCTAAAACATTCCCCATCTCCTATCAAGCTCAGTATAACATATTAGCAAGATTAAGATCAGGATATTATTAAGAATTTTAAAGCCTGCATTTTGTCTTATTTCTGTAATTTGGGTTTAGCGTAGTTACATGTTTAAGGTAATTACTCTGTTTACCCAAAAGTCATCATTTAATTTGACCTCCTCTTCATTTCTTGAAAAGCTGGGTCTTTAATTAAAACAATGAAGCATTTATTAGACATAAGACAATTTAACTATGGACTGTTCTTCTTTCAGAAATCTCCAGAAAAAGCAAGTGCCTCCAACAAGTTATCATACGCAGACCTCTGCAAAATACAGGCAGCCACTTCATGTCAAAGGCCCATAAACTGCAGTTGACAATGCCTACCTTACATTCTGAGTCCCACAACACAGACATATCTTTCCTGCATTGCTGAATGCAAATAAAAGAAGCTTAGAAATGTGGACAGGGCTGAGAACTAGAGAAGAATATGTTTCCTTGGCTATGAAACATTCTATCTCCAGGCTGCAATTCGGGACAGAGAAAAGGCAGATATATCCCCATCGTCTGTGTGCTGATTTGATTTGTCTCAGCTTCCTAAATTAATAATTGCAATTCAGCCCCTTTGCTAATCTGCCTAATTATCCAAAAAGGCTGGAGTAAAGTGTGGTTGCCGTTGCTGACAGAAGCACCTGACAATCAGCAGATTTTGCTCTGCGGCACCTCATCAATCTCCGAACAAAACATAAACCACCCTTTACCCTCAACTCCATGCACCAGTGGAGAACTCCATTTGTGTATTTGGCACTTTGATTGACAAGACTACTCTTTTGCCTTTTTTGGATCAGTTGAAGGTTAATATATCCTGCCTGAAAGCACAGAAGTGTATAGACTCTCCATGGGTTAGTGTACCAAACCTTAACAAGTGTATTCAATTACTGTATAGGTCTGCAGTATGTAAATTTTATATGCCGAACAGCACTGAAAATTGGTGTGGTGCTTTACGCATTGTGTGGACAAGAACAGTAATCCTTTCATGTGGGACTGAAGATAATTTGTCTGGGGGAGTCACAGGATGTGGGTTTGCTATGATACTTTCCTAGGGATCAATCAAGGACAGTCTATGCATGCTCAGTGTATTTCATGTCTGTTTGGATACCGACATAGTCGCACTTGGACAAGAGCAGAGCAACACGCATGAGGTATTTTTTCCTTGCATACTAATAATTCTGATTTAATGACCCACTACACTTGGTGAAAGGATTATAACTTTTATTTTCTAGTTCCTACCCCTGTAAATATTGATAAATATTGACAAAGTCATGCTTCCCCCCCCAACTCTTTATAATAACTTTTTCTATAATGCTCTTTGATTTTAATTTAACAATGACCGGTTGTAACAGGGGTTTACAAAGTGCGGTAAAATTACAATCACTATGAAAAGTCACTCTTTAAAAATGATGGATTGAGTGACAGTCAGAATAACTGGGCAATGAAGTAATTAATGAGTAATTGGGTCATAAAGGGATAGAACAGCTGTAGCCGACCCTTGTTCTGGAATGTTACAGTCCAGCAAATCTTAATCTTGCCCTTAATCCATCAACGTATAAAGCTTTCAAACTTTAATCGAAATTAAATTGCTCCAAGTTTTTAGAAATTGACTGTTTAAGAATTGCGCATAAATCATGCTGGATTGTAAGCTCCGTGAAGTTGCGGTGTGGGACGGGGTGGATTTTGCATTTAATATCAGTGTCTTCTGTGCGTTTGTGCGAGCAGGAAAATTAAATTTGTCACGAATATCACATATCCTAATCAGAAGAGTTGCAGGTGTAGTCTCAAAAAGCGAACACGAGCAAACAATTGCATGTTCTTACCAAGAGGCTTTAACGAGCACGAATTAATACTTCGTAGCGGTGTGCTTTATTAAAAATCTGAAGAAGTGATCAGTTTCTCACTGTCCTTCTTAAATAAACACGCGCACCAAGGGACGTGTAAAGAATCGACCCGTCAGTCGAGCCACGTGTTCAAAAAGGCTTGAATCTGCTACTTTACGAACAACAAGACCACTGTTGCACTTTTTATGCAAAGCACATTTGTTAACGTGAAAAAGAACCAGCGCGTTTTTTAAGGGGCACAGCGTACAAGGTTGTCGCGGGTAGTAAATAACACATCCGAGAAGCAACGCTGGAAAGTCCATCGTCTCACACCTGCGGACCACTATATCTTTCAGTTGTGATCTTTTGATCAGTTGACCTCAGACTGCAGCCTTTACACGAATAAACAGTCTTACATTTAGGGAGGAGTTACTATGTTAGTTCATTCGGTTAGGTGTTTTCTTTTAATTTTTAACCATGCTCTCGAAAATGTATTGCTTGTGTACTCCTTTCATTGGTGAAGAGACACCAGTTTCCAAATTACCGCTGGTACAACACGAGAGCTCATATTCACATTTTTAGGTATTAGTTTCCAGATCGATATAATTTAACAACAAAAAACAAAATTGAAAGCACGAGCATAATAATGTAACGCAACGGGGGCTCAGGCGGGCGCCCTTGCCGCATCAGGTCGGCCCCACACTGTCCGGGGCTCGAACCCGGGACTTCCGCGTCTCTCTGCAGCGACCCAGCACCGTGAGCTAAAGAGAGATCTCTCTCGAGCCCAGTAGCTGTAGTCCTGCTATCATAGGGAAGGGCGGTGACGTCACCTGCTCTGGTACGCCGGCTCTTACACAGTACCTGACGGCCGTAAGCGTTACACTCTCCCCCGCTTAAATCGCCGTCCCCGGCGAAGGGCTATCCCACCCCGCTTCTGACACCAATGTAACGCAACGGGGGCTCAGGCGGGCGCCCTTGCCGCATCTGGTCGGCCCCATCCCGACTGAGGCTCGAACCCGGGACTTCCGCGTCTCTCTGCAGCGACCCAGCACCGTGAGCTAAAGAGAGATCTCTTTCCAGCCCAGTAGCTGTAGTCCTGCTATCACAGGGAAGGGCGGTGACGTCACCTGCTCTGGTACGCCGGCTCTTACACAGTACCTGACGGCCGTAAGCGTTACACTCTCCCCCGCTTAAATCGCCGTCCCCGGCGAAGGGCTATCCCACCCCGCTTCTGACACCAATGTAACGCAACGGGGGCTCAGGCGGGCGCCCTTGCCGCATCAGGTCGGCCCCACACCGTCCGGGGCTCGAACCCGGGACTTCCGCGTCTCTCTGCAGCGACCTAGCCCCGTGAGCTAAAGAGAGATCTCTCCGCAGCCCAGTAGCTGTAGTCCTGCTATCACAGGGAAGGGCGGTGACGTCACCTGCTCTGGTACGCCGGCTCTTACACAGTACCTGTCGGCCGTAAGCGTTACACTCTCCCCCGCTTAAATCGCCGTCCCCGGCGAAGGGCTATCCCACCCCGCTTCTGACACCAATGTAACGCGACGGGGGCTCAGGCGGGCGCCCTTGCCGCATCAGGTCGGCCCCACACTGTCCGGGGCTCGAACCCGGGATTTCCGCGTCTCTCTGCAGCGACCTAGCCCCGTGAGCTAAAGAGAGATCTCTTTCCAGCCCAGTAGCTGTAGTCCTGCTATCATAGGGAAGGGCGGTGACGTCACCTGCTCTGGTACGCCGGCTCTTACACAGTACCTGACGGCCGTAAGCGTTACAATAATATAATGATCATACACTTTACATTTCTTTTTGAAGTACAAAACAGGTGTTCCCCCTACCTTAAATGTACGATTAAAATTGTTCAAATACCATGTATTCATTACAGAAAGCAGCGGAGACAGTTATATTGCAAATAAAAAATGTATTTATTTCGAAGAGTACGGGACATTGTGAATCAGTAAAGACGTTAAAAAAAACAAGCCGTTGTAGTTATTTTGCAAATAAGTAAAGCATTTTAAAAATAGATTCTTATTGACGGTAAACAAGCCGATCCACCTGCAGCTGCTGGCTTGAACAGCTCTCAGAGCCGCGATTGGCTAAACCCCCGAACAGCTCGGGCCGCGATTGGGTGAAGAATGAGAATCGACACTCTGATTGGGTAAAGCGCCACAGCGGAAGTTCTGTGTGTACCGTATGTGCTGTATGAGCACGCTTGATATATACAGTAACACATCCATTGGTTTCCAATTATTGATCAATCTAGAGAAGTCGCACTGAGGTCAAAACTGAATAGCAGACATGCCATGGCATCCACAGCGCGTTCACGACTCAGATAGCATGTCACGATAGGAGTGCGCACATCACGATCACATCGCGATACCCATTGCGACTGGCGCATCACTGTCATGGCGCCACTGTCGCGACATCAAGTCCATATATCGCGACATGACATACCCCGACAAAATGCCCTCGCCCCCATGTCGCGACATGAAGCCTGTATATCGCGATATGACAAACCCCCACAAAACGCCCCCGCCACCATGTCGCGACATGAAGCCTGTATATCGCGATATGACATGCCCCGACAAAATGCCCCGCCCCCATGTCGCGACATGAAGCCTGTATATCGCGATATGACATGCCCCGACAAAATGCCCCGCCCCCATGTCGCGACATGAAGCCTGTATATCGCGATATGACATACCCCCACAAAACGCCCCCGCCACCATGTCGCGACATGAAGCCTGTATATCGCGATATGACATGCCCCGACAAAATGCCCCGCCCCCATGTCGCGACATGAAGCCTGTATATCGCGATATGACATGCCCCGACAAAATGCCCCGCCCCCATGTCGCGACATGAAATGCCCTATATCGCGATATGACATGCCCCCCCCCCCCGGCATAATGCCTCGCACCAATGTCGCGACATGGAGTCCATATGTTGCGATAGGACATTCCCAGACAGAATATGCTGACCCCATGTTGTGACACAAAGTCCATATACACATCCTATCTGTGTATATCATATTCTGATACAAGACCTTTGTTGCGACAGCGGTGCCAGGGTGGCATGGAAGCAAGGCGCCAGTCGTGATATACACTGCCGCGATATACATGCCTTATACATGGGGTCCCTACCATGACATGCTGCTGAGGTCTTGTCGCCATGGTATCCCACAGTTACGCGTTTGGCAACAGCGTGTCACGGTAGGGAAAGAAAAGGAAAACGTGCCATATAAAATCAAAATCAAAGATCTTACAATCACGGTGATTTTACATACATTACAACCAGAGGTTTATGTCATAGATGGTTAACTTGTTGGCATGCGTCATGTCTTAGTATTATTCACATCTAAGGAGGCTCATATGTTTATGGATATTGATTGTCTTTAAAATGTTAAATGTACGAGCTAAACTGTAACAGAGCGCTTGAACACGGCAGACGGGGTCACTGGAGGTCAAAGTCATCGTGCATGGTCACGTGATCACCGTAAAAAACAAGGCAATATATCTCGGAAACGAAAGCAGCACAAACGCTACTTTCAACAGCACAAACCGGCACAAACGTAGTACTAACGAATGAGGTGAGTTTCATCGTTTGTGCTGTCTGTAGGGGGGCCAACTTCACGGAGTTTGAATAGCGAGTGTCCTGTCCATAGTTCTGCAACCTTGGGTTAGAGCTTTGGACACTGTTGTGTGTTGCTGCTAGGGAGAGTTTTTTTTTTTAAATTTTCAGTAACTTCTGTTCTAAGTTTTTTTGAAGGCTTCCTCTGTTTATTTTGTTCTCGGTGGCTCAAGTTAAAACACAATGAGTCTTGAAAACTAGTCTAGATGCTGCAGTACAAAAAGTCAGAGAGCTTGCTTTAATCCAGTATTCTTGAAGCCAAAATAGACTTAGTGGGTTGAAAAAGCATCATTGCTCAAAAGCCCTGTGATAGAGCTTCTAAGTCACACCACTTGCATCAGATCTGTAATGCACTTTCAGGAGTGATAGTGTTGCTGTTAAAAATAGGAATCTGTTCTGTTCTAAGTGGTAAGGGAACAGAACAGACTCCTATTTTTAACAGTAACACTATCAACACAAGGAAGATAAAGATTGTCTGAGCCTTCAAAACCCAGTTTTGCTTATCCCAGTTTGCAAGCTTATCACTCTATGTGAAGCATGAAATTCAGATGAACTGATTAAAATCTAAGCGGAATTTGTAAGTACTTGTAATGCTGATACAGAATACCCATAATGGTACTTTTTTTTACACTTTGCTTGCATAAGGACCTATAAGGAAATTTAAATCAAGTCAAGTTTGTTGAATCAGGGAGGCAGAAGACAGGCAGTTCATGCTGAAACTAGCAAGAGAACAGCCCTCCTGCCACTGGGGAAATGTGCTGCACAACATGAAGATGAAATATTCAAGCCAAAACAGAAGGCGCGAGATGAAATAATATGGGAGAAACAAAGCCTGGAGCATAGTTAGAATTATACAATTAATTTGGTTTCAGGTAAGGAGCAGGTGAAATTCAGTCTGGTGAAACAGAGAGCAGCAAAACTCTTGAGATGTGCTTTATAGAGGTATATATCCTTTCAATTTCAAGAAACATGTGGCAATTGAATATCATATCTGTCTGTCACCCGCAGTGACACTAAAGAGTAGAGGTGTTTCTCCATTGTCTTGGCCAAATCCTATTCAAGTATAAGGAATGATGATGAAGGTGATTATTATTATAGCGTTTTCAAGTCTCCACTTGTCCTTTGTCCTGTGGGGCGCCCACATGAACCCCAAAGTGTTATACATTATTATTATTATTATTATGTGATTCATTAAAAGTGAAAGAATGTGATCAGGTAATAATGCTTTATTGAGATGATGTCTTGTAACGTATGGTTCTTCTGCTGCTAAGGCCAGAATTTTGTGCAGTCAGTTCTGCGTGATGCAGAGATTGTCTAAGTCTGAATTAGAGAGTGTGCCCTCATGATTCTTGTAGGAGTGAAGTCTGAAATCCATAGACTAAAAAAAAGTCTACTGAGCCTTATTTCATTTAGGTCTGCAAAAGATTGTTTACTTTGCTGAGACATCATACAGTTTATACTCCTGCTCAGTTTAGGGAACAGCATCCCACATGGTTTTTAAACATTCTGCAGTATACAATTTTCAGAAGGTGCCAGATAGTTATTTTCAATACAAGTTATTTTTTTTCCCAACACTTAGCAAAGCCCTTTGCAGCCAATTTTGTGAAGAAAAGCAATTGAACGTGAAGCACCCTGACAAGTTCATTGCATACATAATCCATTATTTCAGACTTCAGCTCCAATACAAAACAATGAAAAACAAATTTATGAATGTCAAGTGCAGTAACTAGAATGGAAAAAGTAAGTGCTCAGCAGTGAAAGTAGAACCTTTGCTAACATGTAATTCAATGCACAATGCACCGGTCAGAAGATGGGTGAGTGATGGAGATTATTTAGAATTGACATCAACATTTTACCTTTAACTTAAAAGGCTTGAGTTGCATAACACCACATGGCTGTCATGGCTACATGACTGGCAGCGATTCTATAGAATCGGGAAACAAAAACTGACTCCTGTGAAGATTTGGAAACTTCAATAAAATCATGTGATCATTGGGCTGAACACGGTAAGATCACAACCTCGGATTTTGTGAAGAAGTAGACTGTTACAATTACTGCATAGCTTTTGGTGAACAACGCCCTGTGGCCAGTATGTGAAAAAGTAGTCACGACACAGAACCTTTTTCTTAGTTTATTGCGAATCACTGTGCATCGTGTGGAAATTTCTCAATTAAAGCAAAAATGCTGTTGATGGCTAAAATAGGGCCGGAATTGGCCAAACACCAAAAGAAAATGCTGACATCTCTGCCATTGTTAAGATTCACAACCTTGCACACCTGAAACAAAAGCAAAGACAAAGACGGAATAGTGCAGCATAAAGCTGAAACCCATATGAGCTCTACATTTAAGAACAACATGAGCACCAGTGATCACAACTTTGTTAACTTTGGTTCTAATTGTTGCTGTAACACTTGCTTAATAATTCCTTACACTTACATAGCGCTTTTCTGGTCTCTCCACTCAAAGCGTTTTACAGTTAACGGGATCCTCTCCACCACCACCAATGTGCAGCATCCACCTGGATGATGCAACGGCAGCCATAGTGCGCCAGAATGCTCACTACACATCGGCTATCAGTGGGGAAGAGAGCAGAGTAATGAAGACAGTTCATAGATGGGGATTATTAGGAGGTCATGATTGGTAAGGGCCAATGGGAAATTTGGTCAGGACACTGGGGTTACACCCCTGCTCTTTTCAAGAAACACCCTGGGATTTTTAATGACCACAGAGAGTCAGGACTTCAGCTCCCTTTTACAGTCTAGTATCTGCATCACTATACTAGGGCATTAGGATCCGCATAGACAACAGGGTGAGCGCCCCCTACTAGCCCCACTAACACCTCTTCCAGCAGCAACTGGAAGTTTTTCCCAGGAGGTCTCCCATCCAGGTACTGAACAGGCTCACACCTGTTGAGTTTCAGTGGGCTGCCAGTCCTACACACTCTATTAATCTTTTACACCATATTTTGTCAGTTCCCTTGGAATATTTTATAAATCAACTATTTTTCTTCCAAGTGTGTACAGTGTTCACATTTAAGTTATGCATTGAATGGTGATTTAGTAAAGTAGCTCTGGTGCATCAGTACAAACTATGGACATCAAATTGTGCTGCCCTGTATTTTTATTACCTGCAAGAGAAGACCGTGTCAGTCCTATTGCATTGTGTCCTATTCTTCCAGAATCTGCCACAATTCTGATCAGGACAAATCACTCTCTGTTAATTGATGGATGGATATTTGGCCTCAGGTTAAACAACTGTGTTTTAAAAATATCTCATTCTGAAGGCCGCTCTTTAAAGTTTTCATCATAAGTTTCTGAACCTAATATTTTACTTCAAAGAGTGCTGCATACTGGTGTAAAGCCTGTGTTTCTGTACATCTCAAGCTGGGTGTCCCAGATTCTGCAGTCTCACGATTTCTTTTATAGCTTTTGTGGGAAGGATCATCTTTCCTGTGTGAAGACATTTCACTTACATTTGTATGTATTTGTACAATACAATAACTTTGTTTTGATTAAATATCTTGATATTCTGCATTAATTCACCCCTCAAGCGTGATCGCACGCATGTGTAAAAAGGACATATTTAAAGATAAGTTATGAGCTCCACCATATTTACAAAGAAAAAAAAAATTTAAAACCTTCCTTATACACTTCATAATTATTTTTTGTCTCCCCCTGGCCTTGTTCTTCAGGTTTAAATGGCAGCTTTCAATGAACACTGTGTTTTGATTCATTCTCTCAAAGTGTTGTTTTTTTTGCAACTATCATGCAATTCTAGGACAATAAAATGATTTAGTTATCTTAATAGAATCTTCTATATCACAGGGAAGCTTCTGTTCCCTTAAAGCCTTAATACTAGATTGTATTCTGTGAGGGCCTTTATTTGACTGTTTCTCAGGACCTTATTAACCAGCCTGAGTGCTCTCAAGAATAAGGAAACAGGCATCTGTTTTTTTCAGCAAGCCAACCATTTTTTAAATCAAAATTGTATTTTTAACCCCATCTGGTATCCAGACCTTAAAGTCCCCTTTCAAGAATCTATAAAACCCACAAATCACATTAATAGGTACAATGCTCTTAAGAGCTCTTAAGCTGACCTAGTGGTTAGTCCTGCTGCTTCAGCAGCTCTTGGGTCCTGAGTTTGATTCCAGCCTAAGGCATTTTCTGTGTGGAGTCTGCATGTTCTTTCTACAGGCATTCTGATTTACTCCCACCTTCTCATTAGACATGCTCATTTAGTCTCCAAAGTGTCTGTGTGTGTGTGCTTTGGCATGGAATGGTGTTCCATTTTTTCAGTAAAAGCCAGTCTTGACTTCTTAGTGCCACATGTTCAATGGTCTGTTTATTTCAACACACTACTGATGCCTTAGTTCTCCTGTTTCTGTGTTGGAATTCCAGTGTGAGGACAAGCAGTTGGTCTCTCAGTGCATGCAAAGAAAGATCAGTGCATATTGTCTTTATCCACTCAATGGTGGTATAAGAGCTACAGGGGTTCAAGTAAGGAGCTGGGTCAGCCTGCTTAAGAGTTACAGCTGTGGACTACAATCAATTGACCGATTAAGGGGATTCATATGTCATGAATTTAAATTATGGAATAGAAACATAAAATATATTTTTTAAATTCTGTATCAAAAGTAAGTTGATGGTTAGATTCATAAGACTGGTAAATACACTTATCTGACAAATGAGCACTTTGACATTTAAACAAGTGTGTTATCAGCCCATTAAGAACTCATTTGACGGCTCAATATATCACACATAAGCATATGCAACAGTGAACCACAATCAAACATGACCGCATTTCCAGCCTTGATACTTTGACTGACTTTTTCATACAGATAATTTTTAATATGTCCACTCAACCCTTGGGAATCTTTTGTCATCAGCAAAAAAAATAAAAATTAAATGAAATATCAGTGCAGTGCTGCTCCTTGTTCATATTTAGCTATGACACCTCCAGAGAGAAGTCTGTGGAGTGTAACGTGGTGCTGATACAGCTAAAGTAGACTGATGCAGCTAAAGCCTTTCTTTCCCTGAACTAGGAAATTGGGTTTTAAACACCTCTTCATTACTTTAACATTTATTTTACTGAAGGGTGCAAACTTGACGATTATTCAAAGTAATGGAAACATGGAAATGCATCCTGGTGGGGATCCAGGACTTTAAAGGCACACACGTGCATACACAAACAATTCTGAGATAGCATGAGGAGGTTTGACACCTGAAGAAGGCTTAACAGCTAAAACATAGTTATTTCTACTTTTCAGCGTGGAATTATCTTTTACTTGCTCCTCTGCACCCAACACAGACTCATGGCTTGAATCCCTGCTTGAATCACTCCAGATAATCATTTAATCCAGTGTTGTAATAAAACAGGTTTTTGCTAGTTTTAGGATGAAGAAAAAAATCACCTCTTATCAGTGGCGCAACCTGGGTTTAATATTGGGGTTAGCAGAGGGCTGGCAGGGAATCCTGAAGGGGTGGCATTTTACAATGATACTATTCGCCTTCTTAAAATAGGATGTACTAATAAAAGGTGTACTACTATTCTTCTCTGAACCAGTTACTCCTGTAAACCCTGCTTTACACCATGGGACGAGGCGGAATTGACGCTCAAGCAGAGTGAATTTGCGCTTGTGCAATTTGTATTCTCACCGGACAATACAACTTTGAACACGACTCGCTGTTTTCCCGAGGAAAGACGCCCAGAATCAGTTGTTTCCTTACTATATTTTGTCCTGTTTTGTGATGTTCTTTCAGATCTCAAAATACGTCTGTTCGTCCTCGGAGCAAAATATCTTTCCGTTAGCAGCCTGGGAACGATCTACAACGATCTGCCGCTTACTTGATGACACCATTTACAATATAGACTATGTGTACTCTCTTAAAACATTTGATACCCGTCGTAATTGTTTTGTACATTTACCTTTTATTTTGCTGGTAACTTTAAAATAAGGTAATAAAATTAGGTAACGCCAAAAATGGGGTGGCAGCTGGGGCAACACAACCATATTAAGGGATGGACTCTGGCACCCCTCTGCCTCCCATACTGTATTACTGAATCATCAACTTACAGTGGTGTAAGATACTGTGTCCTTTACAAACCAAAAGTGTTTTTGTGTCTAAGAAGATAAGGCTTCCTTTTATATGTGTGTGGGTGTTTGTCATGCATCTAGATTAGAAACACCCTTCCCTGTAAAAGTAGTCCTTCTGTGTATTGGGAGTGAGGCAGAATTTTCTTTGTTATACCTCAGGGAGATGGGTCTTCTTTTGTCAGTCTCCTGCTCCAAAGAGGCTGGTGATATACTAAATTATATGTCACCTTTCTTGCAGCGCCATTGCATGTGCAAAGGGTTCAATTTAAGAGATGTAAAATGCTAAATAGCTATGCCGTATTGCCTGTGAGATAGTGCACTGTATCTCTTGTTTGTATTGTAACAGTTTCGGGTTCTAGGGCTAGTGCCCTCACCGCTCCCACCCCAGTTCGTCCGTCCACTGCATGGGCACACACCCGGGTCTCTGGCGTCGCTGAACAGGGGTCTTGCCGGCTGAGCTAAAGAAGACCTTCTTTAGTCCAGGGGGACAAGATCCCTGTTATGCGCAAAGGCATATTCGTAACAGTATTTTTTAAGATAAAGTTATGCATTTTATGTTATTCCAGATAAAAGTAAAGTGATATCATTTTTATGTAAGTGGCTGAAGATGATCTCTCAGTCTTGTCTAATGGACAATGTTTTTGACATTGATATAGTCATGGCTTGCCCTTCTGCTAATCCCTCCAGGAAAAACTATTTAAAATGGTTAAAATGACTTATAATGGGAAAAAAAAATGTTGATACATTTTGTAAGCAGTATTTGAAAGATTTCAGCCAGGCAAAAAAAATAAATAAACAAACAAAATGATCATACTTTTATTTCATTTTACAACGCAGTCAAAACAAATACTCCACAAACTTTTATTCTCAGTCTATCCCATACCAGTAATGAGAATCTCTGGGATGCTTGATAGTGTTATGTTTAACATATTCTGTTATAAAAAATGCTCATGATGTGCAAGGAAAAAACAAAAAAGGATACAGATAGTAAAGAATCATATCACATCTTGCTACAGCATAAACTGTATATATTTTCATGTTCATTGTATAATAATGCATAGCAAGTTCTTAATGTGGTGTTTTTCAATACACTTTTAACACTAAGATTTTAGATATTATGAGTTTGATTCAAACAGACTAAAATATTTGTCTTGCTGCATGAGTTTGTTGAGCATCAAAGATGTGTGAGGAGTGCAAAATTATAAATAGCTATCCTACCAACTCTTTTTTCTCACCCATTTCTTCTGAATAATTTAGCCCGTCTGCTAAAAAAAGTTAATCTCCACCAGTCAGCATTGACAGGTTGCAAAAATGCAATTTTCTGTAATTTCTTTTAATTACACAAATATTTTGTTTCTGCAGCAGCTTCTTGGCTAATCGAGCTGGACAAAGGTGCTTATTATGTGGATTCTGGAAGGTTTCTTACCATCTTCCAAAGAAATGCTGATTAAATTAATGTGTGTCTCTGAAGTGATTCTTCATGCTTATGTGTCTATTGGGTGATAGACTGACTTCATATCTAGGTTTAAGTCCTGCTACTTTGCAGGCTTTTTTCATATAGTGTTCATATTTTTGAGGAACCACTTTGTAGATTCTTAATTCAAGTATACTGTCTTCCTTTGTTAGCCAAATGCAGTCTTCCCTGTCTGTTCAATTAAATCTTCAAGAATTCAACATCAAACTTAGGAAGAAATGGCCACAAGAGATGAAGCACAAGTCTTTGCGTTTTGAACTGTTTCTTCAGATGGGGCTAGGTTCCTGCAAGTCTCTGCCAATGGACTCATATGGAAATCCAATAAGAAAGTTAAACTGGAAGGTCCAAGCTGACATTTACTGAGGGACAACAAGGTACATTGAAATATGCCAACCATAGTAAAGTTTAGAGAAAGGCATCTCTACAGCAGCCTGAAAGTAATTTCTGTCAGACAGTAGCCTCAAGGTTCTGCATGCAAAGTTCTGCATGCCTGACCCACTCAATGAACAGTAATGTAAACTTACATTTATAAACTTGAGCAAACAATGACAGTGAGCGTAACAGGCATTAAGCATAACTACATAAGATAGTACACAGTACATTTCTACATTTTCTGAATTTTAAAACTTGCAAGGTATCTACCTTACTGTTCCATTTGTTGAATTTTGAATCTATTTTTAATGCTTTAAACTGTGAATTTTCTCAGATGAGGCTACTGTCTTTGAAACAACCCATTTGAGGGAGTGGAACTAACTCAGCTTTTTTTTATATACAGCGTAAAAAAAACAGACAGAAATGACTTCTTAAACAGCATATGAAGAAATACGGTCACTGTTAAAAAGCTTGTGACATTAAAATCTAGCTTTTTACATGTACATAAGTCAGCCATTTGAGAAATCTCTTCAGTCATGCTGCATTAAAAGATTGTCTTCAAACTGAACCAAGCCCAAAGCCTTTAATAAACCAGTCAAGTTTCACAAGATTCATTATAATGATAGGGATGCCTGGACAATCTTGCTGGAATACTGACATATAAAGAGGAAACCTCCTCCTGTTGGCTAAAATGGAACTTGTATTGCACCAATCAGTAGAAAATACAACACAAGATATGTGTTTTTCATATTGTTTAAAATCTAACACTGTGATGCCATAAATAAGCAAGTGCTCTGATTCACACAAAGTCACACAAATTTATCAAATGCGATAGCATGTTTTTGTCCATTCAGACTTAGTGGCCTCACAATGCATCATTCATGCTGATTGCACTCAAGTGAAGGTGATCCCAGAAGGTTTCAAAGTCAGACATTTTTCACCTGTTAATCATAGCCCAGAACTACTCATTTTAATTGTGAGGTTTTAGCTGACCTAAAATGTGTTTGGAAGTACAAAGATAAACCAGGAGAGTTTGGAGACAAGGTTTTATGGAATGCTAAACTCAAGTTAAACCATTACCAAAGTGATGGAAAGGTTAAATTGTGGGAGAGGCAAGGACCTCAGGAGCACCAAAGAATGTTACCTCATCTGTGAAGCATCACCTTAAACCTTTAACTTTCTGGAGTGTCATTATCTGGCTGTTTTTCGTATCTAAGAAGACAATGTCTTATTCTGAAATCATTTTCTGAATGAAGCACAATGTCAGTTCACATTTCAGACTCTGGACATCGTAACACAACTGAGAGTTCCTATCTATGGTATGAATACCATTCATTTATTCAAAATCTCCATTGTTGTTGTTTACTGTTCTAACAAATTTGTTGACAGGACTCCAGTCCATCGCAGACTGATGTATCAATATTTTCTCAATGTTAGAAATAACCATTACAACAACACTCAGCTGTAATTTTCATTACAGTTTGAGTAGCGTATATGAAGTGTTATAGTAGCTTTTATGGCTTTTTTAACACTTATCAATTAAGACTGTCTCATGCTCTAGTGTTCCTTAGTGTTCCAAAAAGGCTATTATTTGAACTATAAGATAATCTTTGGAATACAGCGTAAAACACAAATTCAGCATAAAACACAAATTCCAGTAAATGATTAGCCTACATTGTGTTTCTGTATATAGAGGGAACAATCCAAAGTGGATAAGAATTCTTTCACAATATTGGAAAAGGGTTAATGAGTAATTAGTGAGTTCCTGCTACATTTGATATGTATTTTATCATCAAAATTTAAAATAAAACGATACTGCCATATAAGGGGATTTGTTTATTTTATCCATGATAACCTCATGACACAAATTTTGTCAAAGGACATCCGTTAGCATACCATTGAGGAAACATACTGTACCATTGTTTCATCAAGAAGTGTAATAGCTGAGCTGAAGAAAGGAATGAGCTCTCTTGTCACAGGTTTTAAACAGCTGCCTGAACAAATCTGTCATTGTATTAATCTTCTTTCAGGTAATTGGAAAGATCAGTTTCAAACAATTATTTTTTTTTTCTGTTAGCATGTGTGCACGGAATGTTGAGCATGAACTCCACGTAAAAAAAATAGAAAATACCCCAATCGGCAAAATCCAGAACTAGACTGCAATTAAAAATCTGTTGATTCCGCGCCTGATTTAAGCATTTCTTTGGTTAATCATGAATATCATGAATATATATTTGAATGTCTGATTTGAGGGTGTTCATTTCATTCTGGCAGGCCACTGTATAATTGAGAGCAGGGATGAACATATGGCTTATCAAAGATTCACAACCTCTGGATGTGAGCAGACTCATCTTGCAGTGATGTCTTTTTGTTCAAATTAAACAAGCATTAGTATTCAGGAAGCAGTTCATGACTGTAGTTAATGGGACCAACAGCAGCACTGTTTTTTTTAATATTCAAAACCAAAGGGACAAATACAAAGCAGTAGGTTAACTCTCACATCTTTATAGCCATCATTTTGCATTGATTTGTTTCTTGTATCTGATGAGTTTAATCAAGGTTTAAACAAACCAGTCTGTCCACAGCTGAAGAAAAGCAAAGTGAGTTTGGGACAGTCTCACCAGGAGTATCTTTAGCACAGGAAGGTGTGCTTTGTGTTCAGAAAAAATGGCATCCATCCCGACCTGGTTCCTGCTTTTAATCCCGTTTGTCTGGGATGGACTGCCTGGCTTTGGACTTTTGCCTCTTCTTGAATTCCCCCTTAGACTCACTTCTGGACTGTTTGCCTCGGCCACACCTCCCCCGAACACTAGCGCACCATGGACACGCCCCCTGTTTTCATTTTTGACTCCCGCATGCTTTTTTCCCTGTGTTTTCCTCACTCTACCCCGGATTGTGTCGTCTGCATGGGGTCCTGAAAGAACGCTTTCATTACACCTCCTCTAGGTTATCTTATCCAAAACACATTTCACAAAATATTAATTGCCAGCTTATAAATCAATTTGAACACCATGCATTTAGAAATATATGTTTTTGAGGGATTTATTTCTGTTCTTGACCAAATTTACACTGCAACTGGCAGCAAGTGTATACAGTACGTTTTTGTTGAGTTAAATATCTTTCTTGGGTCTCTAATGATGGCACAATCACTACAAGAAAACCAACACAGGGATGTAAGATACAGTAAGTATAGCTCTAAAAAAGTATAGTATTTCACTTCAGCTAATCTGAAATATTGAGATAATGTCATGATGGCTGCATTCATTTTGATTTACAGAGTTAAGACTTAAATAGTTACGGAAACATGTTCATAGGTCTCAGTAATCCGCTTTAATTAATATTGACCATCCGCAATATGAAGCATTTTATACTTCAAATTAAGAGTGAATTCAAGTATAAAATACCACTTTGATGAACTGCTTACTGCTGATATCTCAGTTCCTGATGTCATCATGACTTTTGCACACCATTCATGGAGAAGTGAAAAGCTCTGTTTTTCCAATTATCGTCTTGTCAAGGGGCAGGCAGGAATTGATCTGATCATTATGGGACTCATTCTATTAGGCGCTGGATATTGGCAGATGTGTCACTCTGAAACTGCGTGGTGATGACATATTTAGATCCGAGACTCTTAAAGAAAAGTTATGCTGTCCTGTTGGGTATGGATATAAATTGTGCAATAATGCACAAACAGAAGTTGAATAATTGCAATTCATAACTTTAGTCAAAATAGTCAAAAGAGAGATTATATAAAAGATCATGGGAAGTGAAAAGATTCGTCTCTTTTTAGCTTTTAAATAACCTTAACTAGTTATTTAATTTTTCACATGTTGTTAATTGTGTCAGAAAGTCTATGGAACATTGACTCAGTATCATGCTGAGTAAAGAATTAATCAACAGGCCATAATCTTGCTAAATTCCTTAATGTCTTACATATTATGACTTTAACTTTTTATGTAAGTCAATGCTGATAAACACTGAAATACTTTATATTAAGCCACTGTTGCAAAATTAACCAGTCTTTAAATTAAAATACAATGAAAAACTCAAGGATGTAGCTGACAGTGCCTTGTTAGGGAATAAAATTGGGTATTATGTTGAAGAGAGCAGATAAATCACTTCTTGACAATCTAAAAAAAAACTTGCAAATTACTTACACTTAAAGATGCTGATGGTGTCTGATGACATCTGTTAAAGGCTTTTGCAATGTTTTTGTCACATTCTATGGAAATCTTTGTCTATCTCTATGAAGAAAAAAAAACAGCTTCTCCCTTCTCAATGATTTTTATTGTACTTTAACCAGAATTAAAATGGAGAATTAGAGAATTAAATACATGTAGATAGAATAGCACACAAATATAGTCTAATTAATATTATGATGAAGTCTCTGTTTCCACACAAAATAAAAAATATGATGCAGAAGATTAAAACAAAATTAAATGCATTCAGCACCCTGGGTCAAATATACACAAATACTTATGCTTATTAATGTCTTGCATTCCACATTTGAGAAACATGGTCTCTAAAACTTATGAGAGTACTGTTCTAACAGGAATGACACTTTCAACTGAACTGAGATGAAAGTCATGTTGTACACTTTTGACTAGCATCACAGCTAGAAACCTTTAGAGCATTGCCTCTATTCAATATATCTTCATTGCTGAAATGTATTGACTAGGAAGCAGTTCCCTTTCGTGTAATGTATGATGTCTAATAATACCACTCACCCTGATGTTTATGTCTCTGTCTCCCAACTGTAACTGAGATTATTAAATGTCTTATGTTACAGTTTTGTTTACTCATAAAATTACATATACAAAATGATCCTACCAAAATGTCAATAGGTCAAAGGCTGAAGTCCAATAAACTGATCCATGTTACAGTTCAGCTTTATTTTGGATCTCTTGCTCTTGCAGAGCATTTCACTTTGAACTTCCCTTTGAAGCATCCAGCAAAGAAGGAGGAGGGCTATCATTTAGCAGTTGCTATAGCAACCAAAGGAGTAAAGCTAGGACTGGTCCTTGGGGTATTTTATTAGAATGTTCCTCAAAAAAAGGATAGTACTACTGGGATGCATCAGAACTAATCTATTAGCATCTTACAGCAAGGGAGAACACAGAGATCACCAAAGGAAAGCAGCAAAATGGACTGTTTTTATATGCAAATGTCCACAGTGGAGTTGTAGTTTAAGTTGGAAGTGATAGTACTGCGAACTGGTGATTTGTTTTACAGCCTAACATCTATTTTTTTTTCACAATAATCTCCCCATTTCAGTGCTCTGACTTGAATTTATGACAAGTCTCGTTTAATTTACGGATTAGAATCCTATTGATGCAGTCATTTACCTGGTTAAATTTGCTCCCTTATTTCATTTATGGCTTTCAGAGCAACCACCGGTAACACTCCAGTATATCCCTCTGCTGTCTGTTTTGGCAGTTTTCAATAATTGAGTTCTCATTCTCTGCTGGCAATATAGAGCTGTAGACATTAACACTTGCACTCTGTATCTGAAACAAGATTACTTTATGATTTATTAAGTGTAATAAATCTTGTTTCAAGTATGGTTTATATGTACTGTACTGTACAGTATGTCTGAGTTGTTTTAAACATACATTCATCCTAGCCAATAGTAAACAAGACTTTCTTGTGAATTAAGATTCAGGATAGAAATGTTGATATGTGCAACCTATTGATGCCCTCCTCATTTCATCTGGACTAAAGAGAGGCCAGCACTTCAAATAAAAAAAAACAACTGTACTCTAACCACTAACTAACCAACTCCAGCTGAATTTGTCTGTTTTTAGGGTCCTTATCATGTCAAGCAACAGACCATTCACAAAAAAGCCATCTCCCTGGCCTAAAGATGTAAGGTTTTCATTAACAGACTTGCATCTGCTATAAAAATCCAAGCAGGGATAAAGTTGTGCTAAGAAGGAATGATACCTTAGGAAAGGTTCAAAATCTGGGCAACATCACTCATTTGTGTCCTGAAAGGATAACGGGGAGAAAAAAGGCTCATTGAAGCAGTATTTTAAACTCAGTTCACCCAGCAGGATACAGTTATGTACAGTATATGGAGCCTTAATTATGTCTGAAGGGGAGCTGTATAAATACTTAATCTAAAAAGCCATAACTCACCAAAAGTCACATAGAGGATGCATCAAGATCACTGTGATAATGTACAGTATATACAGTACATTTGAGGCTACATGGTTCTTCTGTAACACGATAAATGAGTCTGAGGTCTTTATTCAATGGATTTTTTTGTTAATACGCCAAGACAAAGGGCTCTTATATACAAAAGTAAGGCTTTCAGACATTCATTAATCTGTTTTTTTTATCACAGGGTAGGGGGGCAGTCTTTTCCTATTTACAGCTGGTTCATTAGAATATTGTCACTGCGGACTGTGCATTGGTATTTGAGGTTGCAATTTATTGGACAGGTGACATGGTGTACTTATTCCTTCACAAATGAATTTCTGTCTTTCAGTTATTTAGTTGGGTTTTCAGGTTTTTGAAAATACAGAACGTAGACAGGTGGATTTTACAATGCACTTGGAGGTTGCAACCAAGCACTTTGGCTAATTAATACTTATGTGGAGAAGTGCACGATATCAGTTTTAGACGTTACCCGGGAAAATGAAGATGCAGGCATCAGGCAAGGGGATCTCTCAATACCTGATTGCAGTATTACAGAAGACAAAGACAGATGAGGATTGACAGGAAAACAAAATATAGTGGGGATGAAACAAACTGAACTATATTAGGAAGCCACCTCAAAAAGTGGATGTGACTAAAATATGTGACTTATTGATTTTTAACTTTTACTGCATGGATGGGAGTGGAATTCTAACTCAAAAATAAAGTATTTTATTTATAAAGTGGTATTGTAAAGTTGTCTATAAACAGTCATATAATGAATAGTTTAATCAAGATGATTATAACATTATGGATCTTCAAAGTCAGTTTCAATAGCTTTCTAATTTACATAAGCCAGTTTACTATGTCATCTTGATTAACACAATTCCCATGGTTAGTTGACTACACAGACCACTGAAGGTCATATATTGTAACTGCAGTCGATGCCGCTTCTGCAAAATGTCATATGAATATCTCTGAGCTATAAAGTATAAAGCACAGAATATCAAAGCCATTATGTAAAACTGTTGTTTCTGACTCCTCTGCAACATCGCTACCTATATTTGTAGTTAAATATCAAGACACAATATGAAAGTTTTGCTTTTAAAACATGAGCATTACTGTAAATGTGTGGTTAAAAAAATTCAAAATCTGGTCACAAAAGGGCGGTAAAACAGGTTGGAAGAATAAAAAAAACAAACAAGCCTGTAATTTCACTCATCGGCAAAGACAAGGATCTGTTCCAGTGTGTATTTAGCTTTTTGTCCCTCGGCTTTAAACCCCTGTCACTTTTCAAAGCAGTTTCATTATTTCTGAAAAACTGAATACATCAGGTTGCTGCGTTTATTAATCAAATGTGCTTCGCTGCTTAGGGGGCCAGGTATGTTGTGCTCAACAAACCAAGTGCTGTCTGAAAATGGACACCGCTTGGCAGGGACAAGATTAGCACCTCAACCAACAGCACCTCAGATCTTCTAACTGGCCTCTCTAGAAAGAACATTATCAAAAATAGCACTTCCAGAATTCCTGACCTGATTGTTCTAGAAGCCCTCATCAACCTTCAAAATGAAAGGATACTTTGGTTTCATTCTCTTGCTACATGTAGAAAATACTTTGTACTAGTGTTTTGATAATATGCATTAATGTTTTATTCCTCAAGTCTGAAATTTTAATATCAGCCACTTGGTGGGTTGATTAGAGCATGTGAGCACTGTAGTTTCACTGTAGTTTCCAAGCCTGGGAGAGCTCAAGTGTAAGCCTCTGTTGACAAAATATAGGATAGCCATGTTGTTCTCAGTCAGAAACCTTAATCTAGAAGCATACTGCCTTGCTATAGACAAGTGAAACCACAGACCTTTACAAACATAAGTATTTAAGAACATTAAGAAGGTTTCCCATCACTATCAGTTCTTATAAATATAGATATTTAAGAACATTAGAAAAATTATGTGGATAGCTGTGGAAATTGATCTGTCTATTGTGTTTCAATATACAAACAAAATTAACACCTTTTGCAGGTTAGGGTGGATGTTAAGAGCAGCACACACACTGAATTATGGATATGAATATTAATTTATGTTGTACACAAGGCATAAATTTATTAAAAAAAACATTTGGTTCAGGACATTTTACACAAATGTGTTTTTTTCACCTGTCCAAGCTGAAAAAAGGCATTAGTTATAGGTTTCAGATTTCTGAATGATGGAAGCCTTAGGGTCTCTGAACTCTGCATACAGTAGGGATTACTAGATATACAGAGAAAAGGAACATAAACTCATCTTCAAAATGAAGACATTGTAACATCTTGGAATGTACTTTCCGATACCATGATGAGATACAACTTTCTTCAAATACACGTTTACTATATTGTGTTTATTTTTCTTTCAACCCAGCTCTAGAAGGAATTTGGCACCTTGTAACAAAGCATTTTTGTCAAATTTAGACCTTGTTTTTGTTGTGTTCACTGAGTTAATCCTCCTCTGAAACCTATTATTCATCTAACTATCCATCCATTTACAGGTTTTTCAAGACACATTGATACTCCAATAGGGTAGTAAAGAAAAAAATGACCATAGAGGGCCATTCGTCACAGAGTTTTGTCTTTCAGGCAAAAGGCAATGAAATAACTCCCAGCAGGTTAAAGGTTAATCCAGCCTCACAACCAGATCTTGGTGCCCAAAATGATAAATGACACCCACATATTCGCAGATGGCAGTTACATTCACCCCACTTCCCCAAGTGACAAATGCAGTGCTTTCGAATTAGCAAGCCAAAAGTGCTTTAGAAAGAGAAAAGGAAAAACCACAAACAAACATAAAAAAGACTGTGGCTGCTTGCAGGCAGCTGAGCCAAGTGCGGGATCAGGTAACTATGGAAACCAGAAAGCCCAGGAGGCAGGAACCATGTTCTTCCTTCACAAGTGCACACAGCAGTTAACTGTTTCCTTATTTGCTCTGGGTATACCGACATATTAGAGAGGGAAAAGGAAGGTTATAAATGTGTGATCCGCACTGAAAAATAGGCAACACATAGCGCTTGCTTAGAGCATGATTTATTGCCAGATTACTTTGTAAATGACTGCCACTTGTCAAAATCCAGTAAGACTTGATGAAATATCTCATTTCACTTTCCAGCTTGTTTCTGTACCACACTGTTATTGGGGGGAAAAAATGAAATGGGAAGCTTTTTTTTAGAGTGACATTGACATTTTTATGGGAATCCTAAGGCCTGTCACAGGCTGTATTTTATCTGAAGTATAGCCTGCATACAGGAATATAGACAACTGTGTACATTTCTCTAATTCAGGTACTTGGAGAATAAGATAAACCATGCAGGTGGATCAGCAGCACACTGATATGCATGAGTTTGATTGAATTCTTCAACATATGCCCTTCTCTTTCAGTGTAATGTACAACTCTTTGTAGAATGAAATTTGGGTTCAGAATGAAAAAAAAGAGTAAAAAGGTAATTTTTCTAAAAAGGCATCTGGAATACAGACAACAACAGACCACAACTTTAAAGTTACAGTACCTTCTCTAAAGGAATTACTTTCATAAATCACTAATTTGTGGTTTTCAATTATAATCTGTTCTTTTGAAAGTTCTTCATTTGTTTTACAACATCTTTTATGGAGTCTACTCCAACAATATTTTAACATTTTTGTTTTGAGATACTTATCTTCATGTAAAGCAAAACTATTCATCCTTTATCAGAAAGCCATTTATTCTGTAACACATTTTTATCCTGGAAGAATAGGGCCCAAAGTAGGACTGTGGATCATGACTACAAAACTTTTTTTTAGAATTCCCTTTTTTTAGTTTACTCCTCCGGCCTTCATTCACTATACAGGTTAAATTGTACACCCACCCACTGCTTTCTGTCTTTGCTGCTTAAGAAATATTTTCTAATATTAGATGGATCACTTAGACAAAAAATGCTTGTTTTGCTTAAAGATATGTCTCTCTCTTATGGACTCTGCATACTAGACTTTTGGTTTGTTTTTTGTAATGTACAGTACCTATGCAGTGTTTGTTTGCTGTAAACCTTCCCACTTATTAAAACTAAAAAGATTTTTGAGAGCTAAGCCATTCATAAAGTTTTGTCTCTCATATTTTCTTTCCAAAAAGTGCCAATCAAGATTTGTTTTTACAACAAGTTGGGATAAAACAAAACCAACTTGTAGAGTTAAATATATACAGTATATACAACAGATAAATTCTTTAATAGTCCTAGGGTTTTACTTAATTTACTCCATTATTTAGATGGTAGTACTTGACAGTTAATATTTAAGAGTATTTGAAAATGGGATTTTATCAAAGCTAAGAGGGCAATCCTCTTCATTATCATTTAATTGTACCACTCAAACATTTGCTCCATGCTGCTGTAAAGTGTGTTATGCTGACATTAAAGGTGAGAAATTACATTGCAGTGTTAAAAAAAAAAGTAAAATTCATCCCTCACGCATCGGCCACTACCTCTGTCTTGCGGGGTTTTATCAGGATGATGGCAAAAACTTATTCCTTAAATACGTTTTTTGTGCAGGTATCATGTCAAAGCAGACTGACCGTGTAGTGATGGATGGATGTATTAAGGAAATAAGAAAGTAAGCAAGGTGATTACAGAATCCTAGAGGGGATTTTCTTGAAAGAAAAGTCAAGGGACAACAGGTTTTGGATTAATAAATAATACTAAATATAAATGATCTTCAATAGTTATGCACCTATTTTTTAACAGTTCTTCAATTTTGGATTTGAAAGAACTCCGGTTTTTCTAAAGTAAAGTTCTGTGTTCTCCCATTCCAAGGGTTCTGTTTGAGTTTTCACTTGCCCTGTCACAACTCCTCAGATAATTTCCATTTTGTAGGAGACAAAAAAGTAACAGTATGAAATCCTGTGGCGCTCCAGTTTTCTAGGGAGATGGAGGTTTCCATCTTTACGGATAATTGTTTCTTCTTATCGAAATAAGTTTCCAGATGTTATATTTGAAGAGGAGCAGTATTGTGAAATGTCTTCTAAGTATGCCATTTAATAACCGAGAATGCATCATAAAAGGGCTTCTGTTGTTCTGTTTTGAACAAAACCTCTCGGCTGACTAGCTGTAATCCTCTGCAGACAGCAGCAAATTAATTTGTTTGCAAAAAGAGGAAAACTGCTTAATTGACTGATTTTCCATTTGCTCGTTACCATTTAAAACCATTTGTGGTCTTGGGGTATCTGAAGGTGTCCAATTATTTAAGCACTTCAGAGGAAGGAGGAAGAGCATTCCTGATGATGAGTTGATGGTGGGGGGCAGGTGGTTACTGTGGCACTGCAGACTAGGGGAGAGAACTGCAAGTGTTTAGATAGACCTCTTGCATTGTAAATACAGCAGAAGGTGTTTCAGGAATGCCATTTCAGCAATTGAATAATGCAAATACAGACAGTTATAGCAGAATTGGTCATCCCTACAGTGTAGAAGGACAAATAAGTATACATAGTTAAAGCAAATAACTTCTTCAATGCTTCCGATTTCAGTGGATTTACTGATTACTTGCCTGATTCATCTGGAAACGATGAAGTAAATAACAATGTTCATACCACTCTTGCAATTCAAATTGCTGATCAACTTCTAATTGATATTTACACACTTATCTTTTTTATACCCTTTTATTTACACATTTAATATATGATACACAGTTTCAAGTCAGGCTGACCTGCAGTGCTTCCTTTATACTAATTATATGGTTTTAAATGTCAACACTATTACAGTCTAGACTTTCACTGCTCTAATGACTGATAGTTTGTTTACAGTGAGCAGTACGTTTAAATTGCCTTCCTTTTGTTTTAGTGGGGAAAGTAAGAACAGGGGACAAAATCTTTCATATCCTGTGTCCTGTTTACTGTTTAAGTCACACTGGTGACTTTCGAATCATCTGTTTACCAGGATAATTGAAATATGTGCATTTCTCTAGCTTGATCTGCCTAAAAAACTCACTGTACTCAATGCAATAGCTTAGTCTGCAATGGTGTTTACTGCAGCAGAGACGAAATGCAGAAACGGAGAACATGACTAGATTTCTAATCATGTTAGACAACCCCATAAACCAGGCTGCCACCACCCCTGACACACACACAATTTTTAACAGACTTTCCTACACATTGCTCTCGTCAATAAAACATGCCTGAGATTTGCTCTATAAGCACTTGTGTGTGTGACCAGGAAATCAAGACAGAGAACCAGCATGTACAATTTAAGAAGCGTTGGTGCGATAACCAAAAAGTGGAAAACATTCGATTTGAGCGTTCCAACTGCGAAAATAATACGCACACGTACAGTAATAAACAAGTTTCACGTTTACATCTGCATCAGATATTTTGCAGCGTAGAAAGCTACACATTCTCCAGTATAATAAACATCCATATCGATCTGTACTGTTTTAAAGGGTCATGTGCGGTTTTTGTCATAGTATTTTTTATGAAAAAGTTGTGACCACATTTACACATAAAAAAAAACTGTCAGAACTGAGTTATTTTAAAAGGTGAGAGACAAACCTAAACGGCTTTTACAGAATGCTGGAAAGAAAAGAAATCTTTTACAGGAGAGACTGTATCATCCATCCATTTTATACCTGCTTCTCCTAATTCAGGGCTGAGGGGGACCCGGAGTCTATCCCGGAAAGCAAAGGGTGCAAGGCAGGATACACCCTGGATGGGATGATAGTTCATCGCAGGTCGCACAGAGAAACAAACACACTCACACCAATTTTCCCAGAGGCCAATTAATGCACAAGTAAGAAACTGGAGCACTCCTTGGAAACACATGCAAACAAGGAGAGAACATACAAACTCCATGCTAATAGCACCCCGGGAATTGAATATAGGGCCACAGCGCTGTGAGGGAGCAATGGCAATTGACACTATACAGTAGTAAGGAAACTGAAGATTTCTGTGATTTGGAAAGGAAAATAATCTTATCATTGTGCTTCAAAGATTGACAAAGCTTAGCTAAAATCATCAACTGTACTTCGACAAATAAGGATCTGCAGACATGATCATCTGACGATGCCACCTATCAGTGCTATTTAGCAGTAGACATGCTGCACCCCCTTATATAGTGCCTTACATGCTTTTACAGTGGAAAAGCATCCTTCACAGATGTCTTCAGTAGTGATTTTAATAACATGATGCAGAGCTGTCATACATACATACTGTATGCTGCCCAAAAGCATATTGTACAGAAAGTACTACAATATTAACATTGACATTAACATTTGCTAACATCAACAAGATTGAATAAAAATAAAAAGGATACCTAAAACTGTACTTTGCTGTAATATCCATATCCAGGCACATGAACATAACCCCCCTCCTCTCTATGGGTCAAAATTAGCTCTAATGTCAATATACAGTACCCAATAGATATTAGAAATCAGTTACAGTAAGATGTGTTATTGTCATAGTATGAAACATGCACTCATCAAGAATGTCTTTATACCCTATACACACTATTCTCTGCTTCAGCAATATTGGTAAGCTACTTGTGACAGGAATGCAAGGCACAGTTTAGCCTGGGGCAGTGATCCATGTGTATCACGTTCTGTGAGAAACTGATAGCTGTTTTATCCTCTATGAAAGAGATAGCCAAGTATTGGTCTGGAGACAAGCATGGAAGAAATATGACTGGCAGTGCCTTGTAACCACAGTGAAGGACAGTGGTGAGAATGTTGTGTTCTAACCATTGCATGCACAGAGCTCCACTTGAGCCCCATTCCAGATGCATTCTGATTTGTAGTTCCTATAGGGGTACAATAGGGTGACATCTTTCCCTAGGCATTTTCTTGAGGACAGGAGTTGGTGTGGCCAATTGTACTGCAACAGCATTCAGTGTGACCTGGGCTCTATAATAATAGTAATAATAAGAAGAAGAAGAATAGCGCTTTCTGGACAGTCCACTAAAAATGTTTTACAGGTAGTGTGGACTCCCCTCCACCACCACCAATGTGCAGGATCCACCTGGATGATGCGACGGCAGCCATAGTGCGCCAGTACGCTCACAACACATCAGCTATCAGTGGAGAGGAGAGCAGAGCGATGAAGCCAATTCATAGATGGGGATTATTATGTATTGTATTATTATTATTGTATCATTCGTTACACTGTGGCTGTGTTGTCTGTGTTAAGCTGCTGTTGCACTGCAATTTCCCTCAAGGGATCAATAAAGTATCTATCTATTAGGAGGCCATGATTGGTAAAGGCCAGGAAAATTGGCCAGGAAGCCGGGGTTACACCCTACTCTTTTCGACAAATACCCTGGCATATTTAATTACCACCAGAGTTAGGACCTTGGTTTAATGTCGTCTCCGAAGGACGACGCCTTTTTACAGTGTAGTGTCCCCATCTCTGCCCCCTGCTGGCCCCTCTAACACTGCTTCCAATAACAACCTAAGCTTAGCTTCAGTGGGTTGCCAGTTGTGAGTTGCAGGGTGATTTGGCAGCTGTTCAACTTTGTGGGAAGCATGTGGATGAGGAGTTTTATATACTGTACGTGTATGCGTTTTATAGACAGAGGCTTTAACCTTTTAGCTGAACAATCTGTTGAACCACTTGTCCAATGTTTTGAATCAAGTCTGATGAAATACTGTAATGATCTTTCTATTCTGTCAGATACATGTCAATTAGCACTTATTTAAATGTTGGTTTAAGCAACATCAATGGCTTGGTAAGCTATTTTCAAAATATTGCTTAACATATAAAATAACGTAACATAGAAGAAAACATACTAATGATAATCTATTAAACATGGTAGGGAAAGTGAGGGAAAGAATCATTCCTCCAACAACAACAAAATTTCCAGCCTAAATCTCAAAGAGATTGGAGGTTTATTTGAATTTTAAAAACTAACCGGATTGTCTTTCCTGTGTCCTGTCTTCATCTACTGTATAAAATATAACCGTCTTCAGATAGTTGATTGTCTTTAAAGTGCATCAAACTAGCTGATTAAAAATGACATTTTTCTTTTTAGTCATGAACAAAGACCAAATTAAATTAGCTATGGAACAATATGAGTATTAATGTATGTAATAAATGTGAAAAAGGAGGACCAATAGTAACATTTAGAGTTAATTAAGTAACTGACATTTCAACACATCCTAATTTAATTCAATGAAACATTACTATTGCTATTATGAAATACTTTCTGATTTAAGTCTAGATTTGGTAGAAGCAATATTTCCACTTCAAAAACCAGATCCAACCTAATGTTCTTACTTTTGAAGTGAAATTAAATATTCTTTGTTACTCGTGAAGATTACAGCTGATGGCGGTCTCTCCCGGAATTAGTGTTTATCAGGTATTTCCTTTCGGCCTGATTTTCTAAACAGATAGTTTAGTGCAAGTGCAAAGTGGAAACTCTAAATTTCAATCATGTAACATGATTTATGATTTCTTTTTCCAGAGGTGTCTAGCATTAATCTGGTGGAAGGACACTGCAGTATTATTTTACAGTGACGTTGTAGCTAAAGGAACATACAGTACATCATAAGCCTTTATGAACCTCTAGTGTGATAATGCAGCACAGACACATTGTAAGCAGAGGGGAAACATTCTGACTTATTTGCTCATTCGAAGATGCAGGGCAGGAAAGCCCTGCATCTCAGTATTAAAAGAAACCAATATAATCTAGTTTTTCAATGCCTGCAGCGCAGACACTGGGCATCATTACCCAGCAAGGGACAACTCAAGACATGAATTGAGGCAGAAATTCATAACAGGAAGATTACTGATTAATGTGACTTTCTTCCATAAAACTGTCTTAATTCAACAGATGAAAGCCAGTACTCGAGTTCCGCACTTCAGTTCAGAGGGGCAACCAAAATCCACTGCAGGTAAGGAAAGCAGCCATTCCTTCTCCCCAGACAAAAGTTATTTTTATCACTTATTCAGTATAATGTATTCAATCCTCATCTTATTTTCAACACATAAAGAAATTGTCATTGGCGCTCTTCCTTACCTTTTGTCCTTCTCGTGTTTTGGAATTCACTGCTGTTCTCATGAATATCTGAGTACATGATAACAAATAAATCAATTCTAATTAGAAACGGATTATACAGCATTCAGTGTTCTTAATTCAATGAACGACAGGGGATGTCAGCAAGAACGCTTGCTTCCAAGGCATATTCAATTGGAACGTATTGTGATGGAAATGTTCTCATTCTGCAAAATAACTGGAGATTTAGAATGCCACCATGGCTGCCAAAAGCATTCTGTCGCAATTTCTGAGAACAATATGAATTTACTGCTGCAATATACATATGTTATATTTAGCTAAAACTACCCTTGAAAAGCTATGCAAGATAAATGCAAAGCAGATATAGTCACCATTTCTCCATAAAGTTTAATTCAATTTATTATACTTTCTTATAATTAATTAGATCTTATTAATTGACTCTTTTGTGGTAGCTTATCCTATGAGTACATTCTGTAGATCTGAAGAATATTGACAGAGAGACAGATAGGGTGTGTTGGTATAAGTCTCAGATTTACTAAATAGTTTATGTGAAATAATTTGCTTAGACTCTCATTAACCTTGCTTCTGTATACTTTATGAATTTTTCTTTATTTTTACATATACGATATTCCTATATTAGAGATGGCAGTAGGGAATATAAAAAATGTTTTTATCCTACATTTTAAAAACATTTTGGTCTATTTGTCTTGTTACTTTGATCAATACCGGCAGTATTGTTGACACCCTATAGAATGATCTCATCAGATCTCAAAATCTCAGCAAGGCTGGGCCTCGTCAGTACTAAGCGAGATATCTTGAGGTAAATTTATATTTCATTCAGTCATAGTTTCCACACCTACTCCCAGCCCTTTAGATAAAGTGTAAAACCTGATGACAACGTAATCATTAAAGAGTCCTTTGGCACTTTTTAAAATAGGAAGGGTGTTAACCTGGCTAAATTCCACTTACAGATCTGAACATTTTCTGGAATGTTGTTCCGCACTGAACATTGAAAATCTTTGCTTTGTCTAGAGGTCTAAAAAGTGATTTTCATTCTACAGTGACCGTACCAATAAAGGCATTTACTGGTGCAGCCATGGTAGAATGCAAATTACTTTTTAAACTTTAAACTTTGTCTTTATTCTGAGATTGCTGGATAGAACCTTGGTTGTGTCATTTCTTGACCACAATCAAGATTCCTCAAATGGAAGCTCGTACCTTAATTGGCTGAAAACCTCTAGGACTGGCTGGTAATGAAACATGACCAGGTCTTGTAGGGTTGGCTGGGAAAGAAAGTGGACAAATCTGTTGTGTCCACTTGACTTGGTGTGCAGTAACAAACCCTGATTCTTGCCTTGTGGCAGATTCTTGACTTGTGACAGAACACGTTTCAAATGACTTTGTGGAGGCAACTTCCATGTTAACAAAAAGAAAACAAGATAATAGTCAGTTTAATTCTGAAACTAATATTTAGCTTTTTTTCTAGGTACTGAACAGTAAAAAAATATTGGAATTGCATTAAATGGTTCGGAAGAACACCCATTGTTTTTTTCATCTTTATTACTTAAATTTACTGCTCATTGTACTTCTCCATCACAGCTTTTAAAAATCTTTCATTTTCCATCAAACTGGAATACACAGTATAGTACATCTAAGCATAAGGAGCAGATGACAGTAGCACATTCAGCTAACTTTCTTCTTAGTATTCAGTTATACAGACATTAAACCTAGAGTAACCTGACCCAGTGTCACTGATAATAGCACATATTTTGTGCATATAGAGATCTGTACCCTGACATCAAATATTGTCATTTCTTGCTTCAAAAAATAGTAAAAAGTCTTTGGCAAGTAATTATAACATTTTCATATACAATATATGTCAAATTACAAATACCCAATAAATAAATAGAGGTTGCAGAAAATTGAAAAAGCCTCATATTGCTTCATCATTATGCTCTCTTTTTCTTCTCCACACACTTGAAGAAAGCTTCACAGTCAAAATGTCTTCTTTCTTTACAATTTTCAACATTAAATAACCTCTGCCTGTTACTGTGTAGTTTCCTGTGATATGTAGTTTTTCATGAATGGGTGTATAACTCTTTCTCCTCTTGCCTTCTTCTTTTGCTGTAGATTTTTAAAGTATAGGAAACTAGGTCTTAATAATTAAGTTGAAAGGATCAATACTGTGGCTTAGACAGATATCTGGATAGATGGGCATGAATAACACTGAACAATAATTCTGCCTGCACAAAGTAATCTCGGAGACCCTAGTGTACACTCTTCAATAAACACTTGAAAGAAAGGAAATCTTGGTTAAAAATGGCCTGTGTATTCAAGATGTGGTCAATAATACATTCTTTGCTTTTCCATCAGACATTTACCTGGCTTACTTATCCTGGTCTGTATTCCAAAGTCGATATCTCCAGATCAGTATTCCAAGGAGACCTTGTGATCAACTCCAAGGCTCATTTACATTGAAATAACTTGCCACATCCCACCCCTTAGGTTACTGTATCTTGACACCAGGGACAGGGATGCTGAGATGAAAGACTAGCAGGCTGATGGAGTTTGATGGTGTACAAGGCAAGAGAAGGTTGTTTCAACTTAATCTATGGAATGCAGTACAGCCAAAGATTTATGCAAATACTTATACAGTTTATATATCACTGCTGAAATGTTCTGCGTTGTGGAAAAACCAAACTGATGAAGATAATCATTCAGGGTGACCTCATTAAGCAACAGGAATCTGTTCAGCAAAAAGGCATTCTAACCTAGACAGTGTACTGATGTCCGGAACTCAAATATTCAGCAAAAACTGAGATCTTTGTCTCTAACAATTCACTGTGGCATGAAAATTCCACAAGTTAAGAAAAAAAAAAGAAAATTCATGTAAATCTAAAACACAATGGCATGAAATCTGGTATTGATTTTAATTTATGAACGATTCAATTTCTGAAACAAATACAATTTTAAATAAACACAAAGTAGCTTTCTCTTTGCAGATTTCTTTTTTAAATTACCTTATTAAGGAAAAAGAAGAAATACAATTTTCTGAATGAGACAAGAAAAGTTAAAACACCTACAGTATATATTTGTTTTTTTCACCATCTATTTGGCAGCCTTGTCTTAATCTTCAAGCAGGGCACCGCATCAGCATGAACAGGCAGCAAGTGAACAGGTAAAGGTTCATTCCATGCTGAAAGGTAAAGAAAAGAAACACATTCCCTACCTTTCAGTGTGGAATTAACCTTTTTCTGTTCCTTTGTCTGGATCGGGATTAAAACAAATTCTCCTAAATTGGTTTTGGTGGGAACTACAACTATACTATTATACCACATGGAAGGAATTAGTGGCTACTTTCTGTTGTATATTTGCAATAGAATATTCTGAAATTGGAAGCCAATAGAGCAGATAACTTTAAACAGTGCAAAGATTCAGACAGCTTCAGTTCAGAAATAAAGACTGTGTCACTCTCCTGTAAATTTGAATCCAAGGCTTAGAAAAGATGAAGGACTACTTCAAAGTACATAGAACATCAGATATGCTAAATTAAAGACTAGTGCAATCTGGAGGTAAAAATCTGGAAACAGACCAGACATCAGTGAACGGCTATCAAACATGGGGTAACACTTACAGTTGCCTAATGAATTGAGTATATTTCATTGCCAAAAACAGCTGCTTGTCATTAAGACCATTAAATAGAATGGGCAGTGTGACCATGCCATCCTACAAGTAGAAATTTGTGCTGGATATGTTGTGTGGTAATAAAGAACCTTCAGGGAGAATCAAACTTAATTAAAAAAAGAACTCAGTTCTGCAGACTTGTGATCTATTAATCTACCTCAGTGTGAAGCTAAAGTACAATGTAAAAAAGGCAAGTAAAACAAGCAACTACTATCATATCCATACATCCATTTTCTAACCGCTTCATCCAATTCAGGGTTACAGGGGAGCCAGAGACATTACTCTGCAAGCAATGGGCGCAAGATGGGACACCACACAGACACGCACACACTCACACCAGGGCCACTTTTCTCAAAGGCCAATTAACCCACCAGTATGTCTTTGAACTGTGTGTCACAGTCGTCATCCCTCCTCGAGAGGGCGCTCCTACCTTTTCGTGTTGTTCCCAGTTTTATGAGTCTCAGCTGTGTCTTATCCCCTTTTTGTTATTTAAGTCCCCACAGTTCTGGCCTCAGGTTTGGAAGACGGACGCCTGGAAGCCCGCCTATTACCGGGCTCAGGAGAAGCCCGAGGGTATAGGCTTTATCACGGCGTCCTGACCTCTGATTCCGGGGCTCGGAGCACCTTGCCACGGAAGTGGGACATGTATATATCTCACTTATCCAGCATCACAGTATCACCACTTACGCACATTGTGAGAGGTGTTGATGGGGTCTGTTAATTTTGCCTCAAACAAGAATTACACTAAGATGCCATAAAGCTGACTTGCTTTAGCAGCCCCAGTGGCTTAATGCTACATAATAAAAGACAGGAACAACACCCACAAACAGGATAAACCAGACCAATGTCTGCTGCATATCAAAGAACAGAACCTAGAGCAAGACAGAGTAGGACAAGGAGTAATTACACATCAAAGAACAGAACAAGCACTCAGATTGTGAAACAAACTTTCTTCTGACTGTATATAAGAGCTGGGAAACCCTGTTTGTCTGTTCTGTGGGGCAGACCCAGCTCCCGTCGGACTTATTGAGCTCAATAAAACTTAATCTGCACAAGACTGTGTCCTGCTCCTCTGATGAAGAATTTCCCACAACACCACATTATGCTTTTATCCTTTTGTGTTCCTGGTCCCAGTTCCCTGTTCCTGTTTTGAATCCTCTGTGTCTTGGATGGATCTCCCAGTTTCTGGATATTGGACTGCGCCCTGACTACCCCTTTGGACTTTCTTTGGACTCGTTCTCCTGCACCAGATCACTGCCATCAGCACCCCCTGTGTTTCTACCTGACCCGATCCTCCTGTGTCTTCCCTGATATCCTACTCCTGTCACTTCCGGATTATACCGTCTCCCATAGGGTCTTTAACAACGCATTTCACGGGAGTCTGACCCGGCTCCTGTGATACTGTGGGAGGACACTGGAGAACGCGTAGCAAACGCATGCAAACACAGGGAGAACATACAAACTCTGTGCAGATAGCGCCCCAGGAATCGAATACAGGACCCCTGCTCTGCAAGGCAGCAATGCCAATTGAGACACTACAAAAGCACATGAAGTTTTTAGCTATTTGGCATGTCAATTTAGTTCTTTTACTAAACTGATAAAGATTAGCTAAAATCATCAACTATACTTTGATGAATGAGGATCTGCAGACATGATCGTCTAATGCAGCCACCTATCAGAGCTATTTGTCAGTAGACACGCTCCACACAGATAGCACCCCAGGTCCCGAATTGAACCCAGGGCCCCAGTGCTCCAAGGCAGCAATGCTCTCTACATGCTTCTGTATCAAATCAAGTAACAATTTAAATGCCACTCTTGGTATGTGTTATAATTAAAGTTTTCTGAAAACATCGGCCAATGTAATACTTTATGCATCCAATGTTATTTAAATTTCCACATTTAGCTTCAGTGGTCTGGCAAGCATAGCTAAGACCTTTGAGTTTAAAACCTTCCTGGCCATACAGTGCTAGCTAGATTGTGTCATGATCACTACTTTAAAATGACTTTTGGTTATATTTGGGGTATCCAGTGTCGAAATAAATGGTTGGTTCGTTCTATGTCTGAAAACTGTTTGTTTGCTCTCCCACATAAGAGCAGTACTGACATCTGTCTTCAATCTGCCCTTTCTCTGACACCAAATGCCTTGTCTTCAGCAGCATTGCAAAGCAGCTACAGGATATACTGTATGCATTCTGTTGTTGGTGGTAATTGGAGGGGGTTTTGTAAATCATATAAACAGACAGAGCCGTTGAGTATTCTCTTCTGTATTTTTCACAAACCACTTTGGCACTGTTAGCCTTTCCTCCACAGGAGGTTGCAAGATTCATGCCATTTATTTCTTGCTCAGAAGATTAATGTGAAACCAGATTCTGAAATAAAGGTGTGTAGCGTGATTGATTGATTTACAAAAGAATGTTAGGATCAGGCTTTTGCTTTCTTCTCTTTTTAAAAAAAAATATTTCCAGCCTGGTCCTGTTGTCACTTGGCACACAATAGAGTCAGTGCAGAGTGCAGAAGCAGATTAAACTATCATCTGCTTCATAGGTTGAAAGCATTAGGCCAGCTTCCAATCCCATTACACAATTTTCTTTCTAAAGCCAGCTCTGGGAGGATTCCGGTAGTTGGGTTGGTGTGGCTCAAACTATGGCACATACCCATGGAAATCTGCTTCTATGTTGTTACAGCAATGTTTATAGTTAGCAAACGGTCAAAAAGAACATAGTTTTATTCAAATCTTAAATCCTGCTCTAATTTACTGCACAAGTGTCTGAATTTACCATTTACTTTTTTCTCTGATTGGTTAAAAGATATGTACAGTATGTTGCCTTACAAAATGTTGGAGAAACTGGCAGTATGCAAACATTCTTTACTTGAAGGGTAGGTAAGAGAGGATAAAAAGGATATATGCCCAGAAACATTTAAAAACTAAATTCCTAGGCAGTGATGAGTTTAGAAGCAAAATGTGTAAATCCATAAACAAAACATTAATTGCTGAATAATTAAAGATACATTTATAAATGGCTGTGTAAAAGACATAAATGCTTGCATACAAGATTGTCAGTACTTTTTCAAAACATGATCACGTCTTCATTTTATTGCTATATCATGGATCAACAGAAACCTTCTGTAAAAGCCAGAACATTTGTGCATGAGATTTTGAAGAGGAATATAAAGAAGTGAATTCATTTTTCAAAATGATTCTATTCATCGAAAAAGGAAACTCTTTATGATAATCTGAGTTTTTGGTTAAGTACTATATGTGGGAATTTCTGCAAGAAAGTATAATAGTCTCAAACTGTGACAAAGCGTGGGATGGATATAGAAGAAAATAATTAATGAAGGCTTACCACTGTGGAGTGGATTATAAGACAGAAATATGAATCCTGCCTGAAATACTGAGGAAAAAGTCCCTATGAAAACACTGTTTGATTGGAGATTAATGTGGAATTAATTTTGTGGTGACAAACAGGACATTTTCCCTCAAAAATATTATTTTCATTGTCATTGCAGTTGTTTGCTGACTGGTTTAGACAAAAGACTTTCATTTTTCAGAGCTTATCAAGTAAATAATTAAGTTATTGTACATATAATGAAATAAAAACACCCATCAACAAAAGCAATTAATTAGATTTAGCCCCAAGTTTCACTTGATATTTTTCACCTCAGAGTCAAAACATAAAAAGAATAAAATACTCAAGTGTAAAACAAACAGTGCTTAGTCCATTGTAACTAGCTTGCAACCAATAAATCTGTGTCATCCTACTTAAGAATCCTACTTCACTGGGCTATGTGACATTTTACTGATCATAATCTCAGCTGTCTTTTGGTAGGGCTAAGTAAAATTAGCTCTACATGTTGAACAGCAGCTGTTAGTAAGCAACTTTGTAGCATATGGAACTGTTGTACAATTATTAGGTTGGACTGTTTTTGTCCAAACTAATAATTTACTCCTCAAAAAATACTTCTTGCTATCCTATATCTATATACTCTTCATTATGTTAGGCTTTCCTTCCATGCAATGTTTATGTAAATCTTACAAAAATATATGCTCACTTTTCACTCACTGTAATCAATGCATCTTATGAAAAGTAGACATGTAGTGAACTTTCTGTAAAACATCAAGTCAGGAATATTGAAGCTGGCTAAAATATCATAAAAATATAATTTGCATAAAGGAAGAAGACACAGGGACAACAGCACAACAACACAACAAGGAAAATTTCAGATATACTGTAGCATGGGCTGGATTTTACCAGGTAATGTGCAATTAGCCAACAACTCCCCTTAATAAAGCTATCTTTTAATTGATTCCTTAAATGCCCATTTTCCCCCAAAACTTTGATATCCAAAAATCTGTTGCGATCACCTAACACATTAAGCCATATACAGTAACTGTCACGGACGTCCAAAGGGACTACCCGAGGGCAGCAGGAGAGCGGAAAAAGACCCATATGCGTAGCGGCGAGACAGGAAAAAGGCCAGGGCTCATAGTGCAAAGAGCTCAGGAGTGCCGTATAGAAACCTAAGCCCTCAGGTAGTGGACGTGGGGTGACCTGGTGCTAGGCGGGTCTCAGGACATCCGAACGTCAATGCTGAGCCCTGGCAGAGTACAAGACCCGGAAATATATAGCCCAAGGGAAAGAGAGAGACCAGAAGGACAGCAGACCAGAAACTAGGGACAGGACAGAGAAGGAGCGCCCTCTGGCTACAGAGGGCGTGACAGTAACAAGAACTGTTCCAAAGTGAAAGTTATTTCAAACTGGATGTTATTCAAAACGTTCATTAAATCAAGAGGAAATTGTACAGTTGTTGCTCCATCTGCTTAAATGGTTCAGCAATTAATATTGAAGCTACTGGGTAAACCCACTGAGGTTGGTCAATTACATTGTACAGCTGCACAGGTGTTAATACTAATCCAGTTAATATTTTTTACATAGTTAACATATTGAAGAAATTGAAAGAAACAATATACTGTACTGTCTTTGATTCTGACATCCTAAGTGTTTTAATAATTTTCTGAAGTTATACCCTCTCCCATTTTCAATTTCAGGAGGCCATATGCAAAACTGCTTTCTATTTCTTACTCAGGGTACAGATAATCAAATCCTTCCTCTCCTCATTCAAGAATTCCACAAATATTGTCAGAACTTTTCACTTGCTAGAAATGCACTTTTAATATCAAATGAACAAAAATAAAGCTGGTGGTATAAAATGTAATCTTTAAATAATAATAACAACAACAGTATTAATGGTAGTTATATTTATGAGGGCTTCTATTGACATATGCACTTAAGTTTACTATACATGTAACGCAAATTGTACAGAAGCAAGTTTGTTTTATTCTAATTTCTAAGTACAGAGTTTCATTTATTTAACTTTTTATTATATGGTACAAAGTCTTCCATGACCCTGAATTGGATAAACCAGTTAGAAAATGGATGGAATGATAGAATAAAGTCTATGTCATTTTTTTAAGAATCAGAGTAACAGTAAAGTGGATTCTTAGTTTTTTTTCTAATTATCTAGCACAATAAAATTAAGCTAATTCTTACTGATATCTACTTTGGAGATTGGGAACAATATGCAGTACTGTATTGGAGATTTTAAAATGTTATTGTTAAAGAGTAAGGTTGGATATACAATTTTCACAATCTTCACAATCTACATTAAAATTGTGTTAATATACACTATAACCTAGATAAAAAAGCAAAAAGTGTATTACTTCTGCCTTTGTCTGGAATGTCTAGGCAGCACAAATTAATCTACTGCAGTCTTTTTACATTTGTATCAAAGTAGCCAGTTCTTTCATATCCTTACCTAAAACTGACTGTCACGGATGTTGGAAAGGCTGAACCGTGGAATGACAGGAGAGCAAGAAGACCCTATGCATAGCGGCGAGACGGGGGTTAGCCCGGGCTCAGCTGTTCAGGGAATGCCGTGTAGAAACCTGTGCCCTCAGGTAGTGGACGTGGGGCAACCTGTTGCTAGGCGGGTCTCAGGACATCCGAACGTCAATGCTGAGCAAAGGCAGAATGAAAGACCCAGAAATATATAGCCCCAGAGAGAGAGAAACACCGGAAGGACAGCAAAGAACAGGAAATGAGAGACAGGACAGAGGAGGAACGCCCTGTGGCTACAGAGGGTGTGACACTGACATTATTTATTGATTGAAATAATTGTAAATACAGTGTTTTAATTATAAAAGCAATGATTATTTCATACAGTATCTATACACTGGCTAGCAAACTCCAATAAGAGGGGTTTGTCCACACCTGATTCTGAAGAGCCCCTAACCAGCAAGTCTTATACTGTAGGTAGCCACTAAATCAGCAATTGTGAGAGATCAGTTAAACAGGTTTAAGTTTAATGTTGTTTAGTAATTATATAGATCAAAACAGCAAAACATCCTCTGACCCACAAGGACCAAATCTCTCTTAATTGAACACATTATCTGCTTAATTGATCAATAACTAAGAAGAGTTCCTAATATAAAAAAGGTAATGTGGGATGACTATAAGACATAAGAAACTGATCTAGAAATGACTGGACTGGAGCTCTACAGGACCAGGTTTGGAGATTCCTGCTCTACATCAGGAATGGGTCTCAGATATTTAAGGCAGGAGTCTTGTATATTTTATAGATATTGTTAATGACCAAATCTGTATTTTTTTGTGGGCAATTGCTACCTTTCACTGAAAAACAAAATAATAAGAGAAGCATCAACATATATACTGTAGTAATAGGGTAATAGGTTTTGTAAAGGACAGTCAGGTGTTTAATCTCATTCAGTTATATTAGGGTATTTTCTGCATCTCCCTTTGCAAAGAAATCGATTTCAAATGTAGAATAATTGATTAAGAATTGAAGCACTTAAAAATGCTCAATTGTTAAACAGATAGCCTTAAACAAGATTTAAGCTTCCTTGATTAAAATGAGTGTAGTCAAGTGCATATCAAAATAAAACATCAGAAAAAAAGAATGTGGTGCAGTGAAACACAAAAGCTAACTGTGTATAATATAAAAAGAAATACACAAATTAGAAATATGAAAATTTCTAAGACTGCATCAGGCAGCTAATATTTCTCTTAGGGGCTGGAATGGGTTCTGTAAAACAAATTCACTTTCACCATGTTCACAGTTAAAAATTTCCCCCTGCAGTGATGCAGGGAAAAGACTGCTGAAGTAAAAAAAATGCTGACCCATTGCTGTTTTGCTTCCACCTTCATTTGTCTTAGGATATACTATTACCTGAGCTACAGTATAACATTATTACTATGCTATTACATTATTATTATCAAAGCTTATAAAAAGCACCGTACTGTATATCTTTTGGAAGAACAGTCATAAACAGGTAAGGGTGTGTGTAACAGCATCGTAACTTTTATGAAAGTTCTATGTGGCTGCATAACTCTGCATTCAGATAAAGTGGCACCAAAAATCCAAGGAACAGAGAAAGTGCCCCTCAGAAAGATATGACAGGGAAGGTTTACCCAAGCCCCTGGGGTACCCACTAAAAATTAGTCTGCATACATACTGAAGTTATAGTGGTCCAATGTTTTATGTTTTACCCAAAAACAAGGAAGAACAGGTTTATTTGAGATCTGGCAATTGAGAATATAAGACAAATGACTAAAGTGCACTGAGAACACACATTCCTCTGTTTGATGTGAAGCATAAAAATTTTAGAAATCCTTATTTCCTACCACTGCGGAAAACATACATTATATTGTCGCTAAAATGTATTAGTGTTCTTTTTCAGACTCAGCATAAATTGGGTTATTGTGTTCAAGCCCGGGGATCTATCTTCCTCCCACACACTGACACTGAAATAATAATAGGCTGCTGCCAACGACGAAAGGCTAGTAAATCGTGACTCCCAACACTGCGAGCTCTACAACTTGACCTACAATACCTTAAAAATATTCCTGCTTGCCTTCATAAAATAATCAAATGGCATTATTAAATTCCACAGCAAAGTAGCTATCAATGGCTGTGATGTTAAATACCTTCAGAGGTCTGCCTGTAAAATCCGTATATTAAAACACAATCTGTATACTTACAACAGCATCATTTTGTTAAATGGTGTCTCTGTCTCTGTTTAAAACCGAACCTTAAAGGATAAAGTTATTTAGCTTAATTCAAATTCACATACACATCCCCAACCACTTTTCAAATATAGTTCATATTTTGGATCAAATATGTAATAGTCATAGAAATTTGGTAGGGAAAGCAAGTTTATTGCAATCATTCATGTTTTAATAAGCCAACTGAAATAATGAGAGCAGAGTGGAAAGGAGCCTGAAATATCCCACAGGTATTATTGTATTGCCCTAATCCTGGCCTAAACAAAGCACCATGACCATACTGGGCTACACACAAAAACGCTTCAGATACATACAGTGTGTGGATTGAATTTATAGAAAGTATTGGTTTGAACTTTGCACCGAGTCATCTAGAATTTAATCAAATTTGACGACCCAATTCCAATCCTCAGGTCTATTTTCATTAACAGCAAAATAAAACTGGAAAACTGGCAGTAATATTTTCAATCTTATAATATCTCTAGTTTCAAAACTAGGCGGCAGGAAAATGTTCAGACTCAAGATTATAAAAAATAAACCACTGAAGAAAACTACGATACTCTATCAGCCAAATTTATGTGCTTTGCAACAATATAAGAAGCACAGAGTACAAAAAAGGTGTACAGTGCCCTTCAGGTGCTCTGCAGCACTGTTTTTTCCTTTGCTAAAGAAGTGTCTTAAGAAGCTCCTAGCTGGTAACTTAGTTCTCTGGATCCCCTGCCCACCCTATTCCACAAAATACAGATGGAAAAACATGAGACGGCAAAAGAGATATGACAGGCACTTATTACATCCAATAGTACTGAGCCAATGTCACAACATTTCAATTGACAAGATCAGTAGTGGAAAACAAAGGAGTAAGAATTGGACTGTGGTGACTCCATATAGGGAAATTAAACTGAATTCCTGCTGGATTTAGCTTGGCTGTCTGGAGCTCATTTTCTGCATAATTTAATGTATAATTGGCGAAGTGTCAGCCCTTTTAGGGAGAAAATATCAGATGGTTGTCCAGACCTGGCACTCAAAAGAGAATTGCTTTATGTGGCTTTCTTTTTCAAAAATACCACCTTTACACTGAAAGGAAGCGTGATCTGTCTCCAGTGTGCACCAGTACATATTAGGGTTCCCAGTGATGTTTGGGAAAAGTTTTCTTCCATTGAAGGAATCAGTAGGTGACCCATATCACTTGATCCACAATGGAAAGCAAGATCCTATTACGAAAAGTTTCAGTTTGGATCTTTAGAAATCCATAAAGCTCTGAAAGTTATAGCGTGGAGCTTCCAAAATCTGGCAAATAACTTTGATCTTTGATTATGGTCTGATGTTCTGGAATACAAATTCACTGAAAAATGAAAAGCGAGTGGAGCCAAAGGGAGAAAGGGAAGCCTGGCTCATTTTTCCCAACAAAGGAAATGGCAGCCAAGAGGCAGGTCAAAATGATTTTAACAAACGCAATAGCAAAGCAAAATATCTAAAACCCTGTTCATTAGTTGATTACTCACAAAAGGTTCTGCTAAAAAGAGCTATTCTTTATTCTCATAAAATCATTATTTTCCTGTCAGGGAACCAAGAATTCAGATGTAAAGTTTGAGGTCTTTCAAAGCAAATCCATAGATAAGCCCTTGCTCGTTCTTACTTGATGGTCCTGTTGTTTGCAGGAATATAAAGTTTTCTACCGTATAACAAGAAACAAGTTCATTAAATAAAATGGCAGAATAGTTGACTTGACTTGGCACATTTGAGCAATGCAGATTCTAAAACTGGATCATTTTGCTGTTGTCTTGTAAAAAAAAAGCCTGGCAAACTACAGAAAGTTTCGAGCATTTCTCAAAGTCTGAAATCGGTTTTGCTTGGGTTGAAATGTATTCAAAAAAGGAAATACAAACTCAGAAATACAGTAATTAACAAGTGCTCTGTTAAGCTAATTTCCTCAACCTAAAACTGTGCTCCTTGCCTGTGCTCATTTAGGCATGGGAACCATTGTGCTGCAGGAATTTCTTGAACAGTTTTTTTTATTCTCAAAGGACTGAAGACAGGATTTAGGCAACAAAAGTATCTCAGTGTAAAAATGACACCATCATACCCAAATATTAATTAGGCTCCAGAAAGTTTCATGTCACATGTGGCTGTTACATATTGCACAAAGCCTTCAAAGTCAGAATTGTGAAGGATTTCCACATCTACTGTATAATTACACCTGGAACACCGATCCAGCATGTCACTTCTCTGTGGTGGCAGTGGAGCATGGAGTGACACATTTGATTGCACTCCTAAAGACAGAAATGTTAGCGTTCATTTTTACATATACCAATGTTTACATTGGCAACCTGGAACACATTTTACAAAACCAGCAGAGGATAGCATGGTATCTCTAGAGACGTACTGTCTATACAATATTTATAGTTTTCCTATTGGCTTCCCACTTGACTTTCATCTAACCTATACTGATGGCACCTGTGATGTCTTAGTTTAACTCAAGTGTTTGTGCTACATTTCTTGGCCAATGGAAGATTGAAGTATGGAAACAGTACAACAAGAACACTAGATTAGATGGCAAATAAAAGTTATTTACCTGTTGTTTATTTTGGTTTCTATTAGCATATTAAAATTGATAACTCCTTAGTGTCTTTGAAAATACTAGCGGAATTGCATCAACAATATTCTTTGCTGCTGACTTCTCACATCATCACAATTCTTTGCCTCCTATTTGAAGTCAGGATTGCACATGTACTTATTTTCCATTTTTGTCCTGGTGTCTTGGCATCTACAGTATATCGCACTTGAATTAATTATTTTGGGATGACTCTTTCAGGTGTTACAAAACCTTAATTTAATCCCCACAAAGTCATGTGTCCTCCACGCAAAATAATCATTTTTTTCTTTTAACCTATCCATTTACGATATCCATTTAAGTCAAATAATTATTCCTTTGTAGCACAGTGGTGTGGGGGTTAGACCCTGTATTGGATAAAGCAGTCAGAAGATGGATGGATTGCTCTTGTTGATCTTCTCTGGGATCATTCCAGTGTACCAATACCCATATCTTTTTCAGAGTGATGATGATGACTAACAGCACAAACAGATTCATTTGAGAACTTTATTTTTCTGGTGAGTTTACTTTATAGTAAAGATAAAAAGCAAGACTTCAGATTTTTTTCCAGCAACAACATTTTGGACTTCATAAAACAATCTAAAAGAGAAAAAATTGAGATTCACAACACACAACGTTGTAAATGCCATAAAACTATACAGTGTTATGTCTGCCTTTCGAACGTGACCTTTGAGAAACTGAAGGAAGAAAATTCAATAAGCTTCACAGGCATTAATGAAAAGGTCAGGCCATTTTTAAAGACAGTTTGCCCTTGTATCTTGAAGAATTCCTATGAAGCTAAAATAAAATACTCTGCTTCTCCAATGCTGATGAAGTACTGTAGTAGGCTCAGCCCACTCACCCAAAAAACATTTTTGAAAAACAAACATTTCTCTATCACTTTAATTTTGTGAGTAAATGATATTTCAGGTAATGACTATGTTATGTCTATGTTAAGTGTCAATAATTTAATCAAATGGTTTTAAAACATACATGACCTACATACCTGTACATGACTTTGGCTTCTCTTAAAAGCCAGTATATGGTCCTAGTTTACTGTACAGAGATAGAAATTATCACCTTCTTCACAAATCTCATAATCTAAACATACCTGGGCCTGGTCAGTAGTGGGTGAGACTTTTGAGGTAAAATAGGTTGCAGCTCTTAAAGTTGTTGGTGGGCAAATAATACAGTTCACTCCTAAAATATTGGCACAGCAAAGTCAAAACTTTTTTTTGCTTTGCAGTCAAGCAATTTCTATTTCCAATCATAACACTAATTGGAATGATAAGTACCACATTTCACAGATTGGTTTACATGCTACGTTTTTGCCAAACATTAGAAGTCTTTGTATGTGGGGACAATATGATGTAAAATATAAATAATACTGTACACATTTAACTACCACAACACAAATTTTTCATATGCACATACTGCACTTCATGGTCTGTGATTTAGTTCCAGACTCCCACAATCATTTTGGACCATTTGTTTCCAAAATAGGAAGTAAATAGCATACATGTACAATATAGCCTATTTTTTTTTCTTGATTGCACTTAAATACAATTTCCGCTTGTGTCCCCTGGTCCTTGAATTGCAGGATTTTTAATACTTGAACCAACCCCCCATGTTATCTTCTCTGCTCTTTTAGTCTGTTCAAGTATGTTATTCCTATCGGGCCAGGATACATCTTGCTAACACATGATAATTGGTATTCAACTCTGACCAATCCATGCCTGACATCTTTCAGGCATCTTTCCGAGTTTTCATTGCACAAATGGTGTGATGCACTGCCACTACACAACTATTCACTTAATTCTTCACCAAGTATATTTATTTGCCAAGCAGTAACTGCAATTGTTTAATGCGTGAACATATAACACCAGATAATATGACCTATACCAAACAAAAGATCACTAGTGCATTATGACTATACTATGGCCTAGTGTTCAGAATCCCAGTTAATCATCTTCTTGGGAACTTCCTCATATCTGGGTTAATATGGGTTAATTGTTCTGTTTCAAAGCTTAGAAAAATATTTTTGTAAGCTGATAAAAATCCCAAGCAGGAAATTTAATTTTAAATTGTTATATTTTTTACAGTCCACCCAGTGAAAGTAAAATGTCAAGGTATTTGTTTCTGTAACCGATGTGTTCAGTATTCTGCAGATATCACATTTATGCCTTATTTAGCATTTATATAACACATAATGCTTTTGGGAGAAGCATCCTAAATTCAGTTTTTTGTTATTCAGATCTGTGGACAATTACATAACTTAATCACCAATTACTTTTAATGTTAGCCAGTGGCAACCGAAATGCCTTTTGTGCTCTGTTTCTCTAATGTAACTTGTTTTAAGCCAAGCCCAAAGTGAAGACTCTTGACGTGATGTTGTTTCCCTGTTGGTTAATGGGGCATAACAAAACCCTTTGAAAAGAAATAACTGAGGTGTCACATTTGATTCCTTGAGATGCTCATGCATTCCGTATGGAGGGAGGTTCTGTATTTTAATGATACCCCTCGAGAAAAAAGGTTAGAAGTTGAGCTCAGAAACTTTATGTCAGGCTACAAATAAGCTGCAAACTCCAATGCAGAAAACTTATCCCTCCTAGCAACATACAGCTTTGTACTGTATGTCATAGTAATTCCAATTAGTCTCCAGCACTTAGTGATCATTAGATTTCATACTATGTACAGTATAGAGATTGAAATTATAAATAACCACTTCATTGTTTTTAATGAAATTCAAGTTTTTAATAAAATATTTGATTTGGTAATGAAGCCTGAATACAAATAAAAGCCCTGAATAAAAATACAACATCTGCCAATGAAAATAGAGTAGAAGGCTATAAAAACAATAGAAAGGAAACAAATGCAGATAAGGTAAAAGTTCCATCTACATTATCTCTTACTTTTTTTTTATTTAAAGGGGATCAACTAGTTAAGTATTTAAGTATTTACATATACTGTAATATAAATTAGTGAAAAATTACTTGGCATGTGGAATAACTAATCAATAACTGAAAGTACTGGAGTAATTACATAAGCTGAAGGTAAGAAAAGAGAATATGGATGAAGTTGCAATTGCACTTAGATTCAAGAGAGATGGAAAATATGATTTGCAGAGATTTGATCATCCTGCAACATTGGAGCATATTCTGGTTGTATGGTTAAGAAACCCTGGCTACTTCAGGACCAGTTCCACAAGACACCCTTGTACCCCTCATGTGATTTTTTGCATACTAATATTGGATAAATTATAAGATATTGGAGCAACACACCGTGTACTGCACATAGCTTAGATTAAAAATGGTACATACCAGTGCAGTTTAGTAACAGTTGTTATTGCATATAGATTTCATCCTTAATCTGTCAATAAAATCTTGAAATAAATATCTAAATAAAATATAAAACACAATCCAAAAACTTTGTACACTCTTATTTAAAAAACAATAAATCTCAAGTTTGGAGATTTCAGTTTCCTACTGAAAATATCAAGGACAGATAAACTGCAAAGGCTGGACCCCTTTTCTTTTGTTTGTTGAAAAAAACAAACGTTACAGTTTCCAAAAAGATACTTTAATTGTTTTTACACATTTTGATTATCTCAATTTAATTACACTATTAATTGGACAGAAGAAAACATAAAATGGCACGATGAGGGATGGCATATATTTTAGTAATAAGAAATAGGATCTTTAGTGAGTAAATCAGGCACTTTGTGAATGTGGTTGGTTCTGCAGTCCAAGCTGGTCGCAATGTTCCTCTCTGACAACTCAATAATTAGATGAGACTTACCTAAAGAAACAGACTGTGGCTAATTCACACTTAGCCCAATTAATTTGCACCTTGTCTAATTAATTAGGGGGTTTATGTAATTAGAAATCTGCAAGGAGCTTCTGTGGAACTAAGAGCATATGACAACTTGATCATTCAGGTACCCATGAGAAAAAACAATCTGTTATAGACCAACCTTATTGCTCACTGACATGGAAGTCTTCAGAAATGAAAACAACCGAACAAAAACCTGGACAGCAAAAAACGTCAGGTAAAACTGCAACCATTTACAGAAAAAAACAGTTTGTGTTGAACATCTGCCATTTTGCATTTCCCTGTTCATGGAGTTTGCGTAATTCAATTCCTTTAATGTCTCATTTCAAACTACTTCCAAATCTGGCTAAACTTTAGGAACAGTAAAATGTGTATGGGTCTTTTTCTCAAAGGTCCTTAAAGAAGTTAACAACATTTACTAAAACACTTTACAGTGAAAATCAAGCCTAAGACATGCTAGGACATTAAAACCCATGAACAATGAGAGCAGGTTTATGGTCAGATTTCTTAGAAGTAATAAATCTTTAAGATTATATAAATATGGCACAAATATTTAATATTATCTCATTCTAGACCTTTGGAGTACAGTCTATTTATACAGTAGTCACACTTTACACATATATGTACTAGCTGGACAGAAGAGTAAAAAATAAAATTTTAGCTTTATGCAATAGAAACTATTCCCTTGAATAGCTTGTCAAATAAGCTTGCAAAAGTAAAAATATCTCCAGAAACCTCAAGCCCAGCCCTGAACTTAATACTTACTCCTACAGAACATTTTCCCATTATTGTAACTAACTCAAATTCTAACTCTAAGATTAAAACACAGACTAAAGGACTAGTGATGCATATTCAGATACCGTACTTCTAGAAAGTTTTCAAGTGTAATTTTATCAGACATATAATTTACAATCAGATAATTTCATTTTAATATCTCCCTTCCCCCCCAAAATGCAGCACAAATCTGTAAAAACCAAGTAAATGTATTTTTTGAAGTAATGTGTTTTACATATACTGAACTAGTTATGTTGGAGTTCAGTATATTTTGTTTTTAAAACGGAGAAAAATGTTTTTTTGTCTACACCTTTCATACTAAAGCATGATTTTAAGAATTAACAAAGAAAAATAATTTGATGTTAAAACCCGTGTCTTAGTAGTATTAAACTGAGTTGAATTATATTTTAATCCAATGTTAATTTTTCCACCATATGATCTTGTTTTATAAAGGTGAGAACAGACACGTAACAACATTACAAATATCTGTTTTAACATTGCCAAGGTAAACAGATAACATAAGGTAGCATAGGTTTTTAAATGTGATATTCCAGAATTCTTATTCTTAATAAGATTTCGATGGCAAGAACATTCTTCTTCTTAATATTATTATTATTGAAAAGTATTTTCTGAGTATTATGATAATTTTTATACAAAAATGTGGTTTTACGATCAGCGTTCAGTGGTAAAATGTAACATATACCGCAGTTCAAATGTGCAAGACGTTAACCATTAAACTCACATCAGCAGTGAAATACCATTTAATTTTTAATTAAATCTCTTGCGTTTTCTGGTTGTCAGTGGTCAAGTTGCCATTCCAAAACTAATACTGTAATGCGTTTTGTATGATAGCTTTGTGCTTGGTTTATTTTATACAGTATGCAGTTTACTGAAAGATTCGGTAAAATAGAGAGGAAGCCGGAGAAAGAGTGTTGAATAACATTAGCCTTTAATTTCCGTTATAAAGATTTGTGGATGTCATTTACTTAAAAGCATTCAACTATATTTAGATCGGTGATATTCAAAAGAGGAACGGTCCAATTTGAACACCTTACATCCAGTACGCTAGTTTTTACTTCAAGAATGTTTGAAATCGTGTGTAACTACTGGTATGTTTCTGTGACTAAAAGATACTCAAGATATTTTAGATATTGCAAGCAGATTTCCAGATAGCACCCGGAAAAGCGTAAGGAGTGATCTATTATGCTTAATTAAGACAAATGATCTTTGACAAATCATTGTCAGCCGACAGTCCTCTGAGAACTAATAGCCAACACATTCAGATGATACAATACCAATAGAAATCTGTAAGACCATAATACTACCTTCGTGAATTGTAGAGAATTTTTAGCCTTTGTGGGGTTTTTTCAGTAACTAAAATTGCACACCCTTCAGTAACAGGGAATCCCCTGTGGAATCCTATGTGTGATTAATTTCTCACAAGAGGCTCCATTGTATGCGCGATACTAGCGTATGTTCTTACAGACCGTATACAGGACTATGACAGTCAGATTTAACCATGTTATGAGGCTAAGGTGATTGATAACCATCCTTGATCACTAAAAATTTTGAAATGATAGAACTTTTCTGCAGACGCCGAAATGGCCGTTCCTCATTTCACAACCCTTTCCGAAAACATATTCCAATAAAACGAGATTGTGGCGTTTTACGTTTACAATCTGAACTGATCGTGGGATCCCTTTTCCCCTTCCATTTTCAAACGAAACTTGCAAGCCACCCGTCTCTTCCCTCGACTTGCTTAGCGGCCCGACTTGCGTGTGCTTGAAGGCATTCCACGCACGATCAACCATAGCCAGGATACCCTTCCTTGAGCGACGAGAACGGTCCGACACCAGAAAGCAAGACTGAAACGCAATCGCCTTACCACACAGAAGCTGCATCCATGCGCACGTCTTGTAGACTGTAGCCGTGTTGCAGAAGAAGAAGAGCGCGAAGCAGGCGATGCAGCCCAGAATTAGCACCATGGACAGCAGCACGAAGAACGAGGCTGCTTTGAATGCGCTGGAGGGAATCGAGCTAAAATCTGCAAAGGTGCCCTGGCAGGTGAGCTCCCGATTCGAAACGCCGTTGCCCACACAGTAGTGAAACAACCCGAAGTAGCCTGCCTGCGGGGTGTTGACACTGTCCCCGATCCAGTAGGGCTGGATAAAAACGACCACATTTATGATGGCAAAGCATATGGTAAAGATTGCCCATAGCACCCCGATGGCCCTGGAGTTTCGCATGTAGTTGTCATGGTAAATCTTGGAGGCTTCTTGTGAAGGCAGCATTTTTCCTTTCCCCCCGTCTTCTTGTGTCGCTAAAGCTGCGATGTAGAGGTAAAAAAAAAAACACCCAAAAAAAAACCAGCAGTCTATTTAATTATTTGAAGGTCAGTTTTACTATGCTGTTTAGTCCAAATAATTAGATCCACGATTCCTTTGATGTGGTCGCATGGAAAAAAAAATAACACACGCACGATGTTTAAGCGATAAGTTGAATCCTATGCGATTAAAATAATAAAAAGCAAAGAAGGGCTAACTCGCAATGCAATGACACATTTTTTAATCAAACACCAACGTTATTTTAGTTCATTGCATCTGTGAACAGTATGTGTGCCTCCCATCAGAATGAAAGCCAGGATAGACGGAGGCTGTTTCGCGTGGTTTTTGAAAACGAATCTTCCTGCAACAATCGGGCATCTAACCCAAAATAGAAACATCCGTATGAACCCACGCGCAGATATCCGCGATCCGATGGATTTCGGTTCTAAAAGAACTGCAGATGTGGACGTTCCCGGACTGATGTTGCCTGCTGCTGGGACTCCATGATTGTGATTTCTGCTTCTCTGTCTTTTTCTGCGCGGGCACGACGATGTTGAGGGATGTTGACGGCGCGTTCACTTGCATTGCAGAAATTTGCATTACAAATGCTTTCACGCACAACCTTGCATTTTTCAAGAAAAGGCACTGGGTTTTTGTTATGCCATACCTGTTTTTGAAGTTGATCAAATGTAGACATTTATCTTACGTATTTATGTACTATTTCCGTGCCATACGACTAGGTACTGGGTCTGAACACTATGTTCTGATTTTATGAATCACTTAGTACTTCACACCATAAACAATACAGCTTCACCACGTAACATTGTAATTCATTAAAATGCTAGTAATTTAAGATTAAAAAGAAAATGAAATAAATTAGGATTACAATTTAAAGAATATTTCCATTTTTTTCTTTACGAGCTACAAACCAAGTATATAAAAGTACCAATTGACTTATGTATTTTGATTGAAAGGGTAAAACCCAAGAGAAATAATATCTGAAGAGCAGAGAAAAATATGACCACAACCACAATTGTCTGTTTCAAAGAAATATCACCCAGTGTGCCTTGTTATTAAACTGTGTTAATAGTAGAATAATCCAAATTAAAAGTTTTGTCCTGGCCTGAGTCAGAGTTACACTTGCTGATAAACCATGATACTTTTTATTGTTAATAGCAGTTGTATCAGGCATATACTAATGCTGTTCTCTTGGCCTGACCATAAATTACATTACACATTACATTACATATACAGAATGTTGCACAAAAATTGCTTGTAATCACTGGCAATTAGCAGCAATTATTGTTTTCAAAAATGCCAAAATTGCATTTTGCCTGCTACAAAATATCACTACTTTAATTATGAGCAATACCTGCCTCATGTAAACTGTTGTGAAAACCAGTGGACTACCAGAAATAAGTGCACCTGGTAGAATATTTATGATAATGTAAGGTTGGAGATGGAAAATGGAGAAGAAGCAATTTCTTTTTTAAGGTCTCCAGTCTTCTGGTTTATAAAGCTACTGTTTATACATGTGCAAATGTCATTTTATTGCTATTTTTTTGTAGACTTTGATATTTATGTTATTTAGAATGTCTGAAAATATAAACATAGAAAATAACTTAAAATTGTGTATGGACACAGAATCATTTAAAAATACAATATTAATATGTTTCAAAGAAGCTGATTATTTTTAAAAGTATTACGTACTGTATGTAGGCCAACGTATTTTAATAGTGTTAATGATCATGATGTTATGTTGTTGATAATTTCAGCATAAGTAATTCCAGGAATTCTAAGTAACTCTGGTTTGTGCCCACATCCGTTGAATGAAAGAATAATTTGCAGAAGCTACAAAGGGAAATCTGCTTGCAGTGAAGCCAACATGTACTGTATGAGGGCACGGCAAGAAATACGTTTTTCATTAATTTCTTCGGGTAAACAATGAAAAATAAATGTCTGTTTATGAGGAGAAGGGTAAAAAAATACAGTATGACCTTCTATTTGTTACTTCTACTGATTACTTGCTGAACGTGTCTGTATTGTGTATCAAAATCAAAGTCACTGTAAAGCAGCTCTGACTGTCTGTTGTGTGTGCATGTCTTTGTGTATACACAGCACTGCCAGAAACACTGCCCAAAACATTAAGAATTTACAACATAAAGAACTTTGTGGTTTTTCCAGATGGCCTAGTCTTGAACTTTCACTTCTGCTGTTTTTGCTGTATCTTTTTAGTGTCCTCCAAGCACGCAAATGGCTGAATGAGAAAAGTACTGTAAACATTAATACACTATTTTCTTAACATCATACAATGTGGAATGCTTTTTAATTGTGACTTTTCAAAGAGGAATGCTTGAATCTGTGGAAAAGTGGAAAATGTTTTCTTGAATTTATGACTGAAAACTATTTGTACTACTCTCTCTAGCAGTTGAAAAAGCCTTGTTAAAAATACTCCTTAAAAACGGTAGTACTCATTGACTTTTTATTACAGCTGAGGAAAGCAAATTTAATTGTAACCTCCATTCAGACAGGAGTATGTTTCTTCTTTTGTGTGGTGGTGCCTTATGATACTTTGACAGCTTTTTATCTCTTTTTTGTTCACCCTGAAGATCTTAAGAGTCACACTCCATCCACTTTCATTAATTTCACACAGCCCAGTGCATCTGGTCTTGCTAATTTGTGAGGCTTTCTCTGTTTTGGCATTCCTTTCATGAAGACAATTGCTGACACTTGGAACATTCTGCAATTCAGACACAGACCATACAAGGTTTCATTAAAAAGCCCTTCTCCAGCCTCCTGTTAAGCCTGCAGGCAGCAAGCAAGTGTGGTTATGGTACACTGGACACTCTGATTTTTTTGGGATGCTACCTCTGACATTTTTTTTTTAACAGTGGGTTAGGTTATAAATCATAATGTTTCAAACGTCTTTACTGTGGACACACCCAACACTTCCCAGTGTGCTAAAGGGGATCTGAGATGATCAAAATTAGATAAGATTAGCTTGAAGTAATGGAAAAATGCATAGTATGTGTGCTCTACTGTCTTGTATGCTGACACACCATTAGTGAAATGGAATAAAGGCTGTTATACCTTTTTAGGTTTAGGTACAACACAAGGTTACATAGTGTAAATAAACATGGACAATGTAACTAAAACCAGGAGATGATGTTATTTACCTAGAATCTGTGCATTAAAAGACAAAGTAATAAATCAAAGTGTCTTGCTGAGCTGTCACACATTCTGGACAACACAATTCTGCACCTCATGAGGCAATCCTGCTGGCAAGGTTTAAATACACTGAACGTTTGTACTTCGAACCGCAAGCAAATATCATGTGGCTCATGGAGATGATGTTATTTTGAAAATACTGGTCCTATATCACCGAATATCCATGGTTCACCATCAGAGGCATAACATCAACACTGAAACATTGTAAATTTACAATAGACCTATTTTTAGAAACCTTTAGAATAAGGTTTAATGACAGGCAACCATGATCCTCAACTGGCCCTGATCATAATGCACAGTGACTTACAGTACATTGACTCAACAATGGTTGAATCTCAAAAATATTTAAACCGAGGACATAATGAAATAGTGTCCTTTTCATTAACTTTATGAAGTATAATACATTTTTCTGCTTTGAAGGGAATAATATTATTCAATGCATTCAGAAACCAAACACTGACAATCATGCAAGGACCATATTTGCAGTAAGTCACTATTTTCTTCACATTTCTCCTCACATTATTGTGCATGTGATCACACATCCCTAGTTCGCAAAGTTCTGATGTCAAGAAATGTTAGAACCTTCATATAAGAGAAATCAATTTTTTCTTTAACTAATATTGGAACTTTGAAACTAATAAGCGAGATTGGTTTTCCCAGCACTTGCGAACCAATGCTTCTATTAGTGCCAATTGATATAATCACAAAGTCAAATGTGATAGTGAATTCAGGCTGCTTTGTTTATTCCGTAGGGTTTTGTGAAGACTTTGTCAGTCCCTGTAAGGGTTCTGAATGACTCAGTTAAATGCCCTTAAAGTATTCTGTGTTTCAGACTGTGTATTCAGATCTTTTAACCTGTGTATATATGATAGAGATTCAGTTTCAGGAATTATACTTTTTGCTCTTCTCTGGACTTCTTCCAAACTAGAAAAAAATCTTGCATTGTTTGGGATCACAGACTGGGTCAGAACTGTCTAGGTGAAATCAGCTAGCATGATTACCCTGGTGTTTGAACTGAAGCATTCTGAAAGTTCTTTAAAATGTCTTCCCCACGTTGCCTGTAAAAATAGTATTATTAATCTAGTTGTATAAAGCTTTCATCCAAAATGGCTCACAGTATACAGGTATTTGTTTCCATTTATAAAGCTGGACATTTAACTGAAGCTTCTCTGAGTGTAATACAGTAGGTTGTTGTTATTATAGCAGTGCTCCGCCTGTCCTTCCTCTCCATGTATCATGATATCAACTCTTCATGACACTTTCCTATTTAGACTGCACTTGTTGATAGAATAATAAATGTTATTGGGCCTGCAGCAAGCCTTTGAAGTTGGCTTGAGTATAAATTTCAGCCAAATGCGTACATGGATAAGTAAAGAAAAATGGTAAAACCTTATCTTTGAGAAGAAGATCAAAATCATAGGACCCAGTGAAGTATTTCCGCTGTTTACATTTAGTGACCTATAGAATAATTTGTCAATTTCTGAAGGCTGATATATTGGGTGGCTTGTGGTAATATAATGGATGTAATGATGTTTTATTGGATATAAGGAGATATAATGCTTTTTTTACTATTCCAAAATGTAGTAATTGACTCATTACTTACATGAAACTCAACTGTTGCTTCAGACCTCAAGATTTCTTTTCAAACATAGCTTCCTACAGCTTAGAACACATGATTTATGTAAATTCCAGTTTTTCAAACCCATGTTTGTTTTTCAAACCAATCTTTATGTCCAATTCATTCCTCAAATTTCACAGAACTGGGATTGGGATTTGGCTTGAAAGGAGATTTGGAATTAAAAAATGAATTGACACCAAGCCTGTCAGAATCACACACTTGCTACACCAGTATAGTGTATGTTCCTACCTGTATTTACTGTGTGGATCGCTAAGTATTAACATTACATTTTACTCACCATGTCTCTTTACTATTCGATTGCCATTGTTTCTTTGTTTGCATCATGTTGCAATAACAAAGAAATAAAAAGAAATAAAAAAGGGATTCTATAATGGACTTTATCCTCAGTACTGTATATTGCGTTTTCTTACAATGTGAAGTGGTTTCACGGCTAAGGTATTCTTAATGCGGGCCAACAAAGAGAATATTGCAAGCACTCTGGCCCAACAAAAAAATGCACTTAGAGCTTCAGGGAGGCTGCAGCAGATGCATATTTCTCTTCTAGTGAACAACTGACCTGTAAAAGCAGTCATCTTCATTCTCTCTTATTTATACAACTCACATTTCGTAATTTCACTATTTTCTCTAGATTTGCTCCTGTACTGGTCATCTCTCAGTGATCACCTGCTCCCATCTACCTGTGTTTACTGCACATTATTTTCTTTATATTCTGCAGTGTTCAATATTGCATTGTAGAATCAACTTTAATTGCATACAACACTTGTAAGCTGACCTTAATAAAGGTTTCATATTTCTAAGAGTAATACATCTTAGGCAGCTGTGTGGAGTAGTGATTAAGACTCCAGACCAGATGGTCAATGAAAAGTTACGTCTGTTCCCTTGAGCAAGATACTTCAGTGAATGCCCTGCCATATAAATGGAGCTCTGCTCCACATCATCCTTACAAATGAGAATTTGTTTTCAATTGACTGACCCTTTAAAATAAAGGAATATAAGAAATCACATGGAATGTTAATTTCTGTTCTGGAAATAGGCCACTACCATGAAAGGTGACCTAATAAATATTAAGAAAGAGGAGAGAAAGATTATGGTGAAAGACACATTACATTTTCAAACATTTTTATCAGTTCCCAGATATTTTGATCTTCATTACAGACTGTGAAAGACTGTGGTGTCCAAGCAAACCATTACAACTGACTGCAAGACACTTGGCTGGGATCTCCTTGATTCTTCATCAGCTACCAACTGCACACTAAATATGATTCTTTGGGTATGCAGTCCAGTAGTGATAGTGTACCACATCCACCCCTGATTATTCTATATAATTTTTCTATGGAATATTCAAATTAACAGTGTAGGAATTTTACTGTATTTTGTTCGACCACTATGTTATTACTATGTGTGAATGTGAAATGAAGGTACTGTAGGAGAAACTGAATAAATGATAATCATTTCCAGATGCTAGGAATGTCTAAAATAAAAAAAAACATTATGATTGAGGTTCAATTTATGTAAGGAATGAATGTTTAGATTTAAAAACACATCTTACAACAGCAGGTCTGGCATGCAAGGATAAAGGATATTCACACTTAATCACCAAATCTGTCTTTATTTGCTCAGCCTGGCAGATTTCCTCTTATTGTGCTTAGTTATCTCCTTTAAAACACTGATCTACGGTGTTTCATCGAGGTTAGTAAGGTTAACTGTAGACGTCCATGTAATTTGATTAATAACAGGGGGTTCTTACCCTTCAACCTTTGCAATTCCAGAACATTGACTACAATTCTCTTAAAGTGTAAAATTATTTAGTGCTCTGGTAGACAAACTATATGTGAAGAGAGTAAATACGTCTGGATTTTCAAATTTTACATGTGGCCATCCCACAGTTCTTTGCAATATACCGAAATGCACCACCTTTAATAAATAAGCGTATATAACCCATTGAACTTGCTCAAGTGTATCATTAAATATTCTGATATGGCTGTAGAAAATGTTAGACTTTACATATTCTTTTTGCATGGTTCATTACTTCCCGGGTATTAAATGACACATTGGTGGTAAGAAATGTGTGTCTGTGACTTTTGCGTAAGGAAAGTTTGTATGCACGTACAGTACATAAAAGGCTGACAAATGTCACATTGCAACAGTTCCCTGATTCGATGAAAGAGTGGAGGAACACACCCTATGAGTATTTCGGAACTGGAATAATGATTTCACACATCTGGCGGGACCACACAGCAAATATATTGCCGAAGTGCAACAGACAAATGTCAAAGTAACGTCAACAAGTAAATGTCAAGGTAATACAATTGGCCTAATTATTAATGTTTAAAATCTTGTCTTAATATGAATAAATTGCATATGACAGCTGTAAAAAGGTATGTGCTTAATAGTGCCTATGTTTTCAACCCTGCAACACAAACATTATAGGGGTTGTGGAGAAATAAAAGCATAGTATGAACTATCATTTCGCCTTGTGTAATAAAAAAGGTCCACTGAGAGGCTGAATTAGAATCCCACAATTAAAGAAAATGAAGTGTTTAGTATCCAATTTAGACATGTAAGAATTGAACCACCATTGTGGAAACGACAGAGGAGAGGCTGCGTGTGCAAAGGGAGAGATACGCTTCACTGAGAAATTACAATTCTGGGATTGGGGAGTGAAATGATTACTGGGAATAAGGCTGCTGAAGGCAGAATGGATTGAATTAATTAGAAACATTGGGGACACCATGCCTTAGAAATGTATTCAACAAGCACATCTGTGGTTCCGAAAGACGATGCCAGTGAGTCGAAAGATATTGTCCAGGGGTATTGACTGTACCTGTAAGAGCAGGATATGTTACCTGTGACCTGTTCCAGTCTAAAAGCTTGATCCACTCATGACGCCTGGCAAGATGGTTGGATCCTCTTTGTTTTATCAAACATATAAATTGCCCAGTTCAATTGTATTTCATTTTTTCATATTCATTTGAATTGCTCACATCACATGTGTAATACTGTATGTATTGTCTATAACCCTCATTGATGTACCTACCCTTGACACAACGATAAATACTTATATAAGGATTCAAATTGTTTGTTCAGAATTACTCCAAGATCCCGACAGTAAGACACAATATTCATCATTCAGTGTCGGTGTCACTTGTGAGAATAAAAAGCCCCTTCCTCAACCCTAGTTGTGAGAATAAAGTGTGATGTACAATAAAGTGTGATGTAATTAGCCATATACCAGAACCAGAAAGGAAATACAAGTAAAAAATGTTTGGAGTTAAATATAAGCCAAAAAACCTGTTTATTTTACTATGAATTCCACAAGCCAACATAGAGACTGGGCTGTTCAACAAAACATGATGTAGGAGACACCAAGTGGAAGCATAAATTCTTCAAATTCTTCAAATAAATTCTTCAAATATGTCACTTCTAAACTTCGTAAAAGACCATTAATTACAAAATGTCAAAACAGTGTGCTCTGGAATGCACATACTTGTATGCACTTACGATTAGATTTCTGTTTGGTTTTGTATTTGCCCTTCAGAAAAAAAAGTGGCTTTCTCATGTCACGTCAGTACACTGACTGCCTGCGTAACAGCGCTGAGTGAAGCATTTTCTACTGTCAATCAAGACGGAGAATGTATTACAATTACCAAGGATTCAATCAATTGAGTGGGTGCAGCAGGCTGTGAATGTTCATCCCTAATAGGGTTGTTATTTTTTGACAATCCTGGGGATATCTCTACAGTCTTTCCTGGTTCAAAGATCAAGAAAGAATATTGATCAACGCACGTGTTGATCCATATAAATAATAACGTGTTTCTGGAAAAGATAAAAATGTTTTTAAGACTTTGCTTAAGCGTGTACGGAAATACTGAAAGCTATAATTTTTTCAATATATATGGCTGAACAAGGGTTATTTGCCAGTGAAGCAAGTTACTGTAGGTGATCAAAACCTGTCAGGTTCCCTGTGGAAAGGGGATCTCATAATTATAGCGCTTAATTATAGCAACATGGGGACTGCAGAACTGTGATAATAAAGAGCTTAATAAGCCTTTTTGTATGTTCCATTGTTCTAACATGGAAAATCCTAAACTGTCAGAAATAAACTTTCTTTATTTATTTAGAACTGATTTAATGGAATTTTCAGTTGAACATTCTATGACTGAACAGCCTCATGTCATAGATCTTTCTAAGGTCTGTTTATTTTTTCACCTGTTGTCATCAATACCAGTTGCTACAACTCTTCTTATAAAAAAGTATAAGTTCTTTATACAGTAATAAATGATGTAACCATTTTAAGATTAGATAGTAAACAAAACTTTCTCACAATACCTAAAATAATAAAAATGGTCCCAATTTTTTTGCCATAACATTTTTGACCAGCATAGGTGCTGATATTATTATTTCTATAAGTGGGGAACTGTCTTCAAAGCATTTCAAACAGGCAATCCATTCTCAGATGACTAACCAGCAGACTTGTTGCAGTAATTAAACCTGCTCAGGCTCGAATGCAGCATTTCTTGTAATTTAACTGTCAGTTTATGGTTGGCAGTGAAGACTATTTGCACTTCCCTGAAATGTGAAGGTCTGTCAGTCTGATCTGTGTACAAATAAGAATAGCAAACTGACAACAATATTTCAATAGACAGAACATAGTTAATAGTTTTAATAGAACCTCACTTATTTGAGAGTGTTGTGTTATGTTTCTATTAACAACAACAACAACAACAACAACACAGAAACCACATGTGAAGGAATACATCAACATCTCTCATTTAATTGTCAAAAATGTATATTACAAGCCCTGTCAGTAGATGATAGAAGAATGTAAGAAACATATTTTTTCTCATGGTTTTGCCTTCAGTCGCAGAAATACACATACCTTCCCGTAAGCCATAAGGCATGTCAAGAATGTGCAAGCCTTTACAGTACCTCCATGGCAAGAAACGTTGGGTTACACCCTCTGTTAATCTCAACATTTTTTTAATTGTTTTAAAAGTAAGTTTCACTTTAGCTAATAATTAATAATTTAGTTTCACCTGGCAAATTTGCTGCCTTTTTTCTCTTTTACTACAGTTATGTGTATACTGTAAATGTACAGGACCTTGTGTTTAAAGCTTTTATTATTATTATTATTATTATTATTATTATTATTATTATAGAGAGATTATTATTATTATTATTATTATTATTACAGAGAGATCTAAAAGGTTTTATGTCTCTCAGGCATAATTTTATTATACTTAAAGCGTGTTTGTGCCCTTTAGGTTTATTCCTTAGCAGAATATGAAATTCAAATGTTAGGTCAGCAGATACCTGTGGATATCAGTACATCATGTAATCACCAGATAAAATTTCTTCTTTTGCTCCTTTCTGCCTCAATGTGCTTGGGGCACAGTGGGTTTGAAATGTGAGCCTGTCATTTTAAATCCTCGGCTGAGTGTAGTATATGTTTGACAATGCAAAAATAAAAGAATGAAGAGTGAGAAATGTATTTAAATTTACTTTTTAAATTTAATTCGTATTTTGTTGGGTTTATAGTGTAAATTAGACACTTCAGGTCTCAGTGCTTGGATTGAGAGACGCAGATAGACAATGTCTCAAAAACACCTCTGTACTACATAGGATCTGTCACAGAGCCAATCTGCAGAATTTGACAAAAGCACCAGACATTTGCGCGAAAAACTCAATCTTGTAGATTCCAATAAAAAGAAATAATAATAGTTTATAAAAATCTTAATATCAGAAGGGGAGAAGTATTCTCTTAAAATCTCTGATAATCTGGAATGTTATGATTCCTAAATACTGTTCATATTAAGGAACACTACACTTTTTATACGTTTACGGGACACTAAAGATATGATGATCAGCTGTGCCTTAAAGTTTTACAATAATCAATGTTTCTGCTTTGAACACCTTTAAATGTGTAAAACGTAAACTAAAACTGACAGCGATTAAACACACTCAAGCGTCTACTGTACATGGACTTATTATTGTTTAAAGTTAAACAAAAATACTGTGTAGTGTACTATATGTGAAACAACACGTAAGCCCGCGCAAAATAACATTCTTTGGACAGTTCATCTTTAAATCGTAAAATGGAACAAAATCAGATTCTAATTTCCTGGCAGGAAAACTTCCTTTGTACAATTCTTCTCCTCAGAGCTGTGAAACGGAGAAGTGTTACGTCACTTCACCCCGGGGAGTGGTCTATCTTACAGCTGGAAGGGGCGGTGGCAATCACGTGACTACTTGAACTTCCTGTTTACTATTTGTCCCGAAGAGCTTCTCTGCGTGCAGTGGAGGTGTATACATGCTCCCTATTACATAAAACTTCTTTCTACTTCCTGTAACTGGGTTCAATATTCCGAGCCCACAGCCACCTGGATTTCGCGGAGAAAAGTTAGGAGAAACATCGGCATGGCTTTTACAAACCTAACCGGCCGGCAATCCTCGGATTTTCCTGCTTCACTCTCCCGGCGACCTCATCCCCTGTGATTTATCTCTGGCACCGTTTAAAGATGGAGTTGGAGTTTTCATCAGCATAGAATCCGGATTTAAACTTAAGGAGTTTCTCGGTTTTGTTATTGTTTCCGATTTTGAGATGGCTGAAGTGTTGTGACATTCTGAGCAGCCTGCTGTGTTTTGACTTTGGTTTCCGATGACTTCGTATTCCTTCTCCGAGAGGTATTTTGACTTCAGACCCCAGTTTAAATCAAGGTATGATTGGCTGAAGCTGTTGTTTTGGGGACATATCATCTGAGACGTGGCTCGGTTTCTCCCTCGACACCCTGACCTCTCAAAACAGGTTTAAAGAAATTGCCCCGTTTTTTTTTTGTTTTTTTTAGAGGGATACATTTTTTTCGGGGCCCTGAATTCAAACAGGTTACCCGGGTCTGGACCCTTGAAGCGGGCGGTGAGGAAGAAATTGGCAGGGAAACGATGGCCTGATGGGTCGACCCGAGCCCAGGGTGCTGCGGTATTTAAGGGTGGCGAGGTCCAGATAGAGCCGACCCGGCGTGGCGCACGGACAGCTATGGCAGCGGCCGCACTGGTCTCATCGGACTGCTCACCTGCCTCGGGAAACTCAGTCCGGAGGAGTGAGGAGATCCTAGATTTGATCGATTACTTTTCGAAATGTCATTACAAAGCGAAGGAGTTCAACCCTAAGGTAGGTTCCGTATTCAACCTTCTTAAATGGGCCGCGCACAAATATTCTTAAGAACGGAGCACGAATGTCCCGGTAGTTTCGCGATTTGGAATGGGAAGTGGTTTGGAAAGTGTGCGGTTTTTAGTCTGTAGCTGACTGTTGATCGGTGGGCAACTTGAGACTGGACGCTGTTGTCGCGCTCCTGCGCTTGGGTAAAACAAATGGGCACCCTTCTCATTAAACTGACGTTTAACAAAGAATGATTTGCTTGATACATTTGTGCGGATTCGTAATTCCCGCTTCGTCACCCAGTAGTCCTATCCCAAAGCGTTTCGTCAGCTATATAGATTTGGTAGGTGCGTAATGTGATTGTTCTGGCTTTGGTAAGCAGGGTTTGGCAGTTTGCATCTTGCCCAGACCCTTTATTTTATACAGCGTGTTGTAAATAAGAGTAAAAAATGAAAGCGCCGGTCGTGTGTTGCACATATACCCTACTACAGGGAAGAAACGCGGAGGATGTCAGCGTGTTTAATCAACACCCCGTGCACCTTGCTCGTTAATTTTAGACCATAAATCCTACACAGCCTAGAAGATGGCTGTAGATTTTTAAATTGCACTAACTATTCTCAAACACTTTCAGGTAGCACATTATGGTAGAGAACAGAAATAACAGCTTTTTAGCCGCCATAGTACACTTGTTTAATGGAGTGCACATTTGTGAACAGTGTGAAGGAGAAGCTGTAGTTCTTGTTTCCATTCCTCTTCACACCTTTTCAATTAGCACTGTGCAGGATGAGAATTATAATATGAACTCGCACAAATGTATAGACGGTGTTTGAATTTTTAACCAAATGCAGTGAAGAATGTGAATGGCTGCAATTAACTTTTTACATTCTGACAACTTAAATTATGTGTCCTATTCATGGTGGAAATGAAGATCCTCAATAGCTGTTTGTATCTGAAAGAATTTTGGAACAAGACAGTCTTTGTGCATTGAAAGGTTGACAAGTTTAAAGTAAGCGATAATGGAGAACGTGCTTTCAGACGTTAATTCAAACCGGAACGAAAGACATGTATTAATGTGTGTGATCTTTCCAGAATTGAATAAGAATATTTTTTGAGTCGTTTGAGACTGATTTGAGTATTTCAAGATGCCATGCCTATAAAATGTGGTTTATTGATTTGCTTACAAGTAATGCTGATGACATTGTTCTATTATGCACTAGATATTCTCTTTTTATAACTTTTCTAGGTGGAGCAGATTGAGAGAAGGTGTCTGGAGTTGTTTGGCAGGGATTACAAATACAGTTTAATTCAAAATCCCAATGGGGAGATTTGTGGCCACTACCCCCGGCAGATCGTCTTCCTGGAGTATGAGAGCTCAGAACACGACAAAGAGAGGTATTCCTTTGCTTCTTCCTGCTGACTTTTCCCCCAGCATTTCTTCATTGAAAATGTACTTTTTCTATCCTCTGATGCATTTCTGAATGATCAAAGTTCATGAAAACAGAATCAGTAGAGCACTTTGCCCATTGGTGCAATCATCACCTGTCTATGGAAAATAGTTACTTCGTAGTTTGAGACATGGAAAGGGTCTATTGCTGCACAAGTAGAAGTTTAAGGGTATAGATCAGATTTAAAAAGTAGCATTTCATCACTTTGTAGTAAAAGTATGCGTGTGTGTACGTTATGTTTAAATTATGGAAATATATTGCATTTATACTTGCATGTAACAGGTCTGTTAAAAGCCCTGCCTCTTATGTAGATAATATATGAGAGTTTCTGGGAAGAACCACTTCTGTTGTAAACTAATTCACTTTGCATTATAGATGCAAAGCTTGAAGGATGATTCCTGTCACTAGTTATTTTGCTTGCCTTGAAGGAAGCCACTGGAGTTCGCATTGTAATATTTATCACCATGCTCCCTCTTTGTACAATTACTGATGGTTTCAGCATTAAAAAAATCAGGCTCTGAATTTAAAATGCTTTTAAAGGGGATACTTAATGGCAGTGGCACCCAAACCTGGTTCCCATGACCCACACACTTGCTGAATTATTTCACCTGAGCACTTGGTTAAATTACTTAACCCTTCACAGGCCTAATAATGATAATTTGAACTCTTAATTGTTCCATTCTGAAAGCTGTTGTAGGTTACCCTTCAACAATTGTTTTAGAAGTAACTTAAGATTTCCAACCTCTAAAACACACGTGTTGTTGGTTGGAGCCTTTACATGTTGGCTCAATTAAGGATTAATTTCACTTAAGAGTATAGCTGCAATGAAAAAGCAGGTGAGTTGACCCAATTAAACCAGGACTGTGAACCACTGTGATGTTACTTACAAGCTTTGATTCACTTGCCAGTCAGAAGGGCCACAGTTTATATAGTAACATGCTTGGTCAGGTTTGGGGTGTACATAAGTGACTTCCAAGCTTATAGATAATGAAAGGTTCCGCTTGCTTTAAAGCTTGTATTTGTAAATTACTCTTTGCTACTTAAAATTTGAGGAAATGTGTACTATTAACCAAAAAATGTTTAGCCATCAGCATTTACATGTTCAGAATCTTACCTGCCACAAGTTGTTACTGCTATCCAACCAGGGAACAGTACAACTTTAAAACTAAAACTGCATCAATTGGAATTTGCATGCTGTCAGGTGCACATCCTCATACCAGGAACATTTAAAGCACTTGAGATGTATATATTATTTCTTCCGCCTGCCTTAAAGAGTCTGCCTTTTGGAGGTTTTTTAAAGACTTTTTTAATGAGAAATCAGTGCTGGACTGATAAACGGAAACTGAAGATACTGTTACAAGCGCTTGAGTTTCCTTGTAGAAAGCAGTATTTGCTTTTTGTGTTTAAAGTGAGGGGTTTCTTTGTACATGAAAGACTCTGCCTCCAACCGTTAAGGTGTCTTCAGGGAAAATTTCAGAGATATTTATAATGTGTGGTCGTTTTCTATCATGTGTCACGCCTAAGTTTGCTCGTCTTTCTGAAGAGCTTCTTAAGAAAAATGGGGGTTCCAGTCATTTGATGAGTATACAATTGTCCCTACTGGCCCAAATATTAAGAACCCCACAAGCAAATAGGTCATGGTGGCAAGGAATGTGTGGTTTGGATTGAGGCACTTAAGACAGTCTTCTGTCGCCATCCCTGGCCAGAACAATCCCCATACCTCAATCCTGTTGAAATGTAGTTGAAGCAGTGAAACATGCAGTTCAATCCCACACACTATTAACCTTGTCACAACCTCTGCTGAAGGCGATCGTGCCAGAAGAAACGGATTGGGATGCAAATGCTTCTAAATCTTGCTGCTTGAGGAGGTCCAACATGTTACTGGGTGTGATATGTGAGAATCTAATAGTTTCACAGGCAAAACCCATTATCCTTTTAGGTTAGAATGCAGTGGGTGAAAACAGAAGAGACTTGGGTATAGGTGAGAAGCATATCTTTCTGCTAGTAATATGACCCAGGCTTTAACCCTCAGAGTAATTCAGATTAACCTGCAGTGTCCTGTTTCCTTGAAGATATTCTGCATGTGTACAGTTGGCAGAGAGAAATGTGAGCAAGCATCATGGAAACCAGATGGTGTAAAGAACTGGCAAATGTATTTGAAAGATTCTTAATCTGTGCTGTCCAGAGAAGAATACGCATCTTTGTTTTCCCCCCTCAGGTATGAGAGTACAGTACAGATTAGTAAACTGCAGGACCTGGTGAACCGCAGCAAGATGGCCCGCTGTCGAGGGAGGTTTGTCTGTCCAGTTATCCTCTTCAATGGCAAGGTGAATGGTCTCGCCAGTCACTCCTCCTTTATAGTAGAGCTGCCTGGGGTGGGGAAGTGATATTTTTTTTCTTCTCTGTTGTGAGTTATTGATGCCCCTGGGGAAAAAAAAACAACTAAACCAGCGTCCGGTTTGCTTCTTCGCTGTGACCTTGGACGGATCAGCTTGGTTGTCACAGCTTCTAGTGCAGCAACATTTCAAAGGCTTCTAAGTCTTGTATGTTATAGATGTATTATTCAGTATTTTCTGCTTTTGTGGCAGTGGTTCTCAACTTATGTGTTGTCTGTTGGTGGGAGGGAGGGGGCTGGAGGTTTAAGGAGCCATAGTTGTTCAAATTTTTCTTGTTAATATCCTGCATTTCAGAAAACATGGAGAGCATCGCCTGCATATGTTGAGCACTTGAAAACCTTTTAAAATCTGGCCAAAGTCTGAACTATAGGGATAATTGTAAAAATGCTCTAACTCTGTTATGTGCATGGTGTGACCAACAGTAACAACTATGCACACAATGAGCTATTTTACTATAGCTATATTTTAAGTATAAACTATTTTTGATTTATGATTTGCTTTCAGAGCAAATTTGGTTTCCAGCTGTAGTGATCATATTCTTGACCTGCTAGTGTTTCCTAAAATGTTATTTGCAATAGGATTTGGAAAAATGGGGAAATTCCTTATGGAAGTCCAAAAGTGACGTTTTCAAGGACTCCGTGAAAAGGAATGGACAAGTGTATCTGGGATTATTTTTTGGCATTGGTAATGGGTTATATTGAAACGTCTTGTACGTCACAGTACTCTTTAGGCTACTCCAGTGCTCGTCTCTTAAAACTGTTCGATTCAAGCAAAAGTCTCAAGGAGCAAGGAGCTTGGTTCATTAAGAGACAATGGCATCGGAGGGAGAAAATAGAGCTCTCTGTACACAGGATATGCTCTCTTCTAACGAGAACTAATGTGCAAATACCTTGTTGACTGATCAGGACACCATTCAGGTTCATGGGAATGGAAGACAGTCATCCTTGACTGCCAATGGATGGATGCATATTTGTCTCCAGTTACCTGGTACACGGGAACAACATTGCTCCGACATTCGATGTGCTGCCAAGATGACATGCTTTGCTGTTTGGGTTAGTGGGGGCTCGATCTAAAAAGCTTGTGAACCACTGCTTTGATTATTGGGTTTTTCCATTTCGATTAAGCCGGTTTGCGTATAGAGAATTGTGGAAGTGTCCCAGAACTCTTTAAACTCCAAATATTTTTCCCCATTGTAGCATCATGATTATAGGCCTTAAAGTACTTTAAATAAAAACAGTTTTCCATGTCTTCTACTCTTAAATGAACTTTTTTCCTGATGTTGAAAACTTGGTTCATATTCCTATTTTTTCCCCTAAAAACACAGTTCCGTATGGACTAAAAGAAAATGTCCGTAAAAGTCTTTAAATAGCTATTGGGAAGCAGAGACTGTTAAAGCTAATATGGTGTTAATGACACATTTGCTCTGTTTCAGCATATCTGCAGATCATCAACGCTAGCTGGGTGGGGAGAGCTGTATGGGCGCACTAGCTACAATTATATCTTTTCAGGTAAGTGAAGACTATTGCACAGTGTGCTTAAGTAAGCGATTTTATAGTGTATTCCTTCACTGGGTGTTTGTGGTTATATGATGTTTGTGTAGTTGTTTACTGCATAACTGAGTATAAAGGGTCATGGAGTCATTTAGGAAGTTTCAGTTTGTAGAAAGTCACCTCCAGTAAGCAAAGCTCCGGTTAAATGAGTTACGAAGACTTACATCTTCAAACTTGAAATCAAATCAAAGTTTATTTATCAAATGCACAACAATACAGCATACCATGGTGTATGCAATATATACAAGTAGTGCAGCGTCCATGTAGCCATTACAGGTGATTTGCTAAAGGAGCTGCAGGTTGGCTATTGAGCAGAGGTGATTCGAATTCAATCTATTTCTGTATCTGTTTAACTATGGATTAATTGACAATGACAGTGCCACAGCCATGAGCACCGTATTCCCTGTAACTGAAGTTAGTAGATGAGAATATAAAGCAAATGGGGTCAAAGTAGGCTTGTTCATGCCTTCCTTGAATTTTTAAGTTCCACATTAAACATCTGTGGTGAAGAATGAATAGATTTTTTTTTTGTCAAAAATCCTTCTGATTAGCGGGAGAGGTTTAAAGCAGTTGTTTTGGGTTTCTTTTTAAGCAGAAGTGTATATTTTTGTAACGGAAAAATACCATTATAAATGCCAGCAGGATGAACCTTAAGACCTTAAGGTCTGAGGTGAAAATTTTAGGTTTAAAAATATTCTACAAAGGAGGTATCTGAAAAATCTCCTGGTATGAAGCATTTAGAAACAATTTTTTCAAATTTGTTGCTTATTTGAGGACTTTTTTTCCAGCTGTCAATAGGAGGGGGAGCCATGTTGTGGTGATTGAGTGTTGTAGCTCCGGTTCAGTGAGGAGAGTACTACAGCACTGCGAGAGCCTCGAATTTCAGTCTGGCTTTTAAAGACCGCGGCAAATATATCTGCTCTGTATTAAGGTTCTTGCTTATTTTACCATGCTGTCCATTCTTTGTAAAATGGCTTTGGCCATTTTGACCCATGAAGAAGGCTCCACAGCTAAAAAAAAATAACATGAACATTGAGAAGGAAAGAAACACCTTTACTTGTTTCTTCTTTGTAAAATGCCCTAAATCCTTTCAAATGCTGAAGTACCCACTGAAATCTCTAACTGAGTGCTACAAATTCATGGTTGGCTAATCATGTCCACATGGTTTAACAAACAAACATGCGGAGGTTATGCAGGGGCTCTCAACAGCTCCTTTGGCTGTGCTCCACTGACCAAGCATATAAGTCTCTGCTGCTTAATTTGATTTGGGTCCAAAAGTACAGTTGAGTTAGTTTCACCCACATGCACAAATTTACAGCAATGCCTTATGTGGGAGTGAAAAGCTCAGATCTTGAGAATTGGACCATGCGAAAGTTCTAGCCATTTAAATTTACAAGTCTGAATTATTTAAGAGGAGGACAAAATTTGTTTTACGTGTGTGTTACTAAAAATAGTGGCTTGTTACCTGGTTCTTAGGCACCCTTTGTTTTTAGGCAGTCTTCTTATTTGTTTTTGTGGTGCAGCTTTTATGGCAAGGTTTTTCCAAAAGCAACTATACTTTTGAAACTGAATCTATACTACTGCCTCAGTTAAAAGATTTATAGAATAAGAGACACTAGCTTAAAACTCTTGGAGTATGCTGGGCAATATTTTTTTTTCCAGTTTTTGTCCCTATAAAATGAAATCCACATGGCTTCCCCAATCCTGTGTAAAAGAATCGCCTTGCATTAATTTTCTTTAATATATTAAAAAATGTATATTGCTGCAATATAAAAATACATCCTTGCATTGCACGGTTTCAGGTAGCATTTTATAATACATTTTCTGTTAAGCGTTTCAGAATTGTGGGTCATAACATTGCCGTGATAAAAACTGCTACAATTTTTTTCCTATAAATGCTAAAGCATGCTGTGCAGTAATCAAAGATCGTTTAGTTGAAAACTGCATCTTTTGAATATTCTAAAGCCATTTTTTAATGACAATCAGTGCAAAGAAGGACAGGCATTTCTTCTGAAATTCTGTTTCTGCCTTTCTTTAGGGGGTTCTGATGATGCATGGGCAGATTCAGAGGAGGCTCCTGATGAAGACGGTGCAGTGCGGTAAATGTGTTTAACTTATCTGTGAACTTATTCCAGTTTTGAGAAAAGTAAAGACTCAAGTGTTGGAAGCATAGCTTTCAGTATTGAGTACTAAAAAATATTTATATCCATTGCAATGGATTTTTTAAAATGAAAGATTACAAATCTATATTGAGCATTTCAAGCCAACGCTCAGTTGTCAGGAAAATGCTGATCTTTTTGTTGCAACTGCACTGCCTTTTTTTTTTAGCAGCCTTGACAAATTCATTAAGCCAGCTGGTCAACAGGGGGTGAAAGTCATAGACTAGTAGCATATGGCTGCTGTTGGAAGCAGTACAAGTTGTACATCTGTGACGTATGCTTTACACCAGGTTGTTCTGTAGATATACTGTAGATGTCTTGTAGGGTTCTTTCCCATCTTTCTTTAAAGAGCTTGGGCAAGTCTCTTTGCTGGTCTCTGAGCCCTATGTGCCAAACGCCATCCACCTAAAACCTGGATTCTCATTTTAAGATCTAGTTCTTATGTAAGCAGCAAAAGATGTACTCTGGGCTGCTGAAAAACCAGCAAGTGAGGTTCCAGGACTTGATCAATATAACGCTGTTGTCAATGAGCCTCCACTTTGATTGTGCTCTGCTCCATTTCAAGATGTGGGTTAGCCTTAGGTAGGAGCAGAAAGTAATCTTTATCATGGAATATCTTGCTGTATTTTAAGTTTGTTTGTAACAACCGCATTAAAGGAAAAACCCATTGTTGATGTTCTTCAAAGTTCAGGTAAATATAAGTCCATTCTCAAGACTGAAGAATTTTGCTTTATTTGTAGGAATGGAGACTCCCAGCTGTTTGACAAAGTCAGAGGTCATGATATCAAGCTCCTCCGGTACCTGTCTGTCCGCTATATCTGTGACCTGATGGTGGAGAACAAGAAAGTGAAGTTTGGACTAAAGTAAGCAGTTTTCCTAAATTGAAACTTGGCGCACAATATCCTGGTCTCTCAGTGCAGTTTCTGTGTACTAGAACTGTGAAACATTATTAAAATAATGGGAACCCTCATTAGATGTGGAAGTAAAACAAAATGTTTTTATTAAGCATTAAAGTTTTAAACATGAAAGCAAGCACTGTGACGGCTCACTTTCTACCCCTTTTTTATCCTTAGTGTCACTTCGTCTGAGAAGGTGGACAAGGCTCAGCGCTATGCAGACTTCACTCTCTTGTCTGTGCCTTACCCAGGTAATAGCATATCCTTCTTGACTGGTCACAGCTCTTGCGTTCGCTCAGGCAATTAGAATCTTTCTCTACTTCCAAATTGGCAGCTCTGCTGTGTGCCTGCTCCAGCGACATGACATTGGCGCAGGCTTGTACTGTAATTGGGAATGAGTATTTCTGAGCCAGACTGAAGTGCCCAGTGGCACAGCATGTCCGTAAGTTCCTGAGTGTGGCGCGAAATGTCTGACTGCAGCCACAATGGCTTTTGCGCTGCTGTAGTCTATCCCCAATTTCTGAAAGAAGTTGTTGCCTACGTGGATCTGGTGTTAATTAAACTTTGTTTAGTTCCTTTAAAATCAACCTTAAGGTACTTTTTTAGCTTTCGTCCAGCTCCGGTCTTTTTTTTTTACCATTTCTCAAAATGATTAGTGTGGCCGTTAAAGTCTATAAGTTAATTATCTTTACAAAAGCCTGAATTTTGGTTTATGTGATTAGTTTGTTCATGGTTTCCAATGTATTGCTGGCCAATCCTTTATGAAGGGTTTTTTTTTTTTTACAATTTAGGGTCCATCTTTGAAGGAGCATGGTATTTTTTTTTGGTCCTTCTATTAGTCCCTTGATTGCTTGAACTAATTTTCCATTCTGTTTTCACAGGCTGTGAATTTTTTAAAGATTACAAAGATCGAGATTACACAGCAGAGGGATTGGTCTTCAACTGGAACCAGGTACGATGTTAATGAATATGAACAGTTAAAAAAAAAAAATCAGCTATGCCAGTTTAAGTGTAGTTGTAGAGTGCTCTTAATGATGCCTGCTTTTTAAACTGCAGGACTTTGTGGATGCTCCCTTAACTATTCCAGCATTCCTTGCCAGCAACTTGAACATTGACTGGAGAGAATATCAGGTACTACATTTTTTGCTTGTACTTCAGTTGGAACATTTTGTAATCATTAGCTTACAGTGACACCTGCTGTTTAGAAATGGTACTGTAGTATTTGTCGGTAATCCTGTATTTTGACTACAAACATATGGGAAATAAAATTATATCTCAGTCTGGTAAGGTAACTTTTTTCCTTTTTTTTTTTAGCAGGCGCTAATTATCCAAAGTTGTTTCTACCCATTTATGCAATTGTGATCCATAAATGTAATTTTAGGTATGCAATCCAAGTACCTTGACAAAGAGTACAATAGCAGTGCCCCATTTGGGATTTCAATTCATTCAATTCCTTAACCATTACCCACTTTGCTGCTCTCTTTAACAGTAGGAAGTATGTGGTTACTGTAGTTTTTTTACATTTTTTTTCCAATTCCTCTTTTAGTCATGGGACCTGGTTCAACAGACCCAAAATTATCTTAAGCTGCTTATACACATCATCAACAGTGGTGGTAGGTACTTTTTGAAGAGCTAAGTATAGCTTGACATTTCACACATTTGCAAAGGTCTTTTATGGAAGGTAACATTAAATAAATGTACACTTCTAACACTTATTTACTTTGGTTATCTTAGACTTTGGCCTTGCATTAGTGTTGCAAAACAGTTGGAGGGGAAAACTTTAAGAGGTTGCAAGCTGAATGCTGGGGTAATTCCAACAATATTTGTTGTTGGTCATTCTACCCTCCTAAGAGGGTGTGTGTGTATATATATATGCCCTTTTTTGTGGTTTGGGAGAAATGCAAATATAGGTTTATTTTGAGCTTTTTAAATGTAAAGATCTTTCATAAATTCCAAATGTGTGTGTGTGTGTATATATATATATGTAGACAATTTACTCTATATCCTAAAAATATACCTGAACACCCCACTCCTGGTCTTAAATATATAAATATGAAATGGTGTAGAAATCTAATTCTGAAGATGGATTGAGTTGAAGGTTTTGGTCATGTACTATGTTTTCACAATGCAATGTAGTGGTGATGTGAATCTGCATCTTGTAATTTTTGAGAGTAGGCTTTGACACTGACTGTGTCCCTGTGGGGATACTTCTACTCTGATTAGTCTGCAGGGCTTCCAATTAATCTTTGAACAATCACGGGTAGAAGATTCAACATTTTTCCTTGTGGGCATAGTACATATTTTAGGGCTTTTTGGGTACACCTTATTAATTAATAGCCTTATTAGTTAATTCAGATAAATAGTCAAAGACTTCACTGTTTCATCTACATGATAAGGTTTTCTCGTTTGCTCTGTGCAGGTGACAGTGGATTGTTAGTGCACTGTATATCCGGCTGGGATCGGACACCTCTTTTTATCTCTCTTCTCAGACTCTCACTTTGGGCAGTAAGTAGCCATTTCGGTCTCCTTCTTTTCTGGTAATAGACTAGCCGTTGCATTTATAACAGCAGAAGTTTTAAAACTAATTTTGACTTGCTTTTTCTCCTATCCCAATAATGTTAATTGTAGACTCTTTTCTGAATAAGTAAGGAAAATTGTGAATCCTTATAAGTTTGTTCCATAATGTATGTATAGTTTAAGTTGCAATCTAATACTTTCACATGGTGAATGTTATTATGCATCTGCTGACGTTTCAGTATTAAGGCTTTTTTGCTGACCTTTCAGTTCATAATGAAGTATGTAATCATCTTTGTTTTAATCCTTTGCTTTCTGGATATCATATTGGATAACAAAGACATACTGTTAATTTTGACTTTAGAATTTTAAATAGTATTTTTCTTCTTGTTTTTGAAAATGTGAATGCAAGGAAGAGTAGCTAGCACAGTTTTAGGTTAGTTGGGAGCTTCGTTGGAATGATGTGTGAAAGGTTTTTTGTACTTGGGTGAAAGTACATAAGCAAGAATCTAAGATTATAAGTTATACTCAGCCCTTTTTCCCCAATTTGAGTTCTTATATCTTCCTAGAAGTGCATTAAGTCCATCTGTAACATTTTAAGTTTTAAGCAAATGTATTTTGTTTCACTTTGTAAGCAAAAACACTTCTTGTTCCTCTTTAAGGATGGTGTGACTCATGCTAACCTAGAACCAGCCGAAATTCTTTATCTAACCATAGCCTATGACTGGTTCCTCTTCGGGTAAGAATGATAATTTTGTTTGTATTTAATTGGTCTCTTTGGTATTGCACTGAAAACATTGAAAGTAGGAAATAAAGCACCTACGTGTACTGCAACCTTCATGCAAACATTAAATTTGTGAAATGCTGCTTTTCACCAGTGTTGGTATTGTCCTGTAGTAATACGAAGCATATAAGTCGAAACCTGTGCTGTAACTTAACATCCCCACATTTGTCCTGTGTGGGTAGAAACGGAAAGCTGAGCAGTTAATTTCATTTTTACGTCTTGTTTTGACAAAGCTGCAACGGAAGAGCTTTTTTTACCGCAGTTAAACCTTCACATCAACATCAAACTTAGTTCATAACCTCTGCAAGATTCTTTTAAGGCAGACGTTTTTATGTTGCAACTAAACAAAATAAAATAGTTGCATACTAACTGCATCCAAAAATCCTGTCAGCCCTGCTCAACAGAAATGATATGATTTTCGGTAGGTTTTACTTTTGGTTTGATAGATTTAACTACAGATGGCTCCATCCAGCGGGTAAATCTAGTAACTTTCTAGTACCCCAGCCGACTATTGGAACTGGTACCAGGGAAAAGGGGTTTTGTCTGAATTGTACTTATGATTGTGCATTGTACACCTGTGCGAAATTACATCTGTCACTGATTGAGGAGAATTGTGGGAAAGTGGCGACCGTTTTCTGTTTGGCTTAGAGTTCTGAAAAAGACCTGCTCTATTTTGAAGTTGAAAAGGATATGTGTGAAGAACATTTAGATGCTGAGCAAATGAGGATTAGGGGGGGAATGAAATCCAGAGGCACATGGGGGCTGGAGAGCTTCGTCACGGGAGCCCCTTGCTGGTTTCATGTTCACTTTTTCATGGTGAAATAGTGACCTCACTGATAGAGGCGGCACCTTAACAGATGAACAATTTGATTTCCCTGCGTAGCCCCTAACACATGACATTTTGCTCCACAAGCCGTTTGTAATTTTTTTTTTAACTATTCTGTGATGGGTGACCTCAACTTGGGTTTCTTAAGCATTACATAGAAATCACATTGTCTGTTTTCAATTCAGCTACTCTGCAGATTTTTACAAAGTCTACAAAAAAACACAGAATGAATGTTTTACTGTTAAGAGGGACTATTGGTTAACTGGAAGTATAAATGATTTACATCTTTTGTGAGAATTCATAGATTCCTGGTAGGACATAGTGTCAGCCATCTCAGAGGTTTTGTAACTCCCTACGACTTTAGTAGGAGCAATGACTCCTTTTGGTCTTGTTAAAATGGTTAGCATTTTTTTAAAGAGAAATTGCTTCTTGAATCTGTAGGAGGTTAGTGATTCCTGAAGTCTTTATCCTTCCAATTGTACACGGACTCACACCTTAGAATACTAGGAGATGTAGGCATTCTGACTAAAACAAAACCACCACATGGATTTTTAATCCCTGGAAACCACCTACTCTAAGATTATTTTTTTACCCTTTGCCTGGAGGGCCATAAACAAATCGGTTTCAAATATTTAAAACCCTTAAACATTATCAAAGTTACCCAGTGGACTTTTTTCCAGAACCGACGGGGGAATAGGACACATGATTGCATGACAGTTTTGTTGAATAGGGTATTGTTTGAAGGGTTTCGATTAGTCTGTATTTGTACATGGTATTTTTTTTTCTTTTTCTTAGGCACATGCTCCCAGATAGACTGTGCAAAGGAGAGGAAGTGAGTGCTGAGAATTTATAATGAAATCTTAAACCTTGTCTTTACCTGTAGCCAGGTTTTATCTGAGACCCATTCATGCTGTATGCGATGTATGATTTTTCATTGGTAGGTGACATTATGGTTTTTGCCACCAGAGGGAGACTTTTTCTAACTTATTTTTTTTCCCTTTTTTGACAGATTTTCTTTTTTTGCTTCAATTTTTTGAAGCACATCACTTCAGAAACGTTCTCCGTAATGAAGAAACAGAGGTAAGCTCTTTAAGCGCCTTGGAATTATTTCTCGGAATTGACCTTGCAGTTATTCTGAATCATGAGAACATACAATTTGTACAGATGTTTGTTTGTTTTTTTTCCAAAAGTAAATTGTGATCTTAACTTGAGGGAAAATCCAGAAACTTTTAGATGGCAAGTACTTCCCAAATGCTGATGATTACCTTCAGAGTTCAAATGATGTATCAACCTGGTCAAGATGACCAAGGGTTGTCTACCTTTTTGCGTACTAAAGGTAATCCATTTAAATGGATCACTAGTCTTTCATATAGTTTATGCTTGGGTTATTTTATCTCCGTTGGGTCTGTTCAGTTGCCTTATACCTTTTTGGCCAATGACTACTGGCTTTCTAAGGCTTTGTGGGGACTAGGTGAATGTCAAGTATGCATATGTAAAACCATAGACACTTAGGTAGGTACTTGACTGTACCTTCTTATTCACGTTACTCTAGTTGTCAGTCACTCTTGATTAATTCTTTGCTTTATGTATTTTATCTTGAAATGCTAGTTTGGGTTAGCATCTCTAGATATCCACACAGCATGCCCATATAAACAAAATTTGTGTTTTAATCCGAGTTTCCAAATTGAGACCTATGGTGTTGATTTCATGCCTGTATTTTCTTAAATCTAGAATTTGTTGAACTTTAAGGTGTTTTTTTTTTTTTGCCTTTCAGAGCGAAACATGCGCAGTGCAGGGAAACCGAATTTACAGTTGAAGATATCTGTCAGTTACGTAAGTTAATTAAGCTGACATCCCTTTCTCTTATTTTGATTTGGTAAGCAAACACTTAGCCAAACATACATTTGAAGCTCAATCGAAATAACATTATGGGTTCGCTGGGACAAAACGAGAATATTATGGAGGGCATCAGGAAGGCTAGAATTGGAATCACTTCGGAAGAAGGCTCTATTAAAATAAGTAACATACTGTAGTAATTGAAGAATAAAATAATGATTTATACAAAGAAGCTCCCAAGATTTCAGAAGAGGTCAAATTTAAAAACTCATTTTCTGGGCACCCATCTTGAACTTTGACTTATTTCACATTGTCCACTTGTGAGGGTTAGCCTTTCACTTTCCATGCTGGTAATCTGCTCAGTTCTGCAAGACTTTTTCAGGAAGTGGTAAAGGGCTTTGTTCCACTTGTAAATCTTGTGTGGGTTTTCTCAATTTTCAGAAGAAAGAAGGTATTCAGAAGAAAGAAGGTATTATACAAACCTGAAAGCCTGTGTCCTGGACAGTGGTCACTCTGACAATGATTATATAAGAGGTTTACCTGTTCCTCAGACTTGCATTTTTCGTGGGTGGTGCCCACCCTTACTTGATTAACAGTTTTTATCGATTTGTAGTTATGAATGCTCACTTGCCCAACTACAAATCAATAATAGCAATACCAGAAGACACCTTCATCATTTCATACATGTATGGACTGTTCATTTAAGAAATGTTCTTATGAGGAATATTTGCTTTATATCTTTGGAGTGTGATGGGTATAATTTTCTCATTTATTAAGAAGTTTACATACAGACATTCCAGGGGTCATAACCTTCACTAGCTCGAATCAAGAATAAATCCTTTGTGCCGCACCAGTTCATTCTTGCATTTGTTAATTTTGTGGCAATCATGTTTGCTTTTTCTATAAAAAAGCATCCAGTTTTCTCTATAATTAAGCACCCTGGTTCACATTGCGTCCTTCTTTCAGTATGTAATTTCGTGATCTTGACAGAACTGGCAGGTTTTGAAGTCTCTGGCTTCTCCAGCTCTCATGCTTCCCTAGAGCCTCTGCTGCCAGGTGTGTGTATAAATTAATGCTTTAGCAGATTACCTTCCTCCATCTCTGTAAGGGACATTTCCCCTGGGAATGTTCTGCTCTTTAATCTTTTACCTCCTTAAATTTCCTCATTGAGGCAGGCTTATTCCAGCACTTAACCATGGACTGAAAAGTTTGTAAAAAAAAAATATAACAATTTAATGTGAAAGATGAGACTTTCACATCAGATGAGCTACTAGAGTGCCAGACTTAATGATCTGGAGCGACAAACTTTTTTGGCTGGGAAGACCTGGGGTATGTGCCTGGTGTGAACATTAATTGTAAACTCGTCATGCTTCACAAACTTACCAAAATAGATCTAATTTAGAAGCTTATCGGGGCCAACTGAAAATCTCCACGAAATGCATTTGCAAAAGGGAACAGGAAGTTCCAAAGGCTGAAAAGATCCACAAATGCAGTAAAGCTGCCTGGAGAAAATGTTTAGTAGTGCAAATGGACAACACTGTGCAGATATCTCGCAACAAAAACTTACAGTACTTAACTCTAACGTTTTAAAGAAGTCAGCACCTGTTCTGAAACTTCTATGAAGGTCACATCACTGGCTATAAACTTGACATGCCCTTTGCTTGCTCCTTCCTGTTGAGTTAATAATCCATTGTGAATCTGCTTCTTGCACGAAAGTTACAAGAAGGCTTTCAGGAACCTCAGTGCAATTAATTGATTTCAGTGAAAAAACACTGGAAATACTGAAGCTCCAAAACTGCCCTTACATCATTCTTCAATTACCATGCTACTCCTGGGCTAGCTACAATCCTGTATCCCAGCAAGCCCAGGGTGCACAACGGGTGATTGGCTGGCACATACCCTCTTTCACTCATACATACATGTGATGGCCGGGGATGTGTGGCTGCGGGTTGTATACGTCGGTTAACCAGGGCAGCAAGACTTTGGACTGTGAAAGGAAAACGGTGTTCTCTGAGAACATGCAAACCCCAGGCAGATGGCAGTGCAGCCATACATCAAAAGCAGGACCCAAGAGCCTTTGGGGTGAGGCAGAGCCAACAGCAGTGCTGCTGTGCTTCCCCAACATTGTGTGATCTATGATTGGGGAAACAGTCAGCTTTTTAAGTTGTGAAGTCAACTTTCTTTGTTCTAATCTTACCAAAATATCTGTCACCAAGAATTTCAACTGCAGCAGTACGTTTGAATAGCATAACTAATTGGAATAAACCTCCATATATAGCCTCCATAAGTGACCTAAAGTCCCTTCAGGTTTACCTGTTATTGGTTAGGATTTTTTTTTCCTTGGGTAGATACCAACAGTTATTGGAAATTCTAAGTCCTGGCAGTTGTCTGCCTGATTTCCACTGTTGCATATATATATATATTTTTTGTACAAACTTACACATTTGTGTTTCTGTTTCTTTCACCTCATCTACTGTATACATCTGTGTGGCTTCAGGGTCTGGGTTGTAAGCTACCCTGTGGGTTTCTTTTAAGCACATGACCTTGTGTTCTCAGATAAGAGAGACCGGGGCAGCGTCACCAGCCTCAGCAGTGACTTCTCTCTCATGACTGAAGACAGCCCGGCAGCAGCATCCAGCTTCAACTGTGAAGGAGCAGAGCCAGTCTCTGCAGGGTCTCAAGCGCAGGCAGCCTGGTGAGCAGTGCCAAAGGCCTACTGCTGTGCAACATACAGCAGTATCTTTTCATAACGTGGGGGAACACTTCTGCTAGTGGAACCCAGCTAGTGTTATTACCTTGCAGTGCTGTTTTGCTGCGCTACAATCTACTGTATGGTAGGAGGTCACAGATCTGTCCTGTGCTAAAGTTGTTTCAACCTGCCATGGTTGCTCTCGTTAAACTTTTCAACTTAAAAGGGAACATTTTCATTTTCTTAAGGCTGAATATGTAACTGTAGTGTAAACAAGGATCTTCTCGTACTGTAACGCGCTGCCTAATTTAATTTTGAAGTTTGGAATTATGACCTTTAATATTTATTAAATTGGCAAGTTCGTCTCCAAGGGAAAATGGGAAATTTTATTTTGATTCACTTAATTACTGGTGATGGTAATAATGAATGCTGCATTTATATAATTCACTGATGCCTTTTTCTAGAGCAGCTTAGATTTAGACTATATGTTCATATAGCTGGATATTCTACTGGAACAATTCAAGTAAAGTACCTTGCTCAAGGAGTAACAGCAGTGTATCACCTGCGCTGTGAAGCTACAGTTGTCCAGTTAATGCAGGATTCTAACCACAGCTACCCCAAATAATAGACTGCATCATTTCTCTTTGTTACAGCAGTTCATTGTCCCCAATAGCACACCAGTGGTTGTCTATATCCTCTCTGTGTGATTAATGTGTTTGGACTTTTTGGGAGGATGTGAGTTTTCACCAGACTGAGGAACACGTATAAAGCTAGTCATCAGGTTACTTGAGAATTTGGCTGTATGCATACATGTTTTGTGAAGAGAAGTTAGTTTTCATCCATTATGGATTCTGTACCTTGAAATCTAAAGATAACATAATCAAGACTCATTTTGTAAAAATTCAAGCTTTATTATAGAAGAATTTGAGGAAAGTCTTCAGCCTCTTGACTGAGCTACATGTCTGTCTAGGAGAAAAGGCAGGACATCGTCTCCACAGACTGTTATGTGGAGCAAAGCTCTTCAGCCAGAGGACAGGCTGCTGCATCCAGGGCTGTCTGAGGCCAAATCATCCAGCTCTTCTTCTTCCAACCAATCGGAGCAAGGCTCTGTATGGACTGGGAGCAGTCCGCTAGCTGTACCTGGACGCAGGTGAGACATGAGGAAGCTGCTACTGTGTAGAATGTTTTTTTTACTAAACTGTAGTGAATACGGAATTAGTAATGTGTAAGTCCTTGTCAAGGTTTGAAATTCATTGAAAGGGTGTTGGGGGGGAGGAATTTGACTAGAAATCTTACTGTATTTCAGATGACACTTTGAATTAGTGACAAATATGAAATTACTTTTTCTCACCATACAAAGGCAAAAGATTCAACATCTCTTCCCCTTGTGTGTAGGGTAATATATTGGATATCGGACTACTGAAAGCCCTTGAATGTCAAGATGACATTAAGGATTTGTGTGGCTTGCATGGAATTTCAAATACAAATGAAGCCATAAGTGTTGGATGCATGGGACTGTTTGTCTTGTCTGCTATAATTTGATTAGTTATTTTATCCTGATGCTGGTTGAGGCTTTTGTTGTGATTTCTCCTATGGCCTTCTCCCCCCCTTTTTTGGGATAAGAGGGTTATTCTGGGAAAGCCTTTTAACTATAATCTAAAGCATTTTCACGCCCTGGAGAGCTGCTTGTTTCTGGATTAATTCACACAATGCAGAGTGGAAGAAGGAAGTGTAACAATAATATGTAAAAGCATGATGTCCTCTGGAGCCAGTTGCATGATGCTTTTTAAGCGATATTCTGTTTCTGCTTAACTCTTTATTCTATTTTGCACTGTATCATGAAATACAATAGATAGCAAAAGCTTTAAGGGAATAAAAGGAAAGGTCAACTCAATTTTAATATAGGAGTATTTTGGAATGTTTCATTCTACTGGTTACACCAGTTTCATTCACCTGCTGTTCCTGGAGGGCTAGTGGGGCTGCAGGGTAAATTCCTTATTTTAAATTATAAAAGAATAGTTAAAATAAAACCATGTTCTCCCAGCACTTCAGGTGCTACTACTTTAAATTTAACCTAGAAAATGTGCAAGCACTGGCCCTCCAGGACCTACGTTGGACCAAGCTGCTACACAACAGTACATCAGAATGTGTGTAGATGTGGCTACAGGAGCAAACCAGGACTGGTCAAGACAGAATTGCTGTCAGACAGATAACATTGCATGTAATAGAACACATTTTGATATAAATTGTAAGCTCTGTCTTAAGCCAGTGAATCCCAATAATATCCCTTCTGATTGCTCTGTTGAAATTCTTGGCTTTTGGCATTTTAAAGTGTTAGAGCATCAGCCTAATTGCCATTCCAGTTACCTTTTGCAGTCTATACAGGATGTTGCAGCAAGGGATAAAGCTGCTAGCAGTTTGCCTTTGTTACGGGCCTAAGAGTGAACTGGTTACAGTCAGTGCTGCTGAATGAGCTGCCCATAAAATGCATGAATGTTGTGCATTGCGATATTAAAATGCAGTTACTTGCAGCAATAGTGCCCTCTTTAGTTTATGTTCGTACTGTAGCTATTGCTGTTTCCCCACCAAACAGTTGGCAGGGAGACCTTATGGGGCTGGAGAGGTTGACTCTGGAGCTGAAAGCCCTTATTGTTTTTGGAGAGGAGATGAAGGGAGCCTGGGGTGGAATGTATGTTCACTTAGTAATCTTGGGGCACTACCTCTCCGAATCTTTAACCAAGCACAGCAGCATTTGCGTCATAATTCCTCTCGACTCTAAAATTCACCCTGTACTTCAGTTTGTTTTTGCTGAGCTCACAAATGAAAGTCGTTAAGAGCATTAGCTCTGGTTCTCTACACACTGGTGTATTGGAGTATTTAAAGGAGTCTTGCACTACAATATGAATTTGTGGTTGTTGATCATCTTTTACTGCAAGAATTTAAGAGGAAGTCCTTGCAATAATTGGGTGATATGGCAGCATTTATGAAATGTTGCTGTGTTTTGAACATGTTTTAAAACTGATTAATCATTAGTATGACTATTCCTGCAGTGTATAATCCCAGATGTACAATATCCCACACACGTTTCTGGGGAGATGCTATTGGAACCAAAACTGCCTATGCTAATTCTGTATGCTGAATGCATTTCTGGCAAGGCACGCTGAGCAAAATCATTACCAGGTGCTTGTGTGATCTCCAAACAAAATGTCAATGTAATTTACTAAATACAGTTGAATATTTGCAGTCTCTCAACGATCGCATAAATGAGATTGGCCTAGTAGGATAATAAGTATCCATGTACTTTGTGATTATAGCATGTAAATTTGAATTAAACAGCAACTGAGGAAAATGCACCCCTGGATTGATGGTGTTAAATCAGTATCTAACCAATCAACAAGAAACATGAAAGGGAAATTTTCTTTTGATAGCTTGGAACATCTAGCGTCAGTTCTGTGCCTGTTGCTTACACCCCTTAACTTTAAAACCTTTAACTCCCAAAGTAATGAGGGATGCATCGATGTATTCTGTATGCATAGCCAATGATTCCTTTGACATGTAGTAAATTTAGGAAAGCTGTTTTTTTAAATAGAATACTTAATAAATTCGTAGTAATTAACTATGCCAGTTAATGTAGTCTATCCCTGTATGAGCTCAAGTTCTATCACGTACTGCTGTGCTTCTGTTCGTGACATAGGATCCATCCACAAGACCATAAGGCTGTCCTTTGATATTGTAGGGCTGTCTGCACATACCCTCCAAGGATGTTGAGAATTTTAATCACCTAGTTCGTACTAATTTCAAGCCCAGTAGCTGGGGGATTTATTTTTAATCTTTTAATTGAAATGGAGTGCAGCTAGGATGAGTGCCCCCCACCACAAAGACCCCGTCAGTCATGCCCATGGTGAGCACTTTGCTGGCCCAGCCCCCGCATGCCCTGACGCTCTGCTCTCTCTTTGCACTACAGATCTGCCGGCGAGTACGCACGGTCCGGTTCCTCAGTATCCACCGATTACGGCAGCTGGCAGATTGTGTCGGGCTGTGGCAGCCTTCATGACCAGGGCATCCTCACTGCCGAGTCTCCCCTCCCCTTCAGCTTTCAGGACGATGCAACCAGCGGCAGGATGTGAGTCCTAGTTGTCGCAGTGCGTAGCAAGGGCAGCATGGAGCTCAGGCAGGCTTAGTTTAAAAGCGCAAGAGGTGCAGTGTTTACCAGGCAATTCCCTGATTTCCTGGTAGGATTTTAGTTTTCACATAAGGATTTCTTTCACCTTAGCCCCCTTGATATTTGAACTCGTCCAGAAAAAATTCTGAAAGCTTGATAAATGCTCCTTAGGGTTAGTAGTATCTAGCATTTATCAAGAGTAAAGCTAAGAAATTTGTGCAGTTAAATATAGGTGATCAAAATGCACAGAATAAACTCTCCAGTCCAAATAGATACACTGTGCACTGTGTAGAAATTCTTAATTCTTTATATGACATTACTTCTGTGAATCACAGTTCATTTTTTGACAAGGTCATAATGGCCCATTAGGAGGTAAGTGCCCTGAAAAGGAAGCACTCAAACAGATTTGATTGCAATTGCCGTTTTGATAGTAATTATCGGCATAATTTTCAACAGGTCTTTCGGAGTTCTCGAAGTAATGTCTGGGAATATGGGTGATGGAGAAACCCCTCCTGCAGTCTCACTCCCTGCAAATAAGACTAGCTGAATGTCTATTGCAATTATTCAAAAGTTTGTTTATTCTGAGTGAACGTCACCAGAAGATTATTCCATCGGATGGCACCAGAAGAGCTCAATCGGAAATCAGAATCTGTTAGAAGTAGCTTCCCCGACAGACTCTTTAATATTGTTGACATTGACCACATCTTAACAAAGCTGTGCACTGAGATGTTCTTCAGCTTCTTCAGTTTCCTGAGATAGTTGAGTACTGAAGGTTTGCGTTGAGATTTAGTACTGAGCTACAAATAGCATAGAATTCTCTGGTTTGCGTATCTTGTTTTTTAAAATCACTTTGGCTCCCACAGTAATGCCAGTTTTAAACTTTGATTTTAGTCCGTTCTTCTCCAAGCAGTGCCTGTAATTTTATTACAATTATTTTGAGATCGGTTCTTGTGCAAGCATTAATTTAAATGTCATGAACTGTCCCTAAAAAATTTTCCCTTAAAACACTTCCTAGTGGAAGATAACAGTATAATCTTTTTTTGGAATGGCTTTTGAAAGTTGACATTGAAAAGCTGTTTTTCAAAATTTCTTGTTAATAAGTGTTCTGTAACCAGAGTGCTAGTTTCAGTTTACTTCTCCATGTTTGTAAAGAAGCGTTTTATTTTTGATTAATCTAGTGGTTTAAGAATCTTTTATTTTTAAGATTGATCTGATGAGTGGGATTCTGCATCCTAACGTATTTTTGCACAGAGCTAGAGATTTTAATACCGAGATCTGAAAGGACTTTGCCTGTTAACTCCTCCCATCTATTACTGTATATGAAATTCAGCTTCTGCTTGATCAAGATGCCAGATTGAGTGCTAACAGAACAGTGCATTAAATTGAATAAACATTATCAATACATTAACAATACATGCTATTGTTTTATAGAAGCTGGAGAGAGATGCAGCAGGTCATCAATTACAGCTCACATGAATATGGTGGAGCTTGTAGCAAACCTTTACTTTAACCACTTCTTCATCTTTTCTATTGTACCATTCGTGTGTCCCCAAGAGAGATGTATTGCTTTTGTAGTTCTTGCTAATTGCAGGTTTCCCAGACATTTTGACTTCAATGCTTTCCTGTATTGTTCTGTTACAAGTCAAGTAAACGTATTTACTAGAATTTTATCTGTTTTAAACATCCCTATGATGATGCCCATTGATCTTCCAGTGGATTAAACACAAATGAACTGTCTGAAACAAATTAGTCTGAATATGTAGGTTTGTACAAGGAATCAGTTACTAATAGCATTAAACTCTCAATGTTTCAGCAGCAAAGCATTTGTCACACAAGATACCTATTATCAAACTGTCAGAAATAACTTATAAAAGGTAACTGGTAATATTTAATTAGAAATACATCTTTTAGCAGTGCAGGATGGGTTTCTTAACACTGCACAGGCTGGATTTGGAAGCTGGGTAAGGTTGGAGCCTGTTAGCATCTCTTGGAGATCAACTAAAAATCAGTACTCTCAAACAACTAGCTGAGTCTAATTATTGAACAAGATTCAGTTGGAACAAAGGGTTTAAGTGGATAAATTATTTCACTCCTTGAAGTAGTGAATCTGTACACCAGATCCAGTTTTTTCATTTTATAAGACATCTTTAGGTTGAGTTATAGATACAAAATCATGTGTATATCCAAGTACCTTTTGTACTTTTTTTTGTCCAAGTTATCTGGATGAAATGGCACAATTTGAACACCTAGATCAGTCCTATAGATTGTCTATGTTGCTGTTAAATCTCAAATATTGTGTTAATAGCTTAGTCTGCTTTTTCTGCTTTGTAGGATCTTCAATGCATTTTTAATTTGCAAAGTTTTTGTGAAGTCGAGTTGTAGTCTGAATCTACTTTAGATTTGGCATGCAAATGTAATTCAGTACTAGTATACCCTCTGGGTTTACAAAGAAATCTTAACATTGCTCTCTTTACCTAGTTGGTTGAGGTGTGAAGAGATGGCATTTTTGTCTTGGAACATTTTGTAGATTTCTTTTGGAATTATGCCGAATACCTGCATCTCTACTATCTAATTAAGTGTTCCCACCTTCTGTGTGTAGAGCTCTAATCCTTTGTAGTGAACTCTTCACTTGCTTCTGACAAGGGTATTGTGCGCCTGGTGGGAAAAACTTGTACAGTAGAACTTGGCCCTGTCTTGTGTAATGTTCCAATTAGAATAGGCTCGGAGTGTGCATGGATGTATTTAAATTGGAGCTGAAACTGTTCTGTAAATGTTGAGCTTTCAGTGCAGTTGCTGATTGTGATTTCATTAATCAACATGTATGTGATGTTTGGGGAATCTGTTTTGTATTTTATATATATATAATTTTAAGTTGCGAGAATGTAGAACAAGCCACCCAACCAAAGCCCTGAATTCGTTCAAGAAACAGACAAGATCCTCAGAGCAAGTAGTTATCAAACTGTACCAATGGGCTGAATGGTTACAGATTAGAGGGAGCCCATTTTTTTTGTCTTTACATGATTTTTGTAGCTTCTTTCCTCTAATGCAAAACTTTTCTAGAAGCCAAACGAAATTCCAAGCACAACTCAAATCTACTTGATATTTTTTTTTGGCTATTCCAGTCCTTCGAATTCTTAATCAAGAGCGGAAAGCTTTGAAACTCAGCCCATGCATTTTAAATTGTACTTTATTTTAAATTAATCGACTAGTTCTACTGTGTTCCCAAGTGGCGTAATTGCTACAGGACTCCACTGGAATGGCAGGCACAGTCAAATGGATCTAGGGATCTCTTGTGGAGTTCTGAACTATGCCGCGGTCCATTTTGTCCCGGCTTTCTCATGTAATGTTACACTGACTCAGCACTGTTATACAATAGATGGGCTGATTTGAGAAGGACAAAAATTCTTTGACGTTTCACACGAAAAACAGCTGTCTTGAAAGCTTGTGAGGATCACACTCGACCAGTTTCCCTAGTGGCTGTGCAGTGTGAGAAGAAGTTTTGCCCTGATCACGGCACATTTGCTCGGATGTTCTTGTTCCATTTGTCTGTGGTATATACAGCATTCAGCTTGGAACTGGCAATTAACAAAGCTCAGGGCTCTGAAAAGAAAATACTGAAGGGAGAACTGAACTGATGTTGCCATAATTGTGCAGGTTTGTGTTACCAGCCTTGCCCCATTGTGTTGCAGGTGTCCTCCACCCTCAGAGCGACAGGTTCGACTCGAAGCGGTGAGAGAGGTGTTCCTGGCAGCCTACAGCTCCACGGTTGGCTTGAAATCGACCGCTCCCAGGCCGTCTGGAGCCATCTCCGGCCTCCTGGAGCAGTTTGCACGAGGAGTGGGACTGAGGGGAACGAACGCCATCGTCTGAGACAGTGTCTCGAAATGGATCCAAACGAAGGGCAAGACACACCACAAGCCAGTGCCAAGCTGAGGCTGCATCTTTTTTTTTTGTTTCATTTTACTGAATGTAAAGCAGCCTGATAATTTTAATTTATACGTTACTTCTGTTTGTGTGTGTGTAGGGAGATGAACAGTGTTATTAAAGCAAAAGGGAAGGCTTCATCACCAAGCCAATAAACCTTCAAGAAACTCAACACCCATAAGAACAATGTAATGTTTTTATTTTATTTCTACAAAAGCACAATCTTTAGAGAAAACAAAGTGATAATGGTTTAAAGGTTCTTGGTAAGATTACTTTGAAAGGGTGATTTCTAAGGGACATTCCCCTGGAGTACAGTGAATTTTTTCATGTACCTGTTTCTTAAAACAATTGAAATAAAAAGGAAGAGAACAAGGTTCGCTGACATGTTTAAGTAACTGATGAGCTCTCCCGATGAACAAAGTTATATTAAAAAATTGTTGGTTCGAGATGGCAAATGACTTATTTGTATGAAACTGGAAAACCGTATCAATGGGGAAACTTGAGCAGCTTTTGACTTTTTTTTAATGTACCTCTTATTGTTGCCTTTGGGTTTTAACTTAAGTATATTTCTATACAAAGCCCAGACTAATTTTAATGGGTTTGGCTTTAGGCTGTGATGTATAATGGGAGATATTTGGTTTTGAGCTTGTAAGTTTCACTTCTGTAATGAAAAACCATGGCTGAGTTTTCCAACACTTTACTGTTGAATACTGAGACTAAATTTATTCCATAGCCAGACCTTTTGAAGTAATCAATTATTTTGTGCAGTTTTTTACAAAATAGTGTAACTTACTGTAAAATACTGTTTCTTGAAACATTAGGGTAAAAATATTGGATATTGCACCCATCTACAAGAGTTGTTTTTTTCAGTAAGAAAGCATGGCTTTCATATGGTACATGAGAAGTCTGTTTTTTCTTCTTTAATGTTTTTTTATTAAAAGCCCCTTGTGTGAAAATCAAGTTTTAGACTTGTTGGATTGCTTCTGGATGTGTCCAAGAGATTACACTTAATTCAAGGAGATTTGACAGCCTTCATCTAAGTCAAAGTTCAAAATAGAATTCAAACTCAGAAACAGTCTGGGAAATTGTTTTTAAGAAATCCTTTCCTGTTACTTCTGAAACAAATTGATGCCTTGTGCAAAGTTAAATTCACCTTTTGTTTCTCTTGATTCTTCTGAATGAAAGAACTGGCAATTCTAATTGGTGATTTTTAATTCTGTTTTAGTTAAGGCCTTTTCGGTCTCTAGAAACTCAAATCCTAGGGGGTTTTCAAATTAATGCTTTTCAGAAATTTGTGGAGAGAAAGTGCATACATGTCTAAACTTTATATGCATGAGGAATTGCAAAATGAGAAAGTTTCCTTTACAAACCCAATGTTTTTGCATTGTCTGGATTTGGCATTACAGTTTAGAACCCACTTATTGTAGGTTCTTCGGTCTAGTTAATGGTTATATGTAAAAAAAAAAATTAACAATGAATACAATGGCACAGAGTGTAAGGTGGTTGTGGAAAAATCATTTTGTGACTTGTTTTTCTCTTCAATTCATTTGTGAAATAAAAACGTCAATATTTTAATGACCCATTTCAGTGTTGGCTTTAATACATATCCTTGCCATCCATCTATGGAACTTTTTTTTTTCTAAGATGAATTGAGGTTACCAGTGTTTAAATTCAATTCTACTTTTTGCTTTTTTTTTAAAGCCTTCTGAAATAGCTCTATCAGGCAATAGTTTTTTTTTTTAGTTTAATGGTGACAGACCTATTTATCAGAGCAACGTTCATCTTATGCCCTTGAAGGGACAGTCACAGGTACTGCTATAAAGTGAGGGCAGCTTAATCCTGCCTATTTTTATTCTAATTTCTTTCATTGGCCACTCTGCACCTGGAGTTTTTTTAAAGCTGCAAAACGTACATAAAGATGCTTGTTCTTTTATTTTGAGGTTTTATCAAGGTAGTTATGTATAATTTGGAACTTCTATTACACATGACACTTGTACTATTAAATAAGTCATTCAGTGGACTTTCTTAGAGGCTGTGAAGAACTTAAGACCTTTGTATTGAATGTGGTTTAAGGTGTGTTGCACTGATCTTTGGGGTCTTTTTACTTCAGTTCTAGCTGAGTCCTTACTTTCTTAAACATTGCTGAGGTGTGTGTGTGGTAGGTGGACAGAAGTTGTTGAAACAAGATTGAATCTCTACAGCTTTTATTCTGATTGCTGCTTTGCCAAAAAGTACTTTTTCACCTCAGAGTCAAAAGAGACTGAACTTTTCCCCAAACTTAATTTGGTCTTGGACAGGAATATAACCATCTGGATGACACTGCTGAACTCTCGTCATTTAGGAACTTTGAAATATGGAAAAGAATTGGCATGAAGTATTGATTTATATGAAAACTGATTAATAATTAAATAAAATGCAATGCAGGATTCACACTCGTTGCAAAAAAACAATTCTACCCTCTTGCTAACAATAACCACAGCATATTCTGAAAATTGACATATCTATAGCATTTCATTATCATATGTTCATGTCAATTAACCCTAAAAACATTAATCCTAAAAGGATATTGTTTGAGCTTGTATTTCATTGTCCTTTCAGCTCATTAAATATTTCATTGGGCTGTTGTTTTCTTGTCACAGCTAAACTATAGGTTATTTGAACCCTTAATCTATTCAATATGATTAATTTAGCTTTAAAACATAGTGGAGGTTTCCTTTTAACTATTACATTTTATAAGGACTTGAACATCACCACTCTTCAAGTAGATGAAAATGTTCCAATTAAGCAACTTATTAAAGTTTCAATTAAGTAATCAGCAGATGTGGGAGACCTGAGGATAGGAGTTCAGCAGTTGAATATCAGCTGGGATTAGCAGCTGGCATTAACTTGTTTGCAGTTCCCAGCTTGATTGCCCTATTCTGAAGGCTGGGAATTGCGGATATTGCCTTTCTGTATTAAAACAGCTGCCTAGGCAGAAGATGCAGATGATCAAAGTAATCCTAATAATTTATGGAGGTTAATAAATTTAACTGTTAAATCATTAAGACCACCATATTCAACAGTGACAGTGCCATTCCAAGTGAGGTCGTTAAGATAACCTCAACAGAAATGGACATATAGACAAAGAAAGATGAACATGAAAGAATGAAAAGGAAGAAAAAGGACTGACACCATCATTTGGTTTGAATCATTGTCTTTCAAGTCAAACTTCAAACTATATTCTGTCTAGCTAATCTGAATGCTGATAAGGAACAAGTAATAGGTTTATTCCATGCTGAAAAAAAGAAGAAAGAGAACACAACGTTTCGGCCGTGGAGCCTTCTTCAGGTGTGAGGTCTGAATGCTGATAATCTGAGTATATAGTCAGTTTGTTGTCTTATTTATTTGGAAATTCTAATTACCTTTATTGTAGGATCTGCAGTTTAAAGATGTTCCTTCTATTTTGCTGCTGCTTCTCTTTAGAATAGGAAAATTGGTTCACTTCCACTTGTGGGCATCCGTGTAGGGAGTGTGATTTAGTCCTGTGTACGATCAGGTTGTAGGTTTTCTCTCTGTGGTCTGTTAAAGTGTTTTTGATATTACAACTGTAGGATCACTCTTCTATGTCTATGGAAGACAGGGCTCTAGAACTTTTAGAATTGTACCTGTACATATCTTATAGGGTAACCATTGTATGTTTTGTAAGTTTGTGCTAGTGCTATTTATTGTTAATAAGTATTTGTCTTGTCTAAGTTTGGGCACTATAACCATTCTATTATCTGGCAGTGCCAGAGAATTAAGAACACCTGCTGTGTAATTCTTGGTAATCCCTCACCTTGAACAGAGAAATTATTCATCTTTATAATTTGTTTGGATAGCAAGGTGGTGTCAGGATGCGATTATTATATTGATTCCATAAACTCCTTATTTTGCAATTATAACATCCCCTGTCAAACACATTGTCAAGCCTGTTATAGTTGTACACTTGTTGCTTCTATTGTTCATGATGTATAAATCTCTAAAACCCCAAAGCAAACACAAATTCTTAAACCAGCCTGACAAATATGTGATCGATTTAACACCTTTACATGGAGCAAATGTACACAACAGTGTAACAATATGATAGACTACCATTTCAGTGACCCTGTCTCATGGGTTACTCTAAGGAGAATATTAAGAGTATACTCAATGTGTTTAAAGGTATGCCTCATTGTACAATGGACGCTTATATTATTTTATTCAAAGTCAGTTAATTTGCAGTTTGAATGAGATTACAGGGTTTAGTGAGCTGTCAGAAATAGACTTAAATGCTGTAGGCTGGATTTGTCACTTACAGTACAACACAATTTGTGGAAGGATGATACTGACATATTTACAAGAAGTAGGATTCTGACTTGCCAAAGGAGTGAGTAATGTTTTCTTTCACAAATGTTTATTAATTTCTAAGACAAAAAAAATATCAGACTAAAATATGCAGACTACAAGCTCACACAGAAAGAAACAAGAAGGGGGGAAACTTGAGGTTTTTGTACTAGAAAAGTGTGAACTAATTTATTTCCATAAGCACAATCACTGCCAATGAATGCAACAATGTACAATTTAAACTGCAAGGCTATTTTCATATTTCATAGTTAGAGAGAATCAGCATTGATGAGTGCATTTCAAACCGCAATAAAAGCAAAAGATACACAGTAACTTGTAAGACCTCCAATTTACATCACAAAATAGACAAAATTGCCAAGTATACGCAGAGCCAGATTCTGCGATTCAGAACGAGGCAACAAAACTTTCGGTGATGTGATGCAGCCCTATAACATTGTAAACAAGCAGGCTTGTGAATACATCTCTTTTAATCCAATAGAAATATTGCTTTCGATTTTGAGACCGACAAATACTAATTACTTGTTAACTTTGCATGGATCATTCCTGCAGAGAAATGTCTGAACAACCTATATTTCCTTGTAAGTCACATTACATTAGTCATTGTGGAGACTAGTGAGCAGGAAGGGCCACATCACGTCACAATTCATGGGAACTCTAATTTGAGCTTGTGACAACATGGCAACTTACAGTACTTTCACAAAGCTCATGACTTTGTGCTTAATTCAAAATTTGTAATTTTTTTCTATTACATCAGTGAGTTTATTTTGTCACCGAGGTTTAATAACTGGTCTGAGAAATTGGGACTGCACTTACCGTTTAAGGGTATCTTAGTCTCCACCCAGCCCCACAAAATGTTTTTTTAGTGGCAGTTAGACCTACAAAGAAAATACATTTTGCCTGAAAGTTTGGGGCACCACAAACATGCCAAAACACATTAGTCATGTACTGTATATCCTAAAGCACTTTATCACAGGACACTCCTAAAACATGCAGGAAAGTACAGACTAAGCCCTGATAACATCAATGACAGAGATGTTCAGGGGCTGTTTTCATCTGAAACTGCCAGTATGGTGTTGCATATTTCATGTACAAGTTTAAAATGGATTAACTGGTGTGCTACAGGGGTAACATGATGGAGCAGCAGTTAGCATTGCTGCCTCACTGCCCTGGAGCCCTGGATTCAATTCCAAACCTGCGACTGAGTTTTGTATGTTTTCTCTGTGTTTGCATGGGTTTCCTCCCACAGTCTATGCAAACACTATTAACTGGTAGGCTCACTGGCTTCTAAGAAAACTGGCTCCGATATAAGTGTGTGAGTGTCTGCGCCTTGGTGTGCTGTGCAATGGATTAGTGTCCCGTTCAGAGTGTAGCCTGCTGTGCGCTTGCTTCAAGTCTGAATTGGAAGAAGCAGGTAGACTATGGATGGATGGTGTACTAGATTTATCTAGCAAAATAAAATTGATCAGTACTACATCCCAATCAGGACTACCATCTAGCTTGTCTCCTTATTTACCCTGTTTAAATTAACTGGGAAGGACTTGATTTTAGAAAAAATGAAGAAAGTCATGCAGTATAGAGTAGAGACTAATCCCCTTGCACTTGTGGAAGACTGAGTGAGATGAACTCTTGAGAAGGGTCAAGACGGTGACTCTGTGAGGGAGAGGTGTTTTTTCTGTTTGCACCTAAGACAACTGTCTTTCTGCAACTAAAGCCTGGGATTTTTCACACCCATGCATTCAATCAGAGAGAAACAAAACAGACTGCTGGATGCCAAATGGCATGTTCCTGTCCTGTTTAGTTTGTGTCTGAAAGACTTCAGACAGTGTCCTGTGCCTAGTGTGTGTCTATGATATGTTAAAGTCTCGCCTACATTTAATGTAGAAAGTGTAACTACAGTCAAGGGAGCATATTTACAGAGTCCTCTGCTATGCTCCACTTCAGCTGATTGAATAAAAGATCTCTGTTTCACAGTCTCCTAACCTGAGTGAAGACTGAGTTTTCTTCGACACACTGAAACAGCTCAATCAGTCACTGTGCTGCAGGGCATATCAGTGTCCCATGATATAATAACGCCAATAAGTTCAAAGAGCTGAGTGGAGTCTGAGATATATAAAATTCTCACCCTCGGGAAGTGTGCACGTCTTCCTCAGATCATCTCCTGTGTGCAAACGTTACATTTGTAATGAAACTTTATTAGGCCTTTTGATGGGTGAATTCATGCTGTGTATCCTCCTGGATGAAACAATATAGGTATTTATAATATATATAGACATTTATAAACAGCTGTAAAGAGAAAGAGGTATGAGTAACGTAACAGAGAAGTATTCAGTATATTCCCTGCATCATCAAACTGAATAATGTCATGAAACAAGTCAAGACTGTGAATTGTAAAGCAGGCTCTTATTTCAATGCAGGCTTGCAGAAAAGATCAAATTTTAATCAGGCAGAGGGTTTGCCAGGCTGAAGGTGGGAGAGCTACAGCACACATTACATGTATTTATTGCCATACTTGAAAATGAAAAGAATAATACTAATTTTTGTGCCTAAATTAACAACTCCATGTTAAATGACCATTTACATAACAAATTAATAAAACCCCTCCCTTCAAAATAATATTATGAAAGCACGAATGAGGTCTTATTGGATTTTGATATGCAGTACATTAAATTCATTATGTATCATAAAACCTTTAAATCCAGTGAATAATGGCACTTACAAAAAAAAATCATTGTGATTTAAGGCCACATACCGGTGCATGTAATTAAGCAATTGTTATGAGTAAGTACTCATTCTTCCATTTTCTAACTGCTTCTTCCCATTCAGGGTTGTGAGGGAGCCAGAGCCTATCCCATCCAGCAATGGGGACAGGGCAGGATACACCCTGGATGAGACGCCAGTCCATCATGCAATGAGCGAATATCATTGTTTCAAATCATACTTTTTTATACTGGTCCTCATGTAAACAATGTATGAATTTGGATTTATTATCAGAAAGCTGCATATTTCTAGTAAAGAAGTAAAGAGTGTGGCTATCTGGAGCATATCCCAGGAACATAGTAGTCAAGGCAGGGCTTCATTCTAGACAGGACACCACCATTTCTAAGTAAATGCCAATTAACCTAGCTGGCGTGTCTGAGAAAGCCAAATGGAGCAAAATATGTGGATAACATGTACACTCCACATAGAAGGTTCTCCAAGCCAGAATCAATCCCAAAAATAACCATCACACCACTGTGCTGCCCTTGAAATTAATTCACACTATCAAAATGAATTGGAAATTAAGATGAAAAAGATATAAAACAGAGACCCATATGGGAAATTTACCTTGTCTTACATTTCTTTACTTTTATCCCGTGTTTAGTAATTTGATGTACAGACTTATGACTCAGAAAAGTTTTAGGCAAAATGATCTGCATTGCATTGACATTCCAGTGAACTTAAACATGCATAAGAACTCCGTTACACACATAATCAAAATAAGCACTGTTAAAATAAATAATAAAAATATTTTTTCTGTTTTAGTCATAGAAATTTGTTTTTTCTAACCATGAGGACAAAATATGAATGCAAATTGATCCCACACCATGAATTAGTCTAGTGGTAACTGTACAGTACATATACTCTACATGAAAATCAGAAACTTGAATCACTTTGGCCTGTCAGAATTCAGGACAAACATTTATCACTGTTACTTTTATTTGTGTTGGGCTTCATAGTAAAGATTACATGTCAGGCATCATCTAAGTCATTCTGTTATTTTATTTCTAAGATTGGTGTGTGTGTAGTTGAAAGGGGTGTACTATAAGTGTGCCTTGTCTTCACTCCTCCATTTCACCATTTATCTTCATTTTGTTTTATTAATTATTCATCCTAATTCTTTAGCAACCCCAGCACAAAAAGGCAGTGAGCAATTTAACATATGCGTCATATCTAAATGCGGCAAATCCATGGTCAAATACTGTATAACGTTGGGTTTCATCTTCAGAAGATCTCTCCATCTTCTGCCAAGAAAAGGGGATTTCAGGATTTTTGTTTTGCTCTAAAGTCGTCTTCGTAAAGACCACTACGTTGTTGAATGTAATCTTGTCTGAAAGTATTTTGCTAATAAAGTCTATTCACTATTGGAATCGACTAACCAGAAGCAGGACACTATGTTTGGTCAACTGTCAACGAAAATTAAAAGAAATTTAAACTTTCCTACATAATAGGATTTTTGTATTTTTTTTTAAAATAACAGTGTATGTACAGTTTGGAACGGTAAACAAATCAACAAATGTTATGAGAAACTACTTCGGCTCTCCATCAGCAAGATTAGAAATAGGTAATATTCCTTGACATCATATTGTACCTCCATAAAAATCGACACAAAACAACTATTTTTTACATATTTTGTTTTACTTTCCCCACCCATTTTTTTTTTTGCCAACATGATCACTTTCTTATCAGTTGGTTGTCGGCTTCTTGGGAATGTCTTGTGCAAATAATGGAATATAAACTGGCTTTCCAGGTTGTCATCCACACAAAGTCATCCACACAAACATTGTTTTTGCTCTTATTTTGCTCGGTACAAGTATTTGTTATACATATATAAACTCGTGGGTTACTATGCCCAGAATGTGGGTTATTGAAATGTCTCCGCATCCAGTGCGCACTCACCACAATCAAGGAATTTTACAAACGTTCCTAGACTCTCGCGTCATGAACATTTATAACAGTGAGTGAAACGTCTCTTAAAACTAAGTATTCCCGTACAAACAGCACTATTGCACCCAGAATACGCTCTAAAAACTTCTAGAGATCTTAGAATCTTCTAAAACCAACTCCTCTCAGCTACAGTAAATCGCTCATTGGTCAGCTGGCGCAAAAAAAGCATTTAAATTTGTCGTTTTATCTTTATAACATATCTTTATCTTTATATCAAGGTAAAGATCGCTGGAAGTCTTGTAGACGAAGTCTACCTCGTTTAAAAAAAAACACCTGAAGTGCCTTTCTCGTGTGAAACTCTGTAAAACAGTAAAATCTATTATTTGCGTACTGTCTCACCGCTATTACACCATTAGCTGTACAGCATTAAAATAATGATAGAAAACTAGTTTTTAAGAGCAAATTATATGCCAAAACTGCATTTTAATTAACACCCTCTTAATTAATGCACATGCCTTTCCCATGCATAAAGAAACGTGTATTAGGTAGTTATATAATGCTCATTTCAGTAGAATGGCTACAACAAGGGATACAGAGTACACCAGCCTTTCCCCCCCCACCAGTAATGATTAAAGGAAGCGAACAATTTGTGTTAAGGGGGCAGTTATATCACGAACATTAATGCACACAGAAAAGCCTTTGATTAAGATTATACAACCTAGAATTATTTATTCTCTTTGCTTGTTCGAAACGAATCTTACATTAATTGGAAGTGTGGACAGGTGTTTTTTCGGTTGTCACGGCTCTCGGATCTGACGGTCACAATAAAACTTCAGCATTCAACACTCGGCATCCAATGCCTAGCCTCTTTTTAGAATTTTTCATTTGCTGCTGCCTCCACCTGCCGACAGTTAAAAAAATGCATGACAAAGAATTCATCAGAACTGGAGCGCTGCACAGACTTCATATCCACTAGCAATGAAAAAGAATGAAAGCACATTGAGTTAGTCTTCATTTATGGAACCTTTCAGTTGATACTTATTAAGTACTCGGTCACAAGCCTTCTATGAAAACGTAAGGATCAGAGTCCTGCGCCTCTTCTTCCCTTTTTATAGAAAGACGATAAAACTGTTGTAATTTAGATTAATTAAGAAGGCTGAGAATGGCGTCAATTGGAGACTTCGATCCTCTCCACTCCAGCGTTCCTGCAACTAAAATTGAAATCACCGTTTCGTGCAGGTAAGCGCGCATGATTTGTTATGTTAAGAAATATCAAATATCAGCACTGACACGTTCCAACTGCTAGAAATAAAAATACATGTAAAAAAATCGCAGCAGGCTGCCTAACTTCAAACATTTAATCTTTTTGTAAGTTGCAAACCGTGTTGCGATAAAGGCGATTGAGGCATTCAAAACAAGGGTGAAATGGGAAAGACGCTACAAGTGAAAAGGCGTTAAGTAACTACATTGGATGCACCCCACATACTGCGAAAGCGTGCGTGGTGGATGTGTAATAAAAGCGTGTTTTTTCACGTTCTGTTAAATGTGGTCAACAATAAACACCTTTCCGCAATTTAATAGTTAAGCTTAGCTGTCATAAGCAGCTACTCCGTATCGACACTTGGAATACTGCTTTTGCGTGTGTACTGTAGGTCCAAGCATATATTGTAAGTACCATTGGAGGGTATGAATAACATAAAATGCACTCACCGGCTATTAATTTGGGGTGGGTCCTACATTTCAAGTCTAGAGTATCTTTGGAGAGTTCTGCACCCAGTGGCTTGTGACTTAATTCCAGTCATTTGGGTTGATTTTCTCTCAATAAAGTAAGGGTGATCATTAAAAGTTTAAAAGCAGGAATTTGTCAGGTAACAAAATTCAGTGTTAAAAATTAGTCAGGTGAATTCGGTTTTCTGGAAGAGAATGACAAAACCTGATTTTAGTTAAGTGGACGTTAATTGTGTTCTGCCTGGGCAGTTGTACTTGCAGATTAGGCATTGCAGGTTGTTGTAATGTGATGTACTGTAGCATCAACTTTATTATTTATGGAAAGAAACAATCCTGTGGTGTACTGATAGAGAGTGGGCATTTAGATTAGCAAACAGAGAAGTTTGTTTAATAGGTGATGTTAAACTAAAACTAAATGCTTTCTGCCTTATTAGCAAAATGATCCCACGAAACCTGCAATGCAACTGTAATTATCTATTTTATTACTGTCTAATATGTTATCTTGTGGAAAAGTTGCGGAAAACAATGTTTTTCAAATTTGTCAATACTTATTTTCCAGTAGGATCTAAGGAATGTTAATTTATTGAAGAAAACTGAAATAGCTTTGCTTTTTAATTGTGCATTCAAAATAGTTCAGTATACTCAATATAGTTTGTAGTCTTTAATTTTAAAACACTTTAGGTTATTAACCAATACCTATCACAAAAAATTAACATTACTGTTGCAATACAATATCTATCAAGCACAAGAATAAGTCTAATAAAAGTGATTAAACTGTGTTAAAGAATATGTGGCATTTCTAATGTCATCATCAGTGTGTGTTGTATAGCATGCTAAATTATTTTTTAAATTACATTTACAGGAGATCACTTATCAGATTTGCCTTTGTTTCCTGTTAATATTGAAATATAATTTTACTATTTTCACATCTTTGTAGCTATCTTTTTTGAGTCGGTTGAATTATTGTCGAACCAACCAATCATTTCTTGTCTTTTCTCCTGTACAGTATGCTTGATTTCATCAGTGGGTGTGTGTGGAAGCAGTTTTGTTAGACAGCATTCCAGGAAGCTTTTCACCTTTCAGATTTTGAGGGAATGAGAAAGGAAGGATCCGAACAGTATTTCAGTCTGAATGTGGAGGACGTTAGACAAATGGGCCATTGGTCTCAGTTTTATAGGCTTATGCAATGTGGCTATTTTTTTAGAAACAGAATAATTCTTTTTGCTCACAAATAACCTTGTTAATGAAACTCAAACAGTGCTGTGGATTAGATACTGCTGTAGACTGTTTCATGCACAGTATGTATACAGATTGTTCCTAGTTAGTTGCTTCCTATATTCACATGTCTTTCCATCACAATTTAAATTGTTCTTTTTCTTTATCTTCTTCAAAGAAGCTATGACTGGAGGGTTAGACTAACCTATCCTTATTTGAAGATCTGCAACCAATCCCATAAAATTCTTTAACCATTTCATTAATCATCTAGCTTCTTGCATCACTGGTTCTTTTTGAATCTTTACTTTTAATGCGAATGCCAAAAGCCAAGATGGAATAGACCAGTTAAATAAGTACACCGATCTGAATTGCTCTTTTAAGGTTTTAGAAAACTACCCATTAACTTCCACGGTTTAAAGGTAGCACGCGCAATGTTGGAATCTGAAAAAAGTCTATAATTTTTTATATTGTTAAGTTATTTTTTAAATTTTGGTATATCTACATCATATTACATATTGTTGTGTTTTTGTATTTGATAGCTAACAAATAGCAACACAGTGGCTTGACAGTTAGTGCTGCTGTCGCACATCTCTAGTGCTCTGTGTTGGGACATCTGTCTGTGTGGAGTTCACATATTTTTTCTTGGTCATTGGGTTTTTCTTGAGTTTTGGTTTCCTCCCATTTCCCAGAGCCATGTACAGTAGGCTAGGTTTTGATTGGTTATTCTAAATTGTTTGTGCCTGTGGCCCTGCAATAGGTTGGCATCCCATCCAGTTTGAGAGCAGTCATGTGCTCTCGGTCCAGCCTTGTGCCTTATGATTCCAGGACAGGACCCAGTTTTCTGTGATCAGAACAACTTGGGTGCAATGAATGAAATCCTTATATTCAGTTTTTTTTCCACTTGTTTTTCAGCCATATGTAAAATTTTGAATTGCATCATAAAAAGGGAAAAGCCAACCTGTATCTTGACTAATACTCATGGACATGAGAGGTTTATAATGAGTTACATACAATTAATATAGTACCTTCCTGCATTGAACTTTGCATTTTGGCAATTTGAAGTTTTTACTTTCAGTTGCTTGACATTCATGCCCCTTTGGGGGAATATCAGCATTATCCTAAGCTTTTATAATAAAGCTATTGGTGTTGTGAGTATGGAACAGCATTCAAATAAAATTATTAATAATATACAGTAATATTAAAACCATAGTATCTCAAGGCTGCTTTTACTAATTTGTAAATAGGAAATGCCCAATTAGTGTAATGAAAGCCATGAAAACCATAGATTTATTTTCAAGTTTGAATTGATTGCTAAGATACCAACAAGCAGATCAATGCATTTAGGCCGCAGGTGCCGCTGAAGCAGGTCTTTGTGGATCAATCACATGACCATCCCATAATCAGACATGTATTTGACAAGCCAGACAGTTGCCTAATTCATCTCAGACAAGGCTCACATTTTTCAACAATAAGCTTGATTTCCTTAAACAGATGATTAGAATAACATTAAAAACTAAACATTAAGAAACGTGTACTTGCTGTCATACACAAGGAAGGTGAGGAACTTATTTTACTTAGTGGTGCATGCATCTCTTCTATCATGTCCCGTGTTAGAAAAAAATCTTTTAAAAACCTGTTGTGACTTGGAGGTTGTTGCAAACTACCCTTGATGCTGGAACATTTAAATAAAGGGCTCTGTTTTAGCATCTTAAAAAGTCTTGTTGGCGATTATTAGTAATCTTTATTTATTTAGTGTGTTTATTTGTTGTGTTTCATTTCCAGTGTTACATGTATAAAGAAATCTAATTAATATAGTTTTTAGTTTTTATTACCACTGTGTTAATAAACTCACCCAATGATAATGACTTTTATTTACCATTTTAGGTGCAGATATACACTGCTGTGCAAAATTCATAAAGTGTAGTATAGTGCTTATTGTTTTTCTCCTCAGTATTTTCACTTCTTTATGCATAAACATTGTTTTGGCAGTCTTCTACTGACACCTCAGCCATTTTAAGGTAATCATGATCTCTAAATTGAAGCAAAAATTAGGCACTTTAGTTTAATGGTTTTCGTATTAATGAGGAATACCTTTTGCATCACCATGTAAAGGCAAATGTAGCATCTCATTCAGACCATAGGTAACCATGCATGGGTCTGCATATAGGCACCTGAATCGTCAGTGGTGCACTGCTGCTCCAGCAGTTGATACCAGAGCAGTTGAAGCACTGTTTCTTTTTTACCAAAGGTGCAGTTAATGTCCTTGCTCTTCACAGCCACGAGTTGTCACATGTCATGTGTTCCTTGAATGAGGCTGTGTGGTCTAAGGAGATGGTTCAAAAAGGTTCCTTAATGGTGTCATAGCTGTTGTGTGATCCAAGGTAGTTGGTGACAGACCTCTGTTGTTGGTTTGGATGATATCAGATGTTACTGCTGGTGATTATTCTTTGGATGTCTAGGGGTGCAACTCTGATCAAAAAGGCCAGTGTTCTGCAGTATTAATTTAATAGTGTATTTTTTTCCTCTCTATTGTGCAACATGTACTCTGCCAGTGAATAACCAAGAGCCAGCTCAGTTGGCAAAGGTGTGGACACATTTACTACTCATTCAGTTTCAACTATGTTCAGGATGATGTTACATCTGCATAGACAGAATGTAACATTATAAAGAATGCTGGGCTGAAAATTTGTGATGTGTTGACTTTTTCTTACAGTATAATGAGTATGCAAAAATGAATAACTTGTTTCTATATCTGCTACAAGTATGTACCCTGAGTTGCAGTGCCATGAAAAAGTCTTTGTGAATTGATTTCATGTTCATTCACAAAATTGAATTTGTAAGTGAAAACTGAAAATCCTTATTTCTTATGATTTTGTCATGCTACTCTGTACAGTACATGCAAGCTTGTGCATGTATGGAGCTGCACAGTATGCAGGCTGTAAGATCACTTCAGTCTTTATTACTTTTAATCATGATCGTTTGCCTTACCAGCAACAGGGAAATAAATACCACTTACAATGGTATATTATTGTTCTAGATTATTTGTGGGCCAGATCAGGCTCAATTTACTGCTGACAAATCTTGACAAACTGTAGCACACAGAGGCAGGTGTTGCTGAAGATGTCGCCATTGGGATTTAAAATGGAACCACTTTGGGGAATAATGAATGTTCTGGTCAGGAGCAGAATTTGTGGAGACTGACACTACAGAAGGAGAGGCAAGCTGCATAGCAGCTCTCAGGGGTATTGCCTTCTGTAGCTTGTCATCACGGAGAGAAAATAAACAAGACTTGCTGCTCAATTCATTGATCGAAGTCAATTGAAACAGATGTAAGACTGTAATATTCCAACATTCCTTCGGATGAGAAAGGAAGCCTCCAAGAAAATAGGAGTGGAATTTGCATAGCACAGAACACTTTCAGACAGGAAATGTGCCGTAGAATGAAAGATTAATTTAATTACGCTCTATATTAATAGATTAATAGAGGAGGTCCTGTTTTAGATGTATAATAAAGATGCCTCATTAGGGGGGAATCTTTTTCTCAATTAAACCTTTTATAAAAAATACTTTTCTTTTTGAACAGAACAAAATGAATACCATCTTTTTTTCTTGACATTTTTCTTATTGGTGATGCTTTGTCCTGTTTTTTTAGTTCATAGTGAAAAACATAAGTGTTTGTGTGAAACGTGATTTCATGCAGAATTTAGAGTTGAGTATCAATCCTGTCAATGTGGTACAATACGATTTGGACGTGGCACAGGTGGTTATTGCTCATTTTGAAACTTAAATCAATTTTCATTCTGACCTGGACATCATTTTTAAATGGCAGCTTGATCAGACACAAATGGATTGTGATGATGAGTGAGCACGGTCAATATCATTGCTTAACTACTGCAGTTCACGGTAACTATCACTTCTGAGAAATGTTATTTTTGGCATTTTGTCTTTTTATCAGTGACAATGGTGTCAGTTATGCGCCCAGCTAGGTTTTTATTTCCTTCTTATTTACTGTAGCAACAGTATAAGCCACTAAGTCCATTGTAGGTCTTAATGTTGGGAAAATTACATTTACAGTACATTGTGACTGCCTTCTTCCTGAATTGCAAGAGCTGACTTTAAAAGGAAGTGGTAAAATTGACAGATCTGGGTCAAACAGTCCCCTAACACTTGAAGACCAAGCATTTCAGGCCTCTGAACATCAAGTCTGGCCATCACACAATCGACAGTGGGAAAGCATCTGTCACACAAATGAATACCCTGATGGAAGTATACTGTAGGTCCAAGCATTACATGATCATTAATTAGAACAGGAAACAATGAACAATGTTTTTAAATCTACAACAATGAAGTTGTAGATTTAAACAGCAACTATGAAAATGAGACCTGATCTTTATTATGCTTGAACAACTAAAAATATTGCTGAATTAGAAGCAACTGTGTGTTAAATGTAGAGCAGCAGCACAACATTGCGTGAAGGGATTAAATATAAATTCTGTGGCATGTTTGGCATAGGTAGTGATCCTATGCCCAATGCAGAAGAGTGATTAAAAAGGAAAATCCTGTGGGGAGTAATAAGCTGTGGTTTAATTAATGTTTTCACACAGTCTGAAACCAATTCATGGCAGCTGCATCATCAGTTTCTACATGCCTAGCTTTATTAGTACAGTGGTTCCAATTCTGCTGCTGGTAATTCAACTGCGGTCTTCAAAAAGTAATCAGATTTTTGATTACAGACGCCAAAAGAGTCTAGTAAGTGTGTTGCTGTTATGTGTGTTTAGCTCAGAGGAAACTGTTCTTTTAGGGATAAGATGAACCTTTTCATCGGCAGCTGGACTGCGAAATTTACTTTAAAGCATATGAAAGCTGGATTTCCAGAAAGGTCTGTCTTCCAGATTATTCACAGTGATTTTGTTTTCTAGAACCATGCCAGGCCAGATGTCCCATTGATTCATACAGAGGAACAAATTCCATTTTAAATATATTTATATAATCATGCATTAAGATCACAGAAAAAAAAACTTTTTAGTGTGTGGTTATACGGTATGTACTCACCTTACATCTGCTCTTCCAAAACCGAGGTATTTAACTAACTTCCACACAAATTGGGGAAAAAATAGTGAATCAGGTTTAAAGGTATAATTCTTTGTTACTCTAAAACTGTATAATATGTTTATACCAAGAGGTGTTCCTTGCTTTTTAAAACTATTTATATTGACTGATATAGTTGGCCGAGCACCTGCAGTACAGCTTCATTTCATTGGTTGGAGCTAGCAGACTGTTATTAAATGATATTTGGAGAGAATATTGAGAATCAGTATTGAGGGTTTCAAATGACCATTAGCAGCTGTGATTGGTAAAATTCAATTTCAAGTATTTTTACTTGACTGGGTGATGGAAAGAGCACCACTGATGCGCTGTAAAGGTGTTTATAAAGGGATTTTAAGGAGTAATGGGATGTGAGGATGCCAGGATATGGAATGCAGTAAATATGTAATGCAAATTTACTGCATAGGCTCAAATTAGTGCTTGATATCTATTATACTGAAAATTGCTTAATGCATGGTTGGATAACTTGAGTCCTGGACAGACATGATCCAGCAGGGTATATTGGTTCTTTTTAGGTGTTCGAGGTTCTACGACTGAGAGCAATTCCAAGCTGATCAGCGAAGGCTGTGGCTTGTTCAATCAATAATTAAGGCTCAAAAGATTTAAATTTTCATTCTCTCAATAAAACTTAATATGTACTTCTTCTCATCTGGGAAATGAAACGAGTTGCCCTTCTTCGAGATTCTACTAAATCTTCATGTTTTGTCATTATGTCAGGCCTAGAAATCAATAGATGAAGGTTGTCCTGTTTTTAAAAAGAAATCACAAGACATTGCTCTGCAGTTTTGTAAAATGTTGGTCCCAGTGAGATATTTACTGTGCTTAACCATACTTTTTTTACTTCACCTTTATTGCTTCTTCCTGGAAATAATGAAATCTAATTCTGTTTCTGGAATACATTTATTTTGATATTTTCCTTAAGTGTCACTTCTTTCACCAAGAGAACATCAAAGTATGCAGTTTGCAAGATATTTTTTCATATTTCTTTAAGGGCATCTACATCTGGAACTGGAATAATTCTTGGTCCTCAGTTATATTTGCACTCAGAGATACATGTATTTGAACATCGTAGTATGCAGTCTTTAAGATAAACATAGACAAGAATCTTAAATTTACTAAAATGTACATCATTGAATATACATTAGGCACAGTTATTACATCTGGAACTGCATAATGTTTGATGCGATAACCTAATTACCCATGCCATAAAATCTTGCAAAAGCTGGAAGCACATGCCTTCTATATACACCTTTTGTTGTTCAATACCATTACGTGTTGAAAAAGAAACATGTCCTGGATTATTCTACTCCCTGGTGAATGTTTTTTTTACTTGAACTCATCTCAGAAATATTGCTTTATTGAGCGTTTCTGAAACTGCAACACTGTTTACTTTGTGTTTATTGTAGCATTGGCTTCTGTGATGCAATTGGCTTGCATTCAGCTTTCTCAAAATCTTATTTCCAGGGTCGTGATTAAAACGGGGGAAAAAATGGGAAGGATTGAATCATGTCTGTATTGGCTGCTCTCAAATGGCCACCTGTGCAAGATTAAATAATTAACAACAATTAATGGACGGCACTTGATTACTTGGTGTAACTTTTTGTTCCTGCACACTTGTTTGTGCCTCACTGACTGGACCCTCTGTTAAAGGTGAAAAACGCCAGATCAAGTGCTGTTGTCATGGTCCTCTTACATTGTGAAATATCTTTTTCTTGCCACACCAACATCTGTACTAATATTAGGACATACTGTATTAGTACAGATGATGGACAACCCCTCTCCACTACCCATCATTAGAAGGCAAGGATGGTTCTTTGTTAATTCCTATTTAGAATTCCAGGTGTGGGTAAGGAAGGATTATATCCTTCACAGAACAACAATGATGTTAGCTGAGGTATTGCAAACGAACTCATATTCTACATGTGGTTTTATCATATTTAACAAGCTTGTAACTTGTATTACTTTTGTTACTCTTTCTTGCTGTAAGATTTAGATACCTCTCATAAGATTTGTTACATAGTGATAATGTGGACATTGGTTGCTGTATTTAATGACAACGAAAAACAGGTTTTTATGAAATAGTGTTGCTTACTGTGCATTCATTAATCATCAGAAAGGCAGGTTTTTATTGCTGGCTGGTCTAACGCAGATTTCTCTTTTTAACTTCCTTTTTTCTGTCTTGTTTCCATAGGAACCTTCTGGATATGGACACATTCTCCAAGTCTGATCCTGGTATGTAATGCATATTTTTAAAGAGTAGGGGTTAAATGTCAGTGCCTTTATGTATAAAGGTTTCCTTCATTAATTTGGTTGCTGGGCTGTCAGATCTAAGACTATTATTACAATTCCTTGTTACAGGGGTTTGCTCAGGTCATCAGTAAATTGGTTCGTACATTTCCTTGTTAGATTCCATGGGAAAAAATACTTTACTGAGAGTACAGATAGTATCCCGTGGCAATCTTCCAGAAAACCCTTGAAAATAGAAATACTGTAAGCCCAAGGTCATGTACTGCATCAAACTGACACATTTTGTATTTTACGAAAGGACAAGTAGAAACGAAGGCGAGTTTATTTAAAACGGCACTTTTGTGGGAGTCTGCTATCAAAGCTATCAAACCATGTTGTCAAAGCTAATACTCCTTCTCCTTTCAAAAAACAGCTGGATCAGATCCACCTTGGATCCATTACCTACTGTCAACCACATGAAGTAAATGGGCTGAATGACCTCATTAAGTTTACAGTCCTTTTGGATTCCTTCCAGGATAGAAAGTTCATCTAGGATATGGCTATATGCTTTGAGCCTTACCTCTCCTTGATTTTAGCATTTCCTTCTATATAATCACAGTTTTTGGCTTTCTATTCTGTTTTCTACATTGTGCAGCTTGAGACCTTGATTTATGAGTCAATGTGAATGGGTCCCTTTCATAGTTTTTCCAGCTGTCTGTGTGCTGTGTGTGGTGTTTACAATGTACTTGCATGACAGACTACATACCTGTTTGCATTCAGATGTACTGTGCCTGTTATTATGTTTGATCTGTTTCTTGCTGACTGCTCATATGCTCTCAGGGTGATGACTACCCAGAATCATTTCTTGTCCCTGACAAATTTACCAAGTGTGTCTCTGTTTGGGTTTAGTTAGCAAAATAGGGAGTCTGATTCTTAATCTAAAATTGCACCATGGAATACTTCTTACAAATCTGAAATTAAATACCTTGAAAATATGTTTTTGTTCAAGTTTATTATTATAAGGGAAATGATTCAAAAATTTAATTTTAAAATGTTTCAAATAGATTGTATGCAACTCTCCTTATTCCTTTATTACATATTAACTAAAAAATGTCAGCTGTGGTGGTTTAGACTACTTTTATTTTTCTTACAGTCCCTGTTCCCCTATTTTATGTTTGCAACTGTATATTTTAATTAATATTATATTAAGGTGGGTTAGTGTAGTATTATTTGATTACAAGGATCTATGTAACTGAAATCCCCCAGTTTCTTCCTAGGGCAATATATATTTCTACTATCATTATATACTATAAATCATAATATGAATATTGACTTTTTAAACTTGCCTCTATTAGAAAGCTGTATACTAAGAAATCAAATTCTTTTCTCCTTTATAAAAGAAGGGATAGCCAAATGATATCAAAATAAAATAAAATGATAGGTGAAATACTTACAGTATTACATCTTAAACACAATATCCAAAAAATGTGCAGAGGTCAGGACTCATATTGAGAAAGCTGATTGGGAACCTGTATTTAAGGTTGTTTCTACATTCATGTACCTATATGTTCAGACCAAAAGCACAGGGAAGTGTTTTTTTTGGAAGGATTTTGCATTACAGTGTTTGCTTTGAAATGTCAAGTTCCATCATGAATTTATACTATTGATGTGTCTTTCAACAAATCTTGCATCAGCAGTGAAGTTAAATATTGGGTAATTGGTTAAGGAATTATGTTTGTGTACAACAGGAGGCATAGTGTAATGCAGGGTACAATTTGAAACATAAGAGGAAACTCAGTTCAAATATAAGCTTTGGAGAATGGTGCTTTATTTTAGCATTATAGCTTCATTTGAAGTTCTCAAGTCAGTAGTAGTTGGTAGAGTTGTGATTTGTTCTGTAAATGATTTGGTAAAGCTGTCCCGGTTAGTACCACCTTTGGTTATAATACAAAGATAGTTATTGGTACTGTTGGTTGCCCTTGTGAGCTATTATATCTGAGAAATATGCATTTGTTTGAGAAATACAATATCAACAAGTCATGTTGAATATGAACACAGAAGCAGATTACATTTCTTAGTAAGGTATATTTTCTATTAATAATTAAAATGTTTTTGTGAAGCGAAACATTGATTTCTGTATTTCATTGTATTCATCATTTGATACTTAATAATTTGGTTTACAAGTTATTTTCGTTTGGAAACATAATTGAAATGAAGTTACAAGTTGTTCAGGAAATCTTTCAGGATTCTAATTTGAGCCTCTTCTCTAAATGTCATTTTTATTTCTTGTCTGGTAAATGGATAACCTTTTACTTGTTCAATCACATTGATCCATCAAAATGGATTGTAAATTGTTTTCTTGACCAAATTTTTTTTTCAAAACTTGCTTTTGAGGTTTAGTAGTTAACTTATCATTTTTAGTCTAGAAAATTCAATTTTTACACTATTTGCTTTAATGTATCTCAAACACTTGAGGCCTGCACACTACTTTTAGTATCACAGCTTTGAGTTAATTCATGTAATCATGACTGGACATGATGCATAAAAAAGTGCAACAATATTAAGATCACCCTCCCTTCAATTTCCATCTGTTGGATTCTCTTCCTAGTGTATATCAGGTCATATCATAGTCAACCTTGGCTTTAAGCTGAAACCTTTAGGAAATTTAATTTAATTTTAAAGTTAGCCTATTTTACAGTGAACAGACGTGACATTTAGAAATTCAGGCAGTAGTGTGATGAGCCATTTTCTTTGCAAAATGCTCAGTAGATGCTGGTGAGCTTTGACCGCTGTCAAGTGTGTCCCTTCGTGAATTTTAAGTCTTGCTATCCTCTAAAGAGAGATCCATGACTGATATATTGGAGTACTGCAAAATCAAACAGATTAGCGTCAGGTTCTCTGAAATAGATAATGACCTGGAAGCTGGTGTTCCAGACATCAAAAGTCAGGAATTAACTTTAAAGGAGAATGCTCTATTCAAGCACGGCCTTTTATCTGAGAGTTCACATTCAAAAGCAACCTGTTCATCAGATCTGTCACACAGGCCATAGACAAGAGTGAAAGCTTGTTACTCTTCCAAAAATAAATTGTAGAAAAACCGCCTGCCTCTGATGCTGTACTGCACGTGGTCTCCATTTATAAAGGACTCTGCTTCTGTATTTTCTTCCAATAATCTGTTTCGGCTGAAAGATCAAATTACTCCCATCACCTGACTTTTCTTAATAGCTCTCTCTAACAGTTACCAGTTTCTACCTTCCAAATACTGTGATTTTTTTTTTCATCTTTAATACCGTAAAAGCTGCTTTTAACATACCAATGTGAAAAGAAATCTGAGCATAACATGCCAATCATCTGGTGACTGTAAGATCTTTTCAGAAAGTGAATAAAAGTATTTTGGGGGTTTTGGAGCAACTATGAATTGACCCGATTTTCACATTTCCTTGTAAATTGCATTCCTTCTATATTGCAAGCCTCCTTTTACCAATACACGAATGTTCTCTTAAGATAAATATTACAACACCCATAAACCATTTTCTAAAATGCTGAGTAGACCTTTCAAAGACCTTTCAGAAAGAGGATGTTTGTTACAAGCAAAAGAAACTGAAAAACAGGGACAAAAATGAACTGATTTTTTAATAAAAAGTCTTAAATGTTAAGTATTCTAAAAAACTTTTGGTTTAATTCTAAAATTGGGAGATTCTATTCCCTTGAGGCCTTCCTGCTGTTGAAAGTCTTGGGAAATCGAATAGTTTGGTCTCTTGAAATTGACTTAGATGATACACAGGTTACCTCCAACTTATCTGGCTATCAAAATTCCCAGGAATAGCCGACATTAAAGACAACTTTGTTTTAAAGAGACCTTAAATCTATTCATTAATGTCATACAACTGGTACTGTGTCTTCTATCTCCAGATCTCACACAGGTCAAATTCTGTTTAAATTAGCTTGAAAATAAAGGCTAAATAAAGGCTGAATTGGTTGGAATTTTCAATTTGAGGTTTTTGTTGTCCACCATGGGGAATGCAATTCATTAAGTCACGCCGTTGAAGACATTGCAGTTACTTCAGGGAGTTTTTAATGGAACATAGCCATCATCTCATTTAAAGGTAGAGGATCTGCTGTACTGGAGCCTTTGCAGCAGTCACTTTCTATAAAGTATGCAATCTGTCTGCCACGAGCTTAAAGACACAGCAGTAATTTCCTAAGCGATCACGAATTTATTTATTTTCCCCACTTTTCTTTGTGCAGAGATGAACAATGTCCTTGTGTGCTTCACGCATCAGCAAGTATATCGGCAGAGGCATGTTTATGGGACTTGATGGGGTTACTTCCTTATTGTGATTTTAGATCCCCCATCGTGTGGGTGATGCCAGTCACATAGCAGAGACGCCTTGCAGTAACAGAAAGGTTATGCACCTAATGAGGAAATTTTGACCTTGATGGCGCAAGGAGACTCCAGAATGAAGCTGATTTATGCCCTGCCCTTGCATCTTCAAGGCATGTCCTTAATTCCAGACGTGAACTAAATATACCACCTCAGAGGCTTTCTTCACAACTATTCAAAGTACAGAATTTGATTGCTAGTACTACAATGAAAGAGCTAATTATTATTTTTGTGCAGTTGGTATTGTACACAGCTTGTTCAACAAGCAGGTGAACAAAGCAATTACATAGCCATAGATGTGGGGGAAAAAACCCCTAAAGATACATTTTGGGTAAAAATAACAACGTTTTGCCTTAATGTGGTTTTACACTCAAAATTACTAGCAATTGTCAGCAGATCTGCATATTATAATTTAAAGCTAGTGATACTGCTGAATTCCACATTGAGTAGTACTACTGTGGTTACAACTGTATGTCTTTAACTGCTGAAGACAATATCAGTTTAACAAAATTTTCCTTTATGCTGCGTTGAACTTAGATGTTTGTCTGAAATCTTTATCAGATTCAGCCGTGCGATACATTTTAAAACTATCCTCACTTTTTGTATTGAAGGTTGTAGAATATCCAGACTTTATCGGATGGAGTCTGACCTCCCAAGGTCACTTTAAAGTAATTTTTCTCGAGCAAAATCTGAGCAACCAAAAGACAAGTGTTTTGTGAAGAAAAATCAAAACCCTTACACCAGCATTACTTTGTTAAAAAGGGTTTGTTGGAGCTGACGTTGGAGTCTTCATAGGGCAACACTTTTTTTTCTGGAAACGAACCAATTTTAAAAAGAAAGCAACAAAATGTGCAATTTTATACCTGTAAAAATAATACGGCGTTAATCTTGATAAAGTCAGCTGAACCGTTGAGTGTTTTTTACCATTATTTCATATGGAGGAGGAAATAAGTCTTATCTACTTCAACAGGTATAAGTGTTAAAAATAGCCATTCAAGAATAAATGTTAATTTTAAAAATAAGGTATTCTATGTGTTAAAATGCTAGCTTTTAAGATTTTTTCAGCATCTTCCATGAAGGGTTTTTTTTTTTGGGTTTTGTGTGATGGGGAATTTGACCCTTTATTAATAATATGACTGAGTGTCATATATTGTACAAAACATTTGGGAAATAATGGTTCATCATCTCCCTGTAATAACACCAGCATTATTTCTCATTTTCTCTTTGTAGTGGTTGTGCTATATGTGCAGGGAATTGGGACCAAGGAGTGGAGGGAGGTGAGTGAGAATCTTTGCTTCTCTGATCTATTCTTCCTTTATTTGATCAATACAGAGAATTTGGATGATACACAGATGGACAGGTGCTACTGTACATTCAGTGTGTTTATAATAATACAAAGTATGTAGTGTAGTCAAAAGTTATTCAGTATTGCATTTATGTAATTTTAGTTTGGTGTGTTTTAAGAGAAACTGAATCAAGCTCTTTTAGCAAACCATCATGTTAGCAAACTAAACTATAGTGTTACTGCAATAATCTAGTTTTTCTTAGCTTGCTTGACACCAACAGTATAGTGCGATGTCGGTAAAAGAAATTTTGGAGGAGAAGAAAAACTAGTGAGTGATGCATAAGCTAATCAGCTGTTCCCAAGAAGAAACTGTTGTGATGAAAGGCAGCAAAATCTTAATCTCATTTTAAGCCAAAAAAACATTGCTAAGTGTTACTTTTCATTCTATTTCTGATGATGCATTTTCTTACTTGATTTAAGACTACTTCAAAACATACATCGTTTTGTAAAGTTTAAAAGGTGATTAACCCGAACATCCAGATATGTTGGAGAAATCTTGTAAACATACTTTTCATAATAATAATATTATTATTATTAATAAAAAACTTTATTTTATATAGCGCCTTTAAAGGTGGCTTCTCAAAGCGCTTTACAGGATGACAATAACAATAAATAAGAAGAGTATAACAATAAATAAGGAGAATACACAAGATAAGACACAATTACAATATATAGGGGAGACCGTGGATGGTGGTACTAAGAAGAGCAGAGGGGTGAAGAATGGAACCAGTTCAGTAAAGGCTTTTCTGAAAAAGAGGGTTTTGAGTCTGGATTTGAAGCAGTTTAGAGAAGGTGACTTATAGAACCCCATGCTTCATGAATAAATGAGAATCAAGACATTATCCATTGTATTTTAAAAAGTTGAAAACTATTTGCCAATACTACGCTTTCATGATACTTCAATAGTATGAAGGTAATTCGTGGGATTTTCAGATATTCAAAGAGACATGAAAATTATCAAGCACACGGAGACTGGCAGCTTTTTCTTCTTTCTTTTACATTTCCATTTTTAATTTATGATTCTAAAATACAGGCATATTGAGGTTTCACCAATCTGTAGAGCAGTGATTCCTAATCCTAGTCCTGGTGACCCACACACCTACTGGTTTTCATTCCATCCTATCTGATATAGAAAATTAAAGCCTGACTTGATCTAAGAAGGTGCTTCATTTTAATATTTGCATTTTGCCTCTCTTCACAAGTTTGGGATTTTATTTCACTAAACGAAATACAACAGTTAAAGTTCCAACATGTTTAAGAGCTGGGAACAAACAGTTCAAATTAACCGTAAATCAGTGAAGGTTTTGATTGTGTAAATGAGGGCTCAGCTGGAACCAAAATCACCAGTTTGCGGGGCGCCAGGCCGTGGACTGGAAACCACTGATGTAGATGGTTGCACTGACAAGATACAAAATAGCTTTTCAGGTCAATGGTTTGGTTGAGCTGGATAAAAGCTTCCCCCAATAGAGGAGGGTGGTATTGGCCACGTGTTGAATTTATAGAAAAGTAACATTCAGGGGCATTAGGCACAGTTTTTTTCATGTCACTTTTGCCTGTCTCAGCACTACAAGGTGGTGGAAGGAAAAAACAAATCAACGGGGTTCTCCTGCCTCAATTACTTAAGCCTAAATGAAGTATTGAAGATGGCCTCTCGTGAAGGAAGGGTTAAGATTGTGATAATTTCCGGTATAGACCATAAAGGCTGCCAGGCTGGCCATCTCTGGATAAGATGGGTCACACACATTCAAGAATTGAAAGTACTATACTGTACATCATGCTTTCACCAGTTACTGGAAGTGAAGAATGTGCTGATACACATAGACTACCGATATTCAGTTCTGAGGGCTTCCATTTCCACCCTGAACGTTTGGGCTACTTAATATTATATACACCATTCTAGGCTTAGCTAATATTGATCTTTTTATCTGGCATTTAATAACCTTTTTTAATCAATTATTCACCTCGTTGGTCTTCATTGCCACTGTTTATAGGTCTTTACTCATTGAGATTTATAAATTAGCTATAAACCCTGCTAGACTGTGGCCTACCGGGATCAGAAGTGAATATCACTGACTTAGATTATATAGTAGCAGTTGTTTTGTATTGGACTGGTATCCCATGCAGGGTATATCCCATCTTGCATCCGTTGCTTGCTAGCTGATGCCCCAGTGTCTCCTAGGACCCTGTACTGCATAAAGTGGTTAGCAAATGGATGAATGGCTGGCAGCAGTAGTTTACATCAGTCAGAAGGAGGGCAAAAAAATATTTTTTCCTGGAAGCAGATTTCCTAGTTCTTATTTTAATGAGTCATAATTCATGTCCCTCATATGCTAATGCCTGTGTAGCCTCCTGAGAGCTGCCCCTCTGGGCCAGGATAGTGCCTCCTTCCAGAAGTAATATATGACCTAGATTTAGGACCACTTTCAAGGAAGATCCTTCTGGTATTTGCATTGTGCTCTTGCTGGTTTCTGCCTCAAGACTGAAGAGCTTAAAAAATTAATCCTATGAATTAATAGTATGTCTCTCTTTTTCTGTCTCTTGCCACATGGATTCTATATGTTCATTCGTGTCCTGCCAATTAGACAGCATCAATCTCTTACTGGGGTTTAAGTGTTACGGATGGAGCTAGGGTTGTTCCAGGGGTGTTCAGTCTTTCAGAGATTCCTCTACATCCTCACAAGCTTATGATTCTATGGTTTATTGACCTATTACAGAGCTTTTGATATAGAAATGCATAAATCCCCTATCAAAGAGAGGGGACTCTCAGCAGCAGTTTTTCAGCTTTGTATTGTATTGCAAAATAAAAGTAGTTTCTAAGGCTGGTCTTTCACAGTAGCTGAAAAAAGCCCAGAACAATGCAACTGGCTATAGAGTATCCCAAGTCCATATCTATTATCTGTGGTACTTAAAGTCTGCAGGGATACAGTTTTGCCCTCACCGAATGCCCTTGTCAGATTTCTGGGGGGAGGATCGCCGGTAACCATGGGGAACAATGTGACCCCTGGATTTAGGGATGAAATCTACAGTTTAAAGACTGATCGAATCCCAAATTCGTTTGTTATATTTCACCCGAATAGATGTGCATTCTTTTTGTGTTTAATGAACAAATTGATTAATTGATATATTTCCATTTAAATGGATTTTTTTTCTTTTTTACTGGAAAATATTCCATTGCTTTTACTGGGCTTCCCTATGGGCTCAGCCAGTAAAGGCAACTGCCTCAGCACAGGTTAAGCTCTATGATAGCAGTTGTTTCGGTTTAAGCCTGGGTCTTGTCTCTGGTCAACTGCTCTTAAAGGTGTGAAGGCCAGTGCTCTGTTGCCTCTGAGTGACCACACTCCTGCGGCCTCCTGGGCCGAAAACTAAGTCTAGAGCTAAAAATACCGTACAACATTGACTTCAGCCAGGGCTAGGGTTGCATTTTATGTGGCTTAGCTTGAAAGTTTTGGAAGCGTTTAATGAGCAAAGTCTTGAAGATGGATGGGTCTACAGCTTCCCAATAAGGTACAGTATGTGTGGCTCATAGTGGTAAGCTTTTATAATTAACCATTCTAAATGTCCAAAAAAAGTAAAATTCTCTCTTACTTCTCACAGTTGACTCTTGGTTAACAAAAGTCATTAACTTGCCATTTCAAAGTGTCCAGCTGGTCATCATTCAGAAATTTTTATGGGCAACCCAGTGACTCACTGTGTCGTGCAAATCAGAAGACGAAAAGAGCAAGATGTCACAGACGGCATTTTTTAAACTGTGGTATTAATTTCCTTAAAAGGACCATTTTTACAACTATTTTAACATCACTTAATGTTTTATAGTATATCTTTGGTACCTCTAATACTTTACTTTCCTAGATCTATCTGATTCAAGGGGCAAATATGCTTCAGAACTGTGATCATTTTTTCTTAGACTGCTTTCAAGACTAAGACAAGCAAATCTGAGAAGTATAACTTACTAAAGTTAGATACTAATTAAAGTATTGGTTACATGAAACATTCTGGAGCAGAGCCTGGTATATGAATAAAACCTTGCTTGACCTGGTGACCTGTTCTCATTCTGGAAAGGGAGCTTCTAATAAGAACTTATAAAATGTTTAAACCAAGAATGAACCTGGCTATGCTGCCAAATAAATGTACTTTTATAGACCTACTCTGAAATTGAGGTTCAAAACCTGTTGTACAGTATTTAATGGGGAAAACTTCTCATGCACAATTTGATTTCACTCTGAATAACTTGTATTGTCTTGTCTTGTATACTCCTTTAACAACATCCATTGGAAGAGTGATAGTGGTTAGCATCATATTTAATCATGCAAATTTAAAAATTAATCTACAAACTTAATACTGCATCTTATGCATTGTTATTGACTGATAAAATTGAGAATTTGAGATACAGTAAATGTATCTAATTTTTGCCAAATCTGTAACATTTGGAAAAATGATTATACAGCATAGTTTGAATACAAAACAACATCTTGATTGTTCAAAGGATTAGGATTGTCATTTTCAAGTTTTTCATTTTGCATTGTGACTTTGCTTCATTGTTTTCAATCACATTTGACAATCAAATATTTTATTTACTTAACTCTCGTTAACTCTGCCACATCCTATTATATGGATATTTTTAATTATTATTGCAGAGTTGTTTTGCAGAAATGATTTCAAGGTTTGTAAATCTTTATTGAAACGCATATTAATATTAATGGAAAGCTAGATTTCTAGTATTAATGTCCACTTCCAAATTAACCTTATGAAAAATCCATAATTCTTCCAACTCCTAATGACATTAACACAGATGAATTATACCTTTCCTCCTATTATAGGTCACTTACAGACTTAATTCCAAGACTGAAAGTATTAATATTTCATGCTTGGAGAAGTCCAATCCAATCAATACCTAAATATTAGCATGGGTTTTTACTTTATAATCACATTTCAGGTGTGTTTCTTCATATTAAACTGAGAAATGAGATTTGTTATAGCTGGTGGTCACATTAAAGGTAATTAATGCAATGTATTATCCTTTGTTAAGGGCTGTGTTTATATTACCTAGATAATTCAACTTGGATGAAATGACACCTACACACTGCTTCCATATCACTTAATACGCGAAATGAGAGAAAGCTCCAAACCATGCACATTTGCAGTTTTAAAAGGGAAATTCTCACAAAGCCTAATTATTAAGTTTTCTCTACAATATATTTCCTGTATACATTAGTTGCTGGCACATGGGGCCTCTTTTAGCACTTTCATTTAAGTTAATATTTTCTCTCTTTGCAGATACCTGAAAGATTGTTGAGATTTTCTGGCATCGACCTGCTATTGAAAAATTACACCAAAATGGCAGGCAGACAGATTTCTACTGGAACCTGTGATTCTTTTTTATCTTATATAAAATGTTATTGCGGAGACAACGTCCATTTTGAAAATAGTATTTTACTTGCCTGCTCTTGCTTATGGTACACCAGAGTACATTCATTCTTTGCCAAGTACTTATGCACAAAGACAGCATCAATAAGTAATCTCCTCACTAACCAAAGATGTATGCTAGCTTTGTAGAAGACACCAGTAACAGTTGTCTAGCAGAGCACAGTAAATTACTTTCAGAGTTTGGAAACAAGGGGGTAATGAAAATCTGTTTGCACTGATTAAAGAACTCTGTTTCACTGTGGAGTTTGCTGCATGAAAGACAGCTGTTGTACAAGCCTTACTTAGTTGCATTAGCATCTTAGGTGAAGTCAGTTTACTGTTCAACAGGTTACATCACAGCAGAGTGCCAGTCTGAATGAAAATGCAATCATACTTTATTATTTGCAAATGTCCTTGGCAAGGGTGACTTACAATACATATGACATTCACCTAACAATTGCACTAGACAAAATTAAATACAGCTTAAGCTTATAGACCATGTGCTTAAAGAACAAATGAAAGATACTTGGAGGAACAAATTCAAGTAACAGTACACATTGAACAGGAGCACTAAAATCACAACACAAGCTTGAGAATCAAAGACATACTAGAGAATAGAATAGAAAGCTGAATAGAATCACAAGTGATGTCTCAACACATGTCTCTTGAACAAATGCCAAAAGGTGGTGACTGGTTTGAACTGATTATTGTAGCTGTTGGTGATCATTTTGGACAGCTGTCCACCACTGAGGAGCTAAGGTGAAGAATGAATGGGCCCTGGAAATGGTACAGTTACAGAACGTCTGGAACGGATGGAGCAGAGAGTGTGTGAACGGGTATAAGGAGAGATAAGAGGAGCAGAGGTAGTGGCAGACTGGGTGAGACAACGGTAACAAATGCCTGGGGTTTTGACAAAGACGTGGTCATAAGGAACCAGTGGACAGGCTGGTGTAATGGCACCATGAGAAAAGCAAGATGGGGAAAAAACAAGGTGAGCTGCAGTCTTCTTAATGGGTTATAAAGGATTGATAGTTTTCAGTAAAGGCTGGCCAAAAGGGAGTTATGATGCTTTCAGTGGGAAGAGTAGCAGAACCGGAACCTTCTCTCGCATGGAATAGTTGCTAAGGAAGGGGCAGAATGTGTGACTGTTGGATTGTGCCAGAGAAGGATGTCTGGGAACAGGAGAGAGACAGTGGTCAGAAGTGATGCCTCAGCTCGTGGCAGAGGAAGAATTGGAGAGTGATGGTATGAATAGAAATCAAGAGGTAAATGGAGGATGGAAGTAAAGAACAGTAGGTCAGATTTGAGAATTGGTTTATGGTGGTGGGAGTTCACTCAGCAGGAGATGCAAGAGGAGAGCAGAAAAGAATGAAGGTGAAAAGAGAGTAAAGACTTGAGCATGCGTGATACAGAAAATCATGGCAAGTGGTGATTGTGAACATTAGGGGGGCCCAGGTGGAAACTGATTCAGAAAGAGATAACAAACCTAGCGAGGAGACTAAATATGTGTGCGCAGCAGCATACAGTATAAGCAGAATTGGGTAAAAGCAGCACGTTAAAATGTTCAGATTCTGTGGTCTGAAATTTGGGCAATCAATTAATGGAGGACGTTTGAGACCCAAGAAATGTCACTTTCATACTCGTAATGAAATCTGTCACCCAGGTTTCCATATCTTTACCCCTGTTTTCACCTTCCCCTACAATGACTTCAGTGACTGTTTTGCAATAGTCCTGTTTAATCAACACATTTCCAGATGACCTTTCTTGTTATACAGTAAGCAGGAAAGGCATATTTTGTCTCTCAGCATGTTTATGCATGAATCTTATTTTGGACACATAATTTTTCTTTATATATGCACTTGCACAAATATTTCCATATACTGGATCTTCTGCTTGGGTACATACAGTATTACACATTGCTCCAAAAGGCGTATAATAGTGTAATGTGGACGCAGATGACTGTTTATTCCCTGTGTTGCATGGAGGGGTTAACTGGAGTGTTAGATATAGAGCTTGAAACACAAAATTACCACAGCCTCTCAATAGACCGAGTGGAGTCTCTTAATTAACTCATCTTCAAATTGATGAACAACGTTGTGGATATCTCTGTGGGTGTTAATACTGATAATAACCTAGTTATTTGAAAGGCATTTAAATACAAAGACCTTTTCCCTTACTTTTCCTGGGGAACAAAAAATGTTAAACAGTATAGTGTCTTCTGTGGAAAATGTTCTAGGCAAGTTCCCACTGTAAATCAGTGGTGGTCTTTTAATAGCAATGTTATTCTCTACAGTGTTAAGAATTTATTGGAATAATTTTTATATTACAAATATAAACTCATACTGTACTGTACATCCATGAAGGTTTTTTTAAAACAAACTATCCAAATTGGAAATTAACTGGATGTTGTGATTACTTACCCACACATTAGGATAAAATTACACAAGCAGACAAATTATATTTGCATTATATCTTTTCATCTGCATTGGTAGTTTGCATTTTGGGAAATGCTGTTTGTGCTGCTGGAATTGGATGTGTATTCACCATGTCATGGTTGGTGTTAATGGAGCAAGGCTTTTTTATAATAGAGCAGGAGTAGTGGTGTGTTTTTCCAGCTGACACTTGGCCAATAGTGGAATGTCAGTATTGATGTGCCCTAATTCATTTCCTTAACCTGTCTCTGCATTGAAGATATGGATTGACAACTGCTGTTTCTAGATGGGTTGAATAATGGCCTCTTAATTGTAACTTTTTATGTTTAGTGCCAATATCACAGTATGAAAACCTGATCCTGTTTTTCCCCTTCAATAAAAGGCTGCTTCATTAACACTCTTTATTGATTCTTATTAAATGAATTGTTTTGCCAGGGATACAGTAAATGGTCATATAAGGGATAATCTGCATATATGATATAACATGCCATTTTGTTATGCTATATAGACAAATGCATAATTTAATTACAGGGATTTTGGCAAGTCTCCCTTTTTTCCTGATGTTTATCCATCGTAAATTAAATACTTGTTACTAACTTAGCTGCCAGACATACTTTTGCCAAGTCTTAGTTTAATCTAGTGCACCTGGTACCTTTTAAAAATGTGCTTGAAGCTGTATTTGGACCACTTTCATTAGATGACCTAACCAAGCTATAAGAGGCTGAAGAGGCTATTCCAATTCTTGATCAATACTCTGAATGAAATGGGCTTTATTCTGTGTCTTCTTAGAGGTGTGCTAATGTCTTTGAAAGCTGGATCTATAGTTAACAACAGTCTTTGAGTCCCTCTGATCTGTTCCTGCCTCTCAAGAATTCTCTACATATACATTTCTTTGCAAAAGCTCCCTGTGATGATGCGTTTCAAGCACACAAAAGCCTAAGGGTTACTAACATCATAAGAATTTGCTTTGAGTCATGACGGAGTGAAATGCATGAGCCTTTAGGGCTGTTGTTTTTCATTTTGTGATATTGTGTCTTCCATACCACTGTTGTTGTGGTCCGCTGTGTGAATTGGTATGCTTAAAGAAATGTATCCAGCCAGTTTTAGATTTAACAAAGGAGTTGTGGAAAGTAGGAATGTTTTATTGTGAGAAGGATGAATTAAGGTTGGTGGAGCCCCCTGTGTTTGTGGCAGGAAGAAAGAGCTAAAAAGGAAATGTTAAAAAGAGGAAAGAACAGTATTGGAAGAAGGTTTTATTTCAATATAAAATAAGCTTTAATAAATATTATTTAAAAAAATGCTTAATTTGGATCACTTTTCCAAAAGGAGAACAATCCCTAGGCTTTGCTTTCTGAAATTTGTTGCCAGTGTTCTCTATAATGCTAGCTTTTAATAAAAAAAACGTTTTACATTACTGAGTTTCTCCAATAGCAAAGCAGCTAGGTTAGGAAACCACTTTACCAATTACAAGATTTAGGAATTCTAGCATTATTACGTTTTACCATTTTTATTGTACTTTTAAAATACATTTCTGGGCTTTCTTGACCTTGAGTATTGAGAAATGTCACTAATCCAATGTTGCCTCAACAAAAAACAAATTTTCAGTGCACATTACAATAATTCCCTTAATTTGATATGGGAGTTGTTTAACTCATGTCATAAGGTAGGTATTTAATTAAAACTCAGTGCTTTGCAATTGCAGGTGTTTCAGGAGTAAAGCTAATAATTGTATTGGTTTTCTTAATTTTTTGATCCATTTAATTCTGTAATGTTTGAGCAAAAAATTCCTTCTCCTTTTTTAAAAGAAACACTACACTGCTTTAATTCTGATTGCTTGGGTTTAAATGCAAAGGAAATGACTGTGAACCAGCTGATAAGGAGACAAGCAAACTATTCAGGCAATAGTGGAATCAATACACTATTACGTCCTGCTGCCAAAATGAGCCCCTAAAGACTGATGGGTATTTGTGAATAGATACTGATTTTAAAAAGATAAAATTGAAACCAGTGGACTTTCCTATCATTATTTAAAAGTCAGAGGCTTTCCCCCCCAGTAATCTCCCTATTTTCACAGACAACTAAAATTCTTTTTTTCATTTATCTTTTTTCTATTCTAGTTTGGCAGAACTGAAGTGATTGATAACACGTTAAACCCGGATTTTGTGCGCAAATTTGTCCTGGATTTCTTCTTTGAGGAGAAACAGAATCTGCGATTTGATGTGTAAGTAAGAAGATAACACTTTTTTTCCCCTTCACAGATTAAATGGATTTAGAAACAGTTGATCTTTTTTGTGGATTATTCTGCATTCTTTTCTAGGAAGTCTTAATTGTGTTGAGAACCAAAACAATTGGTTTGAGCAGTTTGTGGATGAGCATGTGCATTTGTTAATGATTGTGTCTGAATAAAACAATAAAATGTGAAGGCACAATTTAAAGCTTTAAGCCATACAGCACTTTTCATTCTTAAAGGCACTATGTAAACATTGAAGAATTTCAAGTAAGGTAGACCTAGTGTATATAAATACAGGCTGTACAGGCTTTAAATAAGAAATAGTCCTACTTTATTGTGATAAAGAGCACTTTATTGTCAATTATTTTCAAGTGCCTTATTACTGCTTTTTACTGCCTACTGCCATCTAAAACATTTAAGAATAAGAGTAAGACAAGCTTATATGGTATCATGTTGGAATGATTATCAGTTCCAATTGCAGCAATATCAGTGTGAACAGTAGAGTGGAAAAGAGTGGTATTTGCCCAGTCATACTAAAGTAAACAAGGGAAGTTTTTCACAGACCCTTTGCTATGATATTTAACCACCTTAGGATGCGAGCAATACCCACAGATCGAAGAATTGCAAATATTACACCAAATGCATAAAAAGGGGGATGAAACTGAACCAGGAAATGAGATCCATCAATCCTACTTTTGCTACTGGTAAATTCATGGTAATTATAGTTACATGTCACTTAGAAGAATACATACAGTAGGACATTATGGTATATCGGTTCTTTGATGTCCTGTAGTGAATAAGTAAAAAAAAGTTTTCTTCCTGCCACAAAAATTAAACCATGTAAAAAAAAAAAAAGAAAACTGACTATATTAGATAAGATTAACAGACTTGTGTCAATGAGGCAAGTGTATCCAAAATAATTTGCATATCCATTTGTAATATTAAAATTATTGGGATGCTTCCCTAATCTCTCAAATGCTTTATTTCAGGAGCTAAATCTAGCACAAGACAATAAATCAGTTTACTTGTGGATTGCTTAACACTTTATACATATATGTATCGGTGATTTAAAGTGTCATACTGTATCCCTTTAGACCTATGGCACTATTTGCTGCCATTGAATTTACTGAAAATGTGCACTGTGATGAGAAAATGAAACATTTGCACAAACCTTTTTTAACAAGTATATCAAATATACCTCTAATAATCTTGAGTATATCTTAAATCCATGCTACAGAAGGATAAAATGGTTTTGTTTTATGTTTCAGACTTAAAATGCAGGTTTTACACAGTGATAACTTAGTTTATATTGTGTTTATTTTTGGAATGTAAAGGCAAAAATCAAACTGGTCTTAAGTAAATACTAAGAACACAATTCGCAAGAATGTAAGAACACAAGCTTTTTAAAGCATTTCAACAGTATTTTATCCCCTGTTCAAATGCCTACAATGAAAATGTACAGTATTTGAGCTCACTCTCAAGTCACTGGGATGGATCTATCATGGCAATGCACATACAGTACTTCATCTCTTCAGTGACTAGAAATGTGTCTGTGATTGAATCAGATTTAAATGCAGCCAAGGTGCCTGAGATGATAGAATTGCAGAAATGCGAACACATGTCCACTAAGTCTGTTGTGAACTTCACACCCATACCAACATTTGACGTTCTGAACAAAGGAAAGAAAGTGCCAGAAGGGCTTTTGCAAAACACCTTACTTGAATCCACTGAAATGTTCAGAAGGATTTGAGGAAAGCTCTGGCTGTTGGAAAGCTTGCTGATTTGAATGCTTTCAAAGTTTTTACCGTGGTGAATGTGAAACGGTTTCACAGCAACTATGGTGATACTTCACTGAAAGCAACATAAAACGACTTTGTAATAATTACAAAAGTGACAACTAGAAATTCATTTTTTCTATAGAGATCAATATTTATTTTGTTTTTAATATAAAATTGAATTTGAATAATTGAATTTAATAACCCAAGTATAGCATAATAAATCAAATCAAAGATCTGCAATCCATTTTATTTGTCCTGTGAATTTTGTCAGGAACAAGTTTACAAACAATAAAATTAAGAGACAAAAACGGTGTCCCTTCTATGTATATGCAGTTATTATTCTAACATTTGGTTTTAATCTGGGGTTGCATTTATGTACGGAAATTGCCATGTTTTATTAGTGTATTCATGCATAACCAGGTTTCATGCAAGACTGTGATTTTTATCTCTGGACAAATGGTGTCAGATTTTTCATTATTTGTATTATTCTACTTGTAAATGTTGCTATTAGATGCGTTTTCTGTAGTAGTGCTGCTGGCATCAGGCAATAGGAAAATGTCCCCAGTGTTATCAAAAGGATTTTAAACCTAATTTAATCTGAGTTTTCAAAACAGACATTGTAATAAGCCATCTGAGACAGTGAACATCTGAAAGTGAAAAGTGGGAAGGTGTTCTGACAGAATTAAAACCCAGTCAACCCTCCTCTGTAGAGAACAATCAGCTCTACAGGATGTCTACAGCAAAGTGCAATGTAGTGGCACTAAAATAAGTACTGAGTTTTATTTCACAGATTGATTTGTCCCTTTCACTGCTTACTAAAGGTATGAAACCTTTCACCATCAAGGAGCTGAATGCCAGTTATTGATAAAATAACACTTTGATCTTATTTAAAAAATGTTTAGATTTCTCTTCTGTTCTCTTTACTTAGAATTCCCTGTATGCTTCCATTTCCAACAAGAGTCCCAAGGGTTTTATCTTCCATTCATATAAGTGTCAGATCAATGGTTCATGAGTGAAATAGTATTCTGTGCTTATAAGGTTTTTGAAGTTATGGATCAAAATCCTTTTATTTGTGCAGAAGTTAGAAATGGCATTAATGTATGAGGAATTATTGTGAATCCTGTTATTGATTTTTTTGGTGTGAAAACCATTGGGTAAAAAGTAACATTTGCAAAAGTTAGGACTTTGTAAAAAGGTTGCAATGAGCACTTTATATAACATGTATTATAACTATAGACAGTATAAGTGAATTGACTGGGAATCAGGAAAAGAGAGAGTCCAAAAAAACTGTTCTGTTTGCTGATGGAAAACATGAGTTTTATTTTTGTCTGTGTATTTTTATTTTTGGTATAGATGCTGTGGAGAGCATTACTGCTTTCAAAAAATGGAAAGATTGTATAATTCACACAGCATAACTTCTATAATAAATTCAGCATAATCCCATTAGAGAAGAAACTACAGTATATGATGGTGAACTAGAACTATACAGATGAAGTCACCTCTATGAGCATATGCACTATTATGCATATATATGCATATGCAAAATTAGAAACCTCTCACCAAATAACGTGCTAAACTCTTCAAGCAGCAAGGGCATCCTGAACATGAAATTGTATTTATTCCTCAAATTCCCATTCAGATTAGGCCAGTGGCATGCAAAATTAATATTCACATTTTAATTTAATTAGGGATCTATTAATTCCTACTAGTTAATATACTGTATGTAGATTGTTCTGGTTTGTGAAAGCTATAGACCTTGGTCTCATTCTCAAGTAAATGATGCATTACCTGCATAATTAATTGAAGGGTCAATTCATTGGGCTGGAGGGGTCTTAATATTTTGGATGGTGTGAGTAGTTTCACAATGAGTCATAAGAATGAGGGATTTAACAACAATAAAAATGGGGTATGTTTTGATCTGGGTACTTGTGACAGACGCCAACCTAAGTAAGGTGGCTCAACCAGTCTGAATAAATTAAAAACTCATAAAACCTTCAAAAGCACAGGGATGGAGTCTTTATTGTAGAAATGCACTGAATGTTAATTATTAAGGATTGAGAATTGTACAGTCACCACCCAGTGAGCCTATTTACAGAGGCCCTTCTAGGCCCTGCCCTTTAGCGACCTCAAGTGGCAGGTTGGCTGTAATAGCAGTAATTTTTGGTCCAGCCTGTCATAGTACGACAAGAATATTAGAATCACAAAAAACTTATCTAATTCATTTTGTTGAATGTAATCCATTAGGCCATTCTAAAATGGAAACCACTGTGACCTTTTTAAAGCACTTAAGACTATTTCAGTCTGTGTATTTTATTTCATTTTACTGTGTTATTCTCCTTGTTTCATGGAGGAGCTTGACTCATATTAATTACAAGCCCCGTTAGGCTAGCAAATGCATTGCAATTAGTTGTATAGAGGTTCATTCTTATTCATTAATCGAGAATGAGACTTTTTGCTTTGCATTCCCCATTAACTTTCTCAGGATTGTCCATCTAAGACGAGGTGGCTAAATTGCTCATTAAATGGAGAAAACCACCACTGTGGAATAAAAAACAGCCCGGGGTTTAGTAATAACCAAGTTCTTGTCTTGTGGTTTTTTTATCACCTGCTTTTTAAAGTTTCCACATCTGCCGCATGCTGTGTCTAATGTGTTCTGTATGATTCCATTGGGTTTTTTTTTCCTGCCTAGATTTTCTTTCTTGACAAAAAAAATCAAAAGAAAAAAAACTTTTGAAAAGATCTCCATGAACATTTATGGTGGGAGAGTTTAAAACTCAATGCCTTTAGTATCGGTTCTCATTTGAGCTGAAGACCAATGTTTTTGCAGTTGTAGGACAATTGGTCTAAATTACACCCACGTAATATGTACTGTATCTCCTGAGGTGTACAGTATTTTTCTACATTTTAAGAGGATGCTTATCGGTTCAAGAATGCCACAGTGTTTTTGGAATTAGAAGTACAAGCAGTAGGCTTCAACTAGTATTCCACTCAATATTATTATATGGATATTAGGAGTCACACCACCATATAAAAATGAATATGACTGTATCTTTTATCTGCACTGCTGTGATTGTGATTTCTGAGGTGGAACTTGCTCAGAACTTTCTGAAAGGTTCATGAATCATCTTTTAGCAGTTCTTCCCACGTCAATCACTTTGCCCTCACATCAGCTGGACCATTTCTTAAAATGCTCATTGAATTTCCTGTAAAGGATGGTAGCAAAAGACATGTACACAGTTTGTGAATACAAATAACATGCATGGGCATACTGTACTCTGGCAGTACCCAGGGGCAGTGCGCCATAACAGAAACGTTTTATAGGTGCGTCTCCAATATATTGCACAGTAATGCAGTCATAAGGTACATAGTATAATGCCTCTTGTGTGGGGAAATTAAAACAGAGCATGGATTAAGATTTGTTTTTCCATCAGTTTAAGTCTAACATTCAGGCTGTCAGGCTGCTTGTTAGGATCACAAAAAAAAAATGCTGGAAAAAAAAAAACTTTCAGGACCTTGCGCTATCATGTCCGCTGGTTTGGCAGTAGGTGGGTTGTTTCCCTATGTGCTTGCTCTCTTCTTCCTTTGCTGCAGCACATAATAGAGCCTTGGCTAGCTATGCACATAAGTAAACAGAGGTGGACCTGTAACAAATTGGGGGTTTTGTAGGAGCAGTGAGGCAATTTCTAAAAGTAATAACACACTCCACTGGTCAGGGAATACCAAGTGGGGTCACGTGACTCACTCAGGGGTAAGCAGTAGGCAAAATGACTTTTTGTATCTTAACAAGCAGCCTAGCAGCCTCTTGTTAGAACTTTAGCAATATATGCCTCCTTTCCTTTATCCACTTTTGTTCCCCCTTTTCTACTGTTGTATATTATATGTATATTGGATTATATTGATGCCCATGAAGCTGTATTTTTGATTATGGAACAACAACAAACCTGAATATAAAGTCTACTTGCGTGCCAACGTGTTCATTGTCTGGCTTTAGTATGCAACTGGGAATGCTAACCTGATCTGTGCTTTCTGTGTCACAAACGTTCGTCCTAAGAGAGAGGTATTTGCATATTTATACATCATTTAAATCTGAGCTCAGACTAAGAAGAAATATGAGACTGTCCTTAATGAAATCCAGCTGTTATTAATTTAAGAGTAAAAAAAAAAGGCTCTGTAATATTGGAATTTAAAAAAAATGCTTTAAGGCATTATAAAGTGGTTAACCATATATTTATTTCTTTGTCATTCTGTCGTTCCAGATTCTAATATGAATTTCTTTGCCACTTTTAAATGTAATAAATGGCCTTCATATTTACATTTTGGGAGTTTATAACACTGCAGTGCTAAATCTCATTTTCATAAAGCTCTTTGGATTTAATACAGGAATAATTTCATTTCATTCTATAAGAGGTAGCTCAATATTCCTCTCCTATAGAGTGAGAGATTTCCAAAAGTATTGTCTTGTAATTCCTGTTGTATTGCACCAAACTCAGACTAATACACTGTACTAATTCTCAGGGTCTGAGATATCAGGGCAATGTCTCTGGGTTTTGCTTCTTTTCTGATGGCTCCCCCTCCCAATCACCACTGCTGTCAGAGAACAATTCACTGATTGCTGTCTTGACTCTGCTAGGCTTCTTTCAAAGATAAAAAATCTTTTTTTTGTCATAAACTCTGTAACATTTAATGCAATAGTAAAATGGAAAAAGCGCGCTTGGGGAGTGAAAAGGTGCATGTGAATTAAAATCTGCTTTGCCCGTTTGCAATCCTTGGTGTATTGTAAAAACATTTGCCTTGATTGGTATTTGTATTACGTGTTTGAAGCACTGAAACAGACACCATACCTGTAGCTGTAGAGAGTGAAAGACAAGTCATGATTCCATTGCTAACTGTTGGGCCTGTCAAACTGGAGTTTATTAACATTTTATTGGTGTTTTGTTACCAGACATTTTTTAGTGAAGACTGGGCTGAAAATTATTTTTCAAAAATTGTGCCCACTCAAATCTTACATGTGTGAAAGCATAAGAAGACCAAAAATAGTACTTGCTTTGAGTACCAACACATAAAGAGCTTGTGTATGAAAGGGGGAATAAAAATGATAAATAGTAACCTTTAAGAATTCATAGTAATTGATTTTTTTCCATGTCCTAGCAGGGAAGAGTATGGGTACATTACGAATTATTTATTAATTTTGTTTTCTGGCAAATTTTCATCAAAACCATATATTTCATGAGGCTTAGCACATTTAGTTTCACATTTGGATAAAGCAGTAATCAATATAAAATACTTAGTCTTTTCATAGTGAATTCACAGTGAATGCCTTTTTTCTTGCAGATATAATGTTGACTCCAGAAGTTCCAACATTTCAAAGCATGTAAGTCGTATTATATTTTGATGTAAAAGATATATATCTTTTAGTATAAAGATAAGTTATATCTTTTCTTTTTCTGAGGTACCAGCTAAACCCTAGAATGTCTGCTTGTATGCCTCATTCTACACATAAACCATTTTTACTTTTACTGAAGTCAAAATGGCCAAAAGATTAAACAGCTTGGACAAGTCAGAGGGCAGAATTCATGGTTAGCAGTGCTTACATTTTCATACAGCCTCCCAATGGTTTCTAAGATTTTGGGGATCTTGGTTGCTGTACTAGTTTTCAAATCCTTGCTAAAAATTTCCAAGTTGCTACTTGCTTCGAAATCTTATTTCTCCAAGTACCACTTCAGCAAACCATTTTTCTTGTTTAAAAAATCATACTGAAACTCAAAGCCAGCACAGTTAATGCTAATAACTGTTATTAGTTAATATGAGGCAGCTATGACATGCCATCAGATCCCTCTACAGTGTAGATAAATGAGGAATTAGTTCACCAGTTAAGTTAAGGGGTAAATTTAGGGAGTTAGTGTGGTTAACTAGGACACGTGTGTTAAAAATCCTTTGCTGATTGTGAAAATACTGCAATACTGAGAATGTTTATATATATCCAAGTTTAAAGCAGTCGCCAGTAAAATTAAGGTTAAATCTAGTTTAATATTAAGTGAATTATTGTCTACTGTGAGTATTGTAAAGATCCTGAACCAGAACATCAGGAGAAGATGTTGGACACCTGGTTGGGGGCTTTAATGTATGTTGGTCTGCTGGTGAGCTGAAAAACAAGCTAATGTTTCCTCAACAGGAGAATGTTGACTAATTAAAAACAAAATAAATACGTTTATATTACTTGGCAAAAAAAGCAAAGAGTCTTAGTCTCTTGTTGATTTAGTGGTTTCCATAACAATGTCCTTCCCTGTGCAGAAATGCATTTCTGCATGTACATAAACCCCTGTCTTTATGCCTAGTGTATCAGGAAGCATGAAATTTACTGCACTGTCTTATCAAGCTAGAAGCCAGGAATTATTAGTCACACCTTCGGCCACCAGAACAAATAAACAAAATCACATTTTTTTTAGTTCACGCTAAAAAAATTGTAAAATTTGTGAGTTGTGAGTGAGTTATTTTTTTCACAATTTTACAATGGTCATGGTTCCTCTTAAGTGTTCTAACATCCTGTTATGGGGCAGTTGACCTTGTTGAATTTGTTTGAAAAATAACTTTAAGGACAAGCTATTTATTGCATTTTTATAGTAAATCATCTTGTATGATTTCCTTAGGCTTTTTACATAACTTTTACAGAAGCTGGCAATATGGAATATGTGAAAGAACATGGAACTAGATACAAATTCTTTACAACTTTTAATTTCACTTTTTTCTTTTCAAGTGGCCTAAGGCTTTTTAGGATTCAGCTTTTTATAATTATGTACGTCTCTATGAAGTACACTACATTCTAATGCTTGAGGAAAGCATTTGTTTTCATGTTCTCACAGTGGGAGTGTATTGTAGATGTATACATTTTCAGCTTCAAAGATTACCCTCCTTGATTGCAGGTGAGGAGTCTGAGCATTTTTTCTTTTCTTTTCAGACATTCAGCTAACAGCACTTTTTTGTTTCTTTCCTGCTAATTCAATATGGATGAGTAGAAGGTAAGTATGTTTTGGATTGCCACTCATAAAATCTGATTTTTGGCTGTCAGTTTAAAGCCCATTAAAATGCTTAACATTTGTCCCACAGTGTTCGAAGGTGATATTGGTTTTCCATGTGGTGTTTAATGGGGGAAAAAAATATTCAGGTGCATTCTTGTCGTCTTTTAGTTTGTAATGCCTAAATCCATGAATACAATATGTTTTGTGAATGACTTTTCTGAACTGTATTGCCCAAAAGGAAGAACCCTCCACTCATATGGTAGTTTGGTTTGGAGAGCCCCAGAGATCAATGCTTCATTGCTGGGATATGTCAGTTTTACAAGATGACAAAATGACTTCTAGGGGTGGTTACATGACTTACGTGTAAAACCTTTTGAAGGTTTTTGTCAGGGGTTAGAGTCATTGAAATTTGGAATTTAGTTGTTGTTCTTTAAAAGCAAGCCGTTTCAAAGGAAGGAGGACAACCCCCCTCAGAATAAAAGGTGAAAAACTCACAGGCATTAGGACTGACTTAGGCAAATCTCAAATAATTTGGGCTCATTTTGTCTGTTCATCATAAAAGCCATCAAGGATTTTGGAGGATATTTCCATGGTCAAGCAAAAATTCCAGACTCAGTTTTTACCTGTACCCCTATCTCCACATTTTTCCTTCCTTTTGTACAACAGAGCTGTTACATGCAACGTCATTGTAGGTGAAGAAAAAAATCATACTAGTGAAGAAGAAACCATTATTATTGAAGTGTATTAACAGGACTTTAATACACCCAGAAGCATTTTTTGTAGCCTTAAATGGCACTTGTATTGCTAACCTGTTGAGACATTTAAAGCAAATATGCCACAAAGATGAAAATGCTAATAGCCTCTTGTGCAAAACCATTTCAAACTGTGAACGATTACCTTTTTCCTAAAAAAAAAATCACAACTACAGAAATAGGATGTGTTCTTGTGGTACTAGAGCTCAGAGGAGAATTATATGCTGTAGCTGTAGAAAGACTGAGAGTGTTTGAAAAGCACTAGCATAGTCATTGTAAGAGAGACCTTACATGATCAAGTGAGAGGTGCAATACATGTAAAAACCAACCACAGTCCTGTATCTCAAAGATGTCTGCATCAAGACATGGACACCTGTGGCATTTTTAAATTACTGAGTTTCTCAGAGGTTTGAGGGGGATAACATTGAGTCTGTACCAACACACATCAGTCCTGTCAAGCCACTGTTGATCCCAGTACATTCTCCACCATACCTGCTGCCTGAAATTGGCAGTGGTTTGGTGTTGGTGACACAAGCAGGAATCCCTGGAGGATAAATCTGGAGGGTAAAAGTGGAAGCAGTATGGATTCGTGTGCAACCACATTCCAGTTAACAGTGCCTCCATTCATCATATTGTTTTCAAGAAGTACACACTCTGGTTGTTTCTGGGTGTTTCTTAAGTTTTATCTGACTATTAAGTTTGCCTATGAAGGGAATCCTGCTGTGTTGATGAAAGCTAGCAATAATTAAGATTACATGATAGGGATACCTTACACATGCTTAGCAAATGCTGAGAACGACGTTTTTTTTTTAAATAAAAGCAGCCAAACCATGCAAAACCAGTTCAGCTAATTTTTTTAAAGTTACAACTCAAAGTTGAAAACGAAATGGTTAAATCTGTTTGAATTCCTCTGCATAATGCCTTTGTTCTTCTCTGTGTTTGGATCCTTAAGTGGGTTCTGCCTCATTTCAAAGAACCCATCTGCTGTGCTTTGTTCTTCCAGCAAAGTCAGTCAGGGCCGTTTTGCTCATGTGTTTGAAATCAAGCTCATATAAAAGATGCACCAGAACTCATGGTCTATTTGGAAGCCTTTCATGGTGATGTCCTTTATCAAGAGCAATTAGTCATATTTTTTGGAATAGCATACGGTGTGCCTGTTCATGCCCATGGTCTTCAAAGAGAAATATTCACCAAAGGGGAATTTTCACAGATGCTATTTACCAACAGAACTGAAATTATTTTAAGAGTTTGAAATGGTTTTAAGGAATGATTCTTTCTTATACTGTAGGTACTTTCTTGTGCAAAGATTTAATTAGCATTGTCTAATACCAGCAGGCACTAATTAGCATCACTTTTAACAGCACATTTAATGCACAAATAGGCCGTTTCATAGATTTGAAATGGAGTTGAAACATTTCATCAGCAGTAATTTACTTTCCCGAAACTTGTTTTCGAAACAAAAACTTCTTAGGAAAATAATCTGTGGAATTTATCAAACAATTATAATTATCAACACCCGAGATGCAAATCAATTGTGAAAATATTATGTACTGTATGGTCTTTTCCAAATACTCTAATATGGGCTTACTCATAATTTAATAATATTATCCAAACTTTTCTAGTGTCGGACTGATGGCTGCAAATATACAATTTTCCTTATCTGAGAATACTTCTGTCTGTAGCAAATAAAATGCATTCTATTCAGTCAGTGGCCTAGGGTGAAGCAGAGGATATGTTCCTACTGTATTGAAATAATTATTATTTCAAAGTAATGTTTTTAGAATTTTGCAAAAATCGAATTTACAAATGAACTTAAAAAATATAAATGAAGCTTAAAATATAAATGAAAACGACAGTAAAAGGTAAGATATATCAAGCATTTACCACAATATACTGTAATGTTAAACATAAATGTGTATAAGCATTGACCTGCAATAATATCCAAAACTAACAATTGATAGAAAATAATCCTCGGAGTATGAAATTACATAACACAAGCTTCCTGGAATAATAAAATATTCCAAGAAAAAAGTTTAATGCATTTGAAATGTTACACAGTTGAAGGTTTTAGACCATTTTAAGGAATCCTTCTAACGCTGAAAGCACAGAGAAATATTGTTCTGTCCTTCTTTAATGTTATATGTACCCTCAGGGATTATTTATGAATGGCTGTTAAAAACAGGAGATGAACAGTGAAATTTCCACTTTCATTCCAAACCTGGGTTGGAGTGATCAATGACTTCTTCACTCTGAGAATTGGCAAGAGTCCTTAAAGTCACAGTATATTATTCATGCACAAGCAGAACCAAGCACTGATGCTGCAATTCATTAATGTGTTTTAATGCGTCTCTTCAGGATTTTCTTGGCCAGACGTTTTGCACTCTTGGGGAGATTATTGGATCCACTGGCAGTCGACTGGAGAAGACCCTCTCGTATGTCATTAATTTTACTTGAATTAATTAAAGATTTGAATAATGTTAAAACTTCCCAGGAGGCGAGATCTGTTGTGAATTTCTTGACAGCAGTAATTGATTTTTCCTTTTATTACCAAAATAGCAAATACTAATTGTATTGATGCAACCTTTTCTTAATGTGTAGCTTAATTAGTTGTTTTCTGTTTTTTAATACTGCTTGATAGGCAATATCAATAAAGTAATGACATTCACAAGGCTTTTAACACACCATTATAATATCTGCATTCATTTGTAGCAAATTAAAGACAGTTTAGGCTATTAATGAAATGGGTCATTTCTAAGACATCTTGAAACATGAAGTAGAAACATGGGGGAACATGAAATATTGAACTGTTTGGATCTGGCATTTGGTTATGAATTTTAACCTCTCATAGCTTAAGGCCATTTTTTCATTAAGTACTGAATTTGCTTTTAATATATTCTGCTTTAGGTCGCTGTGTTTTTCTGGATAAATAGATCCTGAAATTAAATGTGGGAATAAACCGTACTTATTTGTTTTGAGGTTCTTACCACCACACTGAAATCATTCTTCAGGTGACGTCTACAGTTCCACATACAGTAGCTGTGGTATCTAAATATTTCATGGTTACTGTATGTCAAGCCTTTGAGCAAGGGAATAACTGAAGTTTGGCTTTCAACATTCTGTTACACCTCAAAATACTTTTAATGATGCGATACCCAGAAATGAATACAATATTCTAGGTAGCCTAACCTCTTTGCATTTTTCAATTCTATTTTTACAGCTCCTGACTTTAATGATCCTGCCATAGAACTTACAGTAAATCTTTCCCCAGTAGGCTACTGTCCTATACAGCCTCAAGCTACATATTCTATTCTTATAAAGATATTCTCATTTTAAGATGAAACACTTTGCATGTCTTGTGTGGTGTCTTGCTAGGCTGTATCCAGTCCTTACCTGTATCCAGTTGTGACTGTGACTGTTCTGGGTCTGATTATAGTAGGTTTTTATTGCATACTCAGTAAGTGAAAATGGTTTAATGTAAGTCCCGTTAATGAAATTCACTAGGATGTTTGTTGTTCTTGTCACCCCTTATCTAATCAGGCTGTTAGTTTTTTTTTGTCAAGGGAAGCCCCATAATTACTGTGTCTGTGATGTGCTGTCATTTCTAATGTCATAATAAACTTCGTTACACTGAGTGAACACAATGGCTTTGTAGCATTCCCACACCTATATGAACTTGTATTTTGTTTGTTACATTCCTCTAAGTAATTACTTATTCATTCATTTTCTTTTAAGAAGTGGAATTGTTTTCTTTATTCCAGTGCACAACACGTATATACTTTATTTAGGAGTTTAAATTATTCTACAATTTATCAAATGACCACTATTACCTGTTAATTTAACCAGTAAAATCCTACTTTTATCTTGGGACTATAGGTATATTAAGTTCTGAACTAATAATTAGTGTCTCTCGCTTCACTTATTTATTCAACTGGCTATAGTCAATAGCTTTATGTTTTTCTAATTGCAATCTCCTGCATTTAGATTTGCAATACAAAGGCATTTTCGTCATCCACACATGTAATATTCTTACTCTAATAATTGTGCTTGCTCAGAGCATAAAAAAGTGACTTCAGGGTTGTTTCTGCTTCTGACTAGTTGTGATTCTGCCAGTTTTGTTCCATTTTTGGTAGATAGCTTGTTAAATTGTTGTATGCTAAGATTAAAATCTTCCTTTGATTGGATTTGTCCTTGAATTAACCTCTCCAGTCATTCGTTTTAAGTAAGATGTTCTGCTTTACAGATGTGCTTTTGCTTCAGTTCAGATGTAGGGTGCAGGCTTCTTAAGGTCCCATGCGTCCCTGAAGGTAATGCTGTTTAAATTTGTATTGAGAGCTGTAAATAGCTATGTATTTGATCACAACATGAACCATGCAAAATGGAGTCTCATTGGTTTTAGGCAGTACTATTCGCTGGCCTTGAACAGTTTCTAATGTTCCAATTGTAAAATTCCAATGTAACTGTTAGGCAACAGATATACAGATGAGGAGCCCATACTGTAAGCTGACCTACAGCATCCTATCTGATCAATACATATTCAGTTCAATATAAAGAAATACTGAAAACCTGTGGAATGATTCAAGTTAAGGTGTAATCCTTACCCGCTGAGGACACTCTCCAATGATGAACCCCACAAATAGCATTGTCTTTCTGGCTGGTTTAAAGTTCCCTCCTGGTCTTCTTTTGGTCTGAACACCCCTCTAATTGTTCCATTAACCAGGTCTTCTCATTTTCCTGAAGCACTGTAGCAGCAGGATCCATTAGGATCTTCCTCACAAGCAAGGATCTCGCCACCTCAAGATTGTTAACAAGCACAAGCTAAATCGCATGGATAAGCAGAGCTGCTTTTGAAACTGAGGTCAACTTTCAAACATGTTCTTATATCCTTCTACAATAATCTATTTCTACTTAGTATACTTGTTTGAACAAGTTACATTAAATTCTTTATGAGGCAAAATAAACAAAAACATTGAAGTTTGAAGAATGTGGTTGATTACCATCCTGAGAGGTTTGTGTCACAACTTCATTGTATTTTCATATTAGGAAAAACAAAAACAGGGTGATAGTAAATGTTTTATGAATGTGTCACCTTAATAATGCCTTTCAAAGTTCTTCCACATGATAAACGCCTTATTATGACATGATTAGTACCTTCCCAGAATAGAAGCAAATAGAATATGCAGGGTCGTCTGCCAGCTACTAATAAGAAGGTATCACCATTGTCTGGACATTGCATAATCTTTTTTTCAAAAGTCATGAATGACCATTGAACTAGGAAGTGCTTTTAACAAATAAAAAAAAAATGGTCGGTAGTAAACCTATTATTACGACTGTATCATTGCTAAGAGCATAGCATTAGCTAGTCTGAAGTACTGTTCCAGGGAGATGATTTTGAATGCATTGTTAATGGAAATTCTCGTTTTCGTTGTTGTTGAAGAATGCACTTCATGGTTTCGGCTGCAGGTCTTTGAAGGCAAAAGCCTGAAAGAGCAAGTTATTCCCCTAGTGATAAGTGATGGATGAAGGTGGGAAATGTTTGTGATACTAAATGGTCAATTCAAGACCACCACTCATCCATCTTACTCACATGCTGTGATTGATCACAGAGGTGTCAGTACCGGACTGTTATACATTTCTGAGAAGTTTCCAACAGGGGTAAAGGAAAATTCTGTTAAAGAGCCTGTCTCTAATATTTATTTGGGATGGTTTGTGTCTGTGACTGTGGCTTCCCTGATGCCTGCTGTCAATTTGTGAATGGTCTCTTCTCATTTTGCTTTCAGCACAAAGTATAATAGCATTTTGGTCTGGATTGCTAAATAGCAATTTAAGAATATAACCAACTTCACCAGCCAGTCTGGTTTGCTTGAAAAGGAATATGATGACCAGCACTATTCATACGCCACTTAAGTTTTATTTTATATCCATGTAATTTTCAGATCTTAAATAGGACAGTCTGCCCTCCCATGTTAGAATGCATTGTCGTTACAGGAATATCCATGTTCAGGCACTTTAAGCAAATAAAATGAACATTTTTTGTGTGTTTGGAAGGTCACTGGATAGCGGGATTGACTTCAGAAGAAATAGAATGAGCTGTAACGCTCAGCATGTGAATTTAGAAGAGGATTAATCTTCCATTGCATAGCATTACCACTTGTCAGTACTTATGTTTATTCAAGCTTTCATACTTCTAAACAAGGTCAAATGGTCTCTGTTTACAAAGTAACCAAATTCTGTTTGCTGTTGTACTGAGGTTTTGGGGTTGGACTCTTTCCATGTGTAGATTGGCACACCCTGCCCCTGATCCTTGTAAGCCTAAGTACATATTGCTTTTCATTCCTGCATAGTTCTTTTACTTAATTCAACGGATAATTTGGCGAGTTTTGTTTTCTGATCCTAGCAAAGTTGCCTTTCAAAATGACAAAGTCTTATATTAAAATGTCATAAATTAGGATTTAGTATAAGTTGAAAGTTTTCACGAAGGCCTAGTTAACAAATTATTAAACTTGAGGTTCCATTTAAATAAGAGCTTTGTAGGAACAATATTGACACTCAGGGTCTGCACAGGGAAGCTGTTCTGGAGATATTAAAATAGAACTGAAATGTCATCCTTAATGACTTTGTATACTTCAACCACTCGTTGTGCAACATCTGTTTTGGTAGTTTGAACTCTATCTGATTGCTTTCAGGATTCTTATGTCTGATTCTATTGTGTTCTTGTATATGATGTTACAAGGGCAAACACTAATGTCTTGCTTTAATTTGCACTTGAGCAGAAACCATTATATAGTATTTTAAAAGATATTAATTGTTATTAATGCTCTCTATCAGTTTTAATTATTATAGCAATGAAAAAAAGAGTATTGTGATGCTGAATTCAAGCTAACCACAGTATTTTCTGATGTTAAAATAATTGTTTAACAAATAGTAGTAGACCTTGAAAAGCTTGAAATATGATCCCTTTGAAAAACCTAGGTAAATTCTGCTCTCACATTTAAATAATGATAAACGTTCACCCAATCCCATTTTTTTCTAATTGGAGACTGATACTTTTCCTCAGTTACCATAGAAACACCATTGTGAGTTGAGAGAAATATTCTGTTTCTATTCTGATTGTTAAAGCACCTCATAGAAATGTCAAGAAAAAGCATAATGACTAAAAAAATCTTTGGTTTTCTACCTTCAGTTTTATCAGATGCATGTTAGAATGGTGATACAGTAGCTACTGGATTGTGGGGTAAATTTAAAAGGCTCCTGGTGTGTCTAAATCTAGTACTGTAGCTGAGTTTAGGGACACTTTTTAATATCTGTATACATTTTGGGGTCTAGTTTAATCTTATTTCCTTTTTCTAGGTAACAGTGCTTAAATACATTCTACGGTAGTGCCAGAAAAACATATTGTAATAAAAGTATCAATTCAACATAGTAATTGTACAGGTTGTTACAGAGTTGAGAGAATGGCTTGTGTCATGTGACCGTGATTGACCGAGGTTGGGACCCAAAGAAACCTCCTTTATCAGGTCATAAAGTGTATCTGTGAATTTATTTTACTTTTAATTCAGTGCTTCCTTATGTAGGATACAAATCTTCAATTAAACTAAGCAATACAATTCACACATTATTCTCCATTCCAACAGGTCTCAGAGTTTTTCCTTCTGAATCTCGTGGCTCTCTTTACTTTTCAGGCTATCTCTCTCTCATCGTTCCTCTTCCTCACGATCATGGTGATATTCTCCATACAACAGACTCTAATCTGTTAGAGAAGAATAGCATTACTTTAGAAACCGATTTTGTGAGAAGTTTCACATGGTAAACCTGTTCTGTCTGGAGTCTGCCTGATTGCCTTTATAATTCAAGGGGCTTGCTTTTTTCAAAATGTCATTCCCACTACAGATGTCCAGAAACTTACTTTCAGTCATTGGCATCAACGCTAATGATCTGTGTCCAGGCTGAAAATCCTAACATTGTGTCTGACAGTAATGCATTATTCCTCCAGAGCTTCCTTTGTATGATCATTCACCAGGGGCAAGACTTTCTATATAATCACTTAATACTCATTTCTGCTCCCTTCTGCTCCTCTTCCTGACACATTCTTACAGGCATTTTAGAGGTACTGTTAAAAAACATAGTGTGTTCTCAACCAATTGAGTAAGTTGAGTAACTGTAATGCAGAGGTTTGTATTTTGTGTTTGTTAGTTGATTGCATTATACTGTTTTTGTACTGTTTTTTTAAGATTGCTGTATACCTCTGTTAAAAAGTACTCTTTTGCATTTACTGTTTTGGTAACACCCACTAAATGGGTTTATCATTGAAATGAGGATCTGGACAGATTGATAAGAGGACATTTGCTCATAATAAGTGCTAAGGTGAAATTAGAATTGTTCTCTGCCAGTGGAATCAGTGACCAAGTGAACCACCAGTTTCCTAATGCCCGTATACTGTAGGATAAGAACAGAACACTAGACAGTCAGCACCTAGAATTCTTGATATCTGTAAAAATCTTGCCTTGTGTGGTGGATTCTAAAACTGCATATTGTTCAACGAGAATGAGAGCAATAATTCCTTGCTTTTTTTATCAAAGTTTTTCATGTATCGGAGAGAAAACATATTATCCACCAATACAAAGCCTGTGTGAATGATGCACAGCAGCCATCCTGAGCCTACAGCTGCATTACTTACAGTAGTACTGTAGATCAGATGGAGAAATTTACTTCACCACTTGAATTAAGGGAGAAATTTAGGTGGTCCAGGTTGAGTACTACTGATGTTTAATCAGGATGTTGGAGTTAAAACCCCTCGTCATTTGAAATGTGCCACTGGATCCTAACGATCACAAGTAGTCAGGATCTCACGTGAACATCTCTCAAACCACTCTTTCAGGGTTTCAAGGATTAGTGAGATTCTACCTAACAAGAAAGTGAGATTCTACAGCCACTAGCTCCAGAGACAGCACTTCATTCTTGAAGCATTGATTTCTATGATAGCAGCTGACATTTATTGGAAGAATTACAGATTGTTGCTTGCTAGTGTTGGGGTCTTTACAGCTTGGTGTGCATGATATTCTGGTGAACATACTGGTATGTGCTGTTCAGCTGTGCATTTCAAGAAGTAACAGAGGAGCTAATGTGACCTGTAGGATTGGAGGGAAAAATGTAAAAAGATTGTAAAATGATTGATTTTACACGTGGAACCTCAGTCTTTTGCAATCATTGCTGTTGTGAAAATTCAGTGCAACATTATTGCAATATACAATTAATAAAAGAAGCAAATCATTCAGAACTGGCACTGTTTCTATACAGTATATATTTAACTCAATTTAAAGTACATTTCTAGCATTTACACCAAGTTTGTGTAAATGCTGTGTATGAAATGCTTTGTATTTGTGTGCAGTTTTTCTCCAGTCTTTTGAGTAGAATGCATCTTTTTAAAGTAAAATGTAATTCTTTCACCAAGGGGTTCTGTTGGGAGGAAACAAGTACTAGGTGTGACACTAATGATCTGTGTGATTAATGTTTCTACTCAGAAAGTTACACTGCACACTCGCTTGACTCCCTGATAGCACAGTAGGGTTTTCATTATTTAACAGGTAGCCTGACCTACATAAAATGGGTGCAATCATTTTTTTTCCTTTTAAAATTAAGATATTGTTTTCAACAGGAGAGACTGCTGCCAGTGTTCAAACAATTTTGCATGGAGAAGTTGTAACTCTGTTTTAGAACCTATAAATAGGTTCAGTTGGCAGAAGAAGACAATTGTGTTTTGTAGAAACCCAGTGTAGTCGTAGAATTTGTTTCTTAGCTCTTAATGCAATACCAAGTGACCTTCAATAACCAGTGCATTTTCTGCTGTTTATATCTGTCTCCTTCTGTATATTCTTACAGTGCAGTAGGCAGAGTTCCTTCCTCTTATTTTTTTTCTTTATAAGTGATTTCAAAACATTTCCACTTAGTTTTCCTGTTTAAAATTAGTATGTATTTGGTTGTTAAGGACATAAGAATGGTTTCAAATAACAAAAGGCCTTTTTGCTCATCTAGTCAGTTCAGTAGTTAGTAGCTAATTGATCCAAGTATCTCATCCAGCCATTTCCTGACGTCTTGGAGGATTTTGAATTCTTGTATCATCTCCCCTTGTCTTCTTTGTTCAGGACTAAAAAGGTTCAGTTCCTTCTGCCCATCAGTGCCAGACATTCCCTTAAGTTTTCCTGTTTTTTATTCACTATTTCAACATGAGTGCATGGTGACTATCCATTTTACTGTGTGCTCAAAATGACAATGCTCAGGAAAATTGGAAAGCATGTGGTTAGTATGCTAGGTGCCCAGGGGTACATTGGTTACTGGCTGCAGAGCACGCTGCAATATGTATTAATGAATTTGAAGCAAAACTTTAATGAATGGCCTAATTACTGCATGCAAATGGTGCAGTTGTGGTGCCAGTGTTTTATATTCATCTTGATGTGATTCTGATTTGTGCCATTGCAGTGTGCCAGCACTGTCTCTTCTTTGGCTGCTTTGTGCAAGATTGCCATTTAGATCTATGCAGATTAAACAGGTCAAAGATATTTGTGTGTGTAAGTCATTGCACCAAAGAGTACTTATGGCATTTTGAGCACTATACTGGTGAACCATGGTTTTGTGCTTTACAAAGTAACATGTTGACTACATGCAAGTTACAAATGGCAAAACCAGTCTGAAAACACTGAAATAACTAAGAGTTCTTGCCTAAACTAGATAGCTAATCAATTCTTGAAAAGAAATAGTGAACAAAGTGCTGATTATCTGTTCAGACAAAAAGCTGTCTTAGAGGCATTATTTGAGTATAACTGTGCAGCATAACTGTGGAAGACGTACATTTATTGGAAAAAAAAGACTAATTTGCATTAATTAACTGTTCCACGTAATACTGCAAAATGCAGTGCAGTGTTTTATGAAAAAGATTGTATACTTGATTAATTTGTTTTTGCTTTTAGTGGAATAATTCCATTTTATGCTTTATTACATACTGTAGATCTGCCTGTCTTTCATGTACAGTACATTGATAAGTGGTACCCCTTCACAGTTCAGAAAAGTAATTCATGTAAAGCAGAGATGTTTCTAAGGCCTACTAGCAGTGAAGCAGTGGACAATCTCACAGAGGTACAAAAACCCAGGGTGGTGCTGGCCCATTTCTTTACCATGATTTGTTTGACCATCATGAGCTATGAAACCATTGACCCACTTATTTCTTGCTTGTAGGACATACCGTATGTTTGTTGAGATACTATGTATGGCATGATTCTCTAGCCGTGAGTCAGAATGCTCTCACAGGAGAACAGGATCACTTGTCCCATTTTGGGTAATGGTGTGGTATGATAGAAAAGATTTGCAAAGTGCTGGATGTTCCTAATTGAAATTTATGGATTCTTTGAAAGGCTATGTTTTTAAAACGTCTTACACAAATATAGTTAATGGTGTAATTCAAGATTGAGATTTAGCATGACCAAAGCTTTGGGATGCATTATTTATTGTCTAATATTTTATAACCAGTCTTTTGGATAAGCAGTTCAGTGGCTTTGAATATGTAATGAAGTAGGTTTAGGAAAGAGAAGCAAGCTGTCCGGGAAGACTGAAATTAAAACGCAGAAAACTGGAAGAAAAAAATACTAAATACAAATACTAATGTTACTGCAGCTACTTGTCCTGTTAAGACCAGTAATAAAAAACGTTTGTTTAGGACAAAATATTGCAAGTATGTTCCTAGAGTTAACAGAAAGTGATTTTGGAGGTTACTGTATATTTAGCAGTTGACTGTTTTAACTGCCTTATTGCCATGGCAACATAATTTATCTGGTAATTTTGCGATCTACAAATTAAAGTGAAAGGTTTAGTAGGGTTTCATAGCCCTTGACTACTTTAAAATGGCAATAAAACACAATGCCCTTTACCCAGTTCAGTAATGTTACTACTGTTTCAATCTGACAGGTTGTATGAAGGGGCTTTTCAGAACTGTCAGCTTATGGTGTGTTTTGAGTATAAAGAAGGCGATTCCCTGCGTATTCCTGTGTTCATAATTTATTTTTACAGAGATTCATGAATTTTGAAACATGGAAGTTGAAGCATGGGAATTTTCTATGTTCCTTTTTCTGGCCCAGCACTGACTGAAATTATTGATTTGCATAATTTGCAATTGTCCTTTGTGCATGTATCACTCATCTGTAATGTCGTAAAGATGAATTGACAGCATTTATCTTATGTTCTACAGATTAATTTTGAATGACCAGGCACATCTTAGATGTGCCACTAAGGTATTGTGTTTCTAAATGCATATACATTGCCACTGTATTAAATATGAAAAAATGAAACTTTATCACTTTGGGATAGCAGTGTATCTCAGTTATAATCTGTTGAGCTAAATGGGGGGGGGAAAGCATAAGAAAATGCATAAAACCTAGTTATTTCCTAATAATGGGGCAGAATGATTTTTTTTTCTATTAACCATAGGCCCAAGAATGAAAATAGTAGCACTCACTTTCATGCAAGTAAAAAAGACTTTAGTAAAGGTCCTGTATTTGATCAAATCACTGACCTCATCCCATCTATTTAAAGAAAAATAAAAATTGTGAATAGATTAGTAGGCTTAAAACTAAAAGAGCTAGAAATGTGCTTTGCTTAAGATCTGCATTTTTCTTCTGTACATGTAATTGGAGGTGTTGAATTCTGAAAAGATATGGGTATGAAGGATTGATGAGAGAAATCTTTTGTTGCACTTTGACAGGAAATTACAAAGCAAAACTGTAGTCCTTACATGTAATTTCATGGTCTTTGCTGCCCAATAATGAACCTGGCTTGGAGTCTAGAATTTGGTCACCAGAATGTGAATGTTTAACAGTAGATCTGCTACTTTTTGTTAATAGGAGCAGTCAACAGTGCAGTGTAGTTAGTGATGTAGTTATTACTTGATATTTCACTTGATTAATTTTTGTTTTAGATTTTTCTAAACATTCAAAATCCCATATTTCAAAAAACAATTCAAAAACAAAACATTAAACCTTAAAGTCAATTGGAATAATGTAAATGGGAAAAAAAAAATAACGAGTGACAGATTGTTTAAGATGATGAACGTCATCAAAGTACAAAGCTGTTTTGCAGCTTTTGTATTCTACTTTTTAGAATGGTATTTTATCAGCATGTCCTTTTTAGAAGCATATTATTCCTTGCTTGTTCTTTTTGGGTGACATTGATTTGAGGGATAGATTTATGGCAAAAATGTAGTGTTTCGGTATTTAATATCGTGATCAAGTCCATCACATTGCATGTTTAATGTGTTTTTGCCCTCACTGATGTCAGTAAGGGGAAGGTTTTGATTTTTAATATAAAAAAAAATCATGATTTTAATAAACGGGAAGGAAACTTGTATGTATTTAAGCTAAACACCTATAGCAGCACTTGGGCAATGCTTGCAGATTCTGCTGCTGGTTCCTTGATTATCGGTGGTATCACTTGTAATACTGTTGGGGTTGGATCAGTTGATTGAGATGGCCAATGTTTTTCCTCTGAAGGAACTACTTTACATTTGCATAATTTAAGTACCATCTACAACTACACAGCTTTTTAACCACGAAGGATAATTTTCCGTTTCCGTAATATCTAGTACAAAACCCATCAGTCCAAACCGAGGACTAAATTAAGATGATATACAGTAGTATATTACACTTTTAAGGCTACAGTACGATGCTATGAATATGAATATAATTTACCAATCTCCTTCATGATAACAGATTACATTTTTTACAGAAAATGTATGCAGACCATTTAAATTTTTTCTTAACCAATTTTGGCTAATAGAAAAGGGGACCTTCAGTACAGAGATTTTATTTCAGGTGGTGAAATGATTTCATGGGAGCTGGGGATGGGGTTATTAAAAGGGAGATGAAGATATTTGCAATGCAACATTCAATCTCAGTTGGCATGGTTTTGCATTAGCACTCTCTACTCCACATGATAGATTTTAAAAATGAAATGAAAATTTTACAGTAAAACAACTCAGCAGCAGACTTACTGTATTACTGTCATTCTGGTTCTAGCTGAAAATTAATGATCTTAGAGAAACATAACACAACATTGTACATCACGTCTTCACATTGGCCATGTAGTGATCTGTGCTCGTGTTCTTCATGGATAAAGCTTTCATTCAATTGATTTTGAAACTCAGTTATAATTTTTGTTATCATCTCTTTCAGTGAATAACAATGACCCTTTTCAGTATCATCTTCACATATCCCCTCTGAGAGAATAGCGTCACTTTTATGTTTTTAGACTGAAGCTGAGCCGGATCAGTTTAATTGAACAGAGCAACACAAAAATACATCTCAGCAGCTTTGTTATTGTATTCTAGTCCATGAGTTTAAACAATGTTCATTCCGATATCTATGTATGTGATTTGGTGTTTTTTATTTCAAATTAACAATCTATAATATACTTCATTTACAGTGCAGATACAGTATACGTCTTCGGTTTTAAAAGCTACTTTTATTTTGTTCAGGTTTGCCTACGTGGGGACTGTTAATAACCTAAGCACGTGACAAACCAGTAGAAACTTAGCGGTGATTCAAATGTAACCACACAAATTAACACAAAATGATGTTCAGTTCAAAACTGACTGAGCTGTGCATTTAAAATATAGTGAACAGAAAAGAAAAACTGTGACAAGTTACTGTAGATGTCGCAGAATATAGCAGATTCAAATGTATTCCAGCTTCAACCTTTAACAGTAGAATGCCTGAATAAGGGAAAATGAAGTTCCTAACTACTTCCATTAAATTGCAAATGAAGCCCTTCGTATATGAGAAGCCCATCAAAATGCTAATCAGTAGTCTAATATCCTTCCTGAATGTATGCTGTGTATACTGTATATATAGCTCATATTCTTTCCTGGTACTCTGTCAGTGTCTTGTCAGTCAAGCCACATTTCCATCTTAACTTTTGTTTATTTTGTTCATTGTGAATAGGAAATAAAGCATCTGTATATACAGACCCTTTTCATCAAAACAAATATACTGCTTTTGGAGTCTCTCAATCCAGAATGTTATTGGTCAACTGACCCTTTACTTGGATAGGTACAGCAGGCTGATGGAACAGTCTCATTGTGTGAATGTAGGTAAATGGTGAGTCATCAATAGAAACTAACACTCAGCTCCCTCCCAAAAGGGGTTCCATAATGAACAATTTCCTATTATTGGTTTCAGTCTTACTTCATTTACAGCACATCTACTGGTTTTTATCACTGAATGGTCCATCTTACTCAAAAGCAGTAAAAATACTTTGTGGGAGAGATTACTGTGGTTTTGGAAAGCCTGTTGTTCTGTGTGCTAACACGGTGTGTGTTCTGTCATGCTTTGCTCCCAAGAGGTGTTTGCACTCCACATAGGTTTGTGTGGGAAGCTTGGAAAAGCACTCTGGGGATCCTTTCAGTTTGATGAAAGGTGTCATGGAAATGTAGTATTTTTTCATTTGAATAAAATACAAGAACGTGCATGCTGTCAGTTTTTTAAAATAATTTAAAAGAACACTATACCCTGGGAGTCGTACTGTATGGTGAAATTCAGCTCTTTCTCCTGTGGCCTGTACTGACCATTTCATCTACAATGGATGTTACGGGAAAATAATCACACCTGACATACGATGACATTCACCTTATTGAGACCAGTAATAGTTAAAGCTTAATTTGGTCAGCAATACAGATTACCAGAAATCAGAAAGATTGAACAGAGCCTAATAAGTGCTAGCTGGGCTGTGTGCTACTACATTAAGTTGCCAATTGACTATAGAAATTGAAGAGGTGGGAGCACAATGTTTGCATTGAGCCTTGCACATCTGTCATTACAATGTTACATGAGTATACAGTAGTTCTGTTTCCATTAGAAAGATAAAGTATTGGCTTCAACCCCTTGGTTGGCTAACTTCCGTAAAACCTGAGTGTGGCATTCCTGAATGCAGGATTTTTTGCAATGGCTAAGCTAACGCACCATCTATATAGATTGCGTACAAATATTGTATTTTTTGTAGAGAACAGCTATTTGACGTGCAGCTTTTTGATTATTCATATTGTATTTACATTTCTTTATACACTGATTTCTCTTTCAGGCAAATCCTGTTTAAATTTACCCATATGAGGGAGGGTTTTAGACCAAATGCTTTAAAGATCTGGTTCTGCTCATAATATTGATTAAAAGGAACACCATAGTTTGCTCTCTAATGTCTCTAAATTGTGACGCGAGTATTAGCCAAATTACCTTTATTTCTCACATATCCCATTTACTTAAGATTCTGAACAGATGTTGGCTTAGTAAGGTTGGACAAGATGGCTATACCAGCTGTTAGTTAGTTCTGGGAAGGCCCTTCCCATAGATGTGCCTAGCAATGAAATGACAGCATAACAAATAATGATTCCACTGTACTGCATTTACATGCTGGCAGCTGTAGTGAATAATCAGATGATACCAGGCCCTGGCATGTGGACACTCATTTACACAGTTCAGTGGAAGAATGTTTTCAGTTGTTTTCTTTATTTTTCAAGTGAAGTTCTCCCAGTTGCACAATCTGTTCCCGTGTCAAAAGCATTTTAAGAACCATTTACACAGCATAATTTATCAGTTTCTTTTTTTCAGCTTGAATTATTGAATCAAGAGGCAGGGAAAATACTTGAAGAATATTTCCTAAAATTGAGTAGAAAGGCATAAACATGTAGGGGGATAACAATTGAGCGTGTTTAGTTGTTGAATGAATGATACAATAATCATCACCCTGTTTTTGTTTTGGATGACATTAGAATAATTGATAGCGATGAATAAGACGCAGGGAGGTACAGTAAGAAGGACCTTAAGGCTGATGTCTATATGATGTCACTCCATACTGTAGGAGAAATTCCTACCGGTGCTTCTGTTACATCAAGCTTTAGCGAAAAGTTTCTCTAGCAGAAGGTTGCTCAGTCTTGGTCCTGTGGGGCTACCGTCATACAAGTTATGTTGGGGTTTTAGATTGTCAGCACCCTGAGAAAAAAAAGCTGTTAAATCTTTGCAATTAAGTAAACAGTAGAATTGAAACTCCTGCTACAGCAGTCTTGAGCAACATGATAAGATAAGATCACTTTATTAGTGAAATACAATTTCTTGCATTAGGAATTTGTCTTTTCACATACCCCACCTTGCTCTCCATGAGACGCACAGGCACACAGATTGGGGGAGAGAGAAGCTTGGGGTCAGAGCACAGGGTCAGCCATTTATTGTGCACAGCTGGGGTTAAGGACCTTGCTCAGGGGCCAACGGAGTAGGATTCCTCTGTCGGCCATGGGATTTGAACCAGCCACAGGCGCAGATCCTTAGACACAGTGCCACCACTCTGCTTCATGTATGTTTATACATCAATCTTCAGACACTTTCCTGCACTGAATGTTAGCAGACATGTTGAAAGGAACATGCAGTAGCTGACTTTTAGTTTAAAATCTTGGGGTATACATTTGAAGGTTTTGTATGTGAACGGTTGTAACAATACATGGCGATGTATGAAAACTGTACTGTATATTCTTAACTGAAAGTTATTTAAAATACCATGTATTATGAATTCCATTAGCTTTCAAATGTGATCCTGAACTAAAAAATTAAACCAGGACATTGTACATTGTGATCCTGCTGCAAGAAAACATCGATTACTGGCCCTGTACACTTTCATTAATCAGATGACTAATAGTTCATCAAGAAAATAGGCACTCAAAGGAATATAATTCTGTCATGACAAGGGATGATTCACACGTCAGAAAGGTATGTGTCTGTAAGAACCGCAGATTGATGAGAAACAAAATGTCCTTCGTTTGAACACCATTTGTATAACTATAGTTAAACATGTTCTTTCAAAGGTTCTGACAGCTTTTAAATAGGTTCTTTTCATAGTCCAGTATTTTTTTTGTCGGTGAAAGATGCTATATTGCTGGCTTCAGTCATACTTCATGTTGAATAATAGTGCCAATGGGAAATACATCATGTGCAAGCAATGCTTCACAGTCTGTTATCTACAGACAGTGATTGATGTAACATATTCTATGAATCATGCTTTAGTAGAAATAGATGGATTTTTTTTCAAATAACTGTACTGGATTGAGATGGGGTCAGAGGAAATGTCAGTATTTGCCAAGCTGTATGTTGCCCAGTGCACAGGGTTATATACGGACATGATCTAGCATATTTATCTAGATTTTGTATGAAATTAAAATTAAATGATTATATAATAATAAACTTGTAGTGCTAATTTGTTTTGCTGTTTTTGCCGAGAAGAAGCAAAAAGTTTACTTGTCCTTGTATGTAAATGAGTGGTGTTTGTTAAGCAAAATCGACATTGAAGTAAATGTTTTTCCCTTGAAATACTATACCTTTTCTGTAATCAATTCTTTCTACCAGGTCCAGTGCTTTGCTTAGGCCCATATGGTACTTAGTAGTTAAAAAATGTACTGAAATTCATTGTGGAACACAGGAGATTAGACAGTCCCTTTTGGTTCTGAGCTGGATTTTGAAATCCGAATAGCCATTCTGCCCATCTAATATCTGTTTTAAATAGAAAATGTCTATAATACAGATACATTACTGAGAAGTGGGAATCCGCAGTTCTGACAGCCAATCCAGAGATCAGAATGCAGCTTAGATTTGTGTTTGATAAAAGTCTGTAAGTTCAAACATTATACCTTACTTCCTTTGTTCTGCCAGCAACTGGTGAAGCTTGTCAGGAACCTCTCTCGCACAGATGCTGATTATCATTCCAGTGTGTGGCTTCCGTTTTATCCGTATAGATCATTACTTAAACTCAGTCTATCCTACCCACAGATGTCCTGGCACTCTCTCTCAGTGTGGCAATTCCGAGTGAAAGGAAAAATTCTCCAAAAATTGTCATAGCTGAAACCCATCTGCTGATGTTCATTAAAAAAAGGTCATATGCTGTCAATCTTTAACATTATATTTCTATATTTTATTCATAGTTAATGTGGCTGCAATGTGAGATATCACACATAAAGGAACATTTTTTACATTCTTTGAATTGTCACTGAGTTGGAGAACTCTTGAGGCTGAAATGAATGGTTTTGACTGTAATCATCCTTTTCATTGCAAGGGGAATTATTTGGAATTGTTAGTAAAAGCAACCACAGAGATGTATTCAGATTTTTCAGGTTGAGGGGGAAAACACATCTCTGGTGTTTTATAGCTAAAAAAGTATATAGTTAAATAAAAATAATCACACATTAATATATAGTGTACATATGATTTTTAATTTAATATTTTCTAGTGTTGCAAACAAAATTTGTCTTATTTGTGCTCAAAGTATTTTCAGTGATTTCAGAGATCCAGAATATACAGTAAGTATAAAATGGAGAATTTGAGGCTTCTTGCTATCAAAAAAGGACAGGCATACATTTTTAATTTGCCACTGCATACATGATAGAAAATTGGTCCTGGGAGTTAGTCCAAGCTCCTTATTTAATTCTTAGAATGCATAGTTGTCCATGCCTTCAATTTGATTGATAGCCTGTGCTTTGCAGAGCTGAGAGTCATTCACCTTCTTCATAGGGCATCCAGAGAGAATTTCTGCAGGGATTCCACTTTCTTTTTCACCTTGAATAGGGTTTTTGTGGAGGAAGCTTATGTATAATGACTGTCAATTAATCACAGTTAATTCAGCATTAATGTATTCACTTTAGGAGAGAGTGATGGATTTGTTTAGTAGCTCAAAGCAATCAGACTCTTGTGACTTTTTAGGACCTTATAAAATATGATTCAGTCTTTTAAGCACAAAAGCTATTGCAAAAAGGGTCTAGGCTATATTCAGTTGAAAACGTGTTTTTGTCTGTAAAATTAATCATTTACTATTATGGCTTAGCAGAAGATAAGGAGATCTCATAGAGCACAGTTTGGGCTTATACACACAACGGGCTTATTTTGAAGTTTTCTTTTTTTAATTAAAATTAGGAGACGATGCTCTTCTTTTATTTCTATGTAAGCTACAGTATATACAATATGTAACATCTGGACTCTATAATATCTATGGTCTTGAGTACATAAGTGCAGTTGGACATGGAGATAACCAAGCAATCACAATCTTTGTTACTTAAACATCATCTCAGTCATCTCTCTCATTCTGAACAAAACAAGAGTGATACAAAGCCTAGCTCCCTTTTCTGCTGCACGTCTTTGTGTCCCTATCTGGAAGTCAGGCAGCTAATCTGCTTGCTGACTAAGACAACATAAAGCACTCTCCGTGCTCAGTTTATAAATGAGAATGGCTCATTCCTTACTGATCTCATCTCTCTCCTTGCTTTGTCTTTATTTCTCACTCCAAACCACTGGCACAAACCTCTTCACCATCCCTAAGTCAAATATTTGTCTTCCTCCTTTATAGTTTGGGGTTTCAACTTTTCATCCTCATGGCCACATCAAGTGACTGATTGGTTGTTAAATGCCTATTAACATTTTTTTAAAATGTCAATAAAATTAAATCTTATACCCGCCTGGTATAATCTTTCCAGATTTGACTCTTCAACAATGCTTGCTGTGCCATATATTATTATTAATATGGACTAACTATTGGAGATAGTAGGTCCTACTGGGATTTTTATTGTGTGATCAAAAAAATCACTTGATTTTATTTAAATTAGAAACTGCATGAATTAAAGGCAACAGTCCTTTCAAGTTTTGCAATGAAGGGATGGTCAGGCAGTTTTCTTTAGATACTGAATTATTGCCAAAAACTATCTCCTACACTTTATCTCTTTGACTTGGACATTAATTTCTCTGCCATGCCATTGAACTTGCCATTTTGTGCCATTTTGCCACAAATTGAGCAATTGATAGATTGATGTGAGAGACTTGTGGGTACTTCACTTGCTTAATGTGATCTGCACTTACATACAGTATACTGTATATCCTTGTAAAGATATGCAATTGCTTTAGGAAGCCCAAAACCATTAAAGTCATGATGTTGAACACAATGAAGCAACATTTCATAACTTAAATTTAAACTTTCAGAAACCGTGCTGATTCCTGTTTTGCCCAGAGGTGACTTGTTTGTCTCACACATGAGTAAACTCTTTGGAGGAATGACTGCCTCAGTGCAGCCTGCCCTTTTCCCTGTTAGTCAGCGGGGAAATGTGGCTTATCCCTTGTCAGTGCAGCTTGGCTGTCAGGCATAACAATGGCCAGCCACTTCCTCGTTCAAGATGGAGCACATGAGGAGGGGGGCCATCTCACATAGCACTCCTGAGGAAATGAATGGAAAATGAATTATCGCATTGAACTTCAGAAATCCGCTGCACTGTTCACTAACAGACCATGCATGCCGTGCTAAATATACTCTGTTCTAATTTTAATAAATTGAATTATCCGATCGTTTTTTGTACGTACCTAAAAAAATACTGAATGTTTTCTGACATTAATGTTATGCTATTTTGTAGTTTTCTTCACTTTTTGGTGTTTTACGTTCTATTGGTGAATACATTGGCAAGCCACTTTTAACCACTGTTTTTAAATGTAAAGATTGACGACAAATTTAGCGCCATTTACAAAACTGAGGGATTTTATAGTGAAGATGGAAAAAAGCCATTACGCTATTGGGATTTCATTAGGAGTTTTGTATCTTACTTATTGTATAATACAATTTAATTGGTGTGTATAGTTGTTGTTATTTTGATTGGATAGGCCATATATTATTATTAATATGGACTAACTATTGGAGATAGTAGGTCCTACTGGGATTTTCTCTTAGAATCCCAAAGGTGTTTCTTGTAGAATTACAAAGGAAAGCCACAGTGTTGTGTGCAGTTTTATTTTTATTGTGTGATCACAACTTTACACTTGTTTTTCCAACAAAAGATCTCTTCTTGCCCAGAAACACATGTGATGTCTCACTGAGAATCTTGTTACTGCAACTTGTTTCAGTGCTGTTCATCATATTAACTCTCTGTGCTTTTGAGATGCTCTGTTCATTTGTAAAGTTTTCTCCAGTTCCTGCAACTGACTCCATACCGTATATACAGGATATACATGGATGTTCTTGAGTGTATTTCACTTGTCTGCATACCATCTGACAAAAAGAATTACTGCACATAGTTACTTTTTGTACAATCTGATACAGGTGCCAACTTTCCCTGTGATGGAGTTCTGTTAAATTTTTCAGGATGTGAAAAGCCCTTGTGATATTCTCTCTTTGTGACAAATTGCACTTAACAATGAATGCTATTGAAATACTAAATGTGTTTACACAGTACCTGTGTTTAATAGCACAGCATGTTCTTAAATAGCAGGGAGTGTGAAAGTAAAAAAAATGATTGGCTTCACTAACAGATACTGTACTATGAATGTAACCTATAATTGCAGAAGTCTTTGTAAGGTTTAAGTGGAAAAGTCCAAAAAGCTTTCTGCAGAAGATAAAATTGAAATAAAGGCTAATTCTTTGACCAGAAGCCTCTGCTGCCAGATCTTAAGTCAAGAAAAATGTGCATGAAATAGAAAGTCTTTCTCCATTTCAGTAACTGTCACTTGTAATAATATGTTCTTCAGTCAAAAGATCCTATTATATTTTGTTGTCCTTCTTAAGTTAGCAAATATGTTCTTTTGATAAGTGTTTCGTGTCTCTGCTTAATATTTAATTTAATAACATCTACAGGTGTTTTTTCGGATATTGGTATGCTCTTCAAAATAAACCTGGTGTCTTAGTAAATCCTAGTAGCTAGAGACCTATTAATTGTATGATCAGCTGAATGTATTTTGAATCTAAATTCCCATTGCTTCCTGTGTTACAATCTCTGATTGGTTCCAAAACTGAAAAAATGTTCCCCCAGACACCTAAACTTTACATTAATACACCACAGAAGAGTACTAATTAGGAAAACAATAACATTCCTGATTAATTATTTGAGTAACCTGTTTAAAGTCATTAGTTGAAGCATAAACAATAGGTAGGAAAACAATAACACTCTTGACCAGCCCAGAAGAGTAAAAAATCTGCTCGTTAAAATCAGTAGGATAGCAGTTTCTTGTATAGCAAGGGATTATTATACCAAATATATTTTGTCTTTGGTAATAACCACTAACATCTCATTTTTACTTTTCATTGGCATGCCATTGGCTTTGTTCTTGTGCTTAAAATGATTTATAGTGAGAAATGTATGTCTGCTTAATGCCAGGGAGAGTAATTGAGTAGTTATTGATAAATTGGTGTATAACTGCAACAGTACTACCTTAACGTCATTAATTTAGACTAAGAATTAAAATGTTTACCTACGTAAGCAAAATCGCTTTGCTGTAAATACCCAGATAATTGTTTAAAAGCTGTTGACTATTTCATTTTAATAAGAACCTTTGTAAATGGAGAACTGCAAAGACAAATTGTGCTTATAGTAATCATTGTCAGACTAGGTTATCAACATGCATTTTACAATCCAGCAACACTAAAATATTGTTAAAACACCTCTTTTATGTGTTTAAATTGAGCAACACCTGTTTGAAGCTTATGCGGTCATTTATTACATAGGCTCAGACATTTGAATTGGAAAGTTGAATGGCGATAAATATCAAATTTGAGTTGAATTTGCTGAAGAGGTTTTAGACGGGAACAATATCAGTTTGTAACCACCTTCCCATAACTTTAATGTTAATATTAATCAGAGCAATATACTGTACGTATGTTGAGCTAAGATGGAGCACACATGGATGTTCCTTTGCTTTTAAGTCTGCCAGTGTGCTGGATCTAAAGCAGCAGTGTCAGAGATTAAAACTCAGGTCACCATTAGGGGGCACACAGCTGTATTATTGTCAACTTTAAAGTTATCAGTTTGAGAACAAATTGGCAGTCGGGTGACAATCTTGATTTTTGCAGGATGTAACCATGTCGTTAAAATGTGTGTGATTACAAGATTGTACTGATTGTGTGACGTTTTGTAAGGTGGCACCACAGCTGAAATTACCTATTAAGTGTGGAGTTAATTGGCCATAGGTTTTGAAAAAGAGAGTATATCAAGAAAAATGCACAGCTTGTCAGGTACAAATCTGACGCACATCTGGGTCCTAATGGAATCTGCCCCATTTCAGTTCAGTGGGTGTAGTAGCACGGAAAGGAGGATTTTGAAAAGTTTTTCAAATACAGTCACCATCTTGGTTGGCATAGGATCACTGTTTTTGCTACATGCCAGTTTCCCTGTCTCTACCTGGCAAGTTTGGGAGCTGATCAGCAGCGTGCTGTTCAATCTGGGCCAGTTTGAAATTTGGTAAAGGAAAAAGAAATGGTAAAAAAAATCCTTGCAATCACTGAAGGCTTCAGCGCCTGGAATCCTAATGAATAAGAATCAAACAGAATTGTACGTTTTTAAATCCGAGATTAAACTCTATGTACCTGACTTTTAGTTAATCATGAAGCTGCTCCCAGTACCCGAGTACTGTAATGAAGCAGGAATGACAATGAGGGTTATTCTTTATTGAGATTTAACACAGATTAAAGCTGTAGACTTATCCCTAAGAGGTGGCATTCTAAGTTCCTATGTACAATGAAGTGTGGGTGTTCATAATTCTCGGAGAAAGCCTGTCTGGTATTCTGTGGATCTCCCTGTCCTTCAGGAGGATGAGAGAAGTGAAGTGCTATTTTTACTTTCAGTCAGGGGGGCCAGATCATGTGCACTTTAGAAGTGCTGGCCTCCTGAGAGGTAGGAATGCACTGGTAAACCGGTAATAGTCTTAGATAGGCACCACAGGGGCCCCATGGCCTGCATCTAATGAATAGACATGTTTGTCGGCTTTCATAAGCACCAAGTCCAGCTTTTCACTATTGAATAGCATTCATCTCGTGCTGAAAACTGTTATCCCACACACTGTACATAAAAACATGAAAGCTTTTCAATTGGTGCAGAATATACAGTATTTTTCTAAAAAAACAGCACCCAAGGAAAACAAGACAGAGCTTTCTGCAGTATTTCATTCTTTATCAGCAATGCATTCTTGTTTCTCTAAAATCAGTTTATATTAATGCCACATTCAATGCATGATCCACACAATGAATCGTGTCTGCATGCTGCTGTTTTTTTCAGATTCCATTATAGTAAAGTTCTATCGCTTCCATTATTGTGTTGTGCTTCTCAGTGGACTGTTTCAATTGATCTTGCAATATACAGTATAGAGTTTTGATAGCTTATAAAGTTTTGTTTGATTAAACCAGTCCTATTCTTATTTTTCATTGCACATTCTATGGATGGGGAAATCGTACATTGGTAGTAATCAATATTGACTTAAACTCTAGGTTATAAGGGCTCCTGCTTTGTTATTTGAAGTAAAAAATATTGAGATCAAAGAGGCCCTTTTATCTTAGCAGTTGTGCAAAATCTCATTGGTAAGAGACTGTTTGTTGTTGAATTTTGAAAATATGATCTTAACTTCACATGTGATTTTCAGATATACCCCCCAGAATATACTGTAGTTTAAATGCTTATGAGTGGGTGACTAATACTTTTGAAATAGTCTATGGCCACCTCCAAAATTAAACAAGAAACCCATAGTGTGAAATCATCCTGTATATTAACCTAATTCTGTCTTCTGTCTGAATTCCAGAATTACTGGAGGAGAAAATTAATTTACAGGGGTCCCAGACATTTAGAGAGTAGAGGATTTTATTTGCTCTGTGTACATTGGGATTCTTATTTGTGCCGTTCTTTCAAGACATGTAGAGTACAGCAGACAACACAGTACAACTGTACTGTGTACTGTGTATTGTACTGTAGACAGTACATTACAAAGCAGTAAATAATAAATAGTGGCTGTATGTACAGAAATAGTGACAGTGTGTATGAATTTGAAGAAGATCTGTAAATTAAAATATAAAATATCTGTGATAGTAGATAATCCTTTTTTGCATTATCTTGGTAACATTTTCAGGCCCAACTACTACTACTACTACTACTACTACTACTACTACTACTACTACAGCTACTAGCCAATTTCTGTAATCTCAGAGTAGGCTATAATTGCGAACTAAAGTATAGATAAACCAATATTAAGCAACTTGAAGAGTGACCTTCATTGTAGACATACTTTAATGTGAAACCAAGAGGCAAATTAATTATCTGAAGCGAAACCAGATTAAAATCCTTTAAGTTAGTTTTAATGACTATTTAATGTATCTGCGTACATCACACAACAGCCGATTTAAGGTCTTACTGTCATGAAGATGATAATATTAAGATTACACAAAAGGTTGCAAATAGGAGAAAGGCATTCTGCCCACTTCTTTGGTTACTAGTAGGTGATTGTTGCAAACCATTTCAACCAGCACTTTGTTTTTTAAACAGATGAGTCAACTGAGAACTCATTTGTATTTATGATGACCTGGAGAGTATCTGTGTGTAGGTAGCAGGCCAATCTGAGTCAATTATTTAGCTCAAGGATATGGTAGCATTTCATCTTTGAACCCTCATCCCTCCAGTCCTAACCACTACTCCACGCTGTTTCTAATTTCCACTTGTACTTAGGTCTTCAGTTGTGGTTCGTTAAATGCAATATCTTATGCATTATAAGTTTGTATTTTTAAATATTTTAAAATTATATATATAATATTTTTTAATATTTCTGGTCACTTCATTAATGATTTTCCAAAAAGTATAATAATCTGGCCTAACCACATTACTCCACAGGAGCAGTGATATCAAGCACTGGCTCTTAGATTGCTCATATGGCATTTAACGCTTTGTGTCGGTCTTTTCAGTGCAGCACAAGTGACAACTTAACACAGTTGTTTTGTGAAGCACAGAGTTTTCTGAGAGGCTGCCCATCCTTGACCCTAAAAATAGTGCTCTTTGCTCAAACCATAAATTCTTATTATCTCACATGCTGAAAGACCCATTAATCTTTCGGATCTTATTCCTCTCCTCCTTCACTGCTCCTCTCACAGTTACAGTTCATTTTTCCATCAGAATGAAGCACTTACTGTCACGTTACTTTCTGTGTGCTCAAAAAAACTTCCCTTTTAAAGAATACTCTTTATGACATGCTTAGCAGTGAGGGTACATTAGTCCTGTGCCTTGGAGAGAAAATAACTTTCTGAAGACTGAAGTCTGAGTGCATCTACATTTGTGATTAGGTGATGTTTCTAAGGCATCACTAGTATCATGAGTTGTAGTAGAAGAATAACAATAATTACCCTAATTTGTAGTTGAGATTCTAGACACAAGGCTTCTGCAACATTTTACTGAGTACACAAGGATAGTCCTTATTCCAGCCATTAAGATGCTTAGCTTTTATTGTGCGTGTTTGCAGTTATGAATTGTATGTGCTCCTTTGCAATTATTATTCATTTCTGTTTGTATTGTTTTCTTATGAAAGCAATTCCTTAGAACATTTCCAGGTCTTTGTCCCAAAGCAACGTTTTTTAATTAAACTCATCACCCTCCACATATTACTCGTAATGTCAGTTTTTCACCTAAAAGGACGCTACAGTAGATAAAAATGTTTTTGTTCTTGGCAGCAGATTCCAGCTGCTGTACAGTATACAGTATTCCCTTGCTTCGACTAGAAGGATACATGGCGAAGTTAGGAATGGGGCTATGGTGTGGTTTGTATATGAGACGTAACATTGTTGTATGACTAGATTTCTGGGTAATACTGTACTGTGTATTGGAAGGTTTGAAAAATATGTGAATTTTAAATACTGTATAATACTGTATGTGTTTCCCTAATGGGTAAATGAAATGAATTAATTGAATTATTCTAAAATGCTTCTTGTGGACTTCCCTATAAACACTTATAACATGTGAAGAGCGCATAATTGCTCTTGAAAGAAATTTTAATTGCCTAAAATTAAATCAAATTACAATACAGGAGCAATGGTCTGTCAAATATGTAGTAAAAACTTGCACTCTTAAAGCTTTGAGAAAGCTTTAATCAAGGCTTTCTGAATGTGGACATTTTCATGTAGATACAGTAGTAAAATTGCTTAGACATGCCTTTCCAGTTGTTTCTATTGTTTTACTTGTGAAGGTCGTAAAGAGAAGTACACACTCTGTAAGTGTTTAAATGATACGTCATACAGCAAAGTTCGATTAACCTGTCTAGTCAGAAAGTTGCTTTTACTGTTTCTCTTTTTATGTTGTTTTAATAGTGATACTGTAATTAAATCTTGAATTTCAAGTTTTTTCATTGTAGAGATAGTCCCTCCAGCCAACCACTGCAATGTCAAATATTGCAAAGAATTGTTGAAAATGCACAAATCTTGACTAATGAATAAATACTGTAATAGAATTATCTTTAAAATTATACTTATTATGTTTGCCTCTCACAACATCAATTTGAGTTTAGTCTTACATCCACACAGAACGACTTTAAATCTTTTTAAGAGTAGCTCTTCTAAATATAATGCAATCACTATGTCTTTGTCTTTGTGTGTCAAAGTAAATTAATGCTTGTGTTTCTCAGAGTCATACTTTGAGTTTTCATACCTCAGCAGTAGAAAGAGAAAATCTCACTGTTGTTACCTAGCTTTGATGTTTGCTCTTTTTTTAAACTCAAAATTTGTCCACTGCTAATCTGGATTAATGCAGATGTAGCACTGTAAATCTTTGGACAGCTTGGGAAATTAGTAATGCATAATTGCTCTGACAAGATCTTGGGCTTAGTTCCTTAGGGACTCTGTATGGTAGGCCCAATTCTCTGCTGGTTGGGGAAAACAGGTCACTTTGTTACTGAAGTTACTTATCTCTTCTCATCAATGGCTGCTTACTGTGCTAATCACCATACACTCATATCTAACTTAACTAGCTGAGCATGACAGACCACTAAAGCATAATCATGAAACTGTGGCAGTGTGTTTAGTAGAAGATAAAGTTAATCATTGGAAGGCATTGATTTAGGTGGTACTTCTTAATCTTTGGTACTGCAGAAAAATATTTCATGGTTTACAAAACTTGACATGAAGGAGCATTTATATATTCTGGGTTCACACTTTATGGGAATATCTGCAGTCTTTGTGGCCTTTGAGCTCATTCTTCTGTATTGTGTAGTCTAATTGGAATTTTCTGTGGAGTTAATTTGTCCAGTACTGTACTGTATATAATCTGCCCCTAAAGAATGCTAAACAATGTTTAACTGTTATATAATGCTGTATATTTACTAATGCTCTTTGGTGTCTGAAATCAGTAAACTTAAGTGGCATTTGTTTCCTTACCAATATCCTGAAATATTTTATATCTCTCTTTATTAATAAATGCACACAGTACAAAAATAGAAAAATAACAGTTTAAAAACTATAGTTTAAAAATATTCTGTGCAGACCTGCCTTTGGATTAGAAATGGTACAAAGGTCTCAGACGTCGCAACCCGTAGCATCAATGGCAAGGATGCAGCATGATAATTATATCCCATGCTTATTAATGAAGTCTTATTAATGAAAGCTTAAAGAACTAGTAGCCATTGATGAGCATTTCTGGTGGGTTTTAATGCTAAATAGAGGATTATACAAATGTATCATGTCTTCCACTCCCAGTGACTATTCATTGGTCAGTAATAAATAGTTGTAGATACTGTAGTTCATGCTTTTCCAGCTGGCAGGCTTCATCTGGAACAGTGTTCAGGCATGGTAAAAGAAAAAAAGTATTCAAATAGGACCACTGTGTTGACCCATTTCAGGTATTATGGGCTGTAGGAAGCTGATGAAACGCACAATATTTGCTGTTATTTAAATCCATATCTGCTGTTGCAAGTCTAAAAACAGAATAAAAACTGTGAAATGTTCAATCCCCGTGCAGCGGGATGTTGCTTTGAAAAGTGGTTATATTACCTATGTTCCATTGGAATAAACCTTCTACGGTATGGGTTTTGTTTAAAAATGTTTGTTCCTGTATAACATTTACAGTATAAAATTACAGAATGTAAAAAATTCTGTAAAATACTTATTGTTGAAGGGTTACATTTTCTAATTAGTGTGGTATATAATTTGTATTTTGCAGAAATCTTAACCAAATCAAGAACCAAGGTATAAATTAATCAGATAAGGAGTCTTTGTATTAATGATCATTACACTGTGAATATGCTAAGTTTGTGCCCCTTTAAAAGATACAATTACATTTCTTTTTTTAAACTTAAACATAAACATATTACACTATTCAACCTCATCTTAAAGAGCAAAAACTTTTTTTATGTATTGTGACATATAAAAACTGAAAAACCAAGAATTCTGTTATCGAAAAACATATTTGTGCTTTGTAATTTTTACACATTTCCCAGTGCTGTGGCTGGAGTTGTTACTTCAAACTTGGCCCTTTTTCTAACCATCAACTTCCGAAGTCTTAGAAACCCATTAGTTCTCCAAGGCCTTAACACTTCTGTAATCCACACAGGGATCAATTCAAAGGAGAAGCTGGGAAGTGGTTCTGAGCTGTATGAGAGAGCTTTAACATTGTCATTTTATGTTTTCTGATGCCAGAAGTCTTCTGCAGTGTGATAATAGCATCAAGATTAAAATGGCATCACTCTGGGGAACCCTCATACACTGCAAGACAAATCACTGGAATCAGGTCTAAATTTAAATCACCCTGAGGTGTTTTAGACATGCAGTGATCCAACAGCAAGCATAAATTAAAATACAGGACCTCACTGATCACAGTTGATAACTTGTTGCCAATATATTGTAGAGTGCAATAGTTATACCAGATTTAGAATTTTATAGAACAGTCCTCATTTGATGTTGCACAGCTCTGGTATAAGGTACAGTATAAGAATGCATTTTCTTGTTATTCTTGGTAAACATTGATAAAATGTAATGTTGTCACTAAACATAGGCTGTAGTCACAAAACAAGAACTGACTAAAGATAATGATTTGTCTTTGGTTTGAATATCCCCCAATGTGCACTTTAAAGAGACAGTTGCATTACAAAGTTTAGATGTGTCTTTCATCTCTTACAATTCTTTCCAAAATGTACTCCTGTAGCAGGAACACTGCCAAAACAAGCAAAGACCAAAGAACAGGCTTGTCAGAAAACATTGCCTAATTGGAGAGCAAGAAAGGATTCAAGACAGCTGAGCAGCCTTTTTTCCCCCTTTGTTTTAATGTTTCATCAAACGCCAGAAGACTGAATAAGATGGACTTTCTGTCACTCAGACTTGGTCTTTATCGCCAGGTGCTCATTGCTGGTAAACCTGACCTGGTTGTTAAGAACACAGCTGCCATGGCTATAATAAAGATGAATGTAGGCTTTGCTGCTGGACTCAGTTCAAGACAGTACACATGTCTCCCCTGTTGTTACTCATTGTATTGGACTACTTCAAATAGCATGCAGCACCTTTTTTTGTGGGGTGAGTGTTATCTGTCAGAGAAAAATGTTTTGCTGTTATATCGGGGAGTCAGGAAACCACCCCTTGCAAAAAAAATCCTAGCAATTATTCTCATATACAATAATACATTTTTGCGGTTATTAAAATAACGTAAATGACGTTTTTTATGCATGTTAAACTCAATCATATGATAGATGAGATGTTCCCTTGAATCTTAAACAACTGATCATGCAGTTTAAAGAAGACTGATGCATTTCTCATTTCTTTTAGATTTGAAGATTCTTTTAAAGTCAGATTTCATTAAGAAGTCATTCAGTATCGGCTTTCCTGTACCCTAAAACTGTATATATTTGAGTATTATTGTGTGACTGTTAAATGTTAAGTTACTGGGGTTTTCCATTTCAGAATTAAGCTCCACAGAAGTTTACCTGGAAGTGTTATCGATTTATCATAATATAGACATTTTTACAAAGTACTGCATATTCAGTATATATTCTACTAGACATTAAACTAGACATTTAATTTATTCAAAGACCTTAAATAAATGTATTGATTTATTACAAGTCTGGAACACCACAACAATGTGGTGAGTGCCAGATTCAGGATTTTCATGCTGATCAGGATGTCCGGTTTAGCTTTTGATTTTCTGTTATTGTGTCAGGTCCCTCACCGAACAGCAAGAGTGTGGGAATTCATTACTGTTTCATTAAACACTCCTTTTCTGTGCAATTTGTCTTCACCTCTACCATTGACTGTGTCCATCAGCAGCTTACAAGTAGCTTCTTCTCATTTTTTTTTCCAGGTACTTCCTACATTCAGGTAAAATGCTTGGTTTGATTAAAAAGTGCATTTCTGAAGTGAAAGACATTCAGGGAGTATATATCCGTAGTGTGATCAGGGGATGGAGCTTCAGACGGGGGGGTTGATTTGTTTTTATAAAGAGTGCACTGTAATTAAATCACCCGCTTGGTTGAACCTGATGCCTTAGCATTAGGATAATGACCAGATGGTAATCGGCCACCCTGCTCTCTTCTTGGTGACACATTGGGCTCTTCAATTTGCTTTACTGTGGTGTACAGCTGTGACTGTACTTTCCTGTCGCTCATGCTCATGCCCTTGCAGTCAGTGCTGCCCATGGTAGCTGATGTAACTAGGTCAGGCTTTTCTTCACTGACAGCCCAGTTTCTCTCCCTTCGTATTTGGGCTCACCAGGGCTACTTTGGGAATGACATGAATATCTCATCGTGCTACGCTGAAGTGGTTTCTAAAATAGTGGCTGTTTATTTTACAGTGTCCCTTGTCATTTCTGATTAAGGCTCAGGTGCTAACAACTCTTCTCCTATCCACGAAAAGGCCTAGTGAACCATGTAAGCAAACATGTAAGATAACGATTGATCACTGCTTCCCACACAACAGCCTGGGAATTTGTGGTTAAGGAAAAGACCTAGTTAACTAATTGACACCATTGGTTTTTCAATATAAATGTCAACTTGTTTAATAAGTCTGACCAGGCAAATGCAGGATTTAAGGCAGTTGAACTAAATCTGGTTTAATATTGTTTTGTTTTCCCATAGTGGGTTAGGATTTTGGGCTTAAAAGCTAGAGCAGCGAGATCCTGCTAGTGCCATTTTACATTTCTCACAAAATTACAAAAATGTTAATAAAAATGTGTATGGAATGTGAAAAGGTTATTTCTGATGAAAAGGAAATTCATTTCCCAGGACTTACTGCTCCTTTACAGGTTTGCAGTTTGCACACTTTAATAGAGCTAGCATCGAATACTGACTTGAAAGCCTAACAAAAGCATTTTAATTTTAGCCTTTAAATGTCATACGGCATCACTTTCATAAAAAATATTCTCACCAACATTTTCGGCTTCTTATGTATATATCTGTTTTTTCTCATGTTTTGTTTCAGATACTTTAATGGGGTTTTCTACAAACATCTCCTGTAGCAGATCTCGATGCACTTTGTTTCTGTTCTTGATCTAAGACTGGAGAGTGGCTTGCCATTAGAAAGCGAAGTGACACAGAAGATTTCCTTGCAAAGTTCTAAAGAATTGAGAGTATGTAAAATAATCAGTATTGCGCAGGAAACGGGAAAGTACAGTAGCAGATAATGTAAGCAAAAGAGGAAACCAAGAAAATCGGTTCCATTTTTGAGTTGTTACTATAAAAAAACAAGTTAATTTTTGTCTGTGACTTAGAAGGCATGTTTAGTTCACTTCTTTCACTTCTAAAAACTAAAGTGCGCAGTAATTTTGAATGATCTACAAGCTAGTGCTGTCTTGCAGACGTTTGCTCCTGAGACGCATTCGTTAAATGAGTTTCCATTGTCAGTGTGAATCAGTATCAGAATGGAACGTGCTGCCAAAATGCACTATTTTTCAAAAGCAGTAAGGGACATGTCAACGTATAACTTACGATGAGAGTCTTATTAGTAATGGTGAAACAATTATTTATCCTGCTCTCAGTACAGCCTTTAAGAGTTTCATTAAGCTCTCATTTTAAGTAGGTTTATAATGGTGAAAGTGCCCAAAGGTCTTTTAAGGCAACATTAATAGTTTGTTTAAATAAAAGTGCCGGCTTACATTCAATGTCAATTATTGTAATTTTGTCTGTCTAAATGCTGTTTTTTTTCTAACTGACAAGTTCTAAGGTTGTTTTTTTTTTAAATTCTGCTCAGGAAGTTGCTATTTGCTTACAAGGAAAAACAATGTTAAATTTCTCACCCAAGACGTCATTATGGTGAGGAACTTTTATGCCAGCTGTGCCTTGCACCCCTCTCCCAAGCAGACTTTTTCTTCTCTGAAAATGATTATAGATGTCCTCCCCACACACACATACCAGTTTGCATGTTTTCATGTCCTGTGCCTACTGTATACTTTCTTAACTTGAAAAAAAAAATGTTCACTATACTCCCACAAATCTGTGCTTTATTTTCTCACTACTGATTCTGCTGGTGCTTTTCGGGTGAAATTACATTTTCATTTTGTGGTCTCGGTCTTTTTGTTAGAAAGGTCACATAGAAACAAAATTATAAATACCATACATTTTGCAGTTGAGAGAATTGTTTAGGTCCCAACCACTACACAGCAAAGTTGTGCCTAATTGTCCTGGTCTCCTGACACGAAAGATACCCAGTTTCCCTTCTTTCCTGTAATAGTCAATAAGAAGAGTGTAAAATAATGATGGTGGTAGTTTGGTATTCCTCAATGGTGTGCTTTGGGTTTAAATGTCAGGTTGGACATTGGTATTGTTCACTTAAGCAAGGAATAAAGGCACTCCATTAATGAGAATTTGTCTTCAACTGTGTTTTAATTATGAAGAAGTTTTTTTTACGCTTGCAAAGGTCACTGAAGCAGATAGACAACCTGATAGTTTAGGTCTGAATGCAGGTCTTCAGATTAAAAAAAATATATTAATGTGAAACATTGAAGACATTATTAATCACAGGAGGTTCCAGTAGCAAAACACCACTGGTTCTTTTTGTGACTGTGCACAGTAACTAGTTCAGTCTTGCCATCATTGTCTTATTTTAACACAAAAACTGAGCTCTGACTGTGACTATTTTTAGACCACTTTTAAAAATAGCTAATTCTCTCCCTCTGCTTTCTAAGCAAACACTTTTCTGTTCCCTTTCCGGTTGTATAATTTCTGTTTCTAATCTTGGAGGTCTGTTGTGGGAAGTTTAAGTGGCAAGTAAATGAGTTTTAGTTACATCTATTGAAATGTTTTGTTAACTTCCATAGGGAGTGGGGGTAGCATCTGTTGGCCCAAGAATATCTGAAAACGTTCTACATGGTGATCAATTTGTTTTGAGATCTGTTATTTTGCAACAGAGAGAACGAAAACAACAGGTAGCATTAGCCCAGATGCATAATTTTCAAATCACTTTAAGACCTGCTGTGTGTGATGTTTGCAAAGTCTTGTGTGATTTACAGTATGCACAAACATGAATATGATCTTGACGTGTTGTTTAAATGACCAAGGAAAAAACAAGATCGCCCTGCCCTATTGTAACCGATTATCTTGTCATTGTATTCAATACACTATTTTTAATTAATAAACAGTGGCCATACTCTGACCTGATTTGATAACTAGATTAATATGATCTCCTCACTGAAGACACACAACATCATGTTACAACATCAGGCTCTTTGGGTGATCAGGACCTTCTTACTTGAGCTTTGAAAGATTTAAAAAAAAATTCCTCACCATAAATCTATTGAGGAATTTTCACCTTTAGGGTCTCTGTTGGATAAACAAAGATTGAAATGGAAAAGACAGCTTGGTAAATATCTAAGCAGGGTATAGATGTTAAGTTCATCGTAACTCATTCCAGCATTACACTCAACTGTTGTTCCCACAATCAGCTCAGGTGCACAATGTCCATGGATGATAGTTATTCGAAAGGGAAGGGGATGTACAAGTTTCTGATTTGTTAGAGTGTTCGGCTGCATCCGAAGTGCTCATGTTCATGTAAACCTGCATTATTTAAAAAAGATCTTCTTCACACCTGGTTGGGTTTTAAATTGCACGTCTCAGTAGTTTACTTATCTCATGACTCATGTCTGTATGATGGTCGCTTGTGGGTCCTGTCTGAAGGACGCCCTTGAAAAAATAATTATATTGTGAATCAGTGCTTTAACAAGAAAGCTTTGCCTGGGTTGTCAGAAAACAAAAGGGTCATTAGGGTGTTTTAAAGAGGCTGTTGATACCCTACAAGCAGCATAAATTGCAAATTTGGAGTGTTCCTTTGCAAAGGTAGGTGGGTCTGAAGCACCGGAGGTACAGTATGCTGTTTGTGTGAATCGTGTTGTGGAAGAAAAACACTGCTGATAAATTTCAGTTTCCGTAGCTCATCATCTTTATTTCCTTAGAGATTGTGCCCTGTGATTGTTTAGTTTTGTTTTTTAAAAGCTCTTGTGAGTTTTGATGGAGAAAACACCAGTATAAATATTAGAAACGTTTTTTTCAGAAGTCGCATGTCTGTCATACCGTAGACGTTCATGGCAAAAGTACCAGAGATACTTTAATATTAATTAAAGGAAGACCTAAGATGTGAAGCCCAGTTATTTATAGTATATGTACACAACTGGAAGCCATATAATGACACTCATACAGTTAATAAATTATTGCAGCTTTGAAAACAATGTTCTTGAATTTTGTTTTATTGCAACGTTCTTTTCATCACAATTATGCTTTTCTGAAAGTTTATTACAATGCAGGATAAATTATATCAAACGGCCGTTTTATTAATAGTACACATATTAGTGGTTAATCTATAGGTGTTGTCTGTGCAACTGTGATATTATGTGTTTGTAAAAAAATAGTATATTCTTTATGATCTAATCAGGTTGAGTTATCTGATAATTACTACCATAACTATCATCAAAGAGATGTTAGCAGTTGACAATTCGCTATGGGAATGCAGAGCGTTTGAAGACTTTCACCAGATTGTTTTAATGTCTTCAAATAGGTCATCTACAAATATCATATCACATAAGGGGTAAAGCAAAATCGGGAAGCCAGCAGCCACCAACTCAAAGGTTTTGTGCTTTTACGTAAGACAAAGGGATAGAAGTATTACAGAGTACACATACTGTCTTTTGCATTGCCAATGAAGGCTGAAGGCAGGGAAATAAAGTTCAGATTTCTACAGAGTCTAGACTTCATCCCACCTTGTCATCTTTTTGTTAACAAGGTGTGAAAATGTTGATTTGGACCAGGTAGTTTGGAGAGTCTGAAACTCTGTAATTGCCTGTGCAGCTTGCAGACTTCTTCTCAAGCCCCAGGCCTCAATCTGTCATATAGCCTGGGTTTCTATAACAGACAACTGTGCATCTGTTTTGATAAATAGCACTCTCCTCCCCTAATGCTGGACTTTTTTATCCACAGTGGAATTCCAGGGAAGAAATGTGGGACCATTATTTTGTCAGCAGAGGAACTGAGCAACTGTCGGGTCAGTACCAATACTTTCTCTGCCTTGTGCCTCTGTGAACAAACACCTGAAGCAAAGTTTTGTACAAAACTTGTAATATGTCTGAAACTTGTCTCTTTATTTCCTCGTGTGTAATTAATAATTTCTATTATTATACAACTGGAATACTTAAAAGGACATAAAGGGGCAAGAATCTGGGATACAGTAAACTGTACTGTTCCTCCTCTTCATTGTTTTCATCCTAAAAAATACTTAAACTTGTGTTGTAAGTGCATCAAATGCATTTTCATTACAGTATACTAGCTCGCAAGAGAGTGTCTTTTAAGGCTGCCTGTCTGTACTGGAACCTACTAAAGAGATGCCATTTATCAAACCATAATGGTATGGAAAAAAACATATCTGTCATTTCTATAGCAGTTGCAAATGACCTACTATAGAGACCGATAGCAGCCCTTTACGATTCTTTATCTGGCTATGCTATACGGTATGTCAGGCAAAAAAAAACAAAATAAGCTGAGATTTCGTTTGTTTCATCTTCATCATCAGCCAAATCCCAGATAAAAAGTGTGGTGTAGCCAACCAGCAAAACGGTTTCCAAAATGCACTGTTCTAGCATTATAACAATATTATGCTTTATGCTGTTTATATAACTGTCTTAGTACAAATAAGCACTTTCACTTTCACCCAATGAGAGATTATTTTAGTTAACTGGTGATAAAATATTGATAGATAAAAAAAAAATGTTTTCAGGAATGTTTACAGGCATTTGGAACATTCAACGGCTCTCTTTAGTTTGTTTCTAAGAATGTTTGTTTCCGGGCAAGGTACAAGTGAAAATAACTTACAGTGTCAATAGAAAAAACAACATTCAAACCACATCTCCTGCCTTTATTGTTCATGGTTACGTATTGCATATAAAGAAGCCAATTGCATTTTGCTATTTTTCTTATAATTAGAAGAATAATGTTTTCTGAGTTGCGCTCCTGCGGAAGTGAAGCTATCACTACATTTTTCTATTTGTGAGACTACAGTATGTTTCAGAACCAGCAGGGTGCTTTTTGTTGGACAACAATCTATATTGGCTACATGGTTATAATTTTCTGGTCTCTGTAAGAAGTCACACCAGCTGAGACTGAAGAAAATTGCTCTAGGCAGGACTGGCAGCGGGAAAGATGTGGGAAAACAAGCAAACGTTCTGAGAATTTGAGACCAGCTGTTCTCATTTTGGCTGAATAAATAAGGTAAAAAAAGTTAAAGGATTGTCAAAAAAAATCATGGTGAATCCCATGTATAGAATGTGATAACATTATTTGCATCATAGAGCTCTTCATCGGTACCTCATGCTAATATTTTGCCTAATAGCATATGTCTATTTAAAGCATGGGATGAACATCAAATCCAGCATTCAGACATTGTGATAGGTCAGCATTCAGTCTGTCTAAAAGCTTTTGCCATTTTTGCTGAAGAGGGGCTTATGTAAAGAATGGTAGGCATTTTCCTAGACTCCTGGTGTGTCTGTTAGTGTGTATGTTTGCAAGATGCCAGAAACATTTCCGAAAGAGACTGCAGAAGTCTTGTGAGAACAAGGTCACCACAGTCAACAACAAGACGATGAGCAGGCCTTTAACCTTACACTGACATAGTAATTATGCAGCTGTTTTAGAACAGAATCTGAAGCAGGACCTCTTGACAGACCTATAGCGCCTGTGTCATTGCAAGCAATCAGAAATTAGTTACATAGACATGGACCAGCTGGTTGTGTCCAGTGACAGCCAGATCATTAAGTGACCATGGGCATGAAAAACATGACCTTGTCTATTTACCTACTATAACTAAAAATATTCAGTCAAATCCCGACTGTTCTCTACATGTCCTACATTTTTAGCAATCTGTGCAGGGATGTATACCCCTCTTTGCAATGCTAGGGTGGTGCTGTCTGTCATTAGTTTTTGCTGCATGTGGACAAAGATTTGTCTACACCTGCACACTACTTTATCAGTATGGCAGCAACTGAGAGAGTGGCACAGTTGCATTATGTCTCAGAGACTTGAAATAAATTAAGATTAGCTGTTGAAATCGAGAATATCTAAGTTTCATTTGAAATAAAATCACTCTCCGTATGTGTAACCATGATGAGTCAGCTTTGCCCCCACTAGGATTCAGTCACGCTCATGGACAAATCCGGCTTCAGAGCCACATGGTGCCACTGCTTAGACAGCAGAGGATTCCTCCTGCATCACCTTCTGTAACAGAATCAGTGCCACTAAGGCCCAGTACACAACCACGGTACATGTTTACTTCAATAATCACAAGTTAGATGGGTTGGATGTTATAAAAATGTCTGTTCTTTAAAATTTTGAATGTGTATTGAATTTAACTAGAGTCATTTTCCATATTTGTTTGGTGAATTTCTTATTTAATAATGGTTTTGCTTTATACTGTAGTGAAAGATGTACAGTATTATGAATCTCTAGACATTACTGATAGAAACAGTAGGTTAATTACAGGTGTAAAAATATAGTGAGTATTTCATTTACATTTGTGGAGTAGGGGAATGTTAAGCAAAATAAGGAGTCTTGAGTTTAATTCACATAAAAAGCAAAGAAATTGAACTTGCTGTCCAAAACAAAAGAAATCTGTTAACACATAGTGTAATCTTTTACTTTACAAAATCGAGTATTACTGAAGGAGAAACTGCAGTTTTTCCTGTTATAGACAGGAAAATGGTTTAAACATACACTGATCCCGGGCTATTGTTACAGTAGCTTCTGGTCAAACTAACATTTTTTCAATCAGCAATGGACAGAAATGATTTTGGTCTTTGTAAAGTATAATGACATCCCAGTGCTCTGCCATTTTATTCATCATTTCCATTTCAATTTAATTGGAGCTGCTGTCTGTCCATTGTAATCCTTCAAAATGCCATGTTTTGAAGGAGAGGCCTTGAGACAACCTTAGTGGAGATGTCCTTTTCCTGTTCGTAATCAATCTGAATGACTTTCAAAGTGTTTTGCTATAGTGTTCAGCACGCAAAGATCACTTAATTCTCTCTGAGAGACTTAGCCTTCCAATTTATATCTATTAGTCTTCATATAGCCAGGCTTTCATCCACCAAACTTGTTTTGCTAGAAAACTAATGTATGTCTATCATGGTATTTTTCATGTTTAATGAGCTACTTGTAATAAACGGTCCACACTGCTTTCAGTATTACACTTAAAAAAACATATATACAGTCTATTGCATACTGTGTATAGCGGTAGTTATTACCTGCTATGCCAAAAGTAAATAGAATTTATAAAAGACCTTTTTGCAGGCTTTCTGCTTGTTTCAGATGTGATTTAAATGTGGGGTACAGAATAGCAGATGAACAAGAGATCACGTCAGTAGTTTGGTCAAAGTGACTAGTATGTAAAACCTCACATAAAAATAAATGGAATGCAAAAACACACCTTAAGGATAACACACTGTAAGAGTTCACATTCCACCAGACTTCAACAGGGAAACGCAGAGATTAGTTTCTTCCATCCATTTCCTAACCAGTCTATCCAGTTCTGGGTCACAAGGGAGCCAAAGCCTAACTCGGCAAGCAGCAATTTCGTATTTCATATTTAATGCTTCTAGATCTTTACACAAGTTAAACTGAATACTTAAAATGAATTAATTATCTCAATGTGGTTCAATTTGAAAAGATTTGGGGTTCACAGAAATATATTTCAGATGTGAATTAGTGGTACAGCCTGAACATGTACCGTAAGAAAGATAAAGCAAATTTAACAAGCCCTTGGAATAAGCATGTTGCTAAGATACCAACATGGCCTACATCATAACAAGCTTTGACATTTCTGCACCTGAATATTGGCTAAACATAGACTTTTGGATGTTTTGAATAACATTTAAAAACACCAGGGAGGAGAAAACAAAAATGTTGAATGCGTTTTGTTTGTCATTATACCATGTTAAATGGATGGAGAGTGTTGCTATAATATCTACAAATACGTGAGAACTGTTCAAGAAAATAACATGTTTTGACCCTTGACTTCAGTTCACTGCACACAAAGGGAGGAGAGAATGATTATTATTTGAGACAAAGTGCTTCACAATTATTTAAGCCTAATGTTACAGCGTGGAAAAGCAACAAGAAGGATACAAGCACACAATACAGTATGTAGAAAAATAAATGATATCGCTGTACTGTGTACAGTGTGTCTTAATGTTGTCAAGCAATCATTTCAATGGAAAGCAGGTAAATATTGTAATTCATGAGATGTGCATTAATGTTGCTTGAAAACTAATGCAAACATTGTGGTGGGATCAAGAGGTACTGTATGAAGAGCTATGATGGAGACAGGTAGACTTGATGAATGTTTCTGAAGAGGAGGCACTTTCTAGAGGGTGGATTTTGAGTTGCCACCCTTGTTTATTTCAAAAGGAAATATATTTATTGCTGGTTTTATACTAGGGTTTAGTCCCTAAATAAGCAAAACTGTTTCCAACCCAGTGGATCTGACAGTCTGACAGTGCAATCGCATTCCCCCTGCCTTGGTCTGTCAGGAGAGGCATAGCAACATTTGGCATAGCTGACAGCTTTTGATCAAAGGAGGCCCAGGGCTGCGATCGCCATGCCAAAGGCCGCAAACAAACCATGAAGATAGGCTGTTGTGCTGCATATAAAATCTGTTTATTTCCAGGTAAGCGCAGACATAATTGTGCATCCAATGCTGCATCCATGTGGAATTGCACTTTCCTAGGATCGTGAGCGCTGCCTGCTCTAGAAATCAAACTGGTACCAAGGGGAGGATTGCAGAAAAACATGGAATATTTCATAGGAAAGAATCAAACGTCATTCCTTCGCAAAAGCCCATTTTAATGATCTTGATAAAGAAAATCACTGATTTTATTGTATAGCTCATCATGCAGTCTGAAAATTTCTCGTGTTCGATCAAGACTGAGGACAGCTACTATATATATATAGTGATGTACTATAGGTTAAAAACTCTTGTAAAAAGATTGTTAGCACTCAAGGCTTTTGCCTACAAATAACATTAAGTGAAATGTTATAGGAAACCACCCTGATATCCACCTTCTTTTCAAGAATATTCAGTGTATTTTAATATCAGGCTATTTTATTATGGAGAGGTCTAAAAAACATATTGAGCAATATTATGTTGGCATTTCTCATTTATCATTTTGTCAAGCTTGCAATAAACTGTGTTCATAAGAACTTGAAGATTCACATTGCTCTATATACTGTATCAATACTATAGTTTCAAGTACCAAAACCTCTGCACATTATAATATTTATAGGTGAGAAGCTGTGGATTTCTATGAAACTTCACTGTGTTGATTTGCTATATTATATATACTGTATTGATACAGTATAACTCTTGGTTGGAGATGAAAATTCTGAAGCAAATCAATACATTTTTGAATATGAGGAAATTTACGTACCAGTAGTTAGCAGCAGTATTTTTGTAGCTCTTCTAGCCCCTGTAGCTTTTGTAGCCCCTCTGTATAACTGACTTTTGATTAATTGAATATCAGGTATGTTTTTGTGTTGTTTTGCCTGCCTTTTAAAACATTGTTCTTTATCTTAGTTAACATAACACTTGTTGTACACATATAGCAGAAGCATACATTTATAGTTCGAGTATATGCAGTGTTTCTCCATTTTTATGACAACTAATGCAGAAATGAATAATATACAAAAGAATTACTGCCTAATAGGCTCTTGAGGGAATTTAATATGCAGGGTGAAAGTTCTGCATAATGAATGCCTTGTTAGACTTGCTTTTAGAAAACTGTACAGTAAACACATTTTAGAGCTAGAGGTTAAAGTCGTTTTTTTTTATCATTAAAACTGAATGAGGTAGACATAACTTCAAACAATGTGTCCCAAAGGTCAGAATTAGCTAACCAGATATATTCTTAATTTAGGTGCTGATTATACTGTTTTGTTTTCATATTATTCAACAAGCCTTTAAAAAAAAGTTTATACTGCTGTCTTCACATTTCTTTCAGGAACAATATAAGATACAGTACAGTTAGTATTGTGCCTATTAATAGCAATTACTGCAATTAACTTTGAAAGTACAAATTTGAACAGAAACTTGGAACAAGAAATGAAACATTCTTTATAAGCTTCAAGTAAGGGTTAGCTTTCTTCTTAAATTAGAACTGTGAAAAAAATTACTTCCAATCCCAGAAGGTTTTAATGCTTGCTTACTTGTATCTCACCATTTTTCTTACTAGACCAACAGTGCATATAGATTTCATTTTTTCATAAACACGTTGTAATTATTGCCCATCAACAAAACAAAACATTATCCAGATTCGCCTCTAAAGTAACAATTTGAACTCCAGCTGAAATGTGTAAATAAAATTTAAGCCCAGACTACAGCAGAAACATAATTATTTAA